>NC_090922.1:1182638691-1183251366 GCF_040938575.1 Ambystoma mexicanum
CAATTTGCTAGGAAGGGACCTACTCAGTAAACTAAACTAAACATGACCATATCATTCACAAATAGAGGAGCTGTCTGCGCCATCGCTGGCAGGTGCTCCCTCCAGGCCATGCTAGTGATACATGTAGTGGCCAATAAGATGGTGGTGAGAGGGATGCATGTAAACCCAGCTATGTTCATCTATAGCATTAGAGTGCTTGCCAGAGCAGTGCCCCAGATTACCAGGAAAGAATGGAGAGTACCTGTTGATTTCATTTTTCGACCTGTATCACTCCCTGATGTTGTTGCTGGCACTATCTTGTCCTTAGATTTTGAAGGGCTACAAGTGTCTGCAAATAGAATTGTCGTACTGAGAACAGAAATATGTGTGTGCCAGTGGTGGGCAGTGTTATTCATTGACCCCAATATACTCTTACGTGAACTGACAGATGAGGATTTGTTTGAAGATGACAATAATGATGGCGAGGTAGTTCTTGAGATCTGTATACCTTGCAACATCATGGTACAGTATTGAAAAGTACAGCGCCCCCTCATGGCCATTTTTAGTGGACCACCCTCTTTCTGTGAGAGTGACCTACAGTGCGTTCCTCCACACTTGGACCATGAACCCACATGATGTAGGGATGCTAAAGGAAGTGACTGCAGTAAGAATAACACTCAAACCAGGTGCAGTGTTGCCAACAGATAAACAGTACCCCCTGTCTAGAGAAGCAGAGGAGGGAATTCAGGAAACCTTACAGGCCCAACTACAGCAGGGTATTTTTGGGCCTTTTACATCACAATGTAATAATGTATCTACCTGATCAAAAAGCAACAGGGGGGAGTTGGAGGATGATTCAAGATGTACGCCCCCTTAATGACATTGGGCCTCATTACAAGTTTGGCGGTAGCCTTGCTGGCACTTGTATTTTGTATGAGTAAACCTTGTTATCCTTGCAAATCTATCTCTTGGCTTATTTCCCTAGCGGGTTGTATTTACTTTGGATTGTGCTTATAGAGGGACTTGCCTTCAAGGGAACAATGCAGGAAAACGATTGGACAGTTTTAGAAAGCACACATAGAAACTTTTCAAATGTCATTGACAATGTAGGAAAAGCGGCACCGAACCAGTTAATAACAAGCAAAGGAAAAACCAGGAAGTTGAGGTATCCTAGTCTGGAAGGCTTCGAGCAGGGCACCCAGTCTATACAATCACTGCATTAGTCCATTAAGCGGGCTCAACTCCTTCTTTTTGGAGCAGAAGATTGGCGAGCTAGTACCGATATCTTATTGTGTTGAGTCAGCTCTGAAACGTTTGATTTGCAGAGGATGGTTTGGGCCAGGTGTCTCGAATAGCATTCTGGGTGGCTGGGCGAGACAAAGCAGAGTCGTGGTGCATAGGTGGTGTCTACATATTTGTAGTGGTTTGGCAATGGCTAGTTTAGTTCAACAGTGTCTCGAATGCAAAGGTTGAGCAATGCCAGGGGTAAATCCCTTGCACTTTAAAGGTCTCTGCAGTCCCTTTACTGGTATCCTACTATAGCTAGAGCCCACTTCTGCACATCTCAGACGGGAGAAATTTCCAAAGTTATCCACGGGGTCATTTACTTCAGTAGAAAAAAGGGCCTTACTCCCCTCTTCCATGTGTCAACCCATATGGAAGGGTACTTTGAGCAGTCAATAGAGCCAACGAGAATCCAACAAAGTTGTGGTTGACCACTACATATATAGCTATAGCCTAGCCATCTGTAAGGATCCAATGTGTACCACTTATTAGTGAAGTTGCCAGCTCCTTCTGTCACAGCACCGTGAGTTCCAAAGTCATAGGAAGTCACGTCGAGCAGTGCACATAATGCCAGGAATTATTCCAAGATGTCAGGATGATTTCCTTCTGTTCCTCTTGCTCCTTGGCTGCTTAAGCTCCCCCAATATCCTGGCTCATGAGGGTCTCTGCCAGTAACTACAAGATCCACCCCTCGGAGGTAAAGCCCACTCGTTTGAATGCAGCCTCCAACCACTGTTGGATTGTTAAAATCTTTTTGGAAGTAGAATAACGGCTGTCCTTGCCTGTAAGGATGTCCTTTTGCCCACACAAGTCCTGCTACCAAGTTCCTTTTGAGGCGTACATGGTGCAGCCCTGCCATCAGAACTGAGCCTCCCCACATGTGGGTAAGGAGCTACATTTTACATTTGAGGCTAACACAGGGGTACTTGGGTGGTGCTGAGTAATCTTACCTTAGCGTGGGGGGAAGGGAATGTATTCAGCTTATGTATCTTTCATCTGATCTGTCTGTGGTAGGCAAAATACACTTGTAACCTTTGCACAGCAATGATGCGATTTCTCTCCACACCGCAAAAGAATTCTTTGGTACAGTACTGATTTGCTTCAATGTAGTATCTACCTTGTAGGATGCTGGTATTCTGCAGCCAGGTGCGAGAGAGTAATGAAAAAGCCAATGGGAGTTAACATGAGGCTATGTTACTTGATATAGAGCCACATAGGTGCCAGGCAAAATTAGGCTTTAGCAGACAGTATTACAAAATCAAACATTCCTCATATCTGTAGGTTTTCTTTAATGTATTCGGAGATGCTTATGGGGCTCTTTTTAGAATGGTTCCCCTAGTGTCAATTGATCATGTGAAAGGAAACTAAAATCTACTATAGAGATTCTGCATGTGCTCATTTGAAATGACACACCTATATATCTGAAATGTATGCCACGTGACAGTCTTTTGGCTGGTGAATCCTGGGCCTCAGCACAGCAGAAGTATACGTGGATCCAAAATATAAATACAAGCAATAATGGGGGTCATTACGACCTGGGCGGTAAGGAATACCGGGCACCGGTAAGGAGACCGGTGCCGGTAATCCCTTACTGCCCTATTCCAAGGACCCTTGGCAGGGACCGTAAGGAACGTGTGGTCTGACCACACGTTCCTTACGGGTCCAGCTAAGGAACCAGGGTGCTAATAACGGGCTTGCAAGTCGCGAGCCCGTTATAAGCACCCTCCCCATTCCCATTGAGCCCTATGGGGGCTCAAATGGGAATGTGGAATGGTTTGTGCAATAAGGACTTACCAGTCCCGCCAGGGTCGGACTAGACCGGTAAGTCCCCATTTCACAACACCGGACACGGGCCCGGTATGGCAGACAGCCATGGAGATAATAGCTCCATGGCTACCGCCCAGGTCGTAATGACCCCAATAACCTCTAACTCACACAGAAGTTTGACCTATTTTCTGTACAACAGACTGTCAGGCTCATTAAGAGTGTGATGGTCCAGAATAAATGCCAGTAATACCGGCTCTGGCATTCTTACCCAGCCAGCACACTCTGTATTTTGCAGTGGGGCGTCTGATCCATCCGCAGGCCTGACCTGCTGGTAGTTCATGCCCTTACTGGCAAATAATTGCTGCAATCGTCACCTCTGTTACTACCGGGGCCAGTGATTGTGGCAAACCCAGAGTCCAATTGGACTCCATGGAATGGGAACTTATCGCTGTTGCTGGCACCTGTAATATCCCAGTAATACCGGGATATCGGGCACCGTTAATGGTAAGGCGGGTTATCAGCAAACCTGTAATAAACATGTGAGTTGAATCGATATTCAATTCCATTACACTGTGTTTGAATGACGGGTAGTATAGAGTGGTGCAAAGACACACTTGTAAGCCTGGCTTGTTAATCAGTGCAGTTCCCCACTACCGAAATTATTTTATAGGAGATTAGTGATACCAAGGCCCAGTGGGACAGAGAGCCAGACGCATAGAAACATGTCCTTAATTGAAAAAAGGCCAGAGGCTTTATTTCGCCCAGTAAAGTCAAGGATACCTGTGCAGTGGGCTACACATTATGATGCTCAATTAAAGTATAAATAAAGTATTGGATTGTTTAACCTCTATGTTTACAGGGATGGAATTGGAATCACTTGATTGAGCCATGGATTCTAGGTTGTGAGTTGAGCTGCTTGCGTAGGAGGCTTGTCCATCTACTAGTCTTCAGTGCTGCAAGGTTTCTCTAAATAGCATAGGGTTGCCAAGGTATGGGTTCCAAGCTTGCTCTGTTCAGAGACCCAACCTGCACCACTATGCTAAATAAGGTTGAACATGTCTGGGGTTGCTTCCGGTTTTCTGCAGAAGAAGGGATACGACTTTGCGTTTCAGGTTAAAATAACAATTTTGGGGTGAAGCTGAGCCTGATTTGCAGGTCTCTTTAGCCCTTCTATTATGTCAAAGGAGGATAGAAAATAATGCAATGTAAGGTGGCCCAAAGAAATTGAGGGTAGTTATGAGCAATTAAAAATATTTGATTGGGGAGGAAGGATAGCTCAGCGGCAACCCGTCTGTCTTAGAAGCAAGACAATGTAGCGCAACACAGGATTAAATCACAATCCCGCGCTTAGAAACAACTCCCTGTTATTAAGCGCATTATAAAAGAACAATTCTATTATTATATATTATATCAATTACTTTTCAGTGTTGCATAGGCACCCCCGAGTAGATAAAGTATAAAGAGTATTATAGTGATAGTAATGCATCATCCTTTTGAGCCAAATTACTGAGTGAAAAATAACATACTTTCCTATGGTATTCTGAGTGATTCAGTAAAGTCAGAATAGTCATTGTTAGAGGGAAGAGCAATTTCCTCTAGGCATGTGTTACCCTCATCCGAATTAAACTTCATATTTGGTCTTATTATTTCAATTGAGAGTTGCATATGAAAATTAGTAATTTCTTACTCTTTAGGTTAGTTAGAAAATGGATGGTTGGTGCTTTGCATAGTGCATACTAGGGGTCGTGGTTTCAGAGTGCGTATGTGTTACAGTAACCAATTAAATTATATGTGGTTATTTAGATAACATTAAAATTAAACACATATTTATAAAGTTTTTGGAAAACAAAAAAGTAAGGAAAGCACAGTCTGAGGACCGAAATAATATGTATTTATGTTTCAGAAAGAAAGAGAGAAACAGAAATACTGATGTCTCATTACAGTTTTAAAGAAGATGTAAACGCAGACAGAAATTAAAGGACTTTTGAAGCCACACCATACGACCACATGATCAGTGCAAATATAACCCCTGGTGCCAACAGAGGCAAGAAAGGGTATTCATCGGAAAACCTTTTGATATATATAGACCTCCAAAAAACAATTAGGCCCAGTTTATTTAATGTGCATATACATGTTTGTAGGGTATTGAATGGGTGAAGGGTTGTTATAGAACATGAGCTAGTCATGTCAGTTGGCTTTCAGAGAAGCAGATTCTCCCCTCCAATAGGAGAGCAGAGTGTCAAACAAACTGCTGGGTCTACCCCGAATATAGTAGAAGCCACTGTGCTAGAAAAGGCCTTATGGGGCTATTCCAATCTTCAATCAGTAGTTATTTTTCTCCTGGGTGCCAAAACTGTGATTTTGGCCCCATTGTTAAATGGCTTCTGAGTGACCCCACTGTGAATTTGCCCCCAGCTTGTTGTGGCTCCCAGTTGCAGCCTCTGTTTTATGCTCCCTTTTGTGATTTTACTCCTTGGTGTCCCCCCCATTCTGGCTTATGTGCTCCGAGACCCCCAACCGGCCCATAGAGTCGGGGTTTGCTCAGAAGCACTTTAAGACAAGATAGCAGCATCCGTGAGATGGATCGCGGTGCAGATATATACTTCAACACCAATCAATAAGGACAACTCAACTGTTTGGCAAAGGGAGTCTGTTTAATGACAAGTACAAAAAACTGGGGAGTTATGAATATCAGCAATGGCACGATCTTCCTTCTCGCTTCAACTCATCGATCTTCACATATACTGAAAACTCATCATCATTGACATGTAACGCTCAAAAGATGACATGCAATTCTATTGGTTCGGGAAAGGTAACTTTAATATAGGTACTATATCTGTATATGGTAATGGAGTGATGGATTGGGTAAACACTGTCAGGTGGGCATCTAAGCCCTTCCTTCAAAAATGGTTAATGCAGACGTCACTAAAAGTATGACGTCCTATTGGTTCTACTAAGTATAGGACCCTAGATTATTTGGTCCATTGTGATTGGGTTAGCACCAACCCCATGCATACTTTTCCACTTTGCTTAGCAGCACGCAGAATGGTTGGCCAGGTGCGGGGTGCCCCTTAGTTACCCGGCCTTCCTCCAATTATTGTTACAATCAATCATCACTTTAGTAGCCATGTGTCAATTATTTCACTGTGGTTGGCCTCGAGACTGCATCTTCTGTCTGGAAAAGTTCTGATATCTTCGCCTGGCCTGGTGTCATGCATAGGTGTGAGCCTTCACTTATTCTTGCTCGGCTGGTCACGTGATTCGGACACAGTGAATTTGCCTCTTTTCCATCAATTTGTGTATTTGATTCTTGTTTCACCCACCAGCTGCCTTTGGGCCTCATTCCGAGTATGGCGGTAAGGGATAGCGGCCACCGGTAACGAGACCGGTGGCGGTATTCCCTTACCGCCATACTCCGAGTTCCCTCTGCGCCCTTGCCCTTAACGCCTGCTTTGAGCAGGTGTTAAAGTCGAGGGCGCAAAGGGGCCTCCAAGCCAATAACGGTGACCGTAATGAACGGTCACCGTTATTTGCATCTTCCCCATTCCCATTGAGCCCTATGGGGGCTCATTTGGGAATGGGGAAGAGCCTTGGTGAATGGGGAATTACCGCCCCGCCGACCTTGGAATGGGGCGGTGATTCTGCCATCCACCAAGGCGCTGCCGGTCCGGGTACGGCGTCAACCAAGGCGCTAATAGCGCCATTGGTTAGCGCCGTATTCGGAATGAGGCCCTTTGTCTTCTTATCTCGACCTTTCAAAGGCAGGATATTCTGTTCTTAGTTTCAATTAAATGTAGCTACTGTTCGTCTCTTCTATTGGTACAACCTTGGCTTTCCTGGCACGAGTTGCCTCTGCTGAGTTTCGTTTCAGCCGTCTCTTCTCGATTTTGAAGCTTTTTCTCATGTGGCCTCTAGTAACCCTTGTGCAAAGTGGAAATACACTTATATAATGTGCTTCTTTTGAGGTAAATTATGTATAGTGGCGCTTGCCGCACTATCTTTCTAATAAGCATAGCAAGCTGCACGGTTTTCTTAGCTTTCTTGCGGTTCCAAGCATAAGTACAGGTGTAAACTGGTCAAATATCTTTGCCATGCTTGCAGTTTAAGCTTTTCACATTTAACATCGCCCTTTCACTTTAGGATCACTATATCCTTGTTCATGGCATTTTGTCTCTTTGCGTCATTCTCTGGTCATCATTTCTTCCATATGTGAGTCAGTCCGGGTTCTTGGGGCGTCACCATTAGTCTTCCATTAACACCTTTTTGGTTTCTTCAGGGACTGTACTTAGACGATCTTCATTTCGTTTCATTTGTTGATAGGGTTTTCTTAATGGATACCTTACTGTCCATGGTTTTCTGGGTATTGGTACTTCAATAGGTGCTGTTCGTCTGGTAGGTACTGGACAGAGCCCCACTGCGGCTCTCTGCTGGTTTATTTGCTCATCATACGTTACATACTTCGGTGTGAACGTTCCTTGTACTTCAAAATGGACGGTTGGAGTCCAGGCTTTATTTGGGACCTCCTCTGCACTTGGCCAAACATTGTGTTTTTACTCTGGCTTATCCCCTACTGCGATCGTTCTCCCCACTGACATTCTGGTGCTATGTGCCTTGAACTGTGATTTGGCTGCCACTTTGATTTTGCTTGCGATATCCCAAAGCATGCGCTACTCTAATTGTGCGCACTGTGATGCTCAGTGTGATCTTCGTTCTAAGTGCCACCACAGTTGAAACACATTACAACCTCAATTGACTCTGATTTTGCTCCCAGCTGGCTGCAACTGATTTTGCTTGTGGGTGTTTCCCCACAATAACTGCCTCTTAGTGTTCACTCCAGAGGTGCACCAGGACCTAAGTGGTGTTTGCCCTCTAGCTTCTCCAGGGCTGGAACTCCTCAGCCAGAAAGCCCTCTTCCCGAGGCCCTCTTAAAACATATAACTCCACACACCTTGCATTCCAGAGCCTAACCTCAATCCTAAAGGTGGTCTAAATGCCCATCTCGGCTATGATAGATTTTGCGGCAGAGACTAGTTCTGTACTTGATACATGGCTCTGGATAGGGTTGTAGCTATGTGCTTAGTGCAATAGAAAACACTACCTCTGAGCATCTGAGTGGCTTACTATTGGACAGCAATACAATTTTAATACACTGAGTGCAATGAGTCTCTTTAAATTAACACCTTGGACTAGGTCTCAAAACCTTTTTTGGCACAAGGTAGGGGTTGTGCTAGCGCATCTCCTCACTTTTGCCCAATAAACTAGCAGCCCAATTCACAAATGACATCTAAATGAGCGCATCATAGTGCATTTTAAAGTGTATTCCAAATGCACAGATGGGATGTGTTTTAACATGCCCAGAAACAAGGTGCATCCTCTTCAAGTGTCATTTCCGATCACGTCTGGATTTTATATGGAAGTGTAACAGCTGTGGTCATTTCCATCTTCCAAACGGGGATGTAAATGCTTTTATTTATGAGCATTTCAATTAAACGGGTCCTTTAACGGTCTGTCTCAGTGAAATGCACTACCCCGTGGTTGCTGGAAGCCTGTCATACATTAGTTTCGGGATCCGGCACCAGATACTAATGTTTGGAAGGGGGCTGGACATCACATTTTTACGCAGCTCCCCAGCCCCTTATACTACTGCCCAACACCTTTGAGAATAAGGTGATCTAAGCATGTCTGAAAGTAGCACAGATGCGCAAATAAGCTGAGAGCATTTTCTATGTACATTTCTTTTGTGTTACATTGTAAGAATCTGGCCCGTTGTGTTTAACAAATAGTCTTGCTATGTTTTGGAATCATGTGTTCTTGGACAATCTCCATTCAGTGCACAATCATTTTGCCATTATACATGGAACAATGTTTTCACAGTGTGACGTGTAAATGAGCACTACAAGATAATTTTCGTAGGTCTTTATGCTCTATGCATTCTACATAGAAACTAATGTATTTTAAATATAGAAGAGCTGTTCTGGTTATGTGAACACATTCCTTGTGTCATTTGCAGTGGACATGTGTTTACTTCACCAGTTTCTAATGCAATTGAAAATGTTTGAACATGATTTGCGTGTTTTACCTGTGCTTACAAGTAACACTTGTCAAGCACAATAGGTCTGAGCTCACATACGTGGATATTCATCTCTTTATGTGTTAGTTGAAAATTGTTAAAGTCAATAGGCATAAAAGCGCATAGAGTAGAGGCTTATAGTGTGCCTTGTACTGTTTTGCGATTCTATCACAAGTATATTCATACAATATGTGACACATTCAGAATCAGACAAACCTCCATCACAAGCAAACCACCAGACACATGAAAGAGCTAACCAATGTGAGAGAAAAAAAACACTTACCTTCAAGGATACCCATCTGTGCCTAAACATCACATTCACTGACCAACCGAAAATCCATCCCTCTTCAAATCACTACAGGTCCCACGGGCAACCGTTTTCCCGAAATCCAACATTCACTGTAGGCAAGAAGACAACTCAAATCATAAGGAAAAAAGGGCTGAGCCTCTCCAAAGACAAATGCAGCACACTTAAGAAAACAAAACATTTGGCCCCAAGCCAACAAATAAATCAGATAACAGGTATTGACAGCGGCTTCACTCAAATCAACTCATGGTTAAACACACATAGGGCCTCATTACACGGATGGCGGTGGACCAAGGTGCTATTAGCACCTTGGTCCATGCCGGTAAAATACCGGCACCGCCTTGGTGGAAAGGGGAATTACCGCCCTATTCCAAGGTTGGTGGCGCGGTAATTCCCCGTTCCCCCATTGCCCTTCCCCATTCCCATTTTTGCCCCATAGGGCATAATGGGAATGGGGAAGGTGCTAATTACGGCACCGCAAATTGCGGTACCGTAATTAGCTCCCTGGTCCCTTTGCGGGTTGGTTTTTAACGCCTGCACAATGCAGGCGTTAAATTCCCCAACCAGCAAAGGGACCTCGTAGTAAGGCGGTAAGGGTTTACCGGTACCGGTAAAATACCGGTACCGGTAAACCCTTACCACCTACCGTGTAATGAGGTCCATAGACTCAAGCTTTCTCTAACCTAAGCTGAAATGATAAGTTATGGCAAAACAGCAATCAGTCACACTTCAATCATCCTTTGGCTTGATGAAATGGAAACCTGCCAATAGCTGCCTGCAATGATCACAAATGTTGGATTCCTCAAAGAAAGCACCATCACACTTGGACCCAGGTAATACACATTATGAAAATGTATTTCGTTCAATTCCACACTATGCAATGCATCATGGCATAACTCATCTTTCCACACACAACCATGGCAGTCATTGCATTGGTTCTCTGTGATTTAATTAACAAAATCACTGAGTGCTAATTTCCTTCATGGCGGTTACTGTGTGGCATTTGTTTCTTTTAATGGATGGTCCCCCATACACCCTCTACAACCCACTGCCCACCCCATCCTCTACACGTGCCCTCTCCCACGTCCCCTACTACTCAACATCTACCTATATTCCCACAATGAAGTAACTACTAGAAGTGATTTAATACTCTGCAATCTCTATGACACAACAGTATACATTGGTACTATTAAGGCTTCACTATGCTAGGAGCCTCTAGCTGAGCCACCTGGAATACTGACTGATCTGACTTCAAAGAGCATAACTGCAGGTAGACCCGTTTCATGGCTCTAAAATTGGTACAAACTCAACTGGCCCTCCAAATGCTTCACTGTCTATGGGCCTCATTACGAGTTTGGAGGCAAACCGGGCTCCATTACCGGGTTCCTGCAATGGGGACTTACCGGGTCATTCGACATAGGTGGACCCGGTAAGTCCTCCTTGCAGGAACCATTCCCCATTCCCATTTGAGCCCCCACAGGGCTCAATGGGAATGGGGAGGGAGGTAACAACGGGCACATTACAAGTGTCCGGTTGTTACCTCCTGCCTCCCCTCGCAGGACCCAGAAAAGACGTCTGGTTTTACCAGACGCCTGATCCGGGTCCCGCAAAGGGAACCTCGTAATCAACCCTGACGGAATGAAGGGGGCGGGTCCCATACAAGCCCCCTTCATTCCGTCAGCACAAGGGTCGTAATGAGGCCCTATCTGTTAAATGCAAAACAGAGTTCAAACCACTCTGTATTATCCAGTGCACCTTCCACCTTGCACAGCAAAGAAAGCATCAAGTAGAAAAGCATCCACTAACCGCAGACTAGAATGTTTCTACTGTAAATATCATAAACGCTCTTTCTTCTCATTTCTGTCTGCCAGGCTCTAGAATTCAGTTCTAGGGCATCTCCACACTGAAGAAAACTCCAAAGTCTTCCAATGATCGCTCAAAATGTGCCTATTCAGAAGACCACAACTGACATGTAAGCACAGCATTCTTATGAAAATCAAAGTAAAGCAGACCTATCTCGAGCAACAGCTATCCCAGACTCAAACCCAAAGCCCACCTGGAAACCCACAAACAAGCAAACATGGACACGCAAATCAAAGGTGGGAACCCCTCCCTCATTTTACAACATAAAAGGTCACCTTGGGCCTAGACCAGAAGATCTTTTAGAGCAAGGAACAAAGCGGACTCTAACCTAGTAATCCTGGAGGGACAGAGATAGGGGCATTTTGGTTCAGATTTGTCAACGTTTTCAGAATGACAATGCACAACATTTCAACCAAGGAACAAAAGAAATAAGTCTGCTTGTGTACATTAGCTAGATAAATTCCAACATTGCACTACAATCATTATAAAATGTAATCTGAAACAGTAAAAATTCCACCCCAATAGAAAATAACACAAAACATTGTTCAACACAGATCTACAGACGAATGGACCTCAAACCATTCAGGCTAGCTTTAAACTCCAAAAATACAACTCATCATTTATCTCAAATCTCCTCTCCTTCCCCCAGCAACCAGATTCACCTCTCAGTCACCTTACACCTTAGCAATAATCACACAGACCATGTACATGGCAGCATTATACCTATATACAAATATGACAAAAATGCGATTGAACAAGCATCCCTCCAAACCAATGGATACCCTGATGTTCCAGATGAACTCATACCCAAGTGTCACCACCACAATGATCATAAAACCACACCAGCACTGAATACTCTGGTGAAACCAGAGTCAGTGCATCACCTGCTGCCACCTCTAATTCACTAGCACACCAGCCAGTGCGTTCTTCTTGCAGAGTCTCATCTAACAAGGCATACAAATGGGAGAGGTGTGGTCTACAAAACAAATTTGCATTAGATGAAGTTACATAGTACATGATAAGGGGAAAGTGGGAGGATAGCTCAGGGGCAGCATGCTCACCTTGAGAACAAAACGACGCTGTCAATGAGGGTAAGATCCCTGGATTGACACTTACAAGCTTGAGGAGCATGGCATTAAGCACGGTATAAAACAACTATAACAATATTGTTGAATTTATCATATACCAACACACTATTACATGCACTCATCTTAACCTCGGGTCGAGAATGTAAACACCCACTCCCCTAGAATAAACTGAGAAAGATTATCTAACTTGTGCACGAGTTGTAAAAAGTGAGCAAATGCTTTGATAATATAGAATAGAGCAAACAAGTTTTGTCACAATCATTATTATTTTGAAAACATTTGCACTGGGGCAAACATAAATCATATGGTTTTTAAAAGTATGTTTGCAGCAAAACATAAAAAGAAATCTGTTTGCTACTTTCCTTTTCGTGTTACTTATCAAACATTGTAAAATAAACAGACTGTTTCCATTTTGCCCTTGTGAAAACCTATTTTAATAAAAACAAATTGGGGCTAAATCTGACTGTTCCATTCCCAATTATCTAAGCAGTAAATTGGTGCTAAATTCTTTTGCTCCACCTATTTGCATTAGTGCAAAGCTTTGATAATTTTCTCCCGGACAGACTAAAAAACGTACTAAGGAAAGATTATCTAATCCAAACTAATGAAATCCTGACTAAAAGAGGGCTTACCCAGTTGATTGGCTGCAGATTCTGTATGAAGGAGGCGGCGGAATCAATCAAACATGTGATGATTTACTGCCCTGGTTTGATCGTCCTCCGACAGCAGCTCTTAACACCTCTCTTCCACTCATTGCAAACTTTGGATGATGACCAAAGATGGTCTGCTTTGATAGGCGGAACGTCCACTTCATGGGTGATTGCGGTAGTAAGATTTATTCGGAAAGCTTTCCCACTGAGTCTGGCAATTCTTTCCAACAACCTCTAACTAAAGAACTAAAAGATGGAAATGTCTTAAACACTTGGTGGAAAGATCCAAAAAGGAAGCCCATCAGTGGGTGCACGGGACTCGTATGTTTGTTCTTTTGTGAAAATTGCAACGCAATTAAATTCAAATAAATTAAAAAAAAGAAAAGATTACCCCTACATTAACAAGAAAAGACAATACATTCCAAAGACAATAAAATGTTGTATCCCTTTTCGTTTACATAGAGTGACCATGAAAAAAGTGTTCATTTTATTTTCATATTTCACCCATATGTCGTGATTTGAAATGCCCCCTGCTGGCGAAGCCCTTCCCTCGCCTTTATCCATGTATGGTTTCTGCTATGCCTCAAAGCTCATGATAATCCGGTTGTAGAAGCATATTCCACTACCAATCTTGACAGTCAAAGCTAACAACTACAAATTGGTCTTAAAATAAGCATCCAGCATGAGCATTTTCAAGGACATCTAACACTGCACCAACACTCTAGGATCCTGGATATCTCAGTCTATGAACAAGTGCAATGCCATTATCAGATTCGTATCGGTCAAGGAAATAAGATCTGGCACACATCGCCAGGTCCACCCATATTACAGATATCCTCGCATCCTGTTATGAGAGTATTATTACCACAATCATTAACCCTCGAGGTGTTCTCATGTGAAGATGGCATCCTTCCTGCATCCATTATGAAGACCATCACTGAAGTAGCATTCACGATGCTTCCACACACCATCAGTGCCTGACTAGTGCAAGGCATCTTTCCCCACATACTCAAAAAGTCCACATTTTCTTCCAGCTGAAAATGCCCACTAATATCCCTAGCATCATTTCAAACTAGCTCCCCATCAGAAAACAAATCTCATTGTAAAAGTCATTGTAAAAGGTTACCCTTAAAGGAAGCACACAAATCTTTCATCACAAGCTCCTATGATATTAAGCAAGTTTAATCATGTGACTCTCCCCCCAAATCTATGCCACTGGATATAGTGCTACGAAGATTCACCTCTTATCTCACAGAGTATCGATATGCTCAGATACCTATCTCAATGCCACATAATAAAGCAACAATCTACTTTGTCTCCAGTCGTCCTCAACCTCCACATGGAATCCCTTGTGGAACTCTTCACCACCAGCAACATCAAATTCCATTGGTATGCTGACAACACACAGCTCTATGTCAAGGCCAGCTATGTTAATGATATCCAGTGACTGAAACACTGCAACTCCCTCTTCCAGACCGGGATGTGAGGATAAACTCATGACTGAGTACATTCTCCTCGGGGGATCCACCTAATGCACAGTAGTACAAAACTGACAATATCAAACTCACGAGATCCTCTTCCTGATTACTTCTTCGTTTTATATCTGCTATTCGTCATAAAACATGGCCTTTAACTTAAAAACCCTTGAAGTCACAGAAAGCCTTTACCAACTTCCACGCATAAAACCAAGCCCTTTGTTTTATTCTGAGACTTTAGAACTGCCATCTAAGTGCTGCTCAACTTCTCGCTGCTGCCATCGACCCCCCTGAAAATCAACAACATCGCCCTCGCCCAATATGGGCTCCACCTCCAAGCACATGATAGCTTCAGGACAGATTGCATCACCTACAAGGAAAGGCACCAATGTTCCAAGCCTTGCCCTGATCTTTTTAGAATCTAAGAAATGCACAAAACTAGAAAATAGTAACTGCTGGACTCTAAAATAGTTGTTCTACACTTATTATAGTAGTCTGCTATCATCTACACTTTAAGAAGAATCTGAAGGCTGAGCTCTTCAAAAAACATAATGTTGAATGTGAATTGCCCAATCATGAATGCCCTCTTTCTTCCTTCCTTGGCCTTTGACTTATCCCAAACATGTATCTTACCATCTGAATGCCTCTCTGGACCCTCCATATCCATTTGTACAACATTCCACGTCTTTGTGAATTTGTTATTTGTGGAGGGGTTTGTAAAGTACACCCTTTCTCCAAAAGGCCTCTTTGTGCAATAGAGGCCAGGGGACAGTCTGATCTTCAACTTTCTCTTAAACATCAAAGGGGTGTCTAGTTAACACTGGTTATTTAGTGCTATAGATGTCTCTGTGAATAAGACACATTGATTTCAACGTGATTTAATAAGACTTTAGAAGTTCAGGTAGTTATACCAGACATCACATTAGGAAATTTCTGAAGGCTGAGCAGATGTTCGGAGGTCTCATTCCGTACATTCTGAAAACGAGTCACCCATGTATCAGTAGTTGCAGCTAAATCTGTTCCCAAAGTCCAGATGGCATTAAATAAAGGCATTAGCATCCAGATCTGTGTGCAGGAAAGAGAGAAAGGTCTTGATAGTCTGCTAGTCAAATTGAATTCTGAAAGGCTAACACCTTAGGGGCCTAAGTTCTGCATCCATAGAGACACCCAGGATATGTCGAGTTGGAAGTGGGGAGAGTGATCAATACAGTATGTTATTCCTGGGTTGATATTGATATTGATATTTTATTTATATCGCGCTCCTACACAATTGTTTCAGAGCCCGACAAGGCAAGGGAGGGGAACAGGAGAGAACAAAACAGCGATCTTACTAGGCCCAGTGACATTGAGAACGCGCAAGTACATGGGAGAAGGGGAGGGGAAAAGTGCATGGAAGGGGGAGAAGTGGAAAGTGCGAAGCAGAGCAGAAACAGATAAATAACAATAAATAAATAATAAAGGCAACAAATAGTGGTAGTGCAGCCAGCAATTTGCAAGTGCTATGGTTAAGGCAGCAGACAGGATAGGTCTGATAAGTGCAGGAAGAAAAAGGGGGGGGCTAAAAGTGTTTGGCCATTGAGGTTTTTTTTGATGAAAGGCACTCTCTTAGTTTAACTGAAGTGAAATAAAAATGTTAGAAACACGTATGTGTCATTTGTGCAGACTCGGCTGTGCTGTCTACAAAAAGATGTTTAGATTCTGGAGGTTGGATTCTGGAGGAGCAGAATGTTGGTGCTGAGTTTTTTGGGATGGAGAGTGCTCTAAAGTAAAAAAGCACGCCCAACGCTAGTAGGCTGGTGATGGTAATTTCCTGACTCCCAAACTCCACCTCATTTCTTAACCAGACATTTTATCTACATTTTGTAATCGGGGGGGGGGGGGGGGGGGAGAGATTAAGCCTTTCATGGTTGAGAGGTTCATGCGAGGAAGCAACTTCTCTTTGAATCTGAGAATAGTTAAAAGACTAGAGGGTGACCTACAGGAACTGTATGTTACCAATTGACAGTCTACAGTCCTCGCTTACCGTTCTTCACTTCACCAGGGGTTAGATGGAGGTACATGTTTCAGCTAAATCCCATTACTGAACATCAACATTTAGCTTGAGTCGAACCACCTGTTTGTCCCTGGACTCTAAATGGGCACGGGCCAGCGCTGACAGCCTTCATATATCCACTTCTACTGGTGCCATATTGTAGCTGTGTGTCTGCTGGATTACCCAATGCAGTCCCATACAACTGCAAAGTGCCAGGATGGATGCTTCCAAAGTCAGTTGATATAGAAGAGATGTTAGGGACCTAGACACACTGCTACTCTACAAGAAACAGAACTGATTAAAAAGCGTTCGAAATAAATAAACTGCAAAGGCTAAAAGAGGTAAAGTAACTGGAGCAAAAATGAATAAAAGGAAACACAAAATGTAAAATAATATCAAGTTACCTGAAAGGATATAAAGTGGGAGTCAGGTGCTTCTTGATATCTCTTTCCAGACATGTACTCTGGCATTAATATCACGGTTTCCTTCCCATACAGATGCCATAGTCCCCAAAAAACGGGATAAATATATCAATGAAGATGACAGTAAACAAGATGGGAATGTGAAAAACTCTTTTCTCTATTCCGAGGTGATGTTGGCTGCTAATCCATTTCCTCCCTGTTTCCCTCACCAGCAATGTCCTGCCTTTATCTCCCCTTTGCCCTAGCTTCCTACCTCCTCTTCTCTCTTTCATGTTCTCCCTCCTCTCTTTCCACTTACCATACCTACCTCCTCTATCTCTTCTGTCCTTCCTCAGGCTCTGTTATTTCCTCGCTCTCCCACCTAAATCTCTCTTTTTCCTCTTTCTCTCTCTATCTCTCCATCTCCACACCCATTCCCTATTGGTCCTCTGTGTATCGCAATAGAGTATATGTTATAACTGGATCTATCCCTACCAAGGAGGGCTCATATGTGGGCTTCATCGGTTTCCCCTCTGAGTAATAAGATATTTTTTTAGATCATGAAAACAACCTTGGGGTACAGACATCAAGCTGTCTTCAAATTCAGTGACATTTACATTGAGCTGAACCAGTTCTTTGACCCCAGTTTTTTGAATTAAAGGTAATATTTGAATTTCAGAAACACATGTGGACATCATTTAGGCACTATTACATAGCTTGTCTATATCGGGTTGCATCATTGTAATGCCTTTATCCTGACTAAATAATATTTTACTGAAAAGCAAAAATAGTTAATTCATGAAAGAGTGAGCTAGGTGGCGGAAAGAAAGATGTTTTTTCTTCCAGCAGAGGAACCGATGGAATTTGTCACGTTATATTGAGACCACCCTTAAACTGGGGAGTTGCTTCCCACCCCAAGTCAAGGAGCCCTGCAATATTAGCTTAAGTTTTTTAGCAATGGCCTTACTGGAGACTCATATAGAGTTACACAAATCTACCCCCCTGTAAACAGCGAGCCAAGAGCCAGGCCGGGTATAGGAAATATATTTGTATTTATGTGAATTATAAATAATGGGAACACACCAAAATGACACACGTCGCCTTCTTAGTGGGTCACAATAAAAATTCTGGTTACACCGATAAATCATACAAGTTGGTTGGGAAAAACACAAATCACAAATCTTTGCTTTAGCCCAAATTCACTTCCAGAAGTAATCAACACTGATCAATGAACAAAAGCAATTACATAAGTAGTGCTGTGCAATTTCGATTTTATTGATTGGTACAAATGCATATGGAAATTCTGATTTTGCCCACATGCTTGCTTTAAAATAAACACAGGGTGATTTAACGGTTTGTTTTCTGTCTCCCCTTCACTTAAAGGTCTGTATTGGGAAAGTCGGACAGTAAAAATTGGGATGGTTTATGAAGTTTGGATTTCCAGCTCCACTCCACTTAAAGGCCTACGTTGGGGAACTGGACCCGTAGGATTACCGAAATAAATGACAGTATATCGTTTTTAGCGCACACTGGGAATGAGCGTTGTTGATTCCGAATTTTAAAATAAATCACTCAGTGGTGTTCTGCCAAGGGGAATTAATTAAATTCATATTTTTTGTTAAATGGGCTAAGGATGTACACAGTTTTGCCGCCCCCGGCCGCTATAAAAGGGAAAGGATTTAAGGCCAGCAGATACTCCCACCTTTTGGTTTCAAAGGAGTCAATTCTACTTAAATTGAAAACCTCTGTTTAAAGTTCAGGAAAAACATCTCCATTTCAGGACCCTCTTTGAGGACAGGCCAGGGGTCTGGTCACTCCACTCTCAAGAATCAACCCCACCTCTTCACAATAGGGCTCAGTCAGCTTTTTAGGCCTCCCTAGCAATACACAGATCCACCCTGATGCAATTTCAATTTTCCTTTGGTGCCTCCTTCTGGCTCTCAGATGGTAATTTTCAGTAGCTCCATCCCTTCTCTCACAGTGCATCCACCTTAGATACCAGTGATGACACCATCAAGATCTCAATATTGTCACTTTCCTGCAAGAGATCTTGCAGCCAGGATTAATCAGTAACCCTTCCATCTCATCCCAAGTGCAGCCTCTCTCTCTTTGTATTGGTTTAGGAATCTGAAACAGACATATGGCAACTTCCATTTGAAATCCGCTCTTGTTCCTGTGTCACCTTTTTGGCAAAAATTAGCTATGTGGCAAAACCTTATGATTTACTAGTAACTGTCATAATAAATAAATATTCTGCTTCAGCTAATCATGGGGAATTAAATAAAACAACAGCCGGGTCTGCAGCATGTTGCAAGGCTGTTTGGCAATTTTCTGCCATTTTTGCAAAAAGCATAATAGTTCAGGAAGATGTAATTTACTCACTGCATTCCTAATTGTACCCTCCACTAGCACGCCAATTCTCAAATACAGGAAATGTTCAGCACAGCCAGGAAGACCTTTTAGCTGCCCATTACAATTCCCTAAATCACAGGTGGATGAATTTTATATCAACAAAATTGCCTGGACATTATCTAAAAAATGACACGAAGATGACGGCAGTACGGCTCATGGTTGCTGAGAAGAATACCTACATGGCAATAGTCTTTTTAGATTAATATTAATATATATTTCCTATATTTGTTTCAGAGTTCAGGCTTGATTTCAGACCTTGTTTTTACACCTCCCCCCTATATTACGGTAATGCACCAACTAGGTCATTGGCTCTGCACAGAAATGAGCTTTCAGGGGACTGGCAGTCTGGGGAAGTTTGTTTTTAACACCCTTAGCGGCCACACTTTATTGCAGTTGTAAACAGCTGGGATGCAAGCCAGGTTTTCAGTGGGGGAGTCCTTTGTGACATTTACCCCATAACAAGCAAAGGGGTCTGCCTCAGGCCTACATGGACTTTTCATGGAAACAAAGTGGGCTTTTCTTTTCAAATCTATGCTGGTATTTTGCATTTGAAGCATACTCTACATAACTTTTTGTCATCACAAACCATGCCTTTTCCATGACATCTTTATGTTAGATTGGGTACTTTTTTCTCACGTCTTGATTTAAACTGCAAACATCCATGAAAATCCTGCTTTCCAAGTGAAAGGAGCATTTCTGCATTTCTTAAGCAACTGTGAATTAAAATGCTGCTTTTCCTTTTGTAATGGCAGGTAGGCCTTTCTCAGGTGGCACTTCCTTGTATTACCTGCAGAAACCCCACTGTCTGCCTTAATAAGTCCATCTTCAGTGTGAAGATTTTGTTATAAATGCTGCCAGGACATTTTTTAGTGGGCCCTTCAGGTCTGTTTGGGGCTTTTGTTTGCACCCCACGTGCACCCTCTCACCCCTGTTCTTCCAAGATTCTCCTGTGGGGAAGAGCAGGGCAGAATGGGGTTTTCATCCGAAGACCCTTTTCTTTTTTTTCTCATATTTCTTTTCGGTTGGAGCCCATTCGGCTCAATTGCCTTCATTAAGGAGTGGGCACTCTGGCATTTACTTCCGTCTTTGGGTTGAGGGGTGTAGCATGGCCCCATTTTCCTCCTTCTTCCTGGAATCCCCGGGGTCCTTCCCAGTCTCCCCTCTTGCCTCCAGGCTGGAAGTGAAGGAAGTTAATTATCTAGCAAATAGAAGAAATAAAAGGTTTAGTACCTTTTTACACAACATATTTCCCCTGAATATTTACACAGAATTGACAAAACAACAACAGCATACCGTTTTAACAAAAGCCATGTTTACCATTTCACAAAACAGTATTTATTTATTTTCTTTCTCTTTACAATGAGCGCTAAGTAAATGACTACCTGTACACACACACACATATATATATATATATATATACACATTATATACATATCTTAGTTTCCATCCAATTTTCATCCTTCCTTTTCATTCCTCAGATGGTTCCTCTGCTCGACTTTCATTTGGCTCATCAATCAGTCATAAAGATTGTCTGGGATTACAGCTTTTCAACTGATTGATGTGGACCAATTTTTCTTTTGTCTGTTCTCCGTTTGGGATGTGGATGTTGTAGGCAACAGGTGATATGAGGGCTTGTGCATGCTTTACAAGTGAAATAAATAAATACATTAATAAATAGGCACCATGCCAAGACGGGATAAACTTCCACTCCTTCGTTTGATTACTTTGAAAACTGTACAGGAAAACCTTGTCACCTATTTCATACTCTTTCTTGGTGGTCTTCAGACCATAATAGGTCTTCGTTCCTTCAGCTGACTTAACTAAATTGCGCTAAGCTTAAGCAAAAAAGCGTGCTGGAGATGGAGATAAATTTCAAAGTACTCATGAGTAGTGGACCCATTTATCAGGGTCTGCTCCTGAGTTCTATAGAGCAGATTGTGAAGTAACAACATTTTTTATCCGGTCATGAGCTCAAATGGAGACATCTTTGTTGCAGAAGATGATGTAGACCTAATACCATCAGGACCTAATAATAATCAGATGTCTCAACTGGGTCCAAAGCCTACCACGAACTTCTTTAAGATACTCAAAATTGTCTTGTTGTATCTCTCTACCCCCTGCTTGAGGTCAGGCGGTAGGTAATGTGGAGTTTTCTTTTGACCCCTAGAATCTCCCACATCTTTGCCATCACCTCACTGGTAAAATGACTTCCTCGTTCTGACTGAATCCTTTGTGGGAGGCTGAAACAAGATAAGATGTGGGTGATCGTTAGTGCAGCAGCAGTCCCCATCCGACAGTTCGGTGCTGGTAGACATTCTACCCACTTTGTGAACAAGCATATCATATTAAACATGTATTTGTTTCCTCTAGAAGAACGAATCACTGGCCCGATGAAATCGAAATCTGACCAATGCAGTGTCATTCCCCTTTTTTTAGGGGAGCTCTGTGTGGGAGTGAACTCCGTTGAAACTGACCACTCTGTAACGCTCACCTGATTCCCGCAGAGGCGCCGGTCTTGACTGGGTGAATGCCGTATCTTCAAAGGTGATGTGTAACACACGGTTGGCTCTTTGGGCTGGACCTCTGTGCACTGTATGTCTGACTCGAAGAGTAATATGTCTTAGGTAAGTGAACGCCGAGCTCTCCATCTGCCTCGGGGCAGGGTGCCGTAACCAGTTTCTTCACTGGATAAGGGTGCAGGCCTCTTGACCTCAGAGGACTGCTGTCCGTCGTTAACTGCACGAACGGTAAGTTCTGGGCACTTCAAATGTCTTAAAAGTCTTTTGTAATGATATCTCTTGTTTTGCAGGGTTCCGGCGATGGCGGATGGCGGGCTGATGAGAGTTGAGGATCGAACCCGCGTGAGGAATAGAAGCGCCTGGAAGCACGTAAGTAAGCGCTTGTAGCCTGCTTCACGATGCGCACTAACTGTCCCTTTTATCTTGCAGGTACAAGTTCGGAGCTTTAGAGAAGCTGAAGGGTGCTGGAATACCCACTGGATTCGGCGTGGGAAGGAGTAATGGCACGTGAGTAATAAAGTTGCCCAATGTCTTTAAACGCACCTTCTTTTGTCTTTCAGATGCGGGATGCAGCGCCGAAGGCCTCCGGAGCGTGCAAAGAGCTGGTAAGCTTTTGTCTTTCAGATGCCGGAATGCAGTGCGAAGACCTCCGGAGCATGCGAAGAGTAGGTAAGCCTTTGTCTTTCAGATGCCGGAATGCAGCGCGAGGCGTTGGTGACAGCCGATGGACCAGGTAAGAGATGCGCTGCCACTGAAGACCGTAGTGCTAACCTGTTCTTTCTTTGTCTTTACAGGTGCTGCTGAAGACTGGATTCCAGGATGGTAAGCCTTTGTTCCCTTAGGCCCAGGATCAGAAGCAGAAGACACGATGAGCGTTCTGCTGCAGAGAATGCAGAATAACGCAAAGCAAGATTCATCCATCGGGTATGGTTTAAATAGCCTCCTGTAGTGCTTAGGCGTCTCCTTCCACATCCACGCCTAGGTAAGAAAAGAGTTCCTGCTTTCCAGAAGAGTTCCAGTGTTCTGAACCTAGGGAGTGGCTCCTGCCCCACCCAACAGGAAAAGTAGTCCCAAACAGAAGAGGATCAGGGGTTCAACTGGCAGGTAAGTAAGCAGCATGGTCTGCTGCAGGTAAGTCCACCCAAGCATTATGAGCCCGGCGCTTCCAGCGCTGGGACTGGGCATCTTTATGAGCCTGGTGCCACTGGCGCCAGGACAGGGTCCAAAAGGTCCCAATTGGGACTGGCTGGCACTCGGAACCGGGGTTATGGGTCTGCTTCCAAGGGAGTCGGGCAAGTCCTGATCTTTTGGAAGCAGAGATCATGACAGCACCTCCCCTCAAGGCCCCTCCCAAACCGGGCTTCTCCGGGGGTTTGGGCTTGTTAGGAAATGTTCGATGAAATCTTTTGATTAGACGAGGCGCGTGGGCATATTCTGCAGGTTCCCAGGATCTTTCTTGGGGACCGTAGCCTTTCCAGTCAATCAGGTAAAATAGTTTAGATTTGGAGATCTTGGAATCCAGGATGCTTTTGACTTCAAACTCGAGTTCTCCATCAACTAGAATAGGTTTTGGAGATGTAGTTAGTCGGCTTTGAGGTTGCACGGGTTTTAATAGAGAGACGTGGAAGACCGGATGTATCTTCATGTGAGGAGGCAAGTCCGACTTGACCGCTACTGGATTTACTATGGTAGTGATGGAATAGGGACCAAGGTATCTTGGGTTGAATGTGCGTGGTCCTTTTAGAGGTAGATATTTGGTGGATAACCAGACTTGATCTCCTACTTGATATTGGGGGGCTTCCTTCCGATGTTGGTCTGCTCCTTTCTTGTATTGTTCTTTAGCCCTTTGAAGGTGAGAAACGGCTTCCTTAAAGGCTTGGGTGATTGTAGAATGCAGGTGGTCTACTCCTGGTGTTCCAAGATCTTGGAGTGGATCCAACTCCGAGGTTCGAGGGTGACTACCGTATAAAAGAAAAAACGGGGTCTTCCGAGTTCCCGAGTGGACAGAGTTATTGTAGGCATATTCGGCTATCCAAAGGATATCTTTCCAAGTTTTTTCAGTTTGTTGTAGCATGCAGCGCAAATACTGTTCCAGAGTTTGATTGGTCCTCTCGGTTTGTCCGTCGGTTTGAGGGTGGTGGCTGGTCGAAAGTCTCACATCAATTTGAGCCGACCGACAGCAACTTCGCCAAAAATGAGAAATAAATTGACTACCTCGATCCGAAATTAGAACTGAAGGAAAACTGTGCAGTCGGACGATGTTTTCGAGAAATTCTCGGGCCAGAGTTGCTGCTGTTGGTAAGCCTTTGAGTGGAATGAAATGCACCATCTTGGAGAATAGGTCCACGATTACCAGGATCGTATTGTATCCAGAGCATGGAGGTAGATCGGTGATGAAGTCCATAGAAAGCGTATGCCAAGGGCGAGGCGGGATGTCAATAGGGCGTAAGAGGCCGGCTGGTTTTTCCTTTTGACTCTTGTTTTGGGCGCATACTCCACAGGACATTATAAAGTCTCTGATATCTTTTTTCCAAGACGGCCACCAGAAGTAGCGCTTGATCTTTTCCGAGGTCTTGGTCATACTGGGATGTCCTTCCATTAAAGAATCGTGATAACAAGAGATTACCTTTTTCTGTACATCTGTGCTGGGCAGGTATAACCGTTCTTGGAAATATAATAGGTTGTCCTTCACCGTAAAGTCCTTTCCCTGCAGATGCCAATTCTGTATGTCTGCTGGAGTTGCCAGTAGCCTGGCTTTATCCTTAACTTCCTCTATGGATTGTGTGGCGATTACACCTACAATTCTTTGTTCGGGAATGATAGGTACAGGTTTAGGATTGATCAAATGTTCTTCCACTCCCATCCGAGAAATGGCATCAGCTTTACCGTTTTTTGTACCAGGTCGATAGGTAATTATGAAGTCAAACTCGGCAAAGAATAGTGCCCAACGGAGTTGCCTAGAGGATTGAGCTTTTGCGGTTTTCAAATATTGCAGGTTTCGGTGATCTGTAATCACAGTAACGGCGTGTCAGGCCCCCAGAAGATAATGCCGCCAAGCCTTAAAGGCGGACTTGATAGCTAGAAGTTCCTTATCAGTAATAGTGTAATTGATTTCAGGAGGCGAGAATTTGCGGGACCAAAATGCCACGGGATGCAACTGATTGGTTACTGGGTCCTTTTGTGATAGAACTGCCCACATGGCAAGGCTTGAAGCATCAGTTTCAACGATGTAGGGGAGTTCTGGGCGAGGATGTTTTAAGATCGGTGCAGAGATAAATCTAGTCTTCAAATTCTGGAAAGCTTGTTCCGCCTCGGTAGACCATTCAAAACGTTTGTTTTTCTTTAACAAGGCGGTGATGGGCTGGACTATTCGAGAGAATTCGGGGATAAACCTGAGGTAAAAGTTAGCGAAGCCTAACATGCTTTGAACACCTTTTACGGAGGATGGCGATGGCCATTTGAGAATTGCATCGACCTTCTTTGAATCCATACGCACTCCGCTAGGTGATAATATGAATCCCAAGAATTCAACTTCAGTCACGTTGAAAACACATTTTTCCAACTTAGCGAAAAGTTTGTGTTGACGCAATCTCTCGAGGACCATTTTCACGTGTTTCCGATGTTCAGTTTCCGATGAAGAATAAACGAGGATGTCGTCAATGTAAACAACAACACACACATCTATGAGCTCTCTGAGGACATCGTTCATAAAATATTGAAAGGCGGCCGGGGCATTGCAAAGTCCGAAGGGCATGACCTGATATTCAAATAGCCCATACTTGGTGCGGAAGGCCGTCTTCCATTCATCGCCCTCTTTTACTCGTACCAAGTGGTAGGCTCCTCTAAGATCCAGCTTTGTATATATGCATGCTTTTCTGACTTGGTCCAGGAGTTCAGGGATCAAAGGTAACGGATATCTATTGTTAACGGTGATCTGGTTCAGGGCGCGATAATCTATACAAGTTCTAAGGTCCCCTTCTTTTTTTGGAATGAAGAACAAAGCTGAGGAAGCAGGGGACTTGGAAGGACGAATAAACCCATTCGCTAGGTATTGATCCAGGTATTGTCGGAGGTGAAGATTCTCAGGCTCGGTGAGGGCATAAATTCTACTACAAGGAGGAGTAGATCCAGGTATCAGGTCTATCTGGCAGTCATAAGACCTATGAGGAGGTAGAGAGTTAGCCTGATCCTTCCGGAAAACATCTTGGAATTCTAGGTATTCAGGAGGTAACTGGGGAGCCTCCGAGGAAATTGCTGCCAGTGCAACACCAGGTCGAGGGTGACAAGTAGAGACACATTCTGGAAACTGAACCGTTCTTGCTCGCCAATCGATCTGAGGATTGTGCTTCTCTAACCAAGGAATTACTAGAATAATCTGGAACTGAGGGGCCTTGATCACATCGAACACGATCTTCTCATGGTGTCCATCTTGACTTACTAGCGTCACTTCTTGGGTGGTATGCGTTACTGGTCCGGAGGCTATCTCCGTACCATCCACCGTAGTAATGACGTCCTTTACAGCCTTTGGACAAAGAGTCAGATTCATCCTCAAAACCATTTCATGATCCACATAATTGCCGATGGCACCGCTGTCGACGTAAGCTTCAATCGCATGTAATCGATCCGGATGTTCAGGGCTAATGAGGACCATAGGTATCACGAAATGCGAGGTCACGGAACTGGTTTTAACGCTCGGCAAGAGGACCTCTATTCTTGTCGGGCGAGGTCGTTTCCCTGCTCAGAGTTTGTGACCCTGGTAACTGCAGCTCCTACTGCCTTCTTGGCTGGTTTCACCGGACAGTCTCGAAGAAAGTGCCCCGAGTTTCCGCAATAGAGGCATAATTGCAGCTGTTTTCTCCTTTCCCGCTCCTTTTGTGTTAGTGGTCCTTTCAGGCCCCCTATTTGCATGGGTTCCCCGGAGTCTACTCCTTTGGAAGGAGTTGGTGGTTTGGAAAATACTCGAGCATCAAACTTGGAACGATCGGCCTTCCTGTTCTGCAGTCTGTGGTCAATTTGAACGACTAAGTCAATATAGTCCGAACAGTCTTGCGGGGGATTCACTACTTGGGCTAACACATCTTTGAGCTCTCCACGTAGACCTCTATAAAACAGCGTAATACTTTTGTCCTCAGGCCATCGAGTTTCCACTATCAGTCTGTTGAAAGACGCAATATAAGCCAAAAGGTCTTGATTACCCTGTCGCAATGAAAGGAGCTCATTGTCCAAGGCCTGCCCCTGTGAATGTCTTGCAAACAGTTTTTCCATACTGAGCTGAAAAGCTTGAAAATCATGGAGAACCGGATCATCTTGATTAACTACAGGGATCGACCAGTCTGCCGCATTGCCACTAAGGTACGAAAGCACGAAAGCTACCTTAGCTTGATCAGTTGGAAAGGCTGCTGGCCGGCATAAGAAGTGCAACCGGCACTGATTAATAAATACTGCAAACCTCTTTGGGTCACCAGAAAATCGTTCGGGCGGAGCCAGAGGTACATTCCCAGGCAGGTTGATCTGCACACGGTTCGTAGAGGATGTTGAAGGAAGATTTGCCCCTGATGCGGATAACGGAGTTTGTCCGGCTTGTGACTGTAGCAATTGTCTAGCGAGATCGTCTGTTCGCTCCTTGGAAATAATCAGTTCCCTTCTTAGAGCATTAGTTTCCTGACGGGCTGCATGCACTTCTGCTCTTAGTTCCCCAAGTAACTGGGCTAGCTGGTCGGTATCCGAGGTTTCCATAGCGCCTGGGTGGGAGTTTTGCGATAGGCTTTGCGTTCTGTAACGCTTACCTGATTCCCGCAGAGGCGCCGGTCTTCACTGGGTGAATGCCGTATCTTCAAAGGTGATGTGTAACACACGGTTGGCTCTTTGGGCTGGACCTCTGTGCACTGTATGTCTGACTCGAAGAGTAATATGTCTTAGGTAAGTGAACGCCGAGCTCTCCATCTGCCTCGGGCAGGGTGCCGTAACCAGTTTCTTCACTGGATAAGGGTGCAGGCCTCTTGACCTCAGAGGACTGCTGTCCGTCGTTAACTGCACGAACGGTAAGTTCTGGGCACTTCAAATGTCTTAAAAGTCTTTTGTAATGATATCTCTTGTTTTGCAGGGTTCCGGCGATGGCGGATGGCGGGCTGATGAGAGTTGAGGATCGAACCCGCGTGAGGAATAGAAGCGCCTGGAAGCACGTAAGTAAGCGCTTGTAGCCTGCTTCACGATGCGCACTAACTGTCCCTTTTACCTTGCAGGTACAAGTTCGGAGCTTTAGAGAAGCTGAAGGGTGCTGGAATACCCACTGGATTCGGCGTGGGAAGGAGTAATGGCACGTGAGTAATAAAGTTGCCAAATGTCTTTAAACACACCTTCTTTTGTCTTTCAGATGCGGGATGCAGCGCCGAAGGCCTCCGGAGCATGCGAAGAGCTGGTAAGCTTTTGTCTTTCAGATGCCGGAATGCAGTGCGAAGACCTCCGGAGCATGAGAAGAGTAGGTAAGCCTTTGTCGTTCAGATGCCGGAATGCAGCGCGAGGCGTTGGTGACAGCCGATGGACCAGGTAAGAGATGCGCTGCCACTGAAGACCGTAGTGCTAACCTGTTCTTTCTTTGTCTTTACAGGTGCTGCTGAAGACTGGATTCCAGGATGGTAAGCCTTTGTTCCCTTAGGCCCAGGATCAGAAGCAGAAGACACGATGAGCGTTCTGCTGCAGAGAATGCAGAATAACGCAAAGCAAGATTCATCCATCAGGTGTGGTTTAAATAGCCTCCTGTAGTGCTTAGGTGTCTCCTTCCACAGCCACGCCTAGGTAAGAAAAGAGTTCCTGCTTTCCAGAAGAGTTCCAGTGTTCTGAACCTAGGGAGTGGCTCCTGCCCCACCCAACAGGAAAAGTAGTCCCAAACAGAAGAGGATCAGGGGTTCAACTGGCAGGTAAGTAAGCAGCATGGTCTGCTGCAGGTAAGTCCACCCAAGCATTATGAGCCCGGCGCTTCCAGCACTGGGACTGGGCATCTTTATGAGCCTGGTGCCACTGGCGCCAGGACAGGGTCCAAAAGGTCCCAATTGGGACTGGCTGGCACTCGGAACCGGGGTTATGGGTCTGCTTCCAAGGGAGTCGGGCAAGTCCTGATCTTTTGGAAGCAGAGATCATGACACACACACAAGACACCCCTTTAGGTAAGTGTCAAGGTCCTGGCCCATGTGTGGCTAGTAGCCAAACTCGCACAAGATTTCTTCTGTCGAGTAAAAGCCCCTATGACCGGCAGTGGTTGCATCATGGCCTTGGTTGAACATCAGGCTTTGGAATGAGGTAGGTACCACCCACTGGTCACAGATAGGGCTCTCCTTAGCAACAAACCATCTTGGATCCAGAACATCTTGGAAAACTTCATCAATACCCAGAGATCCTCTTTACTGGTATAATCCGACTCTGATAGAGGAAAACTCACAGGGTCTTCAATGCGTTGATAGAATTTTCCAATGATCGGGTCCTCTTTCTGTGCAGTGGTGAAATCTGGATCACGGATATTTTTACTCCACTGGGCAGTTGAGAGTTCACTATTCACCCGAGTTTGGGAAAATGGTGACAGCAGCAACTTGGATTTCCCCCAGAAGGGATTCCGTTTTGATGAAATCCCCATGCCGGGCTCCGGTTTTAGCCAGTTGGACAGCCTGGTCATTCGCAATCTTATCTAACCCATCTATTTTGGAATTACTGCTTATTTTCTTCCAATCGATGGTCATCTAATTGGAGGTCACTATACTATCAACTAACTGGATCAGTTTGGCATGCTTTAAGGGTTTATTGTTGCAGCAAAGCGTGCCTCGATTCTTCCAGTTAATCAGGTGCTCCACGAACCCATTCATGACATAATCAGAGACAGTGATTATGACCAGTTCATTGAGTTGGTGGTGCATTGCAGTGAGGATGGCTTGATGAAAGGCCATCAGTTCTGCAATCTGACTATTTCGGGGTCCTATTTTGTAACCAGCAGAGAGTTCTGGGGTATCATTCACCCAGGCATTCCCAATGCCAGCCACTAGTTATTTTTCTCCGTTGTTATCAACATAGTAGGAGCACCCATCCACATAAACTGTGGGTATCCCCTGACATGTGTGTTCTTCATAGACCTTGTGTGGGGAAATTAAGTATACCTCCATGTTGTTGTTGGTCATTATACTTTCATCCTCAAGACAGATTTCTTGAGCACAATCATGCAAGTCTGCCAGCCCTTGCTCTCAGGGACTCTTCTTGTTTTGCCCATATATGACCTCCACAGGAAAGACCTGCATGGACAGAATACTGGATGTAATTCTGGAATTACTGACGCTCCCCTGCTGGATTCTGTCACTTTGGAGATATTGCAAGGGTTGGTGAGAAGTCTTGACAGTCTTGTGCTCCCCCTGGATGAATGTGTGGTAATCTTTCAACACCCACACTGTTGACAAGAGTACCTTCTCACGGTCATTGAATTTATCCTTCACAGAGGACAAAGTCTTGCTCGCATACGAGATGGCTTTGTTGACCTTGTCATGCTTTTGATACAACACTGCTGTTAGGTAAGTATCTGGGAACCCCATCTGCAAGATCAACTCCTTATTCTTTATGGGGTTAGCCAAACAGGTGGCCTGGGAAAGGCTTCTTTTAAGTTGTTGAACTGTCTCAGCATGTTCCGGACCCCACTCCCACATTAGTCCGGCCTTTAATGTGACCTCTGCGTAGTATTCAATATATTTCCAACTATAATTAGTGAGTCCAAGAAGACTTCTTAACTCTCGCAGAGTGGTAGGGTCTTTACTTTTTTTTAAGGCTTCCACCTGCTTTGCCTGGGGATTAAGAACCTCAGGGGTGATCTCGTGCCCTAAGAAGTTCACTTGGGTCTTACACCACTGTGCCTTCTGAAAGGACACTTTTGCTCTGTCTTTCTGCAACTGTGTTAGAACAATCCAGATTTCTGCTATATGTTCCTTTACAGTTGGGCACTTGATCAGAACATCATCTATATAGGCCAGGCTTCCCCTTTCGCCCGAGACGGGCATAGCATTATGTAGAAAGCTGTTGAACTTATTGCCAGAGTTTATGTATCCAAAGGAGGTTCGGGTCCACGTATATTGCTGCCCACCGAAAGTAAATGCAAGCTTGTACTGGTCTTCCCTACTCATGGGTACTGTCCAGTAGCCATTGGTCAGGTCAGTGGTGGTGTACACCTTGACCCTTGGATCTGTGCCAGCCCTTGATCAATGTAGGGAAGTGGCCATCTTGACATGTGGACCCGTTTGTTCACCTCCCACAGATCTCCACATAGTCTCCATTGGCTGTTTGGCTTGAACATCCCCAGTACTGGATTGTTGAAGGATCTGTGGATTGGATGAATTATCCAGATTCTAAGTTTTTAATAATCTCTGTGAGTGATTCCATTGGCGCGAGAGGAAAACGGTATTGTTTTACAAATACAAGAGCCATCTCAGGGTCCGTGGGTATGGTGGTTGAATGAACGGAATGCATCCACAATCATTGAGTCCACTGAAAAGATATCTTGGAGTGCCAGGAATACCTGTTTCAGCTTTGCTCCTCAGTCTCACAGGCATCAGCAAGATTGATCCTTTCCTCGACCATCTGCTTGAAACCTGGAAAGACCTTGGGCCTGGCAATTTCAGCGGTATCCTCCAGTTGGGTAGAGACATCTCTGGATGGTGTTGACCTGGACATTAGGTTCCAGTTATTCAAGGTAGTGGTCCTTGACTCTGAACACTACCTACTCCCTCCTGATGTCACAGGTCACCTCGTCTACCCCACAGGGACAGGAAGAGCACACAATGAAATTTCCCCCCATGCCTAGTAAAAATCTTTTCTGGAGGAATACCGCCGCTGATGTCGAACAAGTTATTTGGGATTCGTCCCACGATTTATTTACCTAAATCAATAGAATAATGTTGGGCATCAACCGCCATCCCAAAAAAGGTGTCCGTGCTCAAAGTGATACTTCAAGGGTTGCTGTTATCCATCAATATTGAAATGGTGTCATGTTCTAGGTCTACCAGAGGTGTCAGATTTAAATACAAACCTTGTTGTTGGACATGGGAATTTAAATGTATATAGGTGTCCTGATGTTGTGGTTCTGTCCTTGCTTAATTTTGAGGGGAATAGTAAATTGTTGCACCCGCCCTGGATTGGTAACTTCTTCTCGCACCTGAACTTCAATAGCATAAGGCAGCAATTGAGCTGAACGGAATGCTTTTTATGTGTTGTGCAAGCCCATGGGGTTAACCCCCAGTTGTAACCAGTCTTATCAGTAATTCGGTCCAAACGGATTGTGAATTGGTTGAGAATGTCACTGCCAAAATAAAAGGTGGAAGGGACATCTCTCACGACCCAACAATTATGCCCTATGCTTTTTTTGGCAATGGGCATTTTTACCATACACCTGCTAGGCAGGAGATGTTTGGAGTTTGGTGTTTCTAGACCTACTTTCGATTTGCCAAACAATTTATATGTAGGAATGGTCTGATCTTTTGAGAGTTTCCTGAATAATTCTTTGCTGATGAAGCTCCTTCCATTATTCAGGCATACTCTGGCGAGCACCGGCTCCTCCCCCTCATATAACTGAATGGAGAAAAACAACTTTTTGCCCCTTTTCTGTATGTCCATCAGCTTTGAGAAGGCTCTTCCTTGTCTGGTTTCAATGGACTTAAGGTTTCTTCTGATTTTGGATTCGCATAATATTTTAGGGTGTCCCCTTTCAGTGTGGATTGCCACTTAAAACTGGGAGGAAGGTTGCTTTGATAGAATGGAGAAGGGTTCCCATCACAGGTTTGTTCTCCTACAGAGATGACATTGATGTCTGGGACTTGGTTATTGTTGAAATGGTATTCTACTTTCCCAGAAAATCGATCAATTCAATGAAATGCACCTTTCAAAGTTATATCATTGGCACTTAATTTGTGCCCTCTGAAGTCACGACTATCACAGGATGTTTTAATCAGTGACGCCCAATTTTGATTTCCAGATCTGCAGTTCCTTCAATGGAAATGTCATTCCCATCAACATTTTTGAGTTGTCCAGTAAGTGGTGTGAGGGGAATTTGGTGACCCCCCCATCCTAAGTTTAGTTGGTCAAAGGCCTTTTTGGACAGGAGGGTGGCTTAGCATGCAGTGTCCACCAGAGCTGCTAATTGACACTGACCGTGCACCTTGACCGGTGCATAAAATCTGCATTCTGTCTACTCATGAGTGCAGAGAAAGTGTGAGTTATTTGCCATCCCGGTGGTAATTCTCTTAATATTGAAATCCAACACTGTGTGATCTAGGCCGAGTTTCTGTGTCGGAGATCAGGAATCTGTAAAGAAAATGTTACAACTCACAATGGGCAGATTTGTGGAATCCTCTTTCCCCCTCGGTTCTTTGCTATCCCGCTTTTCATGAAGGCAGTTCTCAGCACCTGTTTGGGGGAAGGACCTTTCCATTTCTACCTTGTCTAGCTCACATTTTTCAGGTTGAATAGTTTCTTGTTTTGGGTCGATCTCCAAACTTACCCTGTCCCACTCAGGGTCTTTTGTGACCCATTTTTCTTTGGGAGGGATCCCCCCATTCCTAAAAGACAAGACTTGCTTACATGAGTCCTCCAGGGACACTTCTCTGTCAAAGGCAAGAGATTGCCCTTGTTTATTCCCTTGGCTCACCTTGTTGTTTTCTTGTCCCCCTTAGGTGCTGGAATGCGGCAACCAGGTGATGGAGACAGCACCGGATCGTAGAGATGCTGCGAGGAACGGTGAGTATGGCGCAGCCCTGCTGCTGGCGATGCGACGCGTTTAAAATGAAGTCTGTTTCTGGTTCGAAGATGCGCTGAATCCGAAATCAGGTAAGAAATCCAGTAAAGTTCTTGTTCTAACCTTTCTTCTTCTTTCCCTTCTTTCTAGGCGCTCTGGACTCGAGGCGGCGTGGCAGGATGCTGGATGCTGACTGCAGACACGGTGAGCGTTATGCTGCTGGATGCAGAATAACACGAAGCATGTGCTGCTCTTCGGAAGTGGTTTAAATAGCCTTCAAAGTAGTCCCAGGTAAGTATTCCTCCACAGCCACACCCGAGTAACAAAATAGTCCCTAAGATAAAATAGTCCCTTCAAGCCTCACATGGGCTTGGATGCTTGGATCCCTTGCAGCATGGTCTGCATCAGGTAAGTTTTAACATATGAGCCTGGCGCCTATGGCGCCAGGACTGATGTCCAATATGAGCCTGGCGCCATAGGCGCCAGGACTGTACCCAGATAGCCCCTAACAGGGGTTGCTGGGTTTGCTTCAGCTAACATGATGCCTGCTTCCGGGGTTGATGGACTTGGTCTGGATGCCCGGGGGTAGGCATCATGACAGCACTCCCCCCCAAGGCCCCTCCTAAAGTCTTTCCTCCCCTTGGCCTTGGTTTGTCTGGGAAATTCCATTGGAATCTTCTCACCAACCTAGGTGTATGAACGTGGTCACTAGGTTCCCATGACCATTCTTGTGGTCCGTAACCTTTCCAGTCGATTAAATAAAAAAGTCTTGACTTAACCATTTTGGATTCCAGGATACTTTTCACTTCAAATTCGGGTTCCCCGTCTATAAGGACGGGCCAGGTGGCTTGGTTAGTCTTGTCCCAGGTTGTACTGGCTTCAGAAGTGACACATGGAAGACGGGGTGAATTCGCATACTAGCAGGTAATTCCAATTTTACGGCCACCGGGTTGATAATGGCCTTAATAAGGTAAGGTCCCAAATATCTAGGGTCAAAGGTCCGCTTTCCTTTTAGAGGTATGTGTTTTGTGGCCAACCAAACTTGATCCCCAATTTGGTATTGTGGAGCATCACTTCAATGCTGATCAGAGTTTTTCCTGTACTTTTCTTTCGCATTTTTCAAATGTTCAGTTGCTTCCTTAAAGGCTTGTGTAATAGTAGCGTGCAGATGGTTCACTGCGGGCATTTCTAATTGTTGAGGCAAGTGAAGTTCTGAGGTTCGAGGGTGGTGCCCGTATATGGTATAAAAGGGGCTTTGTCCAGTTCCAGAATGTACAGAGATATTGTATGCATATTCGGAGATCCATAGAATGTCCTTCCAATTACTTTCAGTCTGGTGTAACATACAACGCAGGTACTGTTCAAGAGTCTGGTTGGTCCTCTCCATTTGACCATCGGTCTGGGGATGGTGACTGGACGATAACCGCACGTCGATTTGTGCCAATTGACAACATTTCTTCCAAAAATGTGAAATGAATTGACTACCTCGGTCAGAGACCAATACGGAGGGAAATCCGTGTATTCGAACAATGTTTTCGAGAAACTCCTTGGCCAGAATTGAAGCAGAAGGTAATCCCTTTAAAGGAATAAAGTGGGCCATTTTGGAAAAAAGATCCACAATAACGAGAATGGTGTTAAATCCATTACATGGAGGTAGGTCTGTAATAAAGTCTAACGATAAGGTGTGCCATGGTATAGGTGGAATATCCAAGAATTGTAAAAGGCCAGCCGTTTTTTTCTTCTGACTTTTGTTTGGGCGCAAATGCCACAGGACATTACAAATGACTTTACGTCTTTTCGCCAGGTGGGCCACCAGAATTGTCTCTTAATTTTAGCTTCAGTTTTTGCGATACCTGGGTGCCCTTCCATCAGGGTGTCATGATAAATGGAGATGACTAGTTCTTGTAGTTCCTTATGTGGTAGAAATAGACGCCCTTGATAATAAGGTAGGTCATTGATGACAGAGTAGTCTGAGCCTTTCTTTACCCAGTCCTGAAGGGCTGTTGGATCGAAGAGTTGTTGGATCTTTACCTGAATATCTTCTAGGGTTTGTAAAGTAGTTATGCCAAGAATTATTTGTTCTGAAATTATAGGCACCGGCTCCGGGTTCGCATATGCTTCTTCCATTCCTATTCGGGATAAGGCATCTGCCTTGCCATTTTTACAGCCTGGTCGATAAGTGATCACGAAATCGAACTCGGCAAAGAACAATGCCCATCAAAGTTGGCGTGATGATTGGGCTTTGGCTGTCTTTAAATACTGCAAGTTCCGGTGATCAGTGATTACAGTAATGGTATGCCTGGCACCAAGAAGATAATGCCGCCAACCCTTGAAGGCGGATTTGATAGCTAATAGCTCCTTATCGGTAACCGCATAGTTTAACTCGGGTGCCGAGAACTTTCTGGACCAAAATGCTACTGGGTGAAGTTGACCGGTTTCAGGATCCTTCTGGGACAGGACAGCTCCCATGGCTAAACTGGATCCGTCGGTTTCAACTATGTATGGGAGTTCAGGACGAGGATGCTTTAATACAGGTGCAGACGTGAATTTCGCTTTCAGTTCTTGGAAGGCATTCTCAGCTTCTTCAGTCCACGGGAAGCGTTTGTTTTTTTGCAAGAGCGCTGTGATAGTGTGTACAACATGCGAGAAATCCGGAATGAATCTGCGATAGAAATTAGAAAATCCGAGCATGCTTTGTACTCCTTTAACTGAACTGGGTGATGGCCATTTGAGAATTGCGTCCACCTTTCGAGAGTCCATTCAAACTCCTTTTGGAGTCAGGATAAATCCAAGAAATTCAACTTCTGTAGTATGGAAAACGCATTTTTCCAATTTTGCATATAACTTGTGCTGGCGTAGTTTCTCAAGGACTGCACGAACGTGCTTCACATGGTCAGATTCTGAAGAGGAGTACTCTAGAATATCGTCTATGTATACAACAACACAGACGTCAATGAGTTCACACAGGACATCGTTCATAAAATACTGGAAGGCTGATGGTGCATTGCACAACCCGAAGGGCATCACCTGGTATTCGAATAACCCGTACTTAGTGCGAAAAGCAGTCTTCCATTCGTCGCCTTTCTTTACACGTACCAGATGGTATGCCCCTCAGAGATCTAATTTAGTGTAGATGCAAGCGTCCTTTACTTGGTCTAGTAATTCTGGGATCAGAGGCAATGGGTATCGGTTCTTAACCGTGATCTGATTTAAGGCGCTGTAGTCTATGCACGTTCTGAGGTCACCTTCCTTTTTTGGCACGAAGAACAAAGCTGAAGATGCAGGGGACTTGGATGGACGAATGAAGCCATTGGCAAGGTATTGGTCCAAGTATTGTCATAGGTGAAGGTTCTCGGGTTCCGTAAGTGCGTAGATCATACTACATTGAGGTTGTGCACCAGGTATGAGATCAATTTGACAATTGTATGATCTGTGAGGTGTTTGCCTGTTCTTTTTGGAAAACATCCTGGAATTCTTGATATTCGTGCGGTAACTGCACAACTGGAGTAGCGACTGTGGCCAGGTCCTTGTTCAAGGTTTATATTGGGTAACAAATATGTGCACAATCCGGGAAGGTTATTCTCTTCTCTCGCCAATCATTGCAAGGATTATGTGTTTCCAACCAAGGTATCCCCAGTATTATTTGGAACTGCGCGGCTTTGATTAAATCAAACACAACAGTCTCTCGATGCCCATCCTGACCCAATAATGTCATCTCTGCGGTGGAATGAGTTACAGGCCCAGAGGCAATTTCAGTTCCATCGACTGTGGTGATGACATCCAAAGTGGTCTTTCTGCAGAGAGGTAGATTCATCCTAGAAGCCAATTCGTCGTCCACATAGTTTCCTATGGCCCCGCTATCAATGTATGCCCTAACTGCGTGCAAACGTGATGGCTGCCTTGGATCTATAAGGACCATTGGTATGATGAAATGCAAGGTCTCAGTATCCTTCTTCAAGCTCGGCAAGCGGACCTCTTCGCTTGTCGGGCGTTGTCATTTCTCGAGTCAGGCTCCATATGGCTTTTATCAGCAGCTCCTACTACCTTCTTGGGTGGTTTGACAGGACAATCCCGTAGAAAATGTCCCGAAGTTCCACAGTATATACATAATTGCATTTGCCACCTTTTTTCTCTTTCCTTCTGTGTCAAGGGTCCTTTAACTCCTCCGATTTGCATGGGTTCTGAGGCATCTGTTCCTTTGGGGGTAGCGTTGGGTTTAACCAACACCCGGTTCTCGAACTTGGCTCGATCAGCCTTTCGATTCTGAAGTCTGTGATCTAACTGGACCACTAAGTCTATACATTCAACACAGTCTTGAGGTGGGTTCACAACTTGAGCCAAAACATCTTTGAGTTCTCCTCAAAGTCCCCGATGAAACAACGTAATTCGTTTTTCCTCGGGCCATCCACTTTCCCCCACCAACCTATTAAAGGTTGCTATGTAGGTTAGAAGGCCTTGGTTACCCTGTCGTAGGGACAAAAGTTCGTTATCCAGGACCTGTGCTTGAGAGTGCCGGGCAAATAGTCTTTCCATGCTCATTTGAAAACCCTGAAAATCCCGAAGAATAGGGTCATCCTGATTGACTAGTGGGATTGACCAATCTGCTGCACTGCCACTGAGATATGATAATACGAAGGCTACTTTGGCGTGATCGTTTGGAAAGGCTCCAGGTCTGCATAAAAAGTGCAAACGGCATTGGTTCATGAACATGGCAAATCTTTTCGGGTCCCCCGCAAAGCGTTCTGGCGGGGCTAAAGGGATATTGCCCGGTAAAATCACTTGCACAGGGTTGCTTGGTGAAACAGGATTTGGAATCCCCCCGAGTCCCGGTATGGGTGTTTGCCCCGCTTGGTTTTGCCGTAATTGTCTAGCAAGATCATCAGTGCGTTCCTTCGAAACAATCAACTCTCTCCTGAGTGTATTAGTTTCTTGGCGAGCGGCATGTACTTCAGCCCTAAATTCCCCTTATAATTGGGCCAGTTGGTCAGTTTCTGAGGTCTCCATGACACCCGGGTGAGTATTTGTAGGAAGGCTTCGCGTTCTGTTACGCTCACCTGGCTCCCACAGGGGTGTCGAGTGGAACAGGACAGCCACGGTCTCCACCAACGTGATGCGTAGTGCAGAGATGACTGACTGGAATGGCCCACCTAGCTGCGTCTCCTTGACCCGTAGAAGTAGTCTCCTAAAGACGGGGAAAGGGAATTAGCCACAAGTGGATTTAAGTATTAACACCTCACTGCGTCCCCACTTATCACTTCTGACACTCCCTTTCACAAAGCTCACCTTATAGTTTTGTATGATGAGCTCTCCATCCTGCGAAGAATACAGGGGCACGTTGATGGCCAGTGACTTCACTGGCTTGAGGATATTGGAAAAGTTCTGGACAAATCTTGGCTCCAAACCTCAAGGCGAAAGGCCGTAAGTATATAGTTCTAATGAGTTCAAAATGTCCGATTAATCACTCTTGTCCAATTCCTTGTTTCTTTTGCAGCTTAGACCCAAAAGATGATCGTCTTGTGGCAGCTGAAAGCATTCGGGTAAGAGTCTGTGTTTTGTAACACTGTCCGGTAAATGATGCCAAGGTTTAACTCGCTGCTTTCTCTTTTCTTGCAGGTGCAGCTTAGGAAGATTTGGCGTGCTGGTGGATAATACCTCCTGCGGTAAAATCAGGTAAGCATATGGTGGCAAGAGATTGTCCTTGTTTGTTCCCTTGGCTCACCTTGTTGTTTTCTTGTCCCCCTTAGGCACTGGAATGCGGCAACCAGGTGATGGAGACAGCACCGGATCGTAGAGCTGCAGCGAGGAACGGTGAGTATGGCGCGGCGCTGCTGCTGGCGATGCAACGCGTTTAAAATGAAGTCTGTTTCTGGTTCGAAGATGCGCTGAATCCGAAATCAGGTAAGAAATCCAGTAAAGTTCTTGTTCTAACCTTTCTTCTTCTTTCCCTTCTTTCTAGGCGCTCTGGACTCGAGGCGGGCGTGGCAGGATGCTGGATGCTGACTGCAGACACGGTGAGCATTACGCTGCTGGATGCAGAATAACGCGAAGCATGTGCTGCTCTTCGGGCGTGGTTTAAATAGCCTTCAAAGTAGTCCCAGGTAAGTATTCCTCCACAGCCACACCCGAGTAACAAAATATTCCCTAAGATAAAATAGTCCCTTCAAGCCTCACATGGGCTTGGATCCCTTGCAGCATGGTCTGCATCAGGTAAGTTTTAACATATGAGCCTGGCGCCTATGGTGCCAGGACTGTACCCAGATAGCCCCTAACAGGGGTTGCTGGGTTTGCTCCAGGTAACATGATGCCTGCTTCCGGGGTTGATGGACTTGGTCTGGATGCCCGGGGGTAGGCATCATGACAAGGGGATGATCTTAAGCTATTCCCAAGAGTGTGTTATTCTTTGGCCTCTCCTACTTACCCTTTGCTCTTTGGGTTCTAACATTTTGGGGGTAGAAGAGTCCCTTTGAGGCTGAGAGGTTTTAGAGTTTCTGTCTGAGTGAGAAAGGAAGCTTCCTCTTGGGCTTAGCATCTCCCCTCTACCTGGGCCCCCTCCTCAGTAACCTATGGTTTGCCATATGTTTCCACCGTTATTCCCCCCTGCCCCGGGGCATCATCCCTGGGTGTTGTGACATTCTAGGAAGCAGGGATAGGTTGAGGGTTGGACTGAGCACTCAGCATGTGCCCCAGGTTGTCGGTCAGTTGCTGGACCTGTTGCTCCAGCTGCCAGACATTTTCTGGATTGTAGGGAGGTCTCAAGTCATACCTCTGCTGCTCGTGAAAAGGGTAACGGTCCCTTCTCCCAGAGTAGCTTGGGTACTGGTAACTTCCCCCATAATTTTTCATCCTGAATCACCTTTCTCCCAGGTTCAAGGATCTATTGTCCTGGAGTCAGGGAGAGAGAGGAGGATTATTTTGGAAGGTCTGATACAGGGGATATCTGGGGAAAAAGTTCAGATTGAGTGATGGAGTTATATTTTTCTCCTCAGGGACGTTTGGAAGGAAGTTTCCCAGGGCAGTACTTATCTGACTGGTTCCCCCCTGCTGGGCTGGGGGAGTGTATATACCCCAGGATTGGCTTGTGTTATGTATCATATGTCTAGCTGATGTTATGTCTAGCATTATAGAGATGAATGTGAATGATGTAATAGAATGTATAGTGGGCCCGAGGTCTAGAAGATCTAGAATGTAGTGTGAGCCGGAGGGCAGGTAAGTTGATGATTAAAAGAGTATGAGACGCACTTTAAGTGCTCCTGTGTATTACTATATCTAAGTTATACCAGGCACACAACAATGGCGATGAGGGGAAACATGATTGGAGATGAAGATAAGGAACGGAAATCGTGTAGCAAGGAAAGGAAGAAAATGAATCAGCAGGAGTACAGAAGGGAACGGATCATAACGAAACAAGAAAGCAAAAAAAATGTTTTTAAAAAAACGGTAAGGTGCGCATGTATGAAGCAGCAGCCGTATGAATGGACAAGATTAAGGATAATCATAGATGCATACATAAAGTTGGAAAGGAAGTGCATCATTTAAACGCAAAAGGGTAAATGGATAAAATACCTGAAGCGCGATCGACGAGCGCGAGCAGCAGGCGATGGAGGTGTGTGAGCAAAGCCAACATTAGAGAAAGGCACCTAAAAATGTAGAAAAACGTGCCACCATATTGGTACGTGAACGCAGATGAAAAGACTGTTATAGCAACGTGGTACACAACAGAATAACGAAACGGCAAGGCAAAACAATGCAGATACATAAACACAGAAAACAAAAGAAATTATCTTTAAAAAAAATAGATACTAAGTTAGAACACGGAAAGAGAAAGAGAGAATACATGAAAGAGATATATTTAAAGAACATAACAATCCTAGTGGCAAAATAAAACAAAGCAACATACAGAAGCCTTCATACAAAATAAAATATAATTATTAATCAAGAGAAAATAAAAATAAAAATGAAAACACAACAGGAAGAATAAATCGACCTGTAAAACGAACACAAGGTGAAGAAATAACAAGATTAAACAAGTCAACAAAATAATAGTCAAGAAACACATAGACAATAAGTGAACATGTCTTCTGAAAATGCTAGTGGGGACATGAGCTCATCCCAACCCACGCTGGAAAGAGTAATGTCTGCAAATTTAAGCAATTATCTACGCAGGCCTAATCCATTCAACTTGGAACCACAGGAGGACCAGGGACAGAGATGGCAAGAATGGCTAGATGAATTTGAGGAATTTTTAAGAGCAATTGGAAACCAAAATTCCATTAACAAAATGTATGTATTTATAAACCTAGTCGGAAAGGAAATGAAAACCATTATTAAAAGAATTCCTGAAGAGGAAAATGTGACATATCAACTTCTGGTGGCAGCAATAAATACCAGGATAATAGTTCCACCAAATAGGGATTATGAGAGATACATTTTTAACCAGTGCACACAAAGCCCACATGAAACCATAGCGCAGTTTGCACTACGCCTCCAGCAAAAGGCAACATATTGTGACTTTACACACTTTAATGATGATGAGGCAATCAGAATGAGAATTATATAAGGCTGTGTATCATCCCAATTTAGAAAACATCTACTAAAAAAACCTCTTCCCTTGAAAGAGGTATTGGAGTTAGCGAGATTTTATGAAAGAGTTGACACGCAAGCAGCAAATATGGAAAACCCAAAAAGACTGGACACCATTTCTGCTGTGGGTCAAAATCAAAATATACAGTGGCAAAGAAGATATTCCAATGCGTCAACTGGGTTAATACCTCGCCCACAAATTTGGAATGACCGAAAAAATACCATGGAAGACAATGCTATAGACGTGGATTTGCGTTCCTGCACAGAGGTCAGTGCCGTTCCATAGGCCTAACCTGCCTGCGATGTGGTCAAGAAAACCATTTTCAAACAATGTGCGGAGAAAAAATGCCATCAATGCCTGTATATAAATCAAATGTACAAACATTCCCAAATCAAAGGTATAAAATGCAGAGGAATGTTAATGCAAGAATGTATCCAGAAAAGGAATTGGAAAGACCAAGCGGGAGCCAGAAAACAAATCCAGGTCAACAGATCCAACAACAGGGATTTGTAGAGCTATGGATCTACAAATGGAATACACAAAGCGAATGGAGCAGGAACAAATCCAAGCCTCACAATCATACCAAGACCAAGGACAAGAAAGAATGTCATATGAACATCTGTATGAGAATCCATCACTAGAGGAAGAGTGCATGAGTGATAGAGAATACCAAGAATACTATAGATACAGCAAAGAGTATGTGTGACTAATCTATAACACTTCTGATGGAAATGTAGCTATAAAGGTCGCAGTGAATATAAGTGGACAAAACATATCATTTTTAGTTGACAATGGTGCTACAGTGAATGTGATGAGCAAAAAGGCATACGAAAAGATAGCTCAATTATACCCATTACAACCATCGAAAGCTAATATTTTCCAGTGGGGAGCAACACAACCATTAAATTCTAAAGGAACATTTAAATGTGATTTGATCCATAAGGATAACTGTGAACCGATTGAAATGCACGTCATAAGCAGTCCAGCTGTGGGTAGAGGTCTCATTAGCTGCAAGACTGCTACGAAATTACGGCTCATTGATATTAATTACAGTCAATCGGAAATGGTAAAAGGGATACTGTCACAAAGGCATAAAATACAAACAATGACAGAGGAAACATGGGATCTGGAAAAGTTAAAAGAAAAATGTCCAAAACTATTCAGCAGTGTAGGAAAATTGAAAGGAGAGGGGAAACGTTTTCACATTGATCCCAAAATTCAGCCGGTTCCTCAACATCCAAGACGAATAGGTTTCCATCTACAGGTCGAAGGTGTCTAAAGTACTGCAACAACTTATCAATAAGTATATCATTGAGAGAGTAGAGGGTGGTCCCACACCATGGGTATCTCCATTAGTGGTTGTTCCAAAGGCAGATGGGCATCTACGGCTATGTGTAGACATGAGGATACCTAACACAGCAATACAGAGAGAAAGGCATCCAGGTCCCAATATAGAGGACATGATTATTCATCTAAATCAGGCAATCAGATTAACAAAGCTTGATTTAAATCACGGATACCATCAGTTGGAAATTGATTCGGAATCCAGACCTAGAACCACATTTATCACCCATGATGGTCTTTTTAGATATAAGCAATTGAGCTTTGGCATCTCCTCTGCTGCAGAGATATTTCAAGAGTCAATAAAGAAAGTGATAGCACCAGTAAAAAAATGCATTTAACTACAGTGATGATATACTTATTTATGGAATTCATCAAAAACAACATGATGAAGCATTAAAACAAGTATGTGAATTACTGCAGAAGAGCGGTTTGACTATAAAGGCCCGAAGTGTGAGGTGAACAAACAAAGTTTGAAATTCTTTGGGCACATTTTTTCAGAAAATGGAATAAAGGATGACCCAGAAAAGGTGAATGTCATCCTTGGATTGGAACCGCCAAAAGATATGGCAGAATTAAGATTATTTTTAGGAATTACTGGTTATTGTGCTGGGTATGTGCCTGAATATGCAACATTAACTGATTTCCTGAGATAAATTGTTGAAAAAAGAGGTGGTCTTCACATGGGATGAGAAATGCAAAGAGAGCTTTGAGTTGATCAAGAAAGAACTTGTGGGTGACCGACAGTTATCTTATTTTAATCCAGAGTGGGAAACCGAGATTACAGTGGATGCGAGCCCTGTAGGGTTAGGAGCGATTTTGGTGCAAGTGGAACCAACGAAGGAAGGCACAAGGCACATGCACAAAACTGTGCAAGTCGTGCCCTGAATAAAATTGAGCAGGCATACTCACAAGCGGAAAGTACTAGTTTAGCGGCTGTATGGGCGTGTGAAAAATGTCATCACTTTGTAGTAGGGAAACCTTTTACTCTCATCACGGACCATCAAGCCCTGATTTCACTCTATGGAAATCCAAGAATCAAAATGCCTCCACGTATTGAAAGATGGGGAATACGCTTCCAAGCGTATGACTATATAATTATACATAAACCAGGAAAAGAAGCTAATCATGCAGATTATTTATCGAGACATCCAAAAGAAGAGGCTGGTGATGAAATGCAAACAGAGGCAGAGGACTATATATCATATTTATCTATTAATGATTTACCACCAGCAGTATCCAAGGAGATGTTTATGGAAAAAAGTTAAAATGATCCTACGATTCAGGCAGCAATTCGGCTCACCATGTCTGGCAAGTCGAGGTGGCTGGACAAGGAGCAAAATGCAGAAGAAGGGGTGGATAGGAAGTATCTTCAAAGGTTGGCAAGGATATGGGGTGAACCGACGGCAACAGATGATGCAATACTTCTGAGAGGAAATAGATTTGTGGCACCAAAAAGTTTGAGGAAAGTCCTTGTGATGCTTGCACATGAAGGACATCGTAGAGTGATAAATACAAAGAATATTTTAACAAATCAATATGGTTCCCTTGCATGGATGTGATTATTGAGGACATGCTAAAAAATGGTTTTGCATGTCAAGTGTCTGCCTCTAATAGTATTGTCACTCCTCTTCAGATTGTGCCGCTACCTGATGGTCCATGGAACATAGTGGTAACTGATTTTTATGGACCCTTGGAAGAGGGAGGATATTTGTTAGTGGCTGTAGATGAATACTCCCGATTTCCTTTGGTGAAGCATGTGATGTCAACTGCATTTCATCATGTGGCAGTGCTTTTGGATGAATTATTTTGTGAATGGGGTATTCCCAAGGTAGTCAAAACTGATAATGGGCCACCAGTTCAAGGATATAAATTTGGAAAATCTGCGTTACACCTAGGCTTCAGAAATCAAAAGGTTACACCATTGTGGCTGCAAACAAATGGCGTGGTTGAGAGGTTAATGCTTAATTTGGAAAAAGCTCGACAGAAGGCTATTGTAGATAATATGTCATTGCCACAAGCTGTTTCACAAATGTTAAAAAGCTACTGTAGCACACCACATGAAATGACTGGGTACTCTGCATCAGAGTTAATGATGCGGTATAAACCTTGAACAAGGATTCCGCAAGTGGATGACTATACCCTAGAAGACGATGATGAGATTAGAGAGCGTGACATGATGAAGAGGATAAAAATAAAGGAATGGACTGATCGGAAGAGAAAAGCCAAGGATGATCATATTGGAGTAGGTGAGGCTGTATTAGTGCGACAAAGGTGGCGTAAGAAATTGGATTCAAGATACAAGCCTATGGTCCTAAACGTGAAAAAAGTTAAAGGATCCATGGTTACAACAGCTGGAGAGGACAACTATGAGGTTACGAGAAATGCCTCATTTTTCAGGCAAATGTTTCCTAGTGATAGTTTTGAAAATGGTGAAGAACCTGATACAATGGAAACAGACAATCATATGTTGGACAATGTCTTCATGGATTTAGAGGACATTCCTGTCTGTTGTGAACAATCTGACTCCGCAGGTGGGACTATTATTAGTACTGCTCCTGGTAGGGTTACTGTTCCTGTTAATTCATGTTCTGATGATTTAGAGTGTCGTGACAGCTCTGGGTCACAGCAAGAAATCGACCTGGTCGGGTGATTCGCAAGCTAGATCGATTAATTGAGCAAATATACAAATAATCCATCAATCTGTAAGTACAAAACTATATAGTATTTAAGTATCTGTTAATGAAAAAGTTGTTAATGTGTAAGTACCTAGTTAGGTGATAGGTAAGGGGGGGGTTGTTATGCATCATGTGCTATGCTAGGCTGATGTTATGTATAGCATTATAGAGATTAATGTGAATGATGTAATAGAATGTAGAGTGGGCCAGAGGTCTAGAAGATGCAGAATGTAGTTTGAGCCGGAGGGCAGTTAAGTTGATGATTAAAAGAGTATGAGACGCACTTTAAGGGCTCCTGTGTATTACTATATCTAAGTTATATTAGGCACACAACGGCTTGGTTCCCTTGTGCCTAGGGCTTGCATAGGTGGCATGGTCTGATGGATCATTGTTCTGGGCCCTGCCTGACTACCTTTCGATTGGGCCAGGGTGGGAGCTCCCTCATGCCTTCCATTTTGCTTGTTGGCAGGAGGGTTACTTTTAGGCTCTTATCTCCAGGTCCAAGGGAGGGGTAGTTTTCACCTCTCCCACCTTTGCAGCAGCAGGTACGTTAGACAGCTTAGGGGTTTTGGGGGTGTTATTATTCTCAGTGGGCTTTTCAACCTCATAGTTCCTGGTGACTTGTTCAATTACCCAATACAGGGTCCTGTGCTCATCAAAGTCGTGCACCAGATGAGTAATTATGTATTTGGGAACAGCATGGAAATAGGTGGCAAAAACTCCTTACTATTTGTGTCCATTGCCCAGGACGTCTGAGCAAATGTGCAATATAGCTCCTGCACATACTTTCTAGGCACCTGATCTTCCCCACATTGCAAATTATATGCAGCCTTATGGGCCTCCTGTGTGTTGCTGTGTGAGGAGAAATGTTCTTAAATGGCTGCCTTACAGGTGGACCATTTATAATTATCCTGGTTCTCCAGTTGTGCAAAGAAACTGGAGTACTCAGGTGAGAAAGTCCATTTAGCAAATGCTATGCAAATCATATAATCTCTGATCTGGAATGATGCTATAATCTGTTCATAAGGTTCCAAGTGTTCCCATACCGAATACGTGGCATTCTTATGGTATGGGGTCAGGAAGCTCTTTATAGCCTTCATTTGTCTTATTGGGTCTTTCACAAAACCCTTTCTCTATTTCCCTCTCTTTTTCTTCCTCTGCATTTGAGTCCATTCATTTTCTGACTAAGAGCTACTCTGTCTACTCCATTCCCTGTCCTCTAGGCGCTCCCTATGTCTCTAAAATCGGGAATATCTCCCAGAGTCATATGATCTGGACTCTTCTCGCCTGGACCGCAGTGTGCTTTCAAGGTCACTTTCCCAGTAAATATGTTTAGGCCCAGGATTTCACTCAGTCTCTTCTTCCCTCCTTTCAGGTAGTCTGGGGGAATCCCCCCATTCTCCTGAATGAATGGAGGTATTTAATATGCTCTTCCTGGGTTGAATCTCTGGCTTTTCTCTTTCAGTGAAGCGGGCCATGTGGTCTCTGTTTATCCTCATCTTCTGCAAGTCTAACTCCCTGATCTTGTCATGATAGGAGTTTTCTGGGTCAGAATTACTCGTGAGATTCTTTTTGACCTCCCAGGACATACTGGTCTGGTCACCTTCCCTTCCTTTTGGTAGAGATGAATACTCATCAATTTCAGACAGGGACTGGCCTTCTGGATCATTTGGTCTAGGCCTGGGTAAGTCTAACTGCCTCATGTCACCCGTTCTTGATAGGTTTTAAGCATGAGTTTGGTTCCCATTTGTACATTAAAGGTTGCAAATGACTGCCATGAGGACCCTGCTGGGAGGGGCTCCTCACCTTGATCAGTGGACCTTGTGCCATATCCTGATTGGTCAGGGTGCCCCGTGGCATGTTTATCATTTTCAATTTCCTTGAGACACTCACACCTGTGTCTCTCTTTTCTATTTCCTGTTGGTAGTCAGAGACCTGGATTTTTAACTCTGACACTAAGGCCTGATTAGTGTCAAGCACCCTGCTCTGGGCTACCAACCGATCTTTTGCTTGCTGCACCTCATGCTGAAGTGATTCATTCTCCCTGTGTGAACCTTGTATTGTGAATGCATATTCAATGTGCTTTTCCTTCAGGAGAACAATCTTTTTCTCTTGCTCATCCCTACAATTCGCTGCCTCTGCTAGTTCAGCTTCTATTTGTCTCACACGCTCTACTAGATCATTCCTTTCTTCTCTAATTCTGGTCAGCTCCTGAGGACCTGAGGACCTGACTGTTGGTCAAGAGCATCAAATGTCACACAGTGAGATTAAGTACAGAAGCCCATAACCTATCAGAGTTGGGGGATAATGGTTAATAACCAAAGTAAGCCAAATTTGACTGCTTTCCAAGAACCTGCCAAAACTGTTGCCTGTGAAGTGCCCTGGGAATATACCTTCAGGGATGTTTTATGCAAAATGGCACATGGAGAAAGTCAATGAAAGTGATTTCCAAATGGAAATCCATCACTGTTTTGCTTTTTTGTATTTAAAGAAGCAAAAACCTGCCTTTTAAAAAGATCTAACTTGGACCCATTGATTCTCCAAAATTATTGCACTATTGAGGGTATTCCCTGGCCAGGGAAGATATTGAAGAAAGTGGTGACTCAACAACTGCAAGCATTTGTTGAAGAGGAACTTCTCTTAGACCCTTTACAGTCTGGGTTCCATCCGAAATTCGGTATGGAGACGGCCTTGTTGGCAGTCTAAGACGAACCTTTGAAGGTAGCTGATCAAGGCAAGCTTTCACTTTTGGTGATGTTTGACCTGTCAACCGCCTTTGATACGGTCAGCCATACTATCCTCTTAGAGAGGTTGAGGACAGTTGGGAAGGTTTCTGAGCATGCTATTTGCTGGTTTAAATCTTTTTTGCAAAGGCGCCAACAATGTGTTAGATTACGAGCCTTTACGTCAGATCCAGGCACCGTGGATTGTAGGGTTCTACAGGGCTCATCGCTGTAGCCACTTCTCTTCAACTTATATCTTCGACTGGTTATGGACATTTTGAGACGTCATGGAATAAGTTTCCAATCCTATGCTGACGATACTCACATTTGTATTGCAGTTGATAAGGTTGAGGAAAATTGGTGACTGTCTTCAAGAGATCAGCAAATGGATGGCCTTTAACCAACTGCAACTGAATGTAGCCAAGACAGAGTCTATTCTGTTTGGACCTGCACATCGTTCAGCTATTATAAGGAATCAGCCACTCCCTAAACTATTGGGAGTTAAACTTAAATTTTCAACTGAAGTTAAAAATCTTGGCTGCATCTGGCAGGACAATCTAGGTAGTGAGAGCCAGGTTGGAGCCAAGGTGAAAGCCATCTTCTACTCCTTGAGACTCCTCCAGCAAACTCTTCCGTATATTCCGGAAGGGGATCATGCTATGGTGGTGGGAGCACTCACAAATGCCCACTGAGAATATTGTAATAGCCAATTGGTGGGCATCCCAAAAAACAACTTAGTAGACTGCAAAGGGCGCAGAATGCAGCAGTCAGGCTGGTTTGTGGGTTAAATAAAACTTCCCATGTATCACCTTCACGCCGTTTGCGCCACTGGTTATCGATTGAAAACTGCATTAAATTTTAAAAAGCTTGTCTGGTATTCAAGTGTCTGAACATCTTAGCACCGGACTACTTGAAGGACAAACTTGAGCAGTATCAACTGTCCAGATGCCTGCACCAAGACCACGGAAATATTCCATTCGCCTCTTGCCACCTAGTAGGCCCAAAGCCAGGCCTGAAACGTACACTAAACTTCCTAATACCCATGGCTGACACGATAAAAATTATGACGTGGAACGTCAGAGGCATGAATAGCTTTGTGAAACAGCGCCGCATCCACGCTTACTTGAGGAGATGCAAGGCCGGGATTGCCATGCTCCAAGAAACGCACTTAACTGCTGATAAACTGCGGGCATTGGCCAAGAATTGGCGAGGGACCCTGATAGGATCCTCCTACTCCTCCTACGCCAGGGGAGTCTTAATTTGGGTTGACCCAACCATCCCCTTCAGACTAATAAGTACAAAAACGGATGACGAGGGTAGGATGGCGCTGGCGTGCGGCACCATTGAAGGCAGAGAGATATGCCTAATTAGCACCTAGGCACCCAACCATGACGCTACTGCTTTCTTCCATTCCCTATACTCACGACTCAGCCCTTACAGAGACAGTGTCATGATCTGGGGAGGCGATCACAATAGTACTTTAGACCCTCTAAAGGATAGATCAGATAATAAACACACCCGCCCATCCGGCCAAAATTTTGTCCAAACTGACTCAACAGCTACTACTCCGAGACTTGTGGAGGGAACAACACCCTGAGCAACGCGAATTCTCCTTTTACTCACCACCTCATGCTGTCCACACTAGGCTGGAGTACTTTTTTGTAAGTCAAGAGCATCAAGCTATGTTTAGAGACGCCCTTTACCTGCCCAGGGTGCTGTCAGACCACTCCCCGCTATTGGTCACCTGGGAAGTATTCCCGCCCAGACCCCCGGTTCCTACCTGGAGGCTTAGAGCTGAGGCCCTTCACCATACAGCCTTCCGGGAACACATAAGTGATAGCACTGAGGATTACTGGGAAAGACATTTGAATAGCGTCAAACATATAGGCACCGCATGGGAGGCATACAAGGTGGTCATGAGGGGGGAAATGATTGCGTCCATAGGCGGAGTCTGGAGATCTATCATATCCTCCCTAGAACGCTCTGAGAGGGAGCTGGGAGAATTGGAAAGCAGGGTGGATTTAACCCCGGAACACCTACTTAAAATAGCTGACCAGAAGCAAACCTGCTTAACACACTGGGAATCCCTGGGGAGATTGAGTTACGCTAAACACACTGAAAGAACCCACGCCCTGGGAGACAAACCCGGGAACCTCCTAGCCTGGCTGTATAAAAGAGAGATCCCCCGTACACCCATTTGCCAAATTCTTAAGCCGGATGGCACCACCGCATATACCCAAAAGGGAATCAACTCAGTTTTTTCAGATTTTTATCACAACCTGTACTCCGAGACCCCGCCTGTTGCGGATACCAGTACAGAGGATGTCTTGGACATCATTGAGCTGCCTAAACTGCACTCACAGATGGCCGAAACACTGGATGAGCCCATCACTCCCGACGAAGTAAAGGTAATCATTAGATCCCTTCCATCCGGAAAAGCCCCAGGTACTGATGGCCTCCCTTGGGGAGTTTTATAAGACTTACGAGTAGACCTTGGCCCCACTGCAGGCCCAGGTGTTTAATGAAGCATACGAGCGTGGCACCCTCCCTGACTCCATGAGGGAAGCTGTAATTATTCCCCTCCTCAAGCCCGGAAAAGATGGAATGGACTGTGGCTCCTACAGGCCTCTCTCCATGCTAAACGTTGATAGCAAGATCCTAACCTCTCTGTTAGCGAATAGATTGCATAGGGTAATACCACATTTGATCCATCAGGACCAAACGGGCTACGTGCCCGGGCGCTCCATAACTGAGAACCTGCGGAGGCTGCCCCACATTATATACAGCACGGAACGGAGGCCTCAGAAATACGCGGTCGCGTCATTAGACGCTTCCAAAGCTTTCGACTCTGTGCGATGGGAGTGGCCATATGACACCATGGCAAAAATGGGGATAGGACCAGTCTTTTTACATGGACCCAACTGGTTTACACCAACCCAACCGCCAGGGTGCGAACTAACAAGAGGCACCCGCCAAGGATGCCCACTGTCCCCAATGCTATACATTATCGCCACCGAACCCGTGGCCACATACCTTAGGCAGGAATACGGAGATGGGGACATTGAGATTGACGGGGTGACCCACCTTGTCTCCGTGTATGCTGACAATACCCTACTATACTTACATAACCCCGAAACCCTAGAAGGATTTTATAAACACACGGGAATCCGGATTAACAGAGATAAGTTCTGCCTCTACCCGGTAGCTGCACTATACAGGGATGACTTCAGATCCCTGCCCCTCTTAGACCTACAATGGTAGGTGACCTCCTTTAAATACCATACACCGAAACCCATATACGGAACACATCCTCAATACGGTTAGAGCTAAAGATACCCTAGCAAAATCCATGGACTTCTGGGGTAAGCTTCCGCTCTCAATGGCCGGGAGGGCGGGTCTCCTCAAGATGGTAGCACTTCCCCGCCTATTACACAATTTCACTAACGTCCCCTTCAACAACCCCCCCCCTTCTTTAGAGACATTAATAAATTATGCAGGCGGTTCCTCTGGCAGGGAGGCAGGCACAGGGTGGCGCTAGAGATACTTCAAAGACCCTATGAGAAGGGAGGTATGAAAGTTCCCAAGTTCGAACTGTACTACCTGGCAAGCCAGCTAAGACATGTAATGCGATGGATGGCCGACGATTACCACAGACACCAGACTCCTCCAACCAGCTCTGCCCAGTCTCTTACTCAGAGACCTGCTCTGGGTCAAGGAGGAAGCCCTAAAGCACTACCCATACATAGCCAAGCTTGGAACTCAGCTTTGGAAAAGGGCTTGCAGAACAATGGGGACTGTAGATCCTTATTCCCCACAAATCCCATAGCAGCAATTATGGCCCATCGCCCATGGGGCCAACGCGAAACGCGAGCACAATGGGAACCCTGCGGGGTGACCACCCTAGGTGACCTGGTTCAAGATCAAGAGATCCTAACATTCTCTGACCTCAGTGACACCACAGAGCTACCAGCAGGCCAATTCCTACTCCACAGAGCAGTAATACAGGCTATGAAGGACAGATGGCCTGTGGCTGACGTCCTAGCAACGGAGTACGAGGTCATAGAAACAATGCTAGACGCCGCCGAAGGAGGCCATGAAACCTCGCGACTCTACGAAGCATTAATGCTAGGCACAACCAGGAATGAGCTTAAGAGCAGAGGAAAGTGGGAACAAGAACTAGGCCTAGAATTCGAGGACAATGAATGGGAGAAGGTAACCCTCTACCACAAGAAAATCTCCAGAAACGCCCGCTTACAATTCATTCAACTGTATATCACCCACAGGGCTTACCTAACTCCTGAAGCAATATCGAAATTCAAAGGAGCTGTAATCCAGCTGTGCCCCAAATGCAATGAGCCAAGGGCGGGAATGACTCTCATGTTCTGGGGTTGCCCGATGATACGCATCTTTTGGACACAAGTGCAGGGAAGGGTGGCAAAAGCCGACATTGAATTGGAAGTGCACAGTCCCGTGGCCTGTATCCTGGTCAGATATAAGCGTAACCACAAAAATAAGCCTCTAAACAGACTCAAAGACCTAATTTATATCACTGCGAAAATACGCATAGCTATGGGATGGAAGAGCCCTAGAGGTCCGATCGAAGCACAGTGGTGGGGTGACCTTACGAAGTGGATAGCTGCCGAGACCGGAGCATGGGAAACCGCAATCCATGAACAGAGGCTGGACTCCAGTGAGGAACTACACCGTTGGGTGTCATTGCTCCACCCTAGAGTGACGGACGACCACTCAGAGGGATCGAACAGTCCTGGCCATTAAACTGACTCGATTAGGACTGTCAAGTTGATCGTGGTCTTGGGGGGGGGGGGTGGGGAAGAATTGTTGATGTGTGTTACATATGCCGCATATGATAAAGTTTATGGTTTGTTACTCTGTTGAAAACTAATAAAGACAGTTTTAAAAAAAAAACTGTCCAGATGCCTACATTCAAGGGACCAAGCTCTCTTAGTCATCCCCTCATCTACATTTCTATCGAGAGGGGATAGAAGATTGTTGGTGTTTGGACCCAGATTCTGGAACAGCCCACCTAGGGAAATTAGGACTCTGTCAATTTCGTAAAGCCCTGAAAACGTTCCTTCTTAAAAATAAGTTTAGCTAGTCTTGTTGCAATTGTGTTGTACTTATGGATTGAATGTGATGCTATTAAAATGTTGGATATCTGCATCAGCAAAAGTCATCTGCGCCATTTGTTTCACTAGTCACAATTGGCATGGCACTGTTGAAACTGGCATGTGTCCTGCAAGTTATGTGAAACAGGCTTGCGCATTATGAGGGCAGTGTAAAAGTGGTATAGCAATGGTCTGTAGCCAATATAGAAAGTAGCATAAAAGTGTACTTAAAACAGGAAAACCTTAGTTTATCAGCTTTATAATGAATATGAAACATATTTCTAGAGGAACATTGGCTGCAAAAGCTGACTGCTGTAAAAAAGAGGAAACTAAGGAAATCTAACGTAACACAATTACTTCAGGTGCAACATCTGTTTTGAATACTCGGGGTGATTTCTTGCCAGAGAAGCGAATTCTTTGTAAACAGCAGCCAGTATTTACACTTCTTTCATTCCGAAAAGTAAAATGGCAGGAACCCCTGTACACTTTGTAATGCACATCATGAAAACTGGACGAGGTACTGAATTTCAGATCAGTGAAAGTGTAGGTTGTCCCCCTCAGTGGGCAATGCACTCTTATTTCTAAATGAGCCCCTGCTAGCCCGCTGTTAGCCACCCTGTTAGGTCGAAAAGACCGCGAATGCAATTAATAACAGTAAAATGTAAAATGAATATTCAGTAAAAGCACAATGTCCCCCTTGCTAGGCAGAAATGAGAGTTATTCTTCCTGGAAAAAAAGCAGTGGGATTAATATCGAGTATGGTCCCCCATCTGTGCCAGACTTCTTGTAATAATAATATTAATACCCAATTTCACAGTTTTAGATTACAAGATATCTTTAAGGGATATGGTGTCAAAAGGTTGAGCAGCCATACTGGGCCCAGATCCAGCTAGTTAGGTTAATGGCAAGAGGCTAAAATGAAATCAGCAGAAAAAACGAGGCCCCAAGAGTCATTGTGAATGGTTCTAAGGCTGAGAGAACCAGTGACGTTCAGGACCTTCTGGGGAATTAAAGCACTCCATAAGGGAAACAAGCTGGACAATCAATGAGTTGCTGAATGTGCAGGGAAATAAAATATCTACCACGACCATAAGAGCTTGCTCTTAGAACGGTTTATAGTGATTGCATCAAATGCCAAAGCATCGAATGCCTCAGCATCTAAAATAAAACAACGAAAAAAAAAGCATTGAATGCATTATTTTTTTATTTTTTCTTTAATGGGGGGTCCCCCACCCCCGTTTTTGTACCCCTTAAAACCCATTATAATTAAAATAAAACATGTACCTTTGAAAAAAATACATTTGATGCTGTTTTTCATGCATTTTTTTCAATGTTTTTGGGATTCAATGCTTTGTATTCGATGCAATGACTGGATACCCTTGAAACTCGCAGTATTTTCCCTCAGAGTCTTGTATTATGAAATGTTCCCTTTTTATGGAGAGGGCCATTTAAAAATAAACTCATAATTCAAGCTGAAGCAGTTCAATGTGTCGACTGCAGCAGCTTAGGTGGCATAAATCTTCCGGAAAACCTTAATTATGAGCTATGGCCCAAAATGACCAGGTTCTCGGTAGATTAACTTAACATCTGTTAGAAGAGTCCATGTTGTTTTCAAGCTCTTTCTGTTCCTGAAAGGGGTCAGGGAAATTGGACTGAAACAACAATCAATCGATCATTAAAAAAGCAACAATCGATCATTTAAAAAACCTCACAGAGTGTGCCTTTTTGTAAATGCCCAATGTTCTGAAATGACCAAGCCACAAAATTCACAAAAGAAACCTGCATGTTTCTTGGGGGGTGTTCATCAGTGGAAATAATACACTCATTGCATGAACGAGTTTTGAGCATGCAAATCCGCACAGATGCACCATAAGATTAGACACAGAGGTACTCACAGAAACGCATAAGTGTTGTAAGGGTCATGCACAAGAATATTAGATACATAAACAAATGGTAACACACACAACCAAGTGCACATTTTACCAGAGCAATTTATTAGATTAATGTGCACATCTGCACAAAACAAACTATTGCGTAATAGTCATACCAAATACATCTCAGTGCCACACATACAAATGGGACATTAGGAAAGTATTTAGAAAATATATCACTTACTACAATAAGGAGGTTCACAGAAAATGACACACATATTAACACCAGGAAAAGTGCGGAAATCGTTCCAACTGCAACAAGTTTCACACAAAAAGTCTCACCCTGCCACCACCAGTGCAAGGACAAGATGTATATACACATATGTGACACGGAAAGGGCTGCACGGGTGCAGAAGTAGGAGATGCCCTGCACCTGCCACAGGACACTCTCACTGGTCTGGACTTCCTTTCTCGTGTACCTGATTCATATGCGCCTGGCTTGCTGTTAAGCCGCCTGGTGAGTTTGTCGTGCATTGTGCAATTTCTCCCTCCCTTTCTTTCGCCCCATTCATCTCTATATCTTTTCTAACTGCTACTCTATCACCTATGCTATCTCTCATTTGAAAACTGGAAGGAAAAAGATCAAGAAAGATCTGGTCTCCAATCCTGGTCTGCCCATCGCTGACATTGACATCAACACTTCTCCAAGGCCGACTGTCACTGACATCCTCTTTGTTATTCCCTCTCCGGACCTTTGGAGTCCACATATGGTCTCATTGGTCTCCCCTTTCTCTTTTTCAACCATTAATGGTGTAACCCAATGAGAAGTACTCTTGTCATATTTCCCATCCTCTAGGGGCATCATTAATGTCTACCAGAATGGCACAGTCATGGTCCTGGGCTCTCAGCTCAACCTCCTTTTTCTTAATAGGCTTCTTCAGTCTCTCATCAGCTTCCTCCCTTCTTCCTCCACTCCTCCTTCTGCCACCCCTGTGCTCCCTTCGCCACCACAGACAGGCGTACCACATTCCTGTACCTCTTCTCGGGTGACCTTCAAAGGTGGCAACCAGCTTCACTTAGCTACCCTCAACTCTCATTCTACCATTAAACAGTCCTCTTTATTAGCATATCACTTTTTCAATATTGTCAGGATGGTGATTCTTTTTAAAAAAAGTCATTAACTCTTTGGGAAATGTCCTTCATTTTTGAGATACAAGGTCTTAGCATTTTAATCAGTCTCTTTCACAAAGTCTCATGTATACATTTCAGTACTTGACTATGTCTACTGGAATAGAGGGACCAAGTTTTCCTTCCCTAAAAATGCTCGTTGCACACTTTGTCACTTTTACAACATGCATAGTCAGGCCCAACTCATGCTCTAGTACCCTCAAGGTCTCCCTTCCACCTGGCATTGTCCTTGTTCTCATTTTCATTCCATCTCAGTTTTGTTTGTAGACTTCAAAGGTCGTGGCATTCTCAGTTTCTCATGGCACACCGTTCTCTCCTCTGGAAACCAGTATCATGTCTCCAGCTTTGGAAGGGCATCTCACACATTTCCTGGTGACTTCAACAGCATCCCTTACTCCTCAGATGATGCTGTCTCCTAGATTTTGTTCCAACTTCCTGACTGGCTTACTGGCCTTAGAACACCTTCCCTGGCTTCACTGGTACAGTCTTCCATCTGGTTCCAGAACAGCGAAAGCCAGAGTGCCTCATACTCATAGAACTCACGGTGCCCAATCTCTCCAGACTTCAGCAGCTACAGCCTCTGTGTTATGCCTTTTTTGTCTCCACAGTTTTTTCCGCTTGGATGTGTCTTCCCCATTTCTCATACCTCTTATGTTGTCAGCCCATTGGTAGAGAGTCTCACAGTTCAAACTGGCAGTGGCAGCTGGTGATATTTTTAATTGGAAAGGTGTACATGTTTGCCACGAAGCATAGCGACGGACCCCCGAAGCAACCATAAGAGTTTGAGATGGTTCTCCCCAAGAACATTTTCAAAATATTGGGTTTTCACTTTTCAGCACACTTTCTGTGAACCATTGAATGCAATGCCACTGTCTGCAATCAGTTTTGTAGGTTAACCCATCAAAAAGTCCATTAGATGAAAGTCACGAACAAAGCACAGGAGCGTGTTCCAACTCATTTTCACGATGCCATTCCCCAGAATATATTCCAATATAAAAGCATTTTCATCCTGGGGTTTCTCATTCTTATCCATGGAGGCTGCACCAATATGTGTCAGTATTACCATTTACAAACATATTCCTATTTGCTTTACCAGTCCAAGTGGAAAAAACATAGCAAGAAAATATGTCCAGGTTGGATGCACCAATACAGGCAAGACCAGCCAGACAATAACTCTTACCATATGATTACATTGCCCTTTATGTTTAGTAATAAATGCCATGCGACTGTAAGAAAATGTATCCAGCCTGTCTGCACAAATATAGGTTAGTCTTCCCAGATAATAACACTCACCATACTGTCTTCACAGTTGATGCCCAGTGAAAAATTCCATGCCACAGTAAAGAAATATGCCCAGACTTGCCCACCAACGTTGACAAGTACCACGTAGAAGCAATCATCATGCAGCTTTCACCCTTGATGCCCAGCAAAGAAATACCATGCTACAGAAAAGAAATATGTTCAGATTGGCCCACCAAGGAAGGCCAGTACTGCATGTGAACACTCATCATGCTTCGGTCACACTTGATGCCCAGTATAAAAGCCAAAATGGGCATGTACCAGATTAGAATACTCATCATGCTTGCTGGCTTCACCCTTGATGCCCATAAGAAAAGCTCATGCCACAGTATCGTGCTGTACTTGGTTATTTATATAGCGCTCTTTCCCCATTTTTATGGCCTCAATGTTGTTCACCCTACAATTAAACCCCATGTAAAGGGTTTACGACTACTGAAAAGGAGTTGCGAAACTTCGTGGAGGTTACGCCCTTCAGAAGACAACAGAACGAAATTAATCTCATCTCACTACAAAAAGGAAATCTACCTGGCCAAGAGCAACTCATACAATAAGCGCATATCCAATGCTAATTCCAGCATGAGGGAATTGTCCTCTATCCCCATTCATGACACCTACACCAAAGATAAAAAATGGTGTTTGGACATACAAGAAGCACTCTACAACAAAGTAACAACCCTGAAAAATAAAATAGCTAAAAAAAAAGCCACATTCAATATACCTCAGTCCAACAACAATACTCCCACCCATCCCTTGAAGGAACATGACTCTATAGCCCGCTTCAAGTTCACCAAAACCTCCAGTCTTGAGGCAGAGAAAGTTATCTTCTCACTCAAGCCATCCAATTGCCAGGGCGATCTCTGCCCAGCCCAGCTCATAAAAGATTCTGCAAGAGATCTTTCCCCATTTGTCTCCAAACTCATCAACGCTTCATAACAACGCTTCATAACATAACATAACATTTGCATCGGGATCTGTCCCCACTCCCCTGGGTGTTGCTTCTGCTAAAAAAGCAAACCCTTGATCCACTCATACCCACAAACTATCGACCTATTACAACAGTGCCATTTCTATTAAACATTTTGGACAAGATCGTCTACAATCAAATAAAATCATTATTAGAACTACATAACCTCTTAGGTGCGCGACAATCAGGATTCCGACCTCAACACGGTACTGAGATTGCCCTTATTGATCTGAAGGCACAAACTGATGAGCTACGAGATTAAGGGAAATCAGACCTTCTCTTAGTGCTCGACCTCTCGGCTGCATTCGACCTTGTAAACCACAAGGTCCTATGCAGCCACCTAGATTCAGCCGCCCACTTCTTCATAGAGGCTATAACATGGATTGAGTCTTTCCTAAGCGACAGGACCATGAGGGTTTTCTCCCCATCAGCAGAGGCAGACCCGATCCCTATTACCTGTGGCGTTCCAGATGGTTCTTGTGTCTCCCCCACCCTATACAACATATTTACTAAGCCCCTTTTTGATAATCTGGACCTTCTGGGTATCACCTACACTAACTATGCGGATGATACTCAGATTCTCTTCCCACTTTCCGGGGATTACAACAAGTATTTGACCTTGGTAAATAGAATGTATCTCATCATCCAGGCATGGATGGCAACCCACTGTCTATGCCTGAATGATGATAAAACCAAGCTTATCATCCTAGGCACCCACCCCAATCTAAAGAAATTAGGCCAAGACTCCTCTTCATTCGTAATTGATGGCAACCTTATTAAGGTGGCCAGAGAGGTAAAGACACTTGGATTCTACCTTGACGCCACCCTCTCCTTCTCCAAACAGGTGAAGTCTATGGCCTCAGCTAATGCCTATACCTGTAAACTCATCAGAACAGGAAAATCTTTCTCTCGGAAGACAATAGCATCATCCTAGCTAGAGCCCTTATTCTATCCAGGTTTAACTATTGTAATGCCTTATACATCATTGCTAAGAAATCTACTCTCCATAAGATTCAAATCCTGAAAAACAATGCCTTGCGTGCTGCTCTCGGCATGTCTAAAGGATCCCACATATCCTTGATAAGGAGGCAAAATAATTGTCTCTCTACCCAAAATAAAATTCACTTACAAGTTGCATCCCTTACGCACAAAGCTTTGAATAATGCAGCCCCTAGTTATCTCACGGACAAATTCCAGAGGAGAATCTCCTCTAGACCGTCGAGATCAATTAACACCTATAGCCTCATCATACCGAGATTTAAGCTGTATAAAGCTGGGGGCGGCAGCTTCCCAGTCAGAGCGGCACATCTCTGGAACTCCTTGCCACATTTTATAAGAGAAGAGCAGCCCTTCCGCAAATTTAGATCTAATCATATAAACTGGCTGAAACCTTTGGATACTTAGTTCCACATAAGCGTACATAACTCTCCCAGGGGCACTTTGCTTGTAATTACACATGCAGCCACCAGCCACTGTTTATCATGTATGCTCTCCTATGTGTATCTATTTATCTGACCTACCACTGCCATGTATATACACCTTGTCATACCTTACTGTGTAACCCTGTAACTGAAGCCTTGCATATTCTGTACTGTTGCGCCCTGATACCCTCGGGTCTGGTGTGCATTATAAATGAATAAACAAACAAACAAACAATGTGCTTTTTTGGTTGGAACGCCCTCGGTAACTGTTGTCAATGTGCTTGAAAATTCTAACAAATTTAGATTAGGAGATGCATGTGTGCATTTTTGCTGGCCTAGGACTGGGGTGACTGGCTAGGCTCGACTAAGCAGCCTAAAGGAGGCCAAGCATGTGTATGGGCACTGTTGGTGGTTTGCGATAGAGTGTCATTGTTGAGAGAGTTGATGTGTGGCCAGCTATATTGAATTTATTTTCGTTGGTAGTCGCTGTATGCTAGTGGCAGAGGTGTTGAAGTACGTCAGGTGTTTCAGTGGGGATGGCTATGTGTGCTGCTAGACCGGAAAGCATAGCCATAGCTGCATTCTACGGTGCATGGATGCTTGGCCGTGTGTGCGGCCTGTGTCCACAGATGCGGTGTAAGGTATATATACCGTAGTCTTCAAGGTTATACGTACCGTAGTCTTCAGAATTGTTTGGCTGGAACGATGTTTGTCCATTGTGGATGGCGTGGTCTCATTATTCATGGTCTCTCTAGTTGCAAGGGTCTGAGCATGCAGTGAGAGTGGGTGAGTTTATTATTTATTTATCCTCTATCCTCAGCAAGGACTGCTGGCTTCCCGGGTCTATTTGTCTCATTATTTGCGGTCTCTCTTGTGTGAGGGTCTGATGGGCGTTGAGCGCGGGTGAGTTTATTGCGGTGTGACACCGCGAAGGCTGCCGGCTTCACTGGTGTATTTGTCAGGTAGGAGGTTGTTGTGCATTGGGTGATAGTGTGTCTGGTGAGCCGCTGCAAAGTCTGCCAGCCATTGCGTTGTAATAAGTGTAAGGGGATGTTGGGTTCGGCAGTGTAGTCGCGATATTGGGAAAAACCATGATTTTTGGGCCTTTGTGAATTTCAGGTGGTTTTCAGTGTTGCAAATGTGTAGTGGTTTACTGAACCCAGTAAAGCAATACATCCAGACGAGCCCTACCAATGTGAGCCAGCACAATGTAAGAACATCCATCATGCTGACTTTCCCTTGATGCCCAGTAAACAATTCCAACCACAGTAAGAAAATGTGTCTTTGTTTCAAAGCCATGATTTTCACTGCGCTTGTTTTCTGCACAAATGCCCCTGCCCCATAAATAAGAACATTCACTCCTATCCCTTTGGCTTTGTCTTTAAGCCTTAGAAAATGCCTTGGCATAGTAGGAAAACCTGTGATGGCATTTTACGAGGCATTTGTGTCTACCAGCACTTTCCCTTTCTGCCAAATGTCATCACATTGGAGGAAGAGGGTCAAGGTCAGGACCCATCCTCCTGCATTTTCTTGGATCAGGCGGATGGCAGGGTTAGCATTCTGACCACACCCACAGCCTGAGACAGGCAGGCAGAGGGAGGGTTGAAGAGACATTCAGTATTTTTTATGCACCGGAGTTTCTAGTGCCCCAGAAGAATTCTGAAAGCTATGAAATCACTTGCGGTCTCCCTAATGCTTTCACAGAGCTCTACATGAGGGAAGGCATGGGTATTGTATTCTCCCGCCTTCAACCATGCAAAGTGCAATGCAGGGCATTATAGACACCACCAGTCCCTGCGTATGCAAAGAATGTAAATGCTTTTATATTCGTTGAAATGCAAACACATTTGCATTATGGAGCGAGTTAGAATCACTCGCTCCATAATGCAATTACTTTTTTCTTCTGGTTTCAATTACTTTCTGGACCTAGTAGGTCCTACAAATTGAGGGGGCTACACCATAGTGCCCCCGCCAGATGGCTGATTGATGTATGGTATTTTACTCTGCCTGGAGTTTCTGTTTCTGAACTTTAGTAACACGGTTTAAAGAGGGAAGGTAATATAACTTCAGCCTGTCACCTTAGAGTTCTTCAGCATTTCCTGAGGAGCTGCTTGGGCAGGGGTCAGTGTGGTCTGGCCTCCAGGTTTACCAGGGATGGCTGGCTGTGTTTCTGCTCCCTTTGGTGTCCAGTGGTCGAAGTGTACAAAAAGAAGTAGTGGAACTACGTTCCCTGCTGGCCTGCACCCACTCCCCACAAACCCCATCACCACGTCCCCTTCAACACACAATACACGCCCCCAAATACTTGTACCTGTGGTTTAAGGGAACGTTCAGTGTAGTGCACTTAAAGTGCAAGTTTCGACTTCTTACTACACTTTTATTTTAAAACGAAACCATTTTGGGACGTTTTCTTTTTAAAATAAAAGTATAGGAGTTGTAAAAGGTAATTTAAAAAAGTAGAGGAACACCGATCCCGACCGCTCCCGCTCACTTCGACCACTGCTGGTGTCTCCATACAACAGATGTGTCCTTTTTTATTAGCTTTTGTGATGCTAGATAGAGGCCCTTTGTAACACTGGGAAACACATTAACATTGCAACCCCATCTGATGCCATAGTCACTAATGCCCATAACCATGCAGTCCCAATTAATCTTTGGAAAAAAGGCAAGTGTATAGATGATGTGCTCTAGCACCTTGAAGCATCTCTTGTGCTCGATGGAATTACCAATAAAGATCTCAGACCAAATAACTGGACAAACTCAAAGAAAATGGCAAAATATGACTTTATTCTCAATTTAATAAAGCAGGGCAAACTAGCAGACATCAGATACTCACACACAAACTTGATTATACAGAGACGTTATACCCCAATATGTGTCATCTATGATGTCTCCCTACGTGGCAAACCACTTCCGTGCCAACATTCTCAGGGTGGTAAGGTTGGGACAGTTGACCAATATGCGTCATCTATGATGTCTCCCTACGTGGCAAACCATAAAACCTATTGAAGGGAGGGATTGGTCATGGCAGGGGTGCACAAATAATTTTGGCAGGGGGGCAAATGTACCTTACATGCTGCCTATAATGTGCCGAAAAGTAAATGTGGGAGGGGTGAGGAGGGTCAGGTGTCACGGCGGGTGGCCTTTTCAACCCTCAATTTTTATTAGACACATGGAAAAAGAATTCCTTTTTGGAGGTGCACTGGTCTTATTTTGTATTTAAAACTTACATTTTTTAGTGCAAATTTTCCATTCCACTTTTATTTCTTTCTATGCAAAGGACATATTGGCAACTATGTAAATCTTACAGGATGAAAAGACTGCGCTCAAACATTTCACAAGTTATGTTAGAAGGCACAAGCTCTGCAATTTTGCACAGCAACTAGCACGGCTGTAAGTGAGCAATGAACCATGAGCATTTGGGAGATGAACAGTGAACCAGACATACTTGAACAGTGAGAAACATTGCAGCATTTCTCAGCTGTTAGTTTCTGGATCTCGGGCTCCAGTGAGGTTGTTCCTACTCTCAGGATAGCATTGAGATGTTGGTCAGTGAGTCTTGTCCTTAGGCTGGATTTATATAGTTTCATTTGCGAAAAAACGTGCTCACAAATGTAAGTATTGCCAAACATAGATAACATCTATGCTTCAGTGACAGATTGGGGAATTGAGCAGTGTTCAAAGACTGATAAAAGGCTGATAGAGGCATCTCTCTGTGCTTATTTTTGAGGGCACTTCCAGTTGAAGTTCAGGTTGCACACTGTCAACATCAGAAGAGAAAGGGCCTGCAAAAAGTTAAAAGAGGCTTGCTGCGCTTTGAATTGTATGAAACGATTCTCAAAAACATTTTGCAGTTCATTCAGGACCTTCACATGCCAATAACATCCTACATACTTGTCATGGGGGAAAACCTCCGCACATTCGGGGAAGTGTGCCAGCATCCCTTTCTCCAGTTGGGCTGTCAGAAGACTTGATTTTATTTCAAAGGCACAAACTGCCTCAAACAGATCAGATATTAGATTTTGGCTTCCTTGCAACTTTAAATTTAAATCATTCAAATGGCCTGTCAGGTCAGTCAGAAAAGCAAAGTCAGCTACCCAGTAAATATCTAGCATGACAGCAGTGTCCATTCCCTTTTCATCAAGGAATGCTTTTATTTCCTGCCGCAAAGCAAAGAATCACTTCAGAACATTTCCATGACTAAGCCATTGAACTTCAGTGTGATATAGGACATCAACATAATGCGCCTCTGCCTCTTCTAAAAACGCCCCGAAACAATCTGTGATTTAAAGAGCGCACAAAGATAACATTAACAGTTTTGAAGCCATCTGCAGCCAAAGCACACTTCTTAAAGGAATGGTTCGGTCAAAATTTTTTATTGCCCCTACGGGTCGGCCATGTGTTTTAAAGCCTAAATCGCTCGATTTTAGAAAATTTCCTATGGACCTTACCCGAGTTTTCGTCCATTAAATGCACGCGAAAACAGGCACCAGGGAGCTGCCATTTTGTGATAATCCTATCATTTCCCCCATCGCCCTGGCTGACCTGCTTTTGCGGCACTAAATCATATCCCCCGCCCATGAGCCTGGCATTATCAAAACATTCATATTCCCCGCCTCTCTCCGTGTCGTTACTGTGCTGCGTAGGCAAACGCGCCCAGTCGTCTTCTACGCGACTTCACACAGAACCCGGAAACCAACACAGATCAGCTCACAACACAGCTCGCCACAATTCGGAATATGAAACTGTACTTTAAAATCAAACAGCAAAACGGTAAATTTGGTAAAGTACATTTATTTGACATTAAATGTTTATAGAACATTCAGCAATTGACATATGAACTCCGAAAGTTATTTATTTTCTTTTATCTCTATCCGCAAATCCTTAAAATGTTATCTTGAGTCACGTGCTATTCCTTTATGGTACACAGGGTGTTGCTTTTCGTTCAAAGAGGCAGTTTTGTCGCACGTTGAACCGCAAGGCTGTTCCATCAAGTAGGCACTAGGCCAGCGTAAAGGTTGATATGTTGCTTCTAGCCGCTAGTACCGCGTAAGGGCATATGGGCCCTTGGCGATCGTCCCATAAGATCATCAGGATTGTGCAGTTGTTTACATTAAGCTGCAGCTGGCGGTTAAAAAAAACATCTGCCGGTGTCTGAAACTGGTGGCATGGACAAAACGGCAGTATGTACCTATTTTGAAAACATAAAATTTATAATTAGTCTTGCCAGCCGATCTTTATTAATATTATTCATTTTATTTATTATGGCCGAGCTGAAACCATTTGCTTTCAAGTATAGTGCAATGGAGTATGTTCGGCTCTAAAATCAATGCGAAAACTAACTAAATAAATCGAGGTTGGTACACAATGAGAAACTACTTTTTGTCTACATGCGTGTGGAATGTAGACCTGCATGCCCATGTGCCCGCTACAAGGACGATCCCACAAACGTTTTCAAAGCTCTTCATTCAATCATTTATTCATGCATCCATTCATTAATTCTTCATTCCGGTATAAAGGCGTCTAAAGAGTTACTTACATTATATTTGCAATTTCCATTGTGTCCCTGCGTAATGCAGTCCGTAAATCCCACTGTGCTCTTGACAACGATTTTTCATATACTGAACTAACATGAAACTCGGTCTAGTTTAAGAATTTTCTGCCTTATCGTCTCAAACGTAATTGCACCCCCCAAACACTTTTCAAATGAAGTTCTTTCAGCATGGTCCCTGTCTCTCAAGGTCAAAAAACAATAGAACCTTATACTGCCAGTGCGAGTTGTGGGCCTCTTCAGGACACGAGCTGAAAATCAAAGCCGATGGCCTTCACTAGAAATTAGCATACATTCTTTCTTTGCAACATCCCGTAGTAAAGCCATCTGTGAGAACTTGAAGTTTCGAATCCATCTATGTAGTGCGCCTCAAGGTGCAAATGCGAACTGGCTTATCTCTCATCTGCAACGGCTCGCTTGGCGCGTTCTAAGGCCCCAATTTTGTCCTTGTTGTCTGCGAGCTTTGAAGCCCCAAAGAACCATAACTATTGAGACTTTTAATTTTTTGGGGAAGGTCAGGTGAAAGTATAAAGTACCTGAGCACTTGATTTGAAAGTGAGATGTATTGATAGTTTGTTTTATTATTTGCAATATGCAAGCCTCCCCACGGTTAACAGTGCCCAGCATTTATAAGAGATTGCGAAAATTAGTTACATCAACAAAAATATATACATACACAAATAGACAAGGTCAGCAATATGAGGTGAATAGAGAGAGAATTCAAAGATGACACCCAGGTAGTTCGGCACCCAGGATGGTGAAGGTAGGGGCTAGGGTTAGCGTACTTTGTATGCACACTGTACAATAAAATGTATTTACAAAAAGACAATCGTATTACAATTATTTAAACCGGGATTTGTACTTCACAACCAGCTCTCCTTTGGGTGGACATGGCACAGTGGCAATGTTGGGTGGCAATGGATCAGTACTCTGCACAGAAACATTCAAAATCCCATATCTGTGCTTCTCTAATACAGCAACAATAAGGCTTTTGACAAAGTCGAACTCCATTTCTTCATAGACTGGTTTGATCACCCATTGCTTACTTCTTTTTGAAAAGGCCTTAGTGTGGCGAGGCATCCTTACATTACCCTTAGTCCTAGATTGTTCACGGCCGAGATTCTCGTTATGGGCCAAGACGGCAAGTATAGTCCTATGTCTCATGCCCTGTATGCTGAAATGCAAGCGCTTTGGCCTGTACTTTAGACACATATTGTGGAACACCTCCAAACCTCCTGTGTGACAGAATTCTGTCAGTCCCCTCAAATCTCTTGAGTTTTATCGAAAACAATCTTCTCAATGGCGTTGTGTGTCGGTGAAGATGGATTCAACCACTTCTTCTTCAGTGCCTCCACTGGGATAGAGGGCCTTGTTCAAATTGGTGGCAATGTAGGTTTTCTGACCAGCGGTGCACGTTGGTACAGTGGTGCATCAATGACCGCCATTTTTCAAGTAGTATTTCCACTGACCCTTCACAAGTTTTGGAGCTCCACCAAAGATGGTTGCAGATAGACTGGGACCACTCTGAAATACTTTCCAAACCTTTTTTTTTCCCTGCAGCCGAGATTTTCTTATTGATTGATTTAGCAAGATGCCATACGTCAAATTGATGTTTAATATGTGGGAACTGCTCTCTCATTGTCTTGGCAATTTAAACGTGTCTGTCCGTGGCTATGAGGTCGATGTGCATTCCCCTCGATTGTAGATATTCCACTGATTTTATAAATCCTAGTTTCTCCATGGCCACTGAGGATGTACATTGTGTTACCTGCACGACCACCGAACTCACAATTTTCTTACTATCCATGTCCTGAAAGTGGTAGGTGCAGTACTTGGTAGAAAATCCAGGACTGTCGCACTGTCCATCGCCGGCTAGTCTGAATCGTTTGCCTTCGAATGTACTTGCTAGAGACAATTGTTCAATTTTCCAAGCATCACTAATGGCCGGAAACAGATAATCATGTTGGTATTTGTAGTACTGCGTTTTTTAAATGAAATGGAGTCCCACAAACTGAAAGAAAGACTCTAACTTTCTAAAACTGGAGCCACTAAAAAGTGATGCAGCTGCACACAGTATATTTCCTGCTGGCAGTTACCCCAGCATTGGTTGTGCAGACCATGAGAACGTATGATGTAATCTACAGGCGGCATGTATTGTGACGTTACTGCCTTGTTTTTGACGAGTCACATGAATCAATGGCTTCCCACATCCTTTCCCTCTGACGGAATGCCCACATTTCAGTATACTTATAATATCCATCAAACAACTGTCGAATACTATGTATTTGCCCTCTTTCATTAGACTGTCATCCTGCGTCAAAGTTGATTCGGCCTATGACGTTGAGGACATATCACCACATTTGAAAGAAATGTTGCTGCTATCAAGTTCTGATGCGTCGGTGAATGCTGCTGCTGGTTCATTCTCTGTCATTTCAATATCTGCTACCTCAACATTGATGGGAGAACACAACAATGTCGACAGCTTTTTTGGTGGCAATTTTTTGGCGGGTGTAGATTGTGTGAATTGATCTGCGACTAGTTCAGAGCTATCTTCAATACTTCCAGTATCATGTTGTTGCGGCAGTGCGGTCGTACTGTAGCAATGGTCCAATAAAACTTTGCTGGATTCTCCGGACACATTCATTTCATGTTCTGGCCATTGGACATGAGCATCCCGAGTCTCAACACGCCGCGTCTGAATTAATAGTTCCTCCATAGCCTCCATAGTGTAAATGGTCTGGCAAGCAACATCTCTCATTCGCTTCACTGTCTGTGTATGTATAGTTTGTAGACCCACGGGTAACTAGAGGACAGATTGGAAAAGGGATGTTCAGTTTAAACACAAGATAAAGTATATTACAATTTACTGGAAAAAAACATAAAATAGTCCCCAGCACAAAAAAATTTCTAAAGTTATGAACTGTTTGTAACTAACCTTATTTTGGTTTCTTTTCTTTACAACTTTTTTGACTCGACCTTCAACATCTGCACGCTGTTGCTCTGATACGTATCCGCATGTCTCCCCTTCCTCTTGCGCTGCAACAACTATATTTTCTGTATCCGCATAGACAGCACGGAATGAAGCTCCATCGACTCCCTGAAACATAGTATTTCCATTACTGTGTATCAAAATATTGTTAGCGTAAAACGCACGTGAGGACGAACACACATGTACATCTCAATAGCCAAACACGATTTAAACATTGTGTGGAACAATCAAACGGCAAGTATTCGAGCTCTGATGACCTAGTTCGATGGAGATGTCAGTATACATACCTCTGGCTCTACATGGACTGCCACGAACGATTGTATTGAAGAGGAGGCATCAGCAACTCCCTGAAACACAGTACTTGCGTTAGTATGGTTTTCAATATCGTAAACATAACACACAGGTACATATAAAGAGATAACCACAAATGATGCATTATCTAAAAGAATCAAGGAATATTTAAAAATGATCAGATTTAATCGACTTATTTCTCCAATTTCTTTACATCTGCATCATCTAAATGTGATCTTGTGATTGTAGTGGAAGCTCCATCATCTCCCTGAAACACAGTACTTGCATTAATAGGGAAGAAAGTATAGCAAATGGAATCATTTTATATGACCATGCTCGATTGAGCTGTCAGTATCCATACCTCATGCTGCTGAAGAATATCTAGGGCTGTTGTCAATGTGGTGCGCACTTCCGAAAGCTGTTGCACCGATTCGTATCCGCATGGTCCCGCTTCCACTGGAATTACTTGATTGTCAGGCTCCGCATCAAGTGCGTGGGTTGACGATTCAACAACAGCCTGAAACATAGTATTTGCATTAGTAAGGATTACAATATTGAAAACACAACACACGCTTGGGGTCAACCGCACAGGTACATATCAACGGCTAACCACAAATGAAACATGGTGTAGAACAATCAAAGGACAAGTATTCCAGTCCTGATGATCACAGTCAGTTGAGCTGTCAGTATCCATACCTCGGGCTGCTGAAGAACATCTAGGGCTGTTGTCAATGTGGTGGATGCTTCAGCATCTCCCTGAAAGACAGTACTTGCATTAGTATGGATAACACTAATTATAACTATAATTAGTATGGATAACACTAATTATAACTGAAAACAAACACCAGGGGACGACAACTAAGGTGTATATCAATTGCAAAGCACTAACCAAACAATTGGTAAAATAATCACACGATACATACAAACTATTACTTAACATGCATAAAACAAGTCTGTAGTGGAATAGCCAAGTATGATTACCTGATACGCGCAAGAAGTGGTTGATTACTGCGAGCATGTGACGGAAGCAGAATGCTCTTGCTTCAGATTCAAGGGATGGTCAAGAAGTTGTAAAGGTAAATTATTGTTTGATAATGAAATGCCAATATTTAAAATTGCCATGTAAGGAGACAGAATACTTGAGTAATGCGCAATATAGCACAGTTCCCTGTGCCCACATACAGATTTCGTTTGTGGGTTATGAAATCTAAAAATAATATATATTCAAAAAGCTATACACTCATATCAATGTCGAAAGTATTACAAATTGGAAACAACACCTAAAATATCAATGAATCCATTCGGCTACCTACACACTACTGCAAGGCCTAAAGCTAAAAACGGACACTTGACTCACCAGTGGCGGATTGTGGATGAATAGCGTTTGCAAGCAATTTTCGTGTCGATCGCCGTTCGTTCTTCTTTGTTACCCAAGATGTGCTGTACATGTTCGAGGGAAAGTGCTGGCTGCAGATGCGGTATCAATCACCCCTCTTGTCCTCAAAGACTTGTTGGACTCTACTTTCCAGCTCATCCAGTGGATATCCGCAATGTCTGACCCATTCTCTTATTCGATCAACAGTTTTCGGGAATACATGCATTGTAGTGCCTTCAGATTTAGCATGGGTCTTCGAAGGGCAACCGCTAATCGAACAGGCAGGCATTGTTGAAAATTCTGAAAAGTAAATATCAAGATTATTATAAAACCTTGATGAATAAAAATGTCATAAAAAAGTAAATGAACCATACCATGCTCAATGCAAGGTTTGTTTTGGTCGCCGGAACTATACCAGTTCATCATGTGCGGCTTAGTAATTGCATAAGTTACAGAAATGTCTGTTTTGTCTTGCACGAAAAGGAACCATGCTTACATTATAGACTGGACCCCCGAAGGATGCAATTCGATGGGAACTGACACAGATGAAAATAAATAGATGTATTGATAGCATAACAATTGAAACTCAAGTCAATAGCAATGAGACCAATGACCATAGCTCTATTGGGTACTGTAATAGCAAATAGATTGAAATGTAAAAATGACCGAAATATGCCTAGGATACATGGCCTTACCTTGACCAACAAACAGTTGGATTCAGCAGGCCGAGCAGTATGTTGCAGGAGAACAGATAGATGGCCACAGGTAGCACACTGACGAGTTTGCTCGAAGCGGTCACAGATAGCACGGCGACGCGCAGATTAGCATAGATCCCAGTGCTTCTCAGGTAGAAGGTTCAGGAGTTGACTTGCAAAGCACAAAGATGTTCTCATGAGACATATCAAGTGGTTTATAAAGTATTAGAAACAGGGGTGTGTTTGTGAATGAATGACATGTGTATGTCGTGGTATTGCAGGGGGGCGGCCTGCCTCAGGGGAGGCCTGCCTGGAGACACAGGGTCTGAGGAGGCAATGTGAGCGATGGCCCCTGGGCGTGGGATACCTTTTGAAGTGTACATGCTATTTGGCACCTTGGCCGTTTGCGCCTGTCACAGCCCCCCATGCCAGCGCTCATCCCCGGGTGCGAACCGCCTTTGATAGAGGGGGGTGGGATGGATGGGCCTGGGGCGTGCAGATAAGGCACAGGAAGACTGCTGAATGGAGACACACTTATGTGGATTGCAGGGGGGCGGCCTGCCTCAGGGGAAGCCTGCCTGGAGACAATGGGTCTGAGGAGGCCATGTGAGCGATGGCCCATGGGCGTGGGATACCTTTTGAAGTGTACATGCTGTTTGGCACCTTGGCCGTTTGCGCCCCTTACACAGCCCCCCATGCCAGCACTCATCCCCGGGTGCGAACCGCCTTTGATAGAGGGGGGTGGGATGGATGGGCCTGGGGCGTGCAGCTAAGGCACAGGAAGACTGCTGAATGGAGACACACTTATGTGGATTGCAGGGGGCGGCCTGCCTCAGAGGAGGCCTGCCTGGAGACACAGCGTCTGAGGCCCCTGGGCGTGGGATACTTTTTGAAGTGTACATGCTGTTCGGCACCTTGGCCGTTTGCAGCCGTCCCTTGCCCTTATGTGATGTTAAAGGACACGGGGCATCCATTTTTGTACCCCCTTTCCACTCCATTTTGGTGACCAGGCCTCACTGCGATAGTACAGCGCGCAGAGCACATGGCCGACAGCCTCGTTCCCACTCTGACTGGAAAACTCCAGAGGTATTTGCAACAGCTAATAAATTTAACACATCACTCTCTGAGATCACGGTCCTGCATGTGAACCGGCCTGAACCAAGCACATGGCTCGTTCATCTCCACAAACGTGTCCTTGCCCACGCACCGTCGCCAGTGGAAACTTACTGCTATTCTGACCCTTTGTCCCTGCAAGGTATTCTCTTCATGTGCCAGACCACTGACCACGCCATGATGCCCACCTAGCAGATCCCCAACTAACATTAGACCCCTACTGCAGTATATTGTTGTCTATCAATAACAAATGCCACATATCGGAGATTCTTGTGAGCACAGACCCACACTTCAAACACTGTATTATAGTGGTCAAGACCCTTGACCTAAGGCCTGTATAACCCAATGTTCATTGATAGTTTTGATATTTGTGTGACTTTTATAGAGACATAACCGACTGAAAGACTTTGAACAAGTGTTATTTAGTGCATGCATTATTGATAATAGATTATGTTAGCTTAGATAGTGACCACCCCGCTTCACAGCGACCTGAACTTCACCCATTCCGAGCACAGGTGTCTGACATCCATCCTTGAATGGAGACACACTTCATTGATTTAAAAAATCGAAACAACCGTTGTTAAAATATATGTGGTGTTTAATTTTGTAGCCTATTTTGATGACACAAAAATACAAAAGTTTACACATTGTACAGTTCAGGTTGCAGCACAGCGAGAGAAAATCCCCTGTACTGACCGCTGTCACTCGGGAATGTTTCTCTTATGGCACGAACAGCACAGGCGGGTATCACTCTTCGAACACGGTGTCCAAGCCTCCCGTGAAGCCACCATGTAAAGGAACGATAGGCCACCAGCCTGTACCACCTGTGAAAAGGAATGAAACAAACTGTTTTTAAATGACCAAGATAATTTTACTAAACGTTTGTTGTCAATGACAATTCTTGTAACTAATGGCATTCTGCTCGGACAAATGCTATCTAGACACTGCACACTATTGAACGAATTTTATGCGTTACAATGATATGTATATGTAATTTTGGATATAGTAGAAGACCATGAAATAGTAGTGGCATCAAAAGCAGAGTACACTTACTCGTTACTCCGATTACGAGGACGAACAGTTGCGTGAAGTTCATGCATAAGCACCATCATTATCCTCAACACGGACCGTGTGAGGCAGGCTGCCCTGAAGTCTGGCAGCTCGGTGATGCATTGCGGTCGTGGCTCGCCTTCCGAAATGTACGCCACGCATCCCGAGTTTTCACAGCAGCAGCAGTTCTCCTCGTCGGTCGGCATTAGCTCGCACCGATTGCATATGCACCAGGTGGAAACACCGTCCATGCGACTAGGTCCAGTGTCTTCATCCGTTGATTCGTCCTGCCAACTGCTGTCCGAAGCCCCATCATTTTCGCGTGTTTCCCTTTCCAGTAGTTCCTCCTCGGTATACTTGGGCTCGTACATGTAGGGCATTATTGTATCCATTGTGTGTTGCACCAACTAAAATAATTGATAGCGGTGGTACTGGTATCTGTCCACACGGACTACAAGCAACAAAGGTAGCTGACCAGAGCACAGAAACGAGTCACAGAATACTCAAAGTAACACAGAGAGAGGAATGGAATCGAAAATCTGCTGTTGTGTGTTGTGAAACGGTCTGTTTATACTTATTGAGGAAAGAGGCGTCCTGCCATTTCCATGGCGACACGTCATTAGCTGAAGCGCAGCGAATGTTGACACGAGACGTGCTTTGGCGTTGTGAAATGGGCGGTACGCGTCTGCTGATGACAGGCTCAGAGGCGGGGGATATGATTTAGTGCCGCAAAAGCAGGTCAGCCAGGGCGATGGGGGAAATTATAGGATTATCACAAAATGGCAGCGCCCTGGTGCCTGTTTTCGCGTGCGTTTAATGGATGAAAACTCGGGTAAGGTCCATAGGAAATTTTTCTAAAATCGAGCAATTTAGGCTGAAAAACACATGGCCGACCCGTAGGGGCAATAAGAAATTTTGACCGAACCATTCCTTTAATCTGCCTTGAACGTGCAACCTCCTTTTTTAGTCAAGCTCTGTCCCTCATATGCACAAAAGTCTTGGACCTCTGATTCGCTGCTCACAACCATGGATCAGGAGCGTTCTGTGTACACAATTCTGATCCATCACCTACAATTGATCACTGTGGTCCCCTTCATGGCTTGAAAAAGGACACAGAGCGTTCAACTGACAGGTGTTCAACTGGAACACCACATAAAGGTTGCCTGTATCCTGTCCCCTTCCACCAAAAATCACATTTACAGTGCCCCCTTAATCATCATCCTTGCACATTCTATGCAGCGTATATGGCCCGTCTGACCTACGTCCATCAATTTGCATTTGTTTAAAACCTGTGTGCTGATGATCCTCAGAGGTGCACTTCAAATCTCTCCCCCATCTCGGCATAAAAACTAACAAGCTTACACCATGCATACATACACCCATACAGACCCGGACCCCCCAACCCCCATCTCAGCATACAAACTAACAAGCATACACCATGCATACATACACCCAAACAGAACCAAACCCCCCCACCCCCATCTCAGCATACAGGCTAACAAGCATACACCATGCATACATACACTGATACAGACCCAAACGCCCACCCCATCTCAGCATACAGACCAACAAGCATACATCATGCATATGTTCACCCAAACAGACCCGAACCACCAAACCCCATCTCAGCATAGAAATTAACAAGCACACACCCTGCATACATACACCCATACAGACCCAGACAGACCTGAATCCCCCCACATCCCATCTCAGCATACAGACTAACAAGCATACACCATGCATTCATACACACACACAAACCCACACTGCCCACCCCCATATCAGCATACAGACTAACAAGCATACCGCATGCATGCATACACCCACACAGACCCAAATCTCCCAACCCCCATCTCAGCATACAGACCATCAAGCATGCACCATGGATACATACACCCAAACTGACCCAAACCCTCCCACCCCCATCTCAGCATACAGAGTAACAAGCATACACCATGCATACATACACCCATACATACCCAAACCCTCCCACCCCCATCTCAGCATACAGACTAACAAGCATACACCATGCATAGATACACACATACCGACCCAAACCCCCCAGCCCTGGCTCAGCATACAGAAAAGAAAAACATACACCATGCATAGATACACACATACAGACCCAACCCCCCCAGCTCTGTCTCAGCATACAGACTAACAAGCATACACCATGCATACATGCACCCATACAGACCCAACCCCCCCACGCACAACTCAGCATACAGACTAACAAGCATACACCATGCAAACATACACACTTACAGACCCAAACCCTCACCTCATCTCAGCATACAGACTAAGAAGCATACACCATGCATACATACACATATACAGACCCAGACCCCCACCCCCGTCTCAGCATACAGACTAACAAGCATACACTATGCAAACATACACACATACAGACCTGAATCCCCCACCCTCCATCTCAGCATACAGACTAAAATGCATACACCATGAATACATACACACATACAAACCCGACACCCTCCAACCCTGCATCTCAACATACACACAAAAACAAACATACACAGACCCGACACCCTCCCACACCCACATCTCAACATACACTGTCCATACACACAAAAACAAAAATACAGACTGACCTGACACACCCACATCTCAACATACACTGTCCATACACACAAAAACACACATACAGACAGACCCAACACCCCCACCCCTGCATCTCAACACACACTGCCCATACACACAAAAACAAACATACCGTCAGACCCGACATCCCCCACCCCTGCATCTCAACATACACTGCACATATACAAAAACAAACATACTGACAGACCTGACACCCCCCAGCCCCTGCAACTCAACATACACTGCTCATACACAAAAAAAGAAACATACAGACACACCCAACACATTCCCCCCAACCCCTGCATCTCAACATACACACAAAAACAAACATACAGGCAGGAAAGACCCAACCGCCTGCCCACCCAAAATATGTACTTACAAGATGTGCTGGAAGGCAGGCTATCTGGAAAACTGGGAAGGTTTCTGGTACTACCGCTGGTGTGGCAAGGCTGAAATGCCTTCCAGCATCAAGCCTTATTGACCATGCCAGTCGTAGTGCTGGCCCTCCATTGGTGCAGCACAAATGCACTACGTGACTTGTAGGAGCTACGTGATGCGTGTGCACTGAGCCAATGAGGGTCAGTGTTTTGTCCGGCATGGAAGACTAACAAAGACTTTTCCTAATGGAGGGCAGCCGATGCTGCTTGCGGGCCACACTCCATTAGGAAAGTCTTCGTTCCGGGTGGGCCAGACAAAACAGCATGTCAGGCTGCAACTGGCCTGCAGGCCGTAAGTTGTGCACCCATGGGTTAGGGGAACATATGTACCTATGGTATACATAAGGATTGGTACATCATTGGCTGCTTCTTATCTGTAAGGCACGCCTTGAACTACCTCTAAACACATATAGTACTGATTATAGCAGAGGAAATGGCAGTGGATTGGTCTATGCAACATTGTATAGCAGGTTGCCCCATAGACCTTCTGATTCATTGGACTTTCGGCTCGTTATCAGAACATAAGTGAACTGAAACCCAGGTGCTTGTGTCATGTTTGATTACTCCCCACTGTCCCAATAAATCCATCATCTCTCATCAATCCGGCCATAAGCCAAGGTTTCCTGTCTGTTGTTGACCTGCTCTCTGTTCTGGGACATTCAAGGGAGTGCAAGCACATCACTATCTTAATTTGAGGCTTAATGAAAAGCCCTTGTTTTCTACTTCTGAATCACGTGTAAGAGACCACAAATGTGCCCATTTTGACCTCTTATTTATTGCTATTTGATTTAATTATACTGGATGTTCTTGCTCCTCTTGGCCTCTAGAAACTTTCTAGCTCCATCTATAGACCTTATGCACTTTTAATTGTCCAATGACTGAGGTGCTCGCAGTCTACGGTCTACGGCAGTCTGCTTATTTTCTTCGTCGGTCAGAGGAGTGACCAATTCAGCCAACAAAACCTCACCCGAGCTGCGGAGTGGCCGCGGAGCGGCCGCGGAGCTACACGCTGAGGTGCTCAAAGTCTACGGCCGTCCACGGCCCTGGAGCGGCTCGCAATCAAGGAAAATGCCTGCCCGAGAGACTGGCGGTGAAGGGCACTGGCTGAGAAGCCAGCGAACTCAGAGCGAAGACAGCGGCCTGGAGCACCGGAGTCCGTGAAATCGCTGATCCGCTCAAGGAAAGTGCCCCCAAATCAAGATGACAAAACAGGGCGAAATTGCAAACAAAGTGAAACTATGGCACAGGCCTTGTTTAACAAGCACCAGATCGACGGCTTGAATGTTTTTGATGAACCTTGTCCCTGTCCAACAACACTGACGCGGTCCAACTACCGCAAGGCATTATATTTGTCCGTACTAGTCACGGACCAAGTCCCGGAAGATATTCAAATTGCTAAAAGAGGGGAACTAACCCACTTCCCCCTAGCTCCCAACAACACCATACTTGGCTCCACAAATCCTCAAGAAACGCCCATCACAAACATGGCCACTTACTTACCTGGTTGTGTTGCTACAGACGAGAATGCTTTCGGGGAAGCGAGGGACGACGAGGTGCCGTACACGGTACCATCCGATCTCCTAAGCCTGTCCGTCCTTGCATCGCGCGGCCTTCCTTTTGGCCTGCGCAATGCCCAAAACCGGCAGCCCGTCGCAGAGGTGACGATTGGTCCAGCTGACTGGGAACAGGCAGCAGGAAAGGAGAGGGAGAGGGAGGAGTCAGGGAGGAGCAGTGGGACAGCTCCAACGAAACCTCCAGCGACAACGCCGACACAGGAACACGCAGAAGCCCTCAATCCATCGGCACAGCCTGAGTGAAAACTCGCATTGGAAAACTGTTCCAACTCCCCTGCGCTGCAACATCAAAAACTGGGATACGCCGCCTCCAGCCAACAGGACTTAAAGGACCTAAACGATTTGCTTGACGTGATGGTGGACCAGGAAATAACTCACACAATACAGGAAGACCTCACAATACCTCTGTCCCCTTTCAGAACTGTTCCCTCGGCTAAACAAGCCTCACCCTTGGGCAAAGAAGTAATGAAGGCAGATATCCATCAGGTCCCTGGCCATGAGGACTTAGTCAGCCCTCCTAATAACAATCCCATGGACCCACCAACTGATGACTGTTCGTACTCTACTATAGAGTACTCAGAGGATGAACTTGAATCACCCACGGCCACCGCCAAGCCCCAGATTACCCCTCAAAGGCAAATCAACTTCAAGGGGCAACATTCTACGCCAACAGAAAGCGTACTTACAAGCGACTATAAACCAACTGTGGCTAGAATGGACCAGCCACAATTCCACATAAAACCAGATTTTAAACCTAGCAAACAGCAACCCTGCAAAAAAACACTAACGAAAGACAAAACTTTACTGTGCCAATCAAAGGCTCAAAAAACACCAGTGACGGGATCCATTGTCGAATTTTTTTCCATGAAAAAAAACAAGTCACAGGCTGAAGGGAAAGCAGAGATATCTGACGCAGACCAATTAGAAGGAACACGTCAGGATTTGATACAGAAAACTGAAAATGATTCATTGCACAAATTAGCATTTCTGAACAGATGGCATTTAAAATCAGAGAGGTCGATGGAAATTGGAACCCTCTCTCAAGCAAAAGAGCCAAAACCAATATCTAATGAAATAAAAACCTCGACTGACCAAGAAAAAACACATTACCCTCTTTCTATGAATACAATAGTAGAAGAACCCATGTCAAGAGGCACTGAAAGCACCAAGATGATGCCAAACTTAACAGAACTTCAGGGTCGGGAACCTGATAACCTGACCCGACCTGCGGGCTTCGAAAGGTGATACATCAGCTGATCTCAATCTTCTCAAGAACTTGATAAGAGAGGCGCCCATCAACCCAGCTCGATCTGCAATTGGAAACATTACGTATACCCGAGATGCCCAATCTATTCTAACTATGTCTAACACCCTGAGGAAACCATCAAGATCAATTGACTCTTTGGGTGATATGGGCCCCTTCACTCAAAAAAGCCGGACCTCTTCTCTGTTATGTCATCCTTAACAATAGCATTGGCCCCTTTTACTAAGCTTTACGAAGCTCTCAACGACACAGCTAAAGACCAGTAACAATAATGGCATACATGCAAACAAGACTTTCCTTCATCGAAGGATACATTACAGCAAAAGAAAAAAACAAACCATTAATGTTAGAAATCTCCTCGCAATCTGATAGCCAGATCCTGCAACAACATGCACAACAGCCACACAAACTGAAGAGACGACTATCAAAACCTTTTTATTCAAAGGAGGCATCACGAAAGAGTCAAAAAATACGTCAGCTAATACAGCAAAAAGCGTGCCGCAGCGTCAGAGCCCAGCAAAAGCAGCAGACCCCAATCCTTCTAATTTACTTCTAGCAAAGTCTAAGGAAAACGGGATAGCTACCACCAGAAAGATCCATTTTCCGGCTACCGAGCACATTAAGACAAGTAAATCAAAAACCTTGATACAAAAATGATCAAAAACTGGATGAGCCACATGGTCCACTGACTTATCGATCCAAAAAGACAGTGGAAAACCAGGAAGGCCATCTGAGATGACGCAGAGCAGACGACTAGTCAGAACAAAAACTAACAAATCTAACTTGGCATCTACGCTAAAGCAAACTCGTCTGACCTTTGAAACCAAATCCATCGACCTTACCTTGCTTCCTCAAGCCAGCAAGACATCAATTTCTAATGATGAAGACCAGGACATGGAAAACACTGTCCTATCAATCACGGAAAGTAAACTGATGGAGGCAGCACTACACGGGACTGCTGTCTCTGAGGAGATGGACGACGTGGAGTGGAAACAACCACAAAGAGACAAAAGAAAGGCAAATAGACAAACTCCCTGCCCAAGTGTTGACGAACCGAAACAGAACATTTTAGCCCAAGATAGAGCAAGCCCCAGTTTTCTCACGCTTGAGTAGAAGAAATTAAAACTTTTGGCAAAGAACAAAAATTCCAGACCGATTCAATATCCAGCAGCAAGGAAAGTGGATAAGTAAATACATCGGCCTATGTTTGAGCTTTGCTCAACCAACAAAAAGACCCCAACGAGAGAAGCCACCCACAATTTCAAGCACGCACGACTGACAAAAAACCCTACACATTGGAGTTCCATTTTCACTGAAACAGAACTTCGAAAAATCGTTCGACTTTGCGAGAACGGAATTCTAAAAGTCGAACTAAAATCCACCAAACTGAAAGATCGCCCACCTCAACAAGAAACCACAGTTATACCAGTTCGAGAGGGCCCAGAAAATCAAAATATGTAAATTCAATCAGAGTGTGAAGCAACGATCATCAAGCAAAAAGAGAAATGCTAAAATGCTCTGAAAGGACCACAAGGACCCGTAGCTTCCTCTTGAAAAGCATTTGGAAAGAAGACGTCTCATTTAATCTCAATAGAAAAACCATCTTAAAGATTCTGCACCTGGTTCCATCGCTCAAGTCTCTTTCATCAGAAGAGATTACAATTGTAGAATTCCAAGACAAAAAACGAGTGGACAGTGTCTACCTCCACATACAATCGGCAACAACAAAGACCTTATTAACTGAGGCAAAAAACAAATTAAGATCTCTACGATACGATCTTACAGAGTACGAGTCTAATGACTCGAGGAAATTATTTCCTCATGGATACCAAGACAGAACACAAACAAATCTGCAAAATCACAGATCGGCAACTCCAAGACTCACTCCAAACTATCGAAGCAGATACCATGATAAGGAATATCTCCAAACTTAGGAGCGAATAAGCGAAAGAAATTCCTCACGGTACAAACACAAGGACCGAGCCGCAGAGTGCTTGGAAAGAAAACCTCTTGACAGAAGAACAACAGACCCATACAGCAAAAAGACCCAAACTCCATCCGATCGAATCTCACCACGTCCCATTAGACATAACCAAACCTCATCTTCAAGGGCTCTAAACATTGACCATCGTTTAGGTTCCATGGAATCTGAAAGAGTGCCACCCAGCCCACAAAAAAATTGGACCATCATTATCGACCAAGAAATCTCCAAGAAGGGAAAAGAGAATCCCATATCTGAACAGAATCAAAGCCGCCCAAAAGTAGATCCAAACTGATGGGCCTGGCTTCCAGAAACACTAACAGTAAAACAGAGATTCTAGCAATCAACAGCAAGACAGAGGGCCTCATTACAACCGACCCGGTATGGAAACAACGGTGGTGGTAAACCCGCCGCCACTGTTGTTTCCATGCCGGGTGATCACAACTCCTGCAGGCGGAGGCGTCAAACCCGCCAGGTCAGGTCAGACCTGGCGGGTTTAACACCGCCCGCCTGCAGGCGGAGGAGGAAACACCGGCACCATCACGAGATGGTGCCGGTGTTTCCATGATCCCCGTTCCCATTGAGTCCTATGGGACTCAATGGGAATGGGGATTAACACCATTCCGCCTCTGGAATTCCCGGGTCACCGGGGTTGTAATGCCCCGGTAATTCTGGGAATCATGGAGGCGGAATGGTAATACGAGTCTGGCAGTAACCAGGCGGTTTTACCATCTCGGTTACCGCCGGACTCGTAATGAGGCCCAGAGAAACAAGGTTTATTCCACCATGCCACCTAATATGGAAGACATTTCCTGTCTAACTTTGGGCTCATGGAATACCCGAGGCTTCACTCACTTGAAAAACACCTCTGACACAAACCTCGGATTATCTGACATTTGGTGTTTTCAAGAAACATGGATGCTCAAAAACACGCCGATAGACGGTTTCGAGATCGCCTTCTCCCTAGCACTGAGAGGAGCCACGGGTCGACTGAGGGCTAGCCTACTGACTGCAATTTGCATAGGGTCTAACCTTCAGCTGATTAAGGTCATAAAAGAAGACCCCCATATGTTGGCCACCTTGATCCAACGATGTTTACTCCAACTGGGCGCAAATCAACAGAAGAGAACAACTTATCTACTGATAAACGTATATTGGAATCCGAGGGAAACCCCAACAGAACAACTTCTCTTGAAAATCGAAAACCTGCTGGACGAAGCAAGAACCAACGACACAATTGACAGCATAATCATCTGTGGGGACTTAAACGCCAAAATAGTGGAAAAAAGAACTGAAACTCACCAAAAAAACCTGCTACTATTGCTATGCCAGGAGACTCCTTATACAGAGGAAAGAAATGGGCTAATTTGATGACAGCTTATGACTTACACAACACCAACTTTCTGAAAAAAAAACCCGACCCGGTCATCCCGACCTGGGAACTAGCTGGACGACATGCTATTCTAGATCATGTAAATCTCTCAAGAGATCTCCTGATGCAGGTCACAGGTTTCGAGGTCAGTCGAACACTCAATAGTGATCACAACCTTTTGAAAACAACCTAGGCAACCGCCACCCCACTTGTCTACATCAGCTCCCATGCACTTATGTCTACCAACATCGAGACCCACGCCAACGCTACACGTCTAAGACTGAAAGACTCAGCTATTACTGCATTAACAAAAAAACTATTGCCGAGCAAAGACATTGGAAAAGCAAAAAGACGCCATAAGCCTTACAGATTATTGCCCACTATTGCTACCATATCAGGTGAAAAAATACAGAGGCAAATTCAAGCACAAGGCCCAGCATCACAATAATCTGGTCCTTAGAGAAAAAAGCCTCATCATGAGATGAGCAAAAAGAAAGGCCTTACGATTCCCCTCTACTATTAATAGTGAATAAGCACGGATAACCACTAGCCGATACAAGAACTGGTTAAAAGGCTATAAAATCCAACTCTACCAGGATGATTCTGAGCAAATGCTGAGAACAGTCAGTGGCAAGCATACAAAGGCTTTTTGGTCACTGATATCTTCCAAAGGCACTTCGATCCAAGACAATCTAACAACTAGTGTCTCAGAAGAGTCATGGACCACTCATTTTTCAACTCTTTTTGGCTCACCACTGGGCGAAACTGAACTTCGCAGTGGATCCAACAACAAGTGGGACATAGAACTTAATCCATCCAGCATTGAATCTAAAATTAAAAAGCTCAAATCATCACAAGCTCCCGGACTAGACGGGTTGTGAAAAATGGACCTAAAATCTAACCCTGCGAGCTGGTCAATCTTTGTGGCCGAAACTTTTGAATCCTGTGCTTCAACCAGATCAATTCCCTTGTCTTGGAAGACAGAAAATGTGGTGTTGATGTACAAATCTGGGGAAAGAGGTGATCCTAACAACTATCGCCCCATCGCACTACTTGACAGCATCGGAAAGCTTTTTGGATCATTTCTTCTGGACAGTTTTAAGATCTGGGTCTCCTCATCGGAAGGCTGGGATCAATTCCAAACTGACTTCAGGAAAAATCTAAGTACCATGGCCAATATATTTACACTCAACATCCTTAAGGCCAGAGTACTGGAAGGAGCCCCTTCTTTGTTCCTGGCCTTTATTGACTTGTCCAAAGCATTCGTCAAAGTAAACAGAGCAAAGCTGTGGAAAAAACTTGTCAACTGAAAGTGTCCTCGCTCGCTGCTGGATCCCATACAAGAACTCTATTCCGAGACATCCATGAGAGTCCGACTCAACGGCACAGGTCTACTTTCCTCAACAATCCTGACAAGCCATGGAGTGAAGCAAGGATGCTCCCCTGGCCCCGGCACTTTACAATGTCTATACAGGCGATTACCAACATTTTTAAAAAAGTGTAAATGCATTTCCACCGACCTTGGGCTCCGAAAAGATCAGTAGGCTGCTATATGCAGATGACATCATTCTAATTGATCAAACGAAGATCGGGCTTCAGAGAAAATTGGACAATTTGAACGAATACCTCAAAACCAACGACCTTGAAAGCAACGCGATGAAAACCAAAGTGATGCGACTGTCGAAATCGGCCAAACGGAAAACACCCGAGACGTGGTTCCTTAACAGTGTTCACTTGGAAGAAGTGGAAACCTTCAGATACCTGGGTATTACCTTCAGTAATAAAGACACTGACAAGGAAGGGACAAGGGACAAGGGCAGTCAGCAGTACCAGCACGTCGTGCTGAAGATCGAGTGTTTTTTCCTGTTTCATCGTTTGGAGGCGTGTGCTCAGAGGCGTGTCCCGAGCCCTCCACCTGACTTACCCTCAGTCCTCCGCGAAGCGGACCGCGAAGGGACTGACAAGGGACTGACAAGGGCAGTCAGCAGTACCAGCACGTTGTGCTGAAGATCGAGTGTTTCCAGTGTTTTTTCCTGTTTCATCGTTTGGAGGCGTGTGCTCAGAGGCGTGTCCCGAGCCCTCCACCTGACTTACCCTCAGTCCTCCGCGAAGCGGACCGCGAAGGGACTGACAAGGGCAGTCAGCAGTCTGCGGGCCCGCGCGGCAGCGCGCTGATTCTAATCCTGTGACACTTACTATATCGATCCCCTGCTTTCCAGGCCCGGAGGATGGCAGCCCGGGAAGATCTTGTAAAGCGGAAACTGGAGCTGGAGGATCAGGCCGATCAGGACAAGCGCCTGCTAAGAAATGGTAAGCCTCGCCAGCTGCCGTCCCACAACAAGGACCATGAATCCTCACCGGAAACCGTGGAGCAGTTGGCTACTCAGAGGCTTCAACGGATTTCCCGCATCAAACACGCGGGTAAAGTAGTACAGCTAAACTCTACCCGCCCAGCCGAGCTGAGCGAGGTAGGTGACCCACGCTTCTCCCGATGGAATCCTTGGGTTCGGTGGGCACCCCGCCTTTGACGGCGCTAACTGTAGAAAATAATCTGAATTCTTCCCAAAATATGACATTGGTAACAACATGTCCTGCGACTCCTTATACATCTTCCCCACCGTTACCCAACAAGGAGGCCTACGGCACAGAAATAAGGTGGGAATGCCCGACAATTTCGGAGTCGATCTCAATGTGTGGTGAGAGACCGCAAGAGACCGCGCCCAAACATTTTATGACTCCTCCACGGGACACAGAGGGGGGCGTAAGTCAGATGTCGCCCCGCATTCCAAACCCCCCCATGGAACAAGCATTGCGAGCGGGCGACAAGAAAACTCCTTGGATCGACCCAGCCCTGCTCTCACTCCCGGGAGAGCGGGTAGTGATCATGGTACACAACACAGAGGGAGTGGAGGAAATGGAGGACTTACAAACACCACCGGGTCTAGAAGACCCTCCTTCTTCTCCCTATCTGTTGTGTGATCCGGCTGAAGAGGAGGGTAGGGAAGAACATGGGAGGTTCGAGATTTCGGAGATTGACCAAGAAGAGGGAGATGACCAAGCCCTAGCTCCCCGTTCTCAGGAAGCATTGCCGAAACCCTGCCCCGACTCTAGCCCAATGAAACAACTCCCATTTCTACCCAATATTCCCCCCCCAGCCGAACCTAATGCGGTTAATGTAACCGTCAATGCTAAACAGAATTTGAACAAACTGCCGAAAATTTCTGGAGGCAGCCATAAGATGTCCTCCCGTAGGACGGTGAGGGCCAAGCCTCCGTATAAAAGAGGACAGATGGGGGGGAAAAACAAACAATCCCTCATTGTATGTCTACCCTGAAAGAGTTTTTCGGAAAACAAACACGAATGGAGGGCGAAGGTCATCACGACGTTTCAGACGCAGAACTCTTGGCCATAGTCGAAGATAGAGCCTTGCACCTCTCAATTCCGAACCTTCCAGCCAATACGACCGCCATGTCGGAGAGTCTGAGCAATAATGCACCGCTTCTAATCACGCAAGGGAGTCGGCCCCCCAATATACTAAACATGGGAAAAGAAGCTGCAATAGGGAGAGTTCCCACAGAACTCGACAAGGGCGCGGGCACCCTCGTCCAGTTGAATAAGAGGTCTATCTCCCCACTCCTGATTACCAAGCTAGCCCACGTAGAAAGTGGGACCTCGAGAAGTGCCACCTTGACTGCTGACACTCCACCCTGCACGGACAACCAAGCAGAGGGATCGGTATTGTCAGGAACCCTAGCGGGGGAGACTTATCCAGTTCCGGTATCGGTAAGCGGTCTCCCCGCGCTACATAAAGTGACTGAGCCCTCTTACCCTCGATCCCTAGAGACTAGCATGGAACCACACTTTGGAGAGGAGGGCCCTCAGTATGAAAAAAGCTTAGGCTCCCACCAAGATTGTGGCCCTCTGACACCTCCCAGATGTCAAGGCAAATTCCCTGCTAGCCAAGAGGCTAAAACCAGCCCGAAAAAAGAGGATCTTACGACTATTCTATCTACAGTCACTATCGCGCTGGCCCCGTTCGGGAAATTATATGAAGCCATTAGCGATACCTTAAAAGATCAAACCACCCTGATCGCATTTATGCACACCAAATTGAATTTCCTGGAGGGATTCATCACTGCTTCTCAGCAACACAAAGGCGAGGACAGGAGAGGTCTGGAGTCTACCCGGGAGATAGAAGCGGGCATTTGGCCAATAGATAAACCCTCATCTTTGGCGAAATGCGGAGTTCAGACAGAGCAAAGTACAAAGGTAGCCTTGCCTTTCAACGGATCGACTGATAAACCAGGAAGAAAAAACGGATCAGTGGCTTTTACTTTACCAGAAGGAGCTGCGATTCAAACAACCATGAAACCAGTCGATTTCGCCAAAATGAAAATTCTGTCTACCTTTGCAATATTTCAACATAAAGGCCAAAGTGAACCGGTCTGCAAGGGCAAAAAGGCTGCAAGACATAAGCTCCCTCAACAGCTCGCACAAAAAGACAAAGCAGAGAGTAGAGGTTTAAACAACCAAGGCAAACCAACTCCACCTGCATAATATCGCCAAGTCTTCAAACTAAAACCCCCGGATAAGACGCAGCGGGCTATACGGAGCTTAGAGAGGTCGCGAGAGGATTCCTATATCTCTATTGACCTAATGAATTTGAGTACATATACGGTCGAGGAATCCGAACCAGAAACTCTGATAGCGCCGAATCAAAAAAGAAAAAAACCTGAAAGTCGCGACAACAGAGAATCGGATGAACCGAAATCAAAAGCCTTGCTCCTCGATTCTCCCTCGTCTTCGCCGCGAGCATTAGAAAAAACCTCTGTGCCACAAAAAAGTCCAAGCAGGAAGCTGAGACAGGCGCAGGGTAAGGGGTCCCTCGGGAGAAACCAAGATGAAGATCACGCCCGAGACCCACAGCAAAGATCACGCTCTCCCGGGGAAAAAAAACCCTTGGGTCCAACAGGACAGAAAAAAGAACAGGAGCCCCCCTATGGACAACTCCAAATGCCGCTTTAGATCCAAGGTTCATGCACTGTCGGGATCAACAAGGCGGCGAGCTGCGGGAGCCTCTCGTACTAATCGTTCTCCTTCACCAAGGCAAAGGAAAATGACGACAAGAACTTTCATATTGCAAAGAACACTAGAAAGACTGGATAGCTGGACACTGAACCGTAAGGCTCTATCCAAACTGTTCCAGGAGAGTCGGTTGTCTAATATCGACGTCACAAAAGACATAAAAATCTTGGAACCGAATCCTAATGGAAGAAAAGATAGTTTGTTCCTACATATAGGTTCGATCTATAAAGAACAAATCTGGAAAGCAAGAGCAGAATTGTACAATCTTGGTTTCGACCTGTCATATGTGGCGGAGGGTAAAACGTCGAAGATGTCCCTGCTGGAGAAGCCTTATTTTCGACCTAGACAGCAGGAACCTGCTCGAGGCATGCGGCCTCGCAAGACTCCTAACAGGGACCAAGCTGCCTATAAATATGCTGAAAATAGGCCTCGGCGTGAATCTAATATTTGGAATACTCGTCGGGATGTGAAAAGGAGCATGAGTATAGAGAGGGGACTCTCTCCGGCACCCCACTCGACACACAGAACCTTTCAACGTGTGGAACACATTGATGCGACAATGAACCATGGCAGAAGCTTATTTGAAATTTGAAAAAATTGTCCCTATAGCGAAGGGATCGAGATACAACCTGGACCCCTCGAAACCCCTAGTCAACAGACAGTAGCCACTAGAGAGTTTATTCAGTGTTCCCTTCACGAAGGCATCGGTTCCCCTGGAACCCCCGGAGGGGGCACTGAAATTGGGATCGTGGAACACCAGAGGATTCGCCCATTTAACTGTTACATCAGACGTCAACTTTGGGAGCTTCGATGCCCTATGCTTGCAGGAAACATGGCTAATTGAGTCTCCCACGCTGGACGGTTTTCAATTGGCACACTCTCCTGCCCAGAGTAGTGAGAGAGGTAGACCAAGATCTGGGCTTATCACCGCCATAAGAGTGGGCTCAGGTTTATCACTGTCAAAGACACTTTTGGCTTCGGAATTTACTCTGGCGACGCTCTTGGAGTGGGAAAGGACGGAAGGGTCCTTGGAGCTTAACCAAAGCACTGAGATCCTCTTGATCAACGTCTACTGGAACCCAAAGCGAGTGACCAACGACTACTTCATAGCTCAAATCGAATCTTTAATTGACGATTTCTTGATAACATCTAATTCCAGTGACGTGATCATTGCAGGAGACCTGAATATCGACCTAACTTTTCACTCTACGGTGCTCCAAAGTAGAAACAACAGATGGCACAATCTTCTAAAAACAAGAGAGATGCACATCCTCAGGCAAAAAGAAGTGAAGGAGTTCGAAATAATTCCATCATGGGAGAGAATGGATCAATCAGCAATAATAGACTACATCCAAATTTCAAGGAGCCTACTGCCGCTGCTTACATCCTTTGCAATCACCAGGACGCAGCATAGTGATCACAACTTGCTCACCTTCTCATGGTACTCACGGAGAAGAGACGCGGTCTACGACGCTCAGAACCTGGTAGTAAATCAGAGCGGGAACAGGTTGAGACTGTCTGAAGTGGCTATCACCAATATAACTACCCAATATAAGGCACGCAAAATGGTCGAGCATTTATGCCCGGCAAGTTGGATTGAATACTCCCCCCTGCTGCAAGTATACCAACGGAAAAAAGGAGTGTTGAAACAGGGAAACAAGGCTCCACTCCACACATATAATGAACAGTTAGTAGCCCGAAGAAAGGGGGTCAGAAAATTGCAACGGGAGGCAGCTAAATCAACATCCTTAAGCAAGAAGGACGAAGCTATCATGGCATTAAAAAAATACAAAGCTTGGCTTGAGTCAACAAAAGCAAATAGGATCCAGGCAGACGCGGAAAACATGCTGCGCGCCATCTGTGGACACAAGGCATGTGATTTCTGGTCACTAATCAAGGGCAACCCCAAATTAGTAAATCAGGCACTGCAATACTCGATTGGTGAAAAGACATGGACATCCCACTTTGAAAAGCTCTATGGAATTCCGAATAAGGATAAAGAGAGCGAAGCCCCTAGTTCTGGGGAACGATGGGAAATCCCTCTGGATCTGTCCACAATCAAAACGAAAATAAGACATCTAAATGGTTCCAGGGCGGCAGGACCGGATGGAATAACCAATTTTGACATAAAAGATAAATTGGATTTCTGGGCACCCTTCATTAAGGAGGTATTTTCAAACTGTGCATGCCTCTCGTCCATTCCTGCATCATGGAAAAAAGCGATCCTGGTCCCCATCTTTAAAAAGGGAGCTAAAGATAATCCTGCACATTATCGCCCCATCGCGTTACTAGATTCCATAGGAAAACTCTTCGGTGCCCTAATCCTAGATAACTTTAGCAACTGGATTTCTGCGACTGGCCTGTCGGACCCCCTTCAGGCGGGTTTTGTGAAAAACGTCGGAACTACGGTTAACATCTTGGCAGTGAGCATACTAAAAGCCAAAGTGTTCGAGGGCAGTCCGAAGATATACATTGCATTTATCGACCTGGTGCAGGCATTCGATCGGGTAGACAGGCAACGTCTTTGGGCAAAACTGCAACTTCACGCTTGCCCCCCAAGGATACTGGAGCCCATAAAGGCCTTGTATACGGACACCTCAGTATGTGTCCGGCTGAACAACCAAGGCCTCCTATCCTCCTGGATGAAAACGGCAAGAGGGGTGAAGCAGGGCTGCCCTTTAGCCCCCGCTCTGTACAATGCATATATGGCCGATTTTAAAGAGTATGAAGCCAGAGTCCGGATGTTCCCTCCTACACTGGGATTAAGCAAAATCTCACGCCTATTATATGCGGACGACATAATACTCTTCAACGTAACCCCAATTGGCCTCCAGAGGCAGATAAACAACCTCAACTCCTATCTGAAGGAAAATAATCTTTTGATGAACTTGGAAAAAACTAAGATCATGATTCTGGGTAGAAAGGAAAGGAAATTGGAGAAATTCACATGGGTGATATGATATGATATGATATGGTATTTGTAACGCGCCTATACACAAGTGTTTCAAGGCGCGACGAGGCAGGGAGGGGGGGAAACAAGGGGAAGACAGACAAACGATCCTACTAGGCCAGGTGTCATTCAGATCGCGCAAGTGCAGAGGTAAGGGGAAAAGGAGAAAGTGCAGGGGGAGGAGGTGGGGGGGGAAGTGCAGTACAAGGTAAGTAGCGTAATAAAATAATAAATAATAATAAAAGGGCCAGCTGGTGGCAAGTGAGAGGTAAGTGCAGAGCAAGTGCTGGGAAGGGGGCTGTAGGGATGCAGTGACAGTCCCACAGTGCAGGGGGAGCCAGGGAGGCAGTGCAAGTGGAGAGTGGCTGGGCCCTGGACCGAGGTCACAGAGTGGCCCAGATGCAGGTTTAGTGCAAACTTCAGTGGGAAGTTTAGCAGGTTTAGCAGGGGAGAGGGAGAGAGAAGGCAGAAGCGAAGAGGAAGGTTTTGAGTGATAAACAACCCTAAAATTGAACTGGTGGACAGCTTCAAATACCTGGGCGTTATCATCAACATGAATAGTAAGGAAACAGCGATGCAGGAAAACATCATGTCCAAAGCAAGATTGCTCGTTTCACAATCCCGAGCAATACTGAAAAAATATGGAAAATTTACTTTGGCACCAGTGGTGACTTTCTATAAATCTAAAGTAATTCCAACACTCACTTACGGGGTAGAAGCTTTACCGAACCTTCCAACTTCCTTTTGGTCCAAACTGGAAGGATTTTATTGGAGAAAGGTTCTAAACCTCCCCGATTCGCTACCAATTGTGCTATTAAGAAGGGAACTTTCTCTACAATCCTTGACCTCCATTGTGACCCGCAATGAAGTCATGCTATTCCGAAAATCTTTACTTCCAAGTCCCCCATTGATTATGCAAGAAATTCAGCAAGAAATTCAGTCGGGAACATGCAAAATGCTAACAAAATGGGCGGCTAAGATTGACGCAATCCGAGAGGGCGTTGGAAGTTGTAAAAACGAATTAATACACAACCCTTCCAAATTCCAGAAGCCACAGTCATGTAGGACCCGTGTCAACTTCATGGGACATGAAATAACCAATGAGGGTCTCTGTCCCCAGGCAAAGAAAGGGGAAGCACTACTAAAACTGAAAGACCCCACAACTCTGCGTGAGCTATGAAGCCTCCTTGGACTGACTAATTACAGTAGGAAGTTCATTGAGGATTACACAGAGGTCACAAGACACCTGATCCATCTGTTGAATGGGGGGGTCAAGTGGGAGTGGGGTCCAGAAGAAGCTGAGGCAGTAAAACATCTAAAAAAAAGTCACTCACAAGTGCCTTGTCTATCTTACCCTGTCAAAAACAAGGAGTTCTTCTTGGAGACGGGGTTCTCAAAAACATGCTTGACAGCAGTATTATATCAAAAGCATGACAAGGTCAATAAAGTCATCTCCTATGCAAGTAAGACTTTATACTCTGTGGAGGAAAAATTCAATGATTGTGAGAAGGCAGTCCTGGCAACGGTGTGGGCATTGATAAATTACCACCCGATCATCCAGTGTCTCATGTGGAGACACCACACCAACCTGTGCAATACCTCCAAAACGACAGAATCTGGGCTTGAAATGTAAGTAATTCCAGAATTACCTCCTGGATTCTGTCCACGCAAGGCTTTCCTGTGGAGTTATGGCCAAAACAAGAAGAGACACCTCGCGCAACATCTGGCTGACTTGCATGATTGTGCCAGAGAAAACTGTCTTGAGGATTAAAGTCTCAAAACCCAGGACAACATGGAGGCGTACCTGAATTCCCCACACAAAGTCTATGAATAAGGCAAGTGCAAGGGGATGACCACAGTTTATGTGGACGGGTGATGCTACCATGTTGACAACAATGGGTGAAAAGGAACTGGTAGCCTGCGTTGGGATTGCCTGGGTGAATGATGCCCCATAGCCCAACGCTGGGTACAAATTCAGCCCTCGCAGTAATTAGGTGGCAGAGTTGATGGCAGTTCACCAGGCAATCCTCACTGCGGTGCAACACCGAATCCACAAACTGGTCATAATCACTTATTCAGATTATGTCCGGAACGGGTTAGTGGAGCACCTGATCAACTGGAGAACCAGAGGCATGCTGTGTGCTAATAACAAAACCCTTAAACATGGCAAGCTCATAAAAAATATTGACAATCTGGTCACCTCTAATGGGATGACCATCTATTGGAAAATGGTTAAGGGTCATTCCAGAATAGAGGGGCCAGACAAAACTGGAAATGACCTGGTTGATCAGTTGTCCAAAACTGGAGCCATTAAGGGGAATCTCCTTGAGATCGAGTCCCTGTTGGGGGAAATCCAGTTCACTGCTGTCACCAGGCCCAAGCAAATGCACACAATGAACTCTCAACTGCCCAGTGGAGTAAGGAGACCCCAGATGCTGAATTAATCACAGCACAAAAAGGGGATCTGATTATTGGGAAATGTTACCAACACATGGAGGACCCCGTGAAATGTCCTCTGATGGAAACCGAATACATTGGGAAAGAGGACTTCAGGGTGCTGATGAAGTGTCCCAAAATTTTCCGAATCCAAGACAGTTTGTTGGTAAGGAGAGCCATCTCTTGATGCGACCAGTGGGTGGTACCTACCTCATTCTGAATCCTGATGCTCCGTCACACCCAGGATGTGGCCGGTCATCAGGGGTTTCACACTACTTTAGAAATGTTACGTGAGGTTGCATACTGGCCACATTGGGGCAGAACCTCAACCAATATTTCAAGGGGTGTCTTGTGTGTGCACAATTTCAACCAAGTTCACTCACACACCGAGCTCCCCTCTAGAAGAGGGGGGAGACACTGCCCCGGTCAGATTTACAAGTAGATTTCATCAGGCCTGTGATTCGCTCCTCTAGGGGGAAAAAGTACATGTTAACAGTAACATGCATGGTTCACCAAATGGGTGGAATATCTTCCGGCCCCAAATTGCAAGGCAGAAAAAGCAGCTGCCCTGATGATCAACCACATCTTCTCGCATTTTGGCCTCAGACCAAGGAAGTCACTTCACCAACGAAGTCATGACAAAGATGTGGGAGATACTTGGGCTACAAAGGAAACTTCATATTGCATACCACCAACCTCTAGTGGGGGTGTTGAGAGGTAAAATACAACCATTGGGAGCATTCTAAAAATGTTTGTGGCAGATTCAGGGCCAGGTTGGGACATCCAATTACCGCTTGTCCTGGAGGTCATCAGATCTACACCATCTTATGCAACCAAAAAGTCTCCATTTGAGCTAATGACTGGATGAGAAATGATGCTACCTCAGCATCTGCTCTACAGAACACAAGAGCAGATGCTGATAAACGCCTCCACAACACTTGAATAGGTTGATAATCTAAGAAAACACCTTCAGCATGCTATTGTGCACGCTCAGCGGAATCTGGAGAAATCGGCACAGGGGATGAAAACTCACTATGACTTAAAAACAACCAAAAAGGAATACCAAGTAGGAGACAGGGTCTACTTGTACAATTTTCAGAGGAACCAGACTAAGGAGAGAAATTTCCTCCCTTCCTGGCATGGTCCCTGTAGATAAAATTTCACCTGTCGCCTACAGAATACGCATCCCCAAAGGAGAGCTGTCAGAAGAGAAGTGGGTCCACATTAATCAGAAATAAAGTTGTTAACCCAGACATACTGCAGCTGATTGATGAGCCAAAGGAAAATGAAACAGAGGAGACATCTGGAGAATGAGAAGGAAGAAAAAGAAAAAGCAGAATGTATTAGGTAGATATATCTATCTAACAGGGAGTATTTTTCTTTATTGTTATTGCAAGAAAAATGTATAATGAAACTGTGGTGTCAAAGTCCAAGCATATCTTTGCCTTGTTAAGTAATTTGTTTGATGATATTGTTCAAATGCCCTTGATCATTGTAAATGTATGCATTGTTCCGTTGTTGAAATTCCTCCGGGAAGACTGTCAGTGAAAGATTCTAAAACCGGTTTTAATGTGTCTCCTATTAGATTATTAACTCCATTTCCTCCTAGACCGATGAGGACCTCCCTGGGGACCTGGAAAGGGAAGGAAGGAAAGGGGCTGCCACTCCACACTCTCCAACCGAAAGACGGAAGGAGATCTTGGCGTACCGCTCCCTGATGAAAGAAGAACTCCACCAGATGAACCCCACTTTGCCCCACTATCCCTCTAGAACAAGTCCCGGGAAAGCAGGGGGAGTTCTGTGGGGTACATTTACCAGCCCAACAGAAATCCCCTGCATCACCAAAGTGCATTTTTGCAGTTGCACAAATAATGGCTGTGTTGTGTCTGCTGAGCACATATGGAGTGAGATGGAACACAGACCCCCCTCCCCCGAGAATGGCTGCATTTTATATTCTTCATGTGAATCCAAAGAGAAGAATTCAAAGGAAGGATGGCTCAGCACTGCTGTGCTGTCATCACAGAAACTTAAAACTGCACAAGAAAATGCCCTGTATTTAAAACAACCTTGTTCTGGTGCTACTTTCATCTTTAAACATCACACGGTTGTGTTCTAAGCAAAGCACACCAATGTCCATCTATATCAGGTTGAACGCCATCAAATAAGGGCATTCCTCCCTGAACGGCATTGTTTTGTCAAATAAAGTCAGTGAAGAGTAGAGAATTTAATTTCAGTCTGCAAGGCTAGATTTCACTTTGGAAACAAATTAACCCATGCAAAGGACTTCAAAGAAAGCTCTCTCTCTCTTGCTATATGTCAACTACACAGAAACCATTTTCCAAGCATTCCCTGTGTACAGAAATTGAACTGATCTGTGAAACTGCATTTTGTAAAACGCACATGAGCTAAGAAGCACACTTGTAAACTCGCTTTTGCAAAACAGTGAAATTACACTTTGAAAGCTAAATGTGAAATCATCCCAAATACTTGCACAGAAACAGTATATATATGTGGGACTGGGGGGGCTTAAATGTATATTATATTTATTTACAAAAAGACTTGGGTTCTGGGGAAGAAAGAGAGAAAAAGAAAAAAAAAATGTTTTTGAAGACTCCAGAACCAGTTTGGCAAGGCAGGTACTTTGAAGGTACCCAGCCCCCTTGGGAAAGAAAGCCCTTGGAACAATCGACCAAGGTGAACTAGCCCTGTCACAGAAGTGGGAATTCCTTTTGACAATCTCCTCATCTTCAACTGCCTAGGATCAAAGGGCGCTATGGTAATCCTGTTGTTCAGAACTGACACAGAGGGGGGAGGCTAGCTGTGGAGATTTGAAGGAGCGCCCTACAGTGACAAATGTCATCCATAAGCCTTGAAAGAACTTTTTACATTAAGACATTTATTTCAAAACTCTGAATAAACAGTAATGTGACATTATAACATTTTTATGGGATTTTTAGACACTCAGAATGAGACTGGGTGTGTCTTTGTAGCCCCTGGAGAACTGGAATGGCAGAAAAATTGTATTTTGGTGTGAATCAAAAATGGTACAGACACAAAACCTGAGGAAAATATGTTCAATACTAATGTGTATATATGTAGCCAGTTGCAAACATTTAGATGTTTTGTTTCCCCAGAAAAAAGTGAAATTGTGCCCGAAGGGCAAAGCAGCATCGCACAGACTTGGTGTTTGAAATGGCATATTCCTTGTAAAATATGGGATCTGTCTAGCTGATTTTTATGATGATAACAATTGTAAATGTAAGGGTTTTTGTTCCATAACTTATTTTGGCAAATGTAACTGTGGTGAAACAAAGCACATCTTAAAACACACACACTTAAACTGATGTCACTTCCTTCAGCCCAATCAGCTTGAAAGGAGGTGGCAACAAGAATAGCCTGAACTATCCCATCCAAGAGGTATGTCCAGGTTACTTCCACCCACATAGTAAAAATACTCTAATGTCATCCTGCTTATGTTAGAGGGAGGCATAGGGAGATCAGCGATTCAACATTCAGAATTCACCCTGCAAGACTCCAGAAACCAGGTCTAGGCAGAACCACCTATTCAGAACCTCCTATGCATGCAAAACCACCTATCCAGAACTAAACCCTACACAAATCCTAATAATTCAGGGAGAGAGGAGGAAAGGCTGCTGATCCCTTTTGGAGAATCCAGTGACTAGACCTGTCTTTGCCCCGCTGATGCATCCCGCTGTCCACAGTGACCAGACCCCTTTTGCCCAGCTGTTCTTAAAAAGGAGAGCCCAGCCACTGGACAGGTGACCAGCTGTCCAAACTACCCAACTCAAGTGCATTTTGTAAGTATCACCCTCTACAGTACAAAAACTGCACACCTCGCTCTGGTAACTTGCATTCTGTCCAACACTATAAAAGTCCTACAGGTACCCTAGTAACTTCGCAAATTGTCAGCATCCTTTGTGCATCCTGTCCTAAGAAGAATCTGTGTTAGTCTCTCCATGTTAGCGTAATTCTTTTCAAATCATGTCAGTCCTTTGTGTAAGTCCTTAGTACTATTTTTTAATACATTAATTCATTTCCCATGAAGATGAATGTGGCGTGAATTGGTTAGGAATGCAAATTAACCTCCTTGTATGCAGTGTCTTTCTTTAATAATTTAGCCACTAAAATACAGTTGCAGTAGAACAAATAATTTTGCAAAAAACAAAGAGATGATGGCTGCAATATTTAGAATTAATATTAACCACTGGCTTTACTCTGGGCAACCCTCCAGACCATGGTTCTTCGCCTGCCAAGCCATTATAGAAGGGGAAAGACCATATGCAAATCAGGTTTGGTCCCACCCGAAAAGGGGCAGTCCAACTTGAACTGCTAAGTCACATCCCTTCTGCACGAGACCAAAAGCATCCCCAGACATGTTTCGGCCTTGTTGGGCCTCATCAGTGAGGAGTAGCTTGGGTCTCTAGGCCAGCAGTCACGGGACCCATGTCTGGCATACCCGTCCCACTTTGGGTGACAAAGCAAAAACAAAGAGGTGATGGCTGGAAGGTTTAGAATGAATCCTAACCCCTGGCATTGCTCTGGCAACCCTCCAGACCATCGTTCTTTGTCTGCCAAGCCATTACAGAAGGGGAAAGACCAAATGCAAATCAGGCTTGGTCCCACCCCCAAAGGGGTAGTCCAGCCCGAACTGCTAGGTCACATCCCTTTTGCACGAGACCACAAGCATCCCCAGACATGTTTTGGCCTTGTTGGGCCTCTTCAGTGAAGAGTAACTTGGGTCTCTAGGCCCAGCAGGCATGGGACCCCATCTGGGCATACCCGTCCCACTTGGGGTGACAAAGCAAAAACAAGGAGGTGATGGCTGGAAGATTTAGAATGAATCTTAACCACTGGCATTGCAAATCAGGCTTGGTCCCACCCCAAAAGGGGCAGGCCAGCCTGAACTGCTAGGTCACATCCCTTCTGCACAAGGCCACAAACATGTTTCAGCCTTGTTGGGCCTTATCAGTGAGGAGTAGCTTGGGTCTCTAGGCCCAGCAGGCACGGGACCCACGTCTGGGCATACCTGTCCCACTCGGGGTGACAAAATAATTTTGCTTACAAAAACGAGTTTGCTCGTGAAATAGTTTCCATTCTAAAATCTGATTGTCCTTTCCTATAACGAAACTCATACTGTCACCCCATAAAAAGTCTTCCCTTCACTTCAGTCTCATACCTGTTATGCGCCTTTTTACCTAATCAGAAAAAACTCTTTCTAATTTTAACTGTTTAGCTCATTTCCTAAGCTGTTGCTTGTTTTAAATCCGTGAAAAATAAGACATTGCAATTCTGCCACGTGTGATATTTGCTGCACTGCTTTCCTTCCCAAAGTCGAATTTCTCAACTGTATTCATGTTGTTTAGTACTTTGCCTTGTAGCTTGTAAGCTTTCTTGCCTCTTTAGCCTAGTCACACAAATTCCTGTTTTACCCATTCTTCCACACATATAAACTGACCTGCTAATTTCTCAAGGGTTTTTATATAATTTTGGCCTCCCATTCTGGGTGGTAGATCAAATATAAAATCTGAGTTCAGCCTCTTATATCTGACTCATTGCTACTCCTTTCTACCCACACAAACTTGGTTAACAGGGGTTTGGGGGAGTGTTGCAGGGGGAATGCATAACAGTTGTGCCATCTAAAAGTATGACCAAACAGTGATCTTGCTTCCATTCATATTTGCATTGATGTATCTGTCAGAAAGTTAAATTAAGTGTAGCATACCATGTTGCTGTATAATTATCACCACACTGGTGATTGCTGCCCTATTTTGAATCTGTTTGATTTTCGATTGAATTTAAAATGAAATAAATATTTCATTGTTACACACCGGCCTGGTTCATGGTCCATTGTGACACGGGGTGTTTGTCAAGAGGGGGTGTGAGACGGGTTGGGTGCCTTCTCAAAGCAGAATCCAAAATTAATAAAAGTAAAAGCGTTTTTATTGTGCACCACATCCCTTACTAGTGGAAAGAGTCCTGGTCTGGAGTGTGCTGTGTCTTTAAATCAGTTACACTGACTTGATTAGAATCTGTTTGTCTGTATTTTGTTTCTCCTGGTTTATGACTTTGGTTTTTATGTTTTTTGTATTGTTTGTTGTTGTTGGTGCTACTATGTCTGTATTTGGCACCTGATAAATAAATAAATTAATTAAATCGTTTATGCAGGGGAGAGGATAGCTGTCTGTGACGACTTCCAAATTTAGGCTGCGAAGATCAATGTATACTCTCAGATCATTCGAGTTCTGTTTGTTTATCAACACTACTGGGCTCAACCACTTGGGAGGTTCAACCTCTTCAATGGTGCCCTCCCTCACCATCTTCTACAACTTTAATCTCAACACATTCCTCGCGGTGGCTGGAACGGGGCATGCCTTATCCTTTACAGGAACTGCATTGGGTCTGATCATAAACATGTGTATGTATTTCTTGATTCTCCCAGGCTCATCACAGAATAACATGGGGAATTCCTCTTTGGACACCAGCACTCCCCCTTCGTTCACAGACATCACTAGGTCCTCGGTGCTGGGGTCCAGCCTGATTTTGAGTATTTCTTGGTCGTCCCATCCTAAAACCTCTGGGCCTTCTTGAGTGAAATAAACTCGAGCCCTGGATTTCCTGCTTTTAAATTTGACAACGCTATTGATGTACCACAATAGGCTCACTGAGGCACCTCCAAATACTGTGGGTTTGTTTTTGGTACTTAAAACCGCCACCGTGTCTCTTCCCACCATTTATTTGTACTTGTGGATGGGTAATATTGTCAAATCCGACCATGAGTCAGTCATCACTCTCACTTCGCTATCATCCACTTTGATGATGCAATGTGGCTTTTCTCTCCTGGCTCGCGAGCTATTAACCATTATTATGGTCAGTTTTCCTTCTTCTTCCGACAAACTGTTTCCGCCAGCTTCCTCTTCCACTCAGGCAGACTATACTTTCTTGTTGCGCCACTTGCAAGCGACTGCAATGTAGCCAAACCTTTTGGTTGGAACATTCCTTGTTTCTTTACGGGCACTCTGTCATTCGCCAGGTGGTGCATGCTGGCGCTACTTTGACACTTACGGGGTTCCCGCCAACCCGACTTCTATTCTGCGAGTTGGCTGTTTCTCTTTCCTACCTCTGAACATTACAGCCTGCACCTCTACAGTCATCGAGCCTCTTGCAAACTCCTTGCATCTATTGCTCTCACTATTTGAATAGGTTTGTCCAGCTGCAGCTCTTTCTCCAGGATAAACTTGTCCTGTCCTTCCTGCTGCTGGTGTGCACGGTGAGCATGTCGAAGATCATGTTCTCTGCATTGTCTCCAAAACCACATAGCAGTGCCAAATTCACACATGTTCGTCACAATGTCATACATGGGTTCAGTAGGCTCCTGTTTCTGGCGGTGGAACCGAATCCTGTGTGGCACTGTGTTCTTTTTGTTAGAGAATATTTTGACAATTCTCATTACTGCTTCATTATACATGTCATCTGCATCATCCGCAATCACCTCGGGCGTTAAACTGGCGAATACCCTCCGACATTCTACTCCCAATGCATTGATGAACATTGCTCTCTTCCTCGCAGCCATGATGTCCACACCGCCCACTGCCTTCACATATGTGACGAGCAGGGGCTCTCACTGAGGCCATTGGATTGTGGGTCTACCTGAAGATTGAATGAAAAGTGGTGGTGGGGTTGTCTGTCGTGGGTTTGTGTCTACTTCCTTGTCGCCATTTATGTTATGAATAAACATACACTCCTTATGGAGTAACTGCTGTCTTTATTCTTTGCACACAGCAACTATATACAGTTAGCAAGTTGGCACACTGCTGCTTTAAGCTAAAGTGTCTCTTAATTTTGAGCACAGGATCTCTTGTGCTGTTCGTACGAAGTTTCACTTTAACCGGGGGTGTGCCGGGCGATGGCTGCTCTCTTTGGCGTCCGCTTTCCTTCATGCGTTGCACTTTCCCGTTCGCCCTCTTGGCTCTGTCACTCTCGGAGGTGTCACAAGCTTTGACTCTACAACTAGTCCTACAGTAGCGTTGTGCAAATTGCCATTGCATGTTTGCAATGTCATTGTAACTATCAATGTCTTCTGAAAGGCATTCTGAGCAGTATGGTGATAATATATATTTCTTTTGGGCTGTTATCTGCAATGGGTGTTTTGCTGTAAGGCCATTTAATGCACCAAAGCATGAGGTAAATATGTGCTGCCATTCGGACCTCTTACAATGTACCTATGAAGTATGCATAGCAACACAATGAAGACACTACATTATTGTGTACCTCTATGGAGAAACTCTGTCACAAAAGGCACGGGTACTGAGTTTTGAGGTGACTGACTGAGTACCCATTGTGTGGTTCTTAAGGATGGGAGAGAGTTTATCTCATGGATTGAGCTTTTATACTCCAATCCGACAGCTGATGTTAATACGAATAGAATCAAGTCGGAAACATTTATTTTGGAACGAGGAACTCGTCGGGATGTCCCCTCTCACCGATTGAACCGCTGGTCTTTTCGCTCAAGGAGGACCCTGGTTTGGACGGTGTAAACTGCTGGGGTACTACACAGAAAACATGGTTCTATGCAGATGATCTTTTCTTGGTTCTTAAGAATTTGGATGAATCTCTCCCCTGTTTGCTGCAAATTTTGCTGAATTTTTACACGTCCTCTGGTTACAAGGTGAACTGGCTAAAGTCAGAGGTTTTGCCTCTCTCATCTTGTTGTAATAAAGCTTTGGTGTCTGGACTGTGATTTAAATAGTGTGATTTGCGACTGCGGTATTTAGGCATTTGGTTGACGCCCTCAGTTCTGAATATTGTTGACGAGAATATGTGTGCGATCGGTCAGGAATGCAGACTGGATCTTGACAGGTGGTCACTTCTTAATTTGTCTTTATGGGGAAAAGTCAACACCCTTAAGATGAATTTGGCTCCCAAGGTTAATTTTGTGATGAGTATGTTACCATTGATAATCAGAAATCGATATTGGAAGGATTTAGACCGTCTCATCCAGGAATTTTTGTGGGATAAGAAACCCCCTGGGAACTGCAACTTCCAGTTCACGAAGGTGGACTGGGGGTTCCAAATTTTAAAGCTTATCATTTAGCCTTTTCTTCACATATTTTCATTCCCTTTTTGAGTGCAAGTCCGGATCGTTGGGCTTTGGCGGAGTCAAATGCCTTTGGTCAGCTTGGCTTGGAGGCTTTGTTAACCACTAATACTAAAGATCACAGATGCAGATCATTAGTAACAGCATCTTTACCCACTCCTTGGAGTGAGTTGTTGGCGCTTCTGGGTAAGGATGCTTTCAGAATCTCAAAAGCTTCCATTTGGCTGAATCCTAAGATTAGGGATAATACCAAAACTATTTTTTGGCCCGATTGGTTTCTTGCTGGCATGAGACAAATTGGTGATCTTGTTGTAGATGGTCGATGGAGGACCGCAAACGAATTGAGGGAGAAGTGGGAATTCTGGAGTCTGATATAGACGTATGAAGAGGTTGATAGGTGACGTAGACTGGTATAATACCTTGGATTTGATTATTTTTCTTGCAACATCTGAACACAAAGGATGAGGCTTAGAGAGTTGAATGTACAAATTGGTTGCGTCAAACTATCATAGTAATGATGCACTGCGGAATGTTTGGAGTACGAAGATCGGCTCAGTAATCACACCAGATAGTTGGCAAAATATTTCTAGGAATGTTTCCTTATGCTCTTTGAATTTAGGTGAAAGAACGCGACAACTCAAAATTCTTAATCAGGTTTATTGTTGTCCAGAAATACTAAAATTATGGGGGATGCTAGATAGTGATGACTGTAGGGGTTGTACACGTGCGGTTGGTTCCCTGGAACATATGTTGTGGAGTTGTGTCAGGGTTTCTGTATTCTGTATTCTGGTCTGAAGTTTGTGAGGCTTGTGTTCAAATTTCCGGTGGGGAAGTTAGATTTCAAGACTATGGTATTAGGTGATGATTCTGGGATTGGTGATCTCAGCTCTTCCTTTTTAGGGGTGCCATTGTGGCCAAACGTTTGATACTTCGGGGCTGGAAAAGCAGGATTTCTCCTTTATTTGAGGATTGGATAGAGGAAATGCATAAATTGTCAAGGATTGAAAAATTGATTTATAAACTGAAATGCAAACTGTCTTTATATGATAAAATATGGGGGAAATTTAATGATCTTTATTGAAGGTGTTTTGTGTTTTGTGTTTTTCTTTCTCTTTTTTATATGCTGTTTTGAATTTGTATAGTATTCTGTTTCTGTTGTAAATACCTGTAAATAAATAAATAAATAAAGGATGGTGTTGCTACTGATTATGGGAATGAGTGTCATTGATGTGTAACAATAACAACCAGGTCATGCAAATGCCAATGTTTAAAAATGTCAGCAGATTGGCATTGACACTTAGGGCAATATGCACCAAACAATTTTTGTGCGGGGGAATCCACAAACATATCTGAAAAATGTATATACATCCTAACCACTTCAGGCCATGATATGAGTCCCAATATCCCTTAACATGTACGCTTTAACAGTAACGTCGTCGGAACCATTTTACAATAATGTGTTTTATAAAAGCGCATATACATCTTTACAGCTTTGAAAAAGAAATGCATGGATCACAATGGGATTTAAAATGGACCTTTGGACTTTGGGCCACTTTTTATGTAACCTGGTATTATTTTTTACTAAGCCCAACCCACAAAGTAAATACCATTATATATATGTCTCTTTCTTTTCAGACTATATGTCTCCACCTCCTATGCGTCCATTCGAAACGTGGCATGTATTTCCTGCCCTCTCTGCCGGTCCCACGTGATCTTGCCTGCAGCTCGGCTGGTGTATGCGGCCCGCAGACAGAGACGTTTTTATGGGAGGGCAAAAGGGGCACTTGCCCAGGGCCCCCACCTTAAAGGTGCTCCCACAAGGCTGCCTGATCTAAAGAAGTAAGACTCCTTTGTTCACCAGACTTAAATAGCACTCATCATGATATTTTATGGCATGGTGCTGATGCTCGAAACCTATACCCTGTCTGTTTTGGCAAGTACATTCTGCCTCGATCATTTCATCATGTAATGCTTTCTGTGTTCACTGTGGTATATATAGTTTGTGTGTTCCTTGCGACACAACTCCTGTAGCATTCTTTCCTTCCTGTGGGAATTATGTTGATCATATGCAATAGCTACATTTGAAATGCATATTGGTAAATTGGGTGCCACAATGGTTCAGATGTTATCTCAGTGTGTTAAGCATTCATTGCAGAGATATGTGTTCCTATGCAAGATTAGAATAGCACATTCCTGTAAGGCTGGCTGAGCCTTTCCTATGTCTGAAGTTTACAAACCTGCCTGCATATGTAACCACTTTGTAGACTGATAATGTTGGCCTTCAAATGGTACTTGTTTACCATTCTGATTAGACCAAGAATGAAGAGGCTAAGGAGACTTACAGGGAGTAAACATGTTTATTTTTAATGCTGTGAGGCAGCATATCAACATATGGGTTGTGATCGCGGCGGGTGGGACGGGCAGAGATTCTTGATCACTTAATTCCTTTGGTTTGGAGGAAGGGACCCCAAAGTTGTCCATGCCCAGAGCCCCAAAACTGCTTAAGGTGGCCCTGCCCGCAGAGCCCCTCTTGTGTGTGATCCAGGGCAAGCCACTTTGTACAATTTAGTGGGTTGTAGTTGATGCACTATGACCTCATCAAAGCTGGATGTGGGCCACTGAATTACACTCTCCACCGGCCCACGATGAAAGTTGCCAGTCCTCCCATTTGAACCCCAGTTTTCTTTTACTCCTAGTGAAATGACTTATCCTAGTCTTTCCCTTCGATGTTGAAGGCATAAAAATACTTAAATCTTTAACACAAATATGAAAATGCAGGTGACGAGGGACATTACAGGTTAGAAATAATGAAGAAATGTCTTCCCACGCGCTTTGTGAGTGATATGCTGCACGTTTCAAATTCCACACGTGCGCCTCTTTAATGGGAAGGCCCAGGTGAATTATGGGCAACTGTACAAGTGCGCTTAGGAGGCAATTTACATTTCAAATGCATGCATGAAGTGGCCAGCGAATGGCCGCACAGTGCATCTTCATAGTGAACTCGGACTCCATCAAGCATCATTGATATTGATGTTTTACCGTAACTTGCGGCTTGGCCGATTTCCCAGAAGAGTAGATGGTAGATCTCTGCAGTGGCAGAACCTTTAACACAATTATTGATTTTGATCTTTCATTCTCCTGTAATTGTACGACGAGAACATGGCCAGCTTCGTTGTTCATTGGCGGGGCTATGCGGCTTTCAGAAAATGCCTCATTCAAAGGTAACTTCAGTGGGGGTAGACGCTGGCATCTTAATGGGAGCAAATATTATCAATCACGTTATAGAGAGAAAAACCTTGGAAGGATAGGGTGTATGTGCTAGTAGAGTAGAACAGCGTTGGGTGCATTCTTCAGTGTGTTCAGTTTGTTAGTGTTGGCAAGTCAGCTTAATTTTGCCTGCAGTATTTTCATATGTGCACCCTGTAATTCTGAGCTACATTGATTAATTATTATGTGTTAGTGCTTATTAACCCAAACATGACCCTAACGTGCACCAGAACGATGTACAACACAATATATATAACATATTGGCATTTTCTGACCTTTGGACATGGTGGAAGTTGCTCAGTAACTGTAACTCGTTATGTGAAAGCTGACGATTTTACATGTTTTCTTCTACTACCTTACCTTGCACCTGCAGCCCCATAGCACTTAGTGTATGTGAGAATACCGTCAAAAATGATTTTAGCTGTTTTGTTTTGCATTCTGCTATTATTTTCGTAAGTGAGTAGTCCGTAAAGGAGGTTTCCTTCGAGTAAGAGCAGGCGTCTGCAAGATGTGGCTCTCCTCAAGTTTTGGACTACGAATCCATTGATCCCTCACCATTATTCACGCTGGCTAGGGCTGATGAGCACTGTTAGGAAAGATTTCATAATTGTATGTAATTTTCCCCCCATGTGGCAACCCCCAAACTTTTTGCTGTTGTTTTACACCAGGATCTAGACTTTGCCAGAGAAGCGCAGCCTTCTGCCGCACTCCTCTGGGCTTTCGCTCAATTCTTATGGGGAAACAGACATGCCCTTAAGACAGTCAGTACTGGGAGACTTAATTTCCCTTAGTCCTTTCCTCATGTTGCAGCTTTTGTGTAACATGAAACAAGAGTGCACTGTAACTTACTTTACCGTGCTCTTGGGTCTCTAGTCATTCCAAAGGCCCTAAAAACTCTCGATGGACTTATTATGAACTGTGCAAGTGTGTCACGGACCGGACTGGTGGCAGCCATCGTTTCTCTTGTGTTTTGAACCCTTTTTCGCCATGTTATCCGCGCTTACTGCGTTTGGCACAAATGAGTGGCCTGGCTCCAAAATGGCCATGCCACGAGGTACTTTGTCCTGTCCGCTGACCGTCTTGCCCCTTCCCCAGGTCGAGCCGACCCGGGTCAGTCCTCATTTGGTCATGCACTTTCCCGCGAAACCCAAAGCTTTCCCGGGCTTCTGCATGCCTTGTGTGTGCCTCCAGGATGTGGGCTGGGATGTCTGTTCCCAATACACATCCTGGGTGCCAGGGAGTCTGGAGTGTCCTGAATGCCTGGGACCACCGTGGTTCGTGATAGGTCCACATATGGTGTGAGTGTTTGTGAGCAGATCTCCCATTAGGTCCTCTCTGTTTTGGCGCAAAGGGAACTTTGGATACGAGGAGGCTGGAAACACCACTACCATGTCGATCTCCTGAGTTCACCCCGAACAAGGGATAAGGAGCCAAGTATCCTGCAACAAGAAGCTGAGTCGAGGAACCGCTGGTGACCCGCTGAAGGTTTGGCAACCTGAACCGCTGTCGTCCTACGAGACCCCTTGGCATCTGATCGTCCTAGGTCTGTGAAGGCGCTTCGACCCATTGGAATAGTGGGATCAACTATTCCCGGCACCTTCATCAAAGCGTGCAAGCAAGCCTCTTCGGAAGTGTCCCTGGGCCAACCAGTGGGCTGACCAGCTTGCACAGGATGCTTTGCTCTATCACCGCTGCTGTTTCGGGAAAGCCCTCGAAACTTGGTCTACTGCTTGCTCTGCATCCACGACACCCTCACACTGAATTTAGTACACTTGGCATTCCCAGGTCTGAAGTGAGACGAGTGCGCCCGGACCAGAGTAAACACGGTTGCCATGTTGCCCTGCTGCGGTAACAACCTGTGCACATCCGCTGCATTTGGGACACCCTCTACTCTGCATCCTGCTACGCAGAATCTACACAGTGTCGGGACGTCCTGATCATCTCAGCTGAACCTGCCAGCAACGTGAACTGAATTGGAGAAGTCTTGGTCTGCCTGCGTCGGGGACCGGTGAGTAGTCCATACCCCAACCGGTAGCCCCTCGTGCAGGAGCCCGTTTCTTTTCTACCGCTATTGCGAAATAGCGACTCTATCCCGCACTCTCAGCCTGCCTTGCTTGAGTAGTGGGGACTTGTTCTGCATCGCTTCATTCACCTTCCTGAACTGCCTGATATGCTTGAAGAGGCCCTCTTTTGTCCATTGGCACTAGCGAATGCAGGTACTTTTGAGCATAAGGCTCCTCTCTTCGTAGGGCTCGGACTTCCTCCTAGTTAGGTGTATTTCTGATGTCGAACTGGGTATAATAATTATTTGCACTGCCTGTTTTCCTCCCCATCTAGGTGGTCTACATATTACATGCTCCTAACTCCTTAGACCCCTCGGTCTTGTATATATATTGTATTCATTGTGATGTGTTGGTTTACTTTAGTAGTATTGTGATTCTTTGCTATGGTCGATGTTACAAAGGCCTTGTAATAAATGTGTCTATATTTTTAATATAACACCTGTCTGGAGTAATTTGTAAGTGTCCTTGCTTTGTGTGCTCATTGAGGTCTTTCAGTCACCCTCACCCCTCTTGAGACTTAGTCTTGACCGCCGCCATCGCTACCCTGATTGGTCTGGCTTGTCCAGAGGTTACCCTGTTCCAAGAAACTAGGCTGGCCTTCTGAATCTCTGCCCCTCCAGGTCCGAGTTCAGAAATCCATCTTAACAAGCACTATAATCCAAAATATCTGGAGAAGCATAGGTTGCAGACCTGGGTTAGTATCGGCTTTATCACCCAATGCGGGATATAGGCTGGTAGAGAGACACTCCCAGGACACCCCTTGTTTGTGCACGGTAAGTAGCTTTGTGTTTTCACCCTAAAATACTAGGGTAATCCAGACTTAGAACCCTAGCTCACTGTTCTTACACAAGCCCAGCTCCACCTCACTGATGAGGCCCAACCAGGCCAAAACACGCGTCTGGGGTTGCTGTTGGTACTCTTGTTCAGAAGATAATTGCCTGGCATTTCGTGCTGGACTGCCTTTGGGCAAGACAAAGACTGATATGTAGTGGAAATGTCTCTTCTGTGAAAGGATGGTGAGCTAAAGACTCTGTTTGAGACATATCCCGGGATATAGGCCGGGATATAGGCCGGTAGAGAGACACTCCCAGGGCACCCCTTGTTTGTGCATATTAAGTAGCTTAGGATTTTCACACTAAATTACTAGGGTAATCCAGACATGGAAACCTTGCTCACTATTCTTAGAGAGGCATAGCTCCGATCACTGACGAGGTCCAACCAGGCCGAAACACATGTCTGGGTTGCTGTTGGTACCCTTGTTTAGAAGAGAATTGCCTGGCATTTCGGTGCTGGACTGCCCTTGGGCAGGACAAAGACTGATATGTAGTGGACATTTCTCTTCTGTGAAAGGATGGTGAACGAAAAACTCTAGTTGAGACTCTAAACCGGGATATAGGTATGTAGAGAGACACTCCAAGGACCCCCCTTGTTTGTGCACATTAAGTAGCTTCGAGTTTTCACCCTAAATTACTAGGGTAATCGAGATGTGGAACCCTTGCTCACTGTTCTTAGAGAGGCACAGCTCCACCTCACTGACGAAGCCCAATCAGGCCAAAACACCTGTCTGGGTTTGCTGTTGGTACTCTTGTTCAGAAGAGAATTGCCTGGCATTTCTGTGCTGGACTGCCCTTGGACAGGTCAAAGACTGATATATATTGGACATTTCTCTTCTGTGAAAGGATGGTGAGCTAAAGACTCTGGTTGAGACTCTAACCTGGGATGTAGGCCGGTAGAGAGACACTCCCAGGACCTCCCTTGTTTGTGCATATTAAGTAGCTTTGGGTTTTCACCCTAAGTTATTAGGGTGATCCAGACGTGGAACCCTTGGAGGGTCCTTTCCACATCTGCTAGCGCAGATGATTTTGTATCTTAAGGAGCCTGAATGCCTCTACTTTGCCTAACATCTCCTTGTGGAGGGCGCTTGCAGGAATTGTGGCCACTTGGATAATCCTGTCCACCTCTGCAGGCGCAGATGATTTTGTATCTTGTGTCTTTGACGGATAGCTGACTACGTTCTCGAAAAACTTACTGCTATATGATGTTGAATGTAGTACACAACATCATTACCATTTCTTGGCAAAAAGGTTAAGAACCAATATTTATGCATTGTTTAATCTAATATTACAAATGCAATGAGATGCAGACTGTTCTACATGTTTTTGCTGTCATAAATGACCTTTCTCAAGCATGCTGCTTGTTTACAATTTGCTAGCAAGGCCTAGGTTTTACATTGTCGCCCATTTGGCCTGACCTTATGTTGGATTTCGGGAATTTGCAGAGTACAGAGACTGCCAGAAAGACTTTTTCCTGCATTTTTTAACATTTTGCTAGACATGGAGATTACATGTTGGACTGTGGCAGGTCTGGCCACTATATCACACATTTAGTAGACACTTGTTTGAAGTGTGCTCGTGTGGCAAGGTTTACTTCTTTGTAAACGTCGTCAAACGTCTTAAAAAAGTAACTGGTATGAAAGGAATGCGTAATGAATATAGCATAGAAGAATACTACTGTGCACCTAACCTGATATTTCAGTGCACTGCCAGCTGTTCTCCAGTCCACCCGGTTACCTACGTAATCCATGCTCCACGTTTTTTGTCCTGAGTTTCCTCATCATGCATTGAATCTATCTTTGCAGGGGAATCGTATGCTCCCGTGACTTGGAGAGCATTGAGTAATAGAGGAAGAAGGAGTCTGTCCCGAGTGAATGCATTTATGAGACTGAGGAAGTGACATCATAAATGAGATGGTGCATGGCACACTGCGAGAGAGATAACTGTGAGAGGTTGGAAGAGGTGGTCAGCTACATCCTGGTGCGGTTGCTGTAAGTAAGATCCAGTGATTGTTCAATATGTTGAGTAATTGTACATGAATAAATAAATAATGAATATGGAGAATAAAGAAGATCATTTTATTGTGAATTGGCTCCATCGTGATCATTTCTACAGAACCATCTTCATAATGAAGGTTGGGGGGGCCCTGGTTCAGAGGTACATGTTAAAATGTGAAAGTGCCACGTTTTCATGAAGACCTGCATTCCGATGTATTAGCAGAGTGGGGGCAAGAAACGAAGCCTGCCGCTCCTGTAACGCCGTGATTTATGGCATGGCAACAGCCTGGCCAACCACCTAACATGCAAGGGGCTGGCAAGGACTGGATTCAGAGGCCAGAGCACCGTTCCTGCATCAGCCAGAAAATGTATACATCAACAGTACCCTTGGAAGTGCAGTTAAACCCCACAGCACACATTCTCCCATTATGTACTTACCATTGCTCAGAGTGCAGCACCACTTTTCTAGTTCAAGGAAAGTTTAAGAAAACGTTCTTAAATTAGAAAAGTAGCAGTCTTTTGAGAAATGCTCGCTAACCCACTTGCGCACCTGTTTCCCCTGCAAAGATAGATTTTAGCAGCTTTTGCTGCTGGAAAATACAATCGTTCCCCTCCAATATTTCCACCCATCTCAGATTGATGGTGCTGGAAACTGGAGGGCACAATGTCGGCTTTCCTCGCTATATTTAGCAGCGGCTCTATTCAGGCCCTCAGTGACATTATGTTGCACAACGTTTCATTACATTACATGTAGGTGTTTATTTCAAACAAAATATAGAAACCATTGTAAGCCATTCAAATTGTATTCATTCATTAAACCATCATCCTTGAATTTAGGAAAACTTAATGTCATTGAACTCTACCTGAATGCATAGAAAGATCATGCTCTACCTAATGCCTCCACTCTGATCTGTCACCTACGCTAATTCTACTTGATCCTTCGCATGCCTTTGACACAGTTGATCATCCAGCCCCTGTTCAGACTCCCATATCATCGTTTCTGGGAACCAATCTCACTTGGGTGGCCTACTACCTGTCTGATTCCTCCTTCACTATCTTTTCATGCACTGGGACTTGGCCCAGCACCCCTTTCCCTGTACGGGCCATGCAGTTGTCTGTGCTGGGGCCCATTCCCTGCACATTCTACACCTTCTCTCTTAATACATGTATCTCTTCCTTTGACTTCTCAAGTCTTTTATATCATACTGTATAATAAAATGCTATATGTATGTCTGTCTGAAGCCGGAATACTCCCACTTCACCTGTTGTCACCACTAGAGGGAGCTGTTGCTTTATGCATACAACAATAAGACGTTGAGTTGCACAGTAGAGACTGCACACTCTTCACCTGTTATCACCACTGGAGGGAGCTGTTGCCTTAGGATTGAAATATTAACACTCTGAAAAGTTCTCTCCTCATGATCTTTGGCCTGTGTCCTCGGGTTTGCTCACTAGTAGTGATTATATTCAAATCTCCTCCTCATTTCTTTCCTTCACAGCTAAACTGTCCTCTTGCAACACTAAATGCCAAACTGCTACCTGTCACTGAATGGTTATCTGTTGTCTGATGCTCAACTTCTCTAAACCTATGTCATCGTTTCCCCCTACTCCAATGCCACCCCTCTTATCTACTTTCCTGTGTTATTTCCCTTTCACTTCCTTTCTGCAATCACCAAAGCTTGCAATCAGGGGATATCTTTAAAATGTAATTGATTAATCACCTGCACTGTGATGTCTGCAGGTTTAACCTCTTGCACATCTGTAATAGCCAACCTGATGTCAATTTTAACACAATCAAAACACTCATCAGCACCCTTGGTCCTAACGGACTGGGTCACTGCTACAGACTCCTTATGGAACTTCCCCTCCAGCCTTTTGCTCCTCTCCACAAGGTATTGAACTTTGCTACCCATGCTTTCAACAACCTCCCATTACCCTTGCCTACCACTCATATTGCCCTCACGCTGGCACTAATCATGGACAATTGTTGCATAACCAGACTATTTCTTTTTATGTTTTAATGCATCCATAGGATGTGCCTGCTACTCATTACTCACACAAACAAACTCTACACTCCCAAGATCTCCTCAACCGAACCATCCCCTGTCCACATTCCCTGTACTGGAGCAAACTCCTTTACCCTCCTGGGTCACCATGACTCCCTCCCACAAGAACATTGGACATTCCACTGATACTGCCCTAAAGAACCACATTCTCGCCCAGGAGGGAGCTCCTGAGTTTTATACTATTATCTTTCATCCAATAATACCAAACCCTTGTAGAATGGCCTATCTGTATATATGTGCAATCTTGCTTGCGTGCTCTCTCTCTCTCTCTCTCTCTCTCTCTCTCTCTCTCACACTCTCTCTCTCTCTCTTTCTCTCTCTCTATTCCTCTCTCTTTTCTCTCTTTCTCTCTTTCTGTCTCTCTCAAATGTGTAAGCTACAACGCCAGCAACAAGGTTTCAACCTGGGTTGCACTGGAAAATGTGAGGGCTGTGGGGGGCTCAATACAGCGTACACAGAATATGTGAAGAAAGTCAATATATTTGCAATAAAGCAAGGAATTAACTTTCGGTTTCGTTTCAAGGTACTCATTGGGTCTCATTACGACTTTGGAGGTAGCCAGCCCTTAATAAGGGCATGGCTGCCTCCAAAACCGTGTCCGGGTCTGGGTTCCCTGAATGGGGAATTACCGAGCCAGGGAACCCGGACCTCCAGCAGGGAAGTGCAGGTCCCAGGGTGCAGAATACATGTTCACCTTTCATTTAAGCAAATCTAAAAATGCATTTGCTGGGCATTAGATAATATATTATAAAGGTTGAACTGGCACACATGTATGATTTGTGGGCTGTAATGCCAACGAGGCTTCAACCTGAGTTGCAGATGCAATGTGCTTGTGTGGGGGCGGGTTTGAAAGCGAATGCAACAAGACGCAATGAAATCAGACAGCGTGAAAGGCAATGGGCATGAGCCCATTTTAAAACGTATACCAGCTGCCATTCAAAACCCTGCATTTCAAACGTCATCACTTTTTTGTGAATGAACATACTGAGGGTTTTATGTGGTGGCAGCATGTGGGACTGTAGCAATGCACATGCAGTGCTGCAAACCCCAATGAACCGCAAAGGTTTTCTCCATGCAACTCAGTTTCAAGCCTTGTTTTTGGTGTTTAAGTCCACAAATAATACATTTATGATCATTCAAGATTTATAATATAGATATATTAACACTGCATTTACTGAAGATGTATTAAATGCCCATTCTAGGCTACACACATGTGTTGCTTCCAGCTGCTTCTCTACAACCATTCTGTTTAAGCATTCAGACAGATGGCAGGTTTCCCTCTTCATCAAATACGCCAGAAAACCTTTGCCGTGTCTCTCATGTCTACAGTAGGAAGAGACCCCGATTCATCATAAAACAAGCAAAGAATTGATTCTAGTGCTCCTTACTTAAGGTTGATACTAGTACCCCCAGATTTGACATAAGCAAAGAATGATCTCATTGGTACAAGAAAACTCAACCACAAAGAACCACGAGATTGCATTGCTACTGCCTAATCAAGCCATAGCATGCCTAGAAAGACGTGTGTGCCGGTGCGCTATAAATGGCAAATCATATACACACAGAAAACAAGCAACCATAGAGATGGGTGTTAATAACCAACCACTCACTAACACATCAACTCATCACCCTCCTCTTTACCCCTTGAGCTACATACACCAACCAGAAAACACACACATCAGCCAGCTGCTTTAACATTGCACACTCACCATCCCCAACTTTGGCAACTGTCCAGCTTCAGTACAAGCCACACCCAATGACTGATGCTCACAGGGTGTGTCTCATTAGCAGCAAATTAGAAGAACAACAACTGGGTCCGCCCCATGGCAGCACACATCCCACTCACCATAATCCAGTTTAGCAAGAATATCCCTAACACACAAATAATGGGGGATTGTTCTCTGCACATATTAACACCTCATGTTTTTTGTCCAGATTTTCCTGATCGCCCCACCATCTACAACCCCCCTTCTTGGGAGGACCAAGTGCCAAGAGGCTGCTCAAATGACCAGAGGTTGCGTTTCAGGACAAATGTATACGTGAATTAAAAAAAAAACTAAATATTAGGCCAGAGTACATTAAAATGAAAAAATAATTACGATAACAAAATCAAACATGGAGAATAAACAAAGGTGGGGAAGAGGAGTAGGTATAGATGGGGAGAGAAAGAAGAGTCTAAGTGGAGAGGGGCAACTATGCTATAAAAGCAAAACAAGGGATACATTTATACCAATCAAGTGTGATTTATTTTCTTTTGCCATCACAAACTTGAGAAAGTAATACATAGATCAATTTTACATAAAATGCATTTAATGATATTAAATTACCTGCTTGTCTGTGTTCATTAATTGCTGGACATTGCCATCAAGTCTTCAAAACCTAAATTCCTAAAACGAATGCACAACACACACACTGCACTATGTGGGCGATTCAGCGGTGTGAAAAGACATGTAGTCCCTGGTAGGAGTTGACAAGAGAAGGAAAATGGGAATCACGAACAAATGAGTAAAAACATAAGTCTCCATCTTCTTAGGGAATACAGACAGCTCCTCAATATGACAGAGCTGCCCTGGCAGAGAATCGCAACACTTGACAGCAGGAGCACTGAAAGATCTGCCAAAAGCTCTCGAACAATTAAAACACCAGATTTCAAAAACACATAATTCGCAGAACGTTTAGCACAGAGCAAAGTGAGTTTGCACTGCAAAAACACACTTTGCACCGGGCCTACTTCACAGAGCGGCGCAAAGTGACTTGGTACTGGAAAAGTACTCTTTGCACCGCGTTAAATGGGCATAACTTACCCACAAATATATGCGCTACTTAGTGCTTTTCCCCCCCATCTATTTAGGCCCTTTAGCGCAATGCAAAGAGTCCTTTTGCAGTGCAAAGTGACTTTGATCCACAAAAATACACTTTGCACTGCTCTGTGAATTTGACCCGGTTTAACGTGTTTGTTGGCAGTGCAAATTCACTTTGCACCGCACTAAATTTTACATATATTACACCCTTAGTGTTTTTATTTGGTGAATTACGCCCATTTAGCACGGTGCAAAGAGAACGTTTGCAGTGCACAGTCATTTTGCTCCGCTCTGTGAATTAGGAGCGATGCAAAGTGTATTTATGCAGTGCAAAGTCACTTTGCTCCACGCTAAACGTTCTGTGAATTAGGACCTTGATGATCTGTTGGACAATATGATTGAATCTGCAACCCAATGTACGATGGAACTTGACGACATTGTGCCCTCTGTACCCAGATATGGGATTTAAATTCTATCAATGCCCTAACTGTGAGCCAATGTAGTCTCCTGAACACTTTGGTTATATTAACCAGCACTGGGTTCTACTAATCAGTCTCTGTGCAGCATTCTGTAATATTTGGATCCATTGTAAAGTCTGTTGGATGGCCTTAAGAAATAATGTGTTGCAGTAGTCCATCGGTTTATTTATTTTATTTATTTTGCTATTTTTACCTTATTACAAACTTTTTAGCAAAAATGCAAAGAACAATTAATTATCATCGTTCACAGAGTCATCCAAAAGCAGAGTAGATACAACGAAAATGTCTCCAACTGTGAGTCCAAACTCGACAGTTACGAGATATCACAGAGGGTCATTCCAGAAGACAGTTCCAAGGAACCGCACTGTTGCCAAAATCAGGGAAGTCCTGTTTCCACATAGCAGCAGGTTCCACCATTCTTCCGATCGATATCATATGTGGACATTTACACAGGTGGTCCCAAAAAGGTTTTGACCTTAAGTTAGTAAAGTCTGTACAGAATAGCATCAGATGTTATACATTTTCTCTAGTTTCCAATTGTTTGCAGAAACTGCATTGTATGTCTCCAATTCCAAAGCCAGATCTAGCCGAGAGGACTTCTAAAAGTAGGAGACAAATTGAGTCGAATCCTCCTGAATTCGGGTTCTGAAGTAACTGTGCAGGCACTTGCTCATGTAATTAGGAATTTGGTCATAGGCCCTCACTTCGCTCTTCAGATGATGGCACAGTTTGTATATATTTGATTTATCTATGGTGGCTATCCAGCCTGCTCTCCACAAGCTGATTTCCACTTTGTTTGGGTTTGTACATAGGTCCTCATCCGAGACTGCAAGATTTTCCAACAGTTGACTTACATTTGAGGACCCAGTTTTGTGAAATGTGGTCATACCCACCAGGCATTTCCTTTCCTAACAGTTCTAGGAGTGAGAGAGGTGATTTATGGATGAGTTTCTCATGAAGGGCCAAACCTTTCCATTCAACCATGTCTTTAAGTGAGATCAGCCCAAGTTCCCACCGACCATCTGTATTGGTATGGATGTTGATAATCCTGATACTTTCTTCCAGAACAAAACCTCTAACTTAGGCCACAAGGGGCAGCGGATGGAAAACATTCCCTACATTCCATAGGTTAAGACAGATGTCTCTTTCATTTTTATAGAAATCCAACAAAGGTATCATGGAGAAGTGACAGAATCTTTTGCAAAGCAACCTTGCTTGATTTGCCAATGCCTTTGTTTTTGCTTTAATGGCTATTTCTGTGTTTATTTCAACCTTGCTTCAACCTGTAAGCCCCCCAGGTGCCATCTAGGCTGCCATTTTTGCTTTTGGCTGGGGCCAAAGACCATCATTTTAGTCTTGGATACATTAACCGCTAATTCATTCTTTTGCACATATTCCTCCAATTCTTCAAGCTGTTGTTGGAGGCCAATCATCGTCTTGGCCATAAGGGCTAAGTCATCAGTGTATAATAAGGAGATCCACCTATCGTCGGGCAAAAAGATCTTGCCTGCATTAATATTTCCACTATGTCCGAGATGTATAAATTGAACAGGGTAGGAGTTAGGGGGCAGCCATTTTTAAGCCCCTTTGAAGTGTAGATTTCGTCTGAGAGGAGACCAGCTCCATTCAGCCTTACTCTTGGACTAGTTTCAGAACACAGTTCCTCCAGCTGTTTTAGGCGATCCTTCGTGTATCCCCACGTTCACAGTTTCTCCCATAGCCTGGGCTGGCTTACACTGTCAAAGGCTTGGACAAGATTCACAAATGGCACAAACGTTTTTCCTTTCCCAGCCAAAGCTCTGCTTTTCAACAAGATGAGTGTGACAATGTTTGGTCCAGTTTCCAAGCCCTTGACGAATCCGGACTGGAAGGGGTCCATACAGCCCGCCATTATGGCCCATAAGTGAAGGCGTTTCAATAGGCATACCCCATATATCTTCCCTGTGATATCCAGGAGGGCAATAGGGTGATAGATCTTTTAGTCTTCCCTATTGCCCTCCTTAAATATCGGGGGAAATGATAGCCTGTCTCCAAGAATCTGGTATGCTTTGTTCTATCTTGATTGTTTTGATTTACAAGGAGATGAAACTTGCCCACAACTCCGGTTCCTCTTTAAACATGGCGTTAGCCATACCATCCGGGTCAGGGGCCGGATGGACTAGCTTTCTTAATTAAGGCCAAAATGTCTTCCATTTTGTTTTCAATCCACCATATTCCTCTCAACGTATTGACTGAGGAATAGAGCGACTTGAAGTGGGACACCCAAATGTGTTCAGCAACCCCATTTATTTGGAAAGTGCTTTGCAGATTGTGCATACACTTTATGAGGGCCCAGACTGCTCCCAGACTATTCTTTCAAACAACCCGCAGCACGTCTTCTGCGTCTTGCTGGAGCATGGCCGCCTTAAACCCTCTCAGCCAGTATTTGCATTTGTTTTTTAATGCCTTACTAACAATAATCAATTGTTTTAGCTCCATATCCTTTATGCCTCATAATCCTTTTCTCAACTGACCTTCTTTTCACAACCAAGACACTGTTGTATATGTGACGATGTTAGCCTGTGCTGCTTTGTAGGTCTTTTTTGGTGACCATGAGTGACTGCAAGGTTAGGGCAAAGTCCAGCGTTCTAGCTAAATTATTTAACTCTATTGAGTAGGATTTGTCAGAATATTGGCCTACCAAACTTTTTATATTTTTCCTGCTCATCTTCAATTTGCAGCCTCCGTTGATGGATTTCACCTCTGTGTTCATATGGACTTCATTTTTCTTATTCCTTCATCATTGAACCAGTTATTGCCCAGACACAGGCAGAACAATGCAATTCAGAGAGGTATTGCCTTACCTGTCTGAGTAACATAAAAAAAGAGTTGGCGAGCCTGGATATATAGTTAGTATGCTGGATTAGCGAGAATAAGAACAAAAAATTATACCTGTTTAACCCTTTACTTGAACCTGGATAATGAATACAGGAGCATATGTAGAAAAACATTTCTAGTGAGGACAAGTTGGGAGTGGTTCTGTGCCATCAGACACTAGGTATAATATTAATTTCCATGGTCTCACTCTATGGTTCCTGGCATGTTATGTTATGTAATGCTATTGTATGTTATGTTATGTTATGTTATGAGGGCTTTATAATGCGCAACTTCACCACCATATTGGTCTCGGAGTGCTTGGCTTCTTAAGGAAGTAGGTGTTTTGCGTCCCCTGTTGGGTGTCCTGACCCACGTTTAAGCTATCATGCTGCAACATTTGGTGCTGTGGGCTTAGAAAATTCAAGATGGCGGAAAACCCACATGTGCGCTGAAATCCAGGAAAGCTGCGCAGTTTGTGCGCACACTAAAATGGTTGCCTCACTTGCCACCCACCAGTGCGAGAATGAAAGGCCGGGTTGCCATGAGGGAAATGGGTTGCCAAAGGAAAAACAGTAGCGCCGGTTAGCTTCAAAGCGCTTTAAAACCACCATTGGACTACCCGCACAGTAGTCTGAAACCATTGGGAGTGGCAATGCTGATTGCCAAATGCAACCTAGAATTGTGGGGAATTCATTTTCTTAAATCCCAAAAATGGGTGCAGTACCAGTGCTCACCACTATCCAAAAGCCGGCAGTTTAAAACCACCCTGTGTTTCTCTGAAGGCAAGCCAAAGTGCCTATTTCAAACATTGCAATATGTGCAAAATATTTACTGAACACCAGCAGACATTTGGCAGAATGGAGTGTTGTGTGCCTACAAAATCTGGGAAATGAAGAGCCCAAAACAATGCTTATAACAAAACTGCTATGGAGTCAGCAGTTTAAGTTGCACTGGATTTAAAGACACTAAAATCGAAAATGTTTAAATTGACTGAGTGACCTACTTTTGAGTATCACATAGGTTGCAATTGTTTAAATGTCATAGTTTTAAACTTAGAATCAGCCTTCTAGCTGCATATGTGAAAATGTTTAGTTTTATTTGAATGCAGGAACTGGGGAACAAAAAGTGACATTTTATCTGAAACCTGGCTTAAGGAACTGAATTCTGCCTGGCAACTACCCCCATCAGAAGGGAAACTTGAGTCACAGCTGTGTTCCCAGGCCAACCTTCCTTTTGCTGCCCACACTAAGGATATGCCATCTATCTGATAATTGAATTATCTGTGCTCTGTAGGAGAGTGAACAAAGCCCTCTTCACTCAGGCAAAGGTTTTTATTACGCAGTCGTAAAATGTAGCTTCCTCTTGGCAGGAGCTGGGAGGGGCACTGCCTGTGAGAGCAAGCTGGCTTGGCAGAACTGGATTAACCAGAAATTCAACCTTGTGCTGAGGGTAAACCACACCCCTTTGGAGCCAGAACATAACTTTAAAAAGATGAATAACTCATAGAGCGGACATGTGAAAATTTTATAAATGACACCATCATTCTTGTGATTTTTCTGCCCACATTTTAAGAGGTTTTTCGACCCGGTGGCGTGTTCAGGGGGGTGTCAGCGGAAAAGTGGATATAACTCTAAATGTATGCATGTTAAAAATCTGAAACTTCATCAGTTAATGTCCCTACTCCCTGCACACATGTATGTAAAGTTGGGTCCATGTCAGAAATTGCAAAATCAGTTAAAAAGTGAAATATGTGCCAGTTCTGAATGCAAGCTCCCAGGAAGAGCAGAGTTTGAACAGGGTATACCTCCTGTAATGCATGATGGGTGCATATGATTTTAAAACAATATGTACCTCTGCAAATATGTATTTGTTTCAAATCTAGATTTGTGTGTAAGTTGACAGGAGGAGTGGACTTTCTGCAGGCTGTAAAATGACATCACTCTGACTCACAGTTCATTCACCAATCAAATGATAAATGGAAGTTTGACCAATTAGAAGCTGAGAGAGAGGTAGGGTCAGTGATGCTAGAACACACCCACATTCTAAACACATAAAAGCAGACAGACAGGACAGATAGAGACCTTCAAAATCCATCTGCCGCTGGAAGCTCTGCCGGAAAAATCCATACTTTACCTCCATCAAACTTCCAGAGAGCCAAACTAGAGACTTCAATCTATCCAGAACTAGAGACCAGACCAGACCAGAGAGAAAGCAGTGCTGTACCCAGAGAGACCCAGACCAGCAGAGAGAGTGACCAGAGCCCAGTCTAAAACCCTGACCAGATCCGTGATGAGGCCCATTTAATTCAAGAATATAGTGTGAGTACCCAGCAGAACTGTGTAGAACCAATCTCTTAGTTTAAATTCATCTAATTCAATCTATTTAACCTAAGTAGAACTGCCTCCTAGCTGTCACCTGTCATTTCTAGTTGCAAGCTGCACTTGTCATTTTGAGCTTTTGAAATTTGCAAACCCAAAAACGACCTTTATTAAATCGCTCATATCTCCGCGACCGTTTGGGCTAGAGACTTGCAGTAACTTTCCTCTGATAGCTTAGAACCGCATTCCTAGCCCTTATAGTTTTACCGCAATCGCGGAACACGCATCCGCGAATTTTACCGCGATTTGCAATTTCTTCACATGTAAAAACTGCTGCTGTTTGCTTTCCATTTGCCAGAAATTCGTTTAACCTGCTAACTATCCCTGCATCATTGCTAGTGTGAGCCTGGACTAATATTAACTAGATACCACTCACCCTGAACCTCTGAAAGGGAATTAAAAGCGTTTCCAGCATATTTCTCATTCATTGCCAGCACATATCAAAGCAATTTGGGCCTGTGATTTCAAAACTCCTATCTGTTTTCTGTTGTCTAAGCTTGCTGGATTGAACTGAATCACATTTGATTGCATTTCTGAGAACTGTGTGCTTCCTTCCATTTCCTTGCATTGCATCAAGGGGGGGAGGGGATTGCCAGAGAAAAGTGATTACATTGTTTGGTTGAAATCATATTGAGTATTTTCTGTACTGCATTCATTGAATATTGCATCCACCTGAGCTTACATAAAGCATTCTGTACCACCTTATACTTTTGTTCCGATTCACCAGTGTGCCACTTTATTCATTTCATGTCAACTCCTTATTGATTATAGAGAAGCGTGTTAGTGCCAGATTCTCCGTTGTTAATCTTCATCATATCAGATTAAGGGTGATATTCAAGTATTAATTTATTATAAAGTGTGATATATCTATTTTAAATTATCAAATAAACCTTTTAAACTTGCAAAACAGAACTACTTCTTGGCTCAGTGGGGTCAGGGGGATTCCAAGAGAGGGGTGTTATATAGGGGTAGTCATCCAGAACGCATGAACTGGACCTAAAGATATATCAATAAGGGTTTTCATTCAGTATTATAGACTAGGCGTTGACTTAGCTGTAGTGTTGAATTGAATCCTCTTACAAATTGGGGGCTCGAGCCGAGACGTTGGGTTAGATTTACCACTTGTGCAGCTTAATACAGTGTGCTAACTGACGGGATACATACATCCGGTCGGATCACCACGCTGCATTACGCTGTGAAGCATTCCTCAAAAGGGACACTCCAAGAAAAGTTCTGTTCTGCAAAAATAAAATACAAACTTCTGTAAGTCAGGACAGAGACCAATCTCTAGAATGACGACCTTAGTAGACATGAAAATGGCCAGAGAGCACCTCTTGCATAAGCTATTTGTGAGAGGTGAATGGACCGAACAGGGCCAGGATGCGTGGTTGCAGGCCATCACACAACAGGTCACTGAAACAGGGTCAGATATATATAGAGATCAGGGTCCCTTACATGTGGCCCTGAGTGAACTATATATGGCTCCTAAAGCCAAAGAGGAACACAATAAGATTGCCAGGATAGCAGCATACCTGTACCTATACGTGGGAGACATGCAGGATAGATGTGCTGAAAGCCAAAATCTGGCAAATAGGCAACAGATGGCATTACAGAAGGCCCAATCTGATCTGGACTCTTCTGAGCAGAGGCTGCAGAGGAGCCAGGAGTCAGAAAATGACAGCAGACGGTACATCACTAAAATAAAGGAGGATATGGATGTGCTGCAAAAGGAAAAGTCAGAACAGGATACCAGATTTCTGGCCCTGCAGAAGGAGCACCAAGACAGTTTGGACTCCTTACTGCAGAGCCAGAAAAAGCTGGAGCAACAATTAGACTTTAACAGGGCATGCACGGATCAGGTAGCCACCCTGCAAAGTCATCTAGATAGAGTGAAGGTAGAGAGCAACAAGCTGATCTTGAAAGACCTGGATACCCAGGCAGAGTTTGATGAGGAGCGCCAAAAAGCTGGTGCCCTTCAACGGCAAAGGGACGACCTGGCGGCACAAATGCAGGCTCTTAGTCAGGAAAGAGACGCCTTAGGCCAGGAAGTCTGCCATTTAAAAAGAAAAATGGAAGAAAATCACCTGGCCCACCAGGGACTGGGTGATCTCCAAAAAGAACACCAGAACTTGTTAGAGCACACCAGGAGGGTGGAGGATGCTCTAGCAAGAAAGGAGCAGGCCAATAGGGACACAGCTCAGGAGGTAACCCTCCTGCAGCAAAGACTGGCCCAGTTCTCCAGGACCAACCAGGAAGCACAGAGGGAAAACGAGGCCCTCTGTGAACACAATGATAGGCTCCAACAACAGGTAGCGATGCAGGAGAGACTGATAGAGTCCAGTAAGGCCTTAACTGAAGAACTGAAGGCACAAATGCAGGCTCTTGCATTGCAACAGGGAGCAGGGGCGGATAGAGATGAGGTTCGCTGGGAAAGGGAAACTCCGGAGCATAACCTCAGGAGCCCTAGTACCAGAGGCCCTCATACCTCTCAGTCCCTGGACTCTGCCACCCCCATGTTCCCTGGCGCACATGAGCACAGGGCCACAGGGATGGCAGATTACTATCCAGCTAAGAGTATGGGGCTCATAGGCCAGAACCACTCAGGAATGGAGGGGTGGGCATCCGGGTATGGGCACCCAAGTACAGTACAGTTCAATGGGGAACCCCAGGAGAGTAGGCCCATTAAGGGCATCCTGAAAACCTCTGCCCAGTTAGGTCAGTGGAGGGGGTACCCATCAAATCCTGGCAGCAAGGAGGAATCTGAAGACCCCTCTGAACTGCGCAGGACGCAGGAGACCAGGTCCCCACATTCTGCCAGCCATTCCCAGGCTCGCAGAATCCGGGAAAACCTGGAAGAACAGACGGGAACCTCTGGGAGCAGTGCCTCTGAGTCCGAGGAAGAATGGACAAGGGTTACCCGAACCAAAAAGGCCAATAAGGCAAAAAGGGCCTTGCTTAAGGACCCTTTAAAGCAGATTAAGGCGATCAGGAGCGTCATCACGCCTTACCATAAGAACGCTAAGTATTCTGTTTGGGAGCACTTAGAGTTGTTTGAGCAAATGATGGAGGCTTTCCATATGAAGGACAGCCAAAGCTGTATTCAATATGTAAAGTGGACCTTCTCCCCGGAATACTCCAGTTTCTTTGCGGGGCTGGAGGACCAAAATCATTTAAGATGGTCCACATATAAGGCGGCCATCCTGAAACATTTTTCTGTTCACAGAAATCCTCAAGAGGCTCGCAAGGCAGCCTACAATTTGCAATGTGGGGAGGATCAGGCCCCACAAGAATTTGTGCAGGAGTTAAAGCGTGCTTTTGCACAGACCACAAGAAGGGTGCACACAGACAGTCGAGAATTCGTTAATACATTTTTTCATGCCCTGCCCAAATATATCATGACCCAGCTCGTGAGGGATTTTCACGAGAAAAGATCTTTAGACTGGGTCATTGAACAGGCTACCCGGATCTATGAGGTGCAGAAACCGGTAGATAGCAAAAGTAATGCCCAGAAAAACCCCAAAGCCAACAGCACCCCTGCTGCTGCCAAGGTGGCAGAGGTAAAGGTCACCCCCGTTTTGGATTTGGAGATGGGGGGGCCTAAAAACCTACCTGCACCTAATAATGCTAGGCCCAGAAGGTCCTCGGGCCAGTCACAGACAGGGAGCCAGGGAGGCAGCCCCACAAATGGGGTCCCTCGCTCTCCTGATTATGTAAGTCCACGTTACAAGGGAAATCGACCCATCCTGGGTTATGTGTGGACTCCTCCAGCCCAAGGGGGGGGATCCAGCCAAGCACCTAACCCAGGGAACTTCCCTCCAAACTTCCCACAGGAGGGCAGAAATTTACCAAACCCTGGGCAGAACTTTTTCCCCAGATATCCTCCCGACTTTCAGCCCCAAAACCATCCATCCTTCTTTCCCCAATTCCCTGAGCCCAGACCACTGAATCCGGGAGAGGGGAGGCCACGGGTGGAGGGGTACCCAAATCTTCCCAACCCGGGGTATTACCAGAGGAGGGACAGCTACCCTTCCCGGGATCAGCCCAGGGGAGAAAACAGGGCCCCGTATCAGCCTGAGCGGGTTTCCCAGTTAGAGCGCCAGGTTCAAAACATGGCGCGGGACCTGGGTCACATACTGAGGGCTCAGCAGAACCCTCAGATGGGCGTGCCGGCGCAGAACGCACCCAACTCTGGACCTGGTGCTCCAGAACAATGACGGGGGCAGCACCCCGATAACTCACCGGTTCCCAGGGAGGAGGCACAAAGGGAAGGGGGGTGTAAAGCCTTGGAGGAAGCTTCCTTCCTCACTTGTAAACAGCCCCTGGAAACCCAGGAACCGGAAACGAAATCTCTTGCCCCTGAAAGTCTGCCTCCTAAGGAGCAGAGAGGGGGTAGGAGAAACAAAAGACCCAAACAGACTCAGTTTGAGGAGGAGGTACAGATCTTCCAATTTGAGGGAGAGGGATCCTCAGAGGATCCTGGGAAAAGGATCTTCTCCTTCAGAGAGGGGGGAACTCCTCCCAAAGAAAAATGGGTCCCTAGGGATGCAAATCCAGACTGGGGAGATGTGGAGACTGAGCTACCGCCGCCCACCATCTCATCCCAGAACCAACAGCAAGAAAATCCCCTGGTTAAAACCCATCCTGGGGACTGCCTCCAAAAAGGGGGGGGCAGCCCAGAACCGGAACCAGGGGAACCCACAATGGCTCTGATCTCCAGTTGCCAACTTTTTCTTTCAGATTCCCAAGACTCTCCACAGAATTCTGCCCAAATCTCTTCGCTATCGATGTCCAAAACCAGAAAGTTAGCCCACCAGTTGTCCAAAAATGTACATTATCTGTGCCCCCTTGAGGAGAAGGAGGGAAGATATTATGCCCCGGTACAAGTACAGGGGCAGGGTACAATCTCAGCGCTGGTGGACACTGGATCTCAAGCTACCCTTCTGTCCAGAAGGGCCTTTGACGAACTGAATGCAGGAAGGGGAGAGAATTACCAAATTCCTCTCACCTCTCTTCCTGGACAACTGCAGAACTTTGACGGGAAGGAAATTCCCGTCGAGGGGACGGCAGACTTGGACATTAAGATCGGGCGACACAAGTTGAAACACCCGGTCATAGTTGTGACCCCAGAGGGCACCCCTTGTTTACTAGGGAATGACCTCCTGAGAAGGTTGTCACCCCTAATAGATTGTGTAAACAAGGTCCTCTGGACCCAGACTAGCCGACCAATAAAATTAAAACAGAGTGTTAACCATGTTAGTTTAAACGGCACCTGCCACATGGTTGAACAAAAATCTGACCAAGTAGAATTTCACTTCCAGAACAACCAGATTCCAGACGTGACAGTAATAGCGGTAGGACAACAGACTGGTGATGGGGGGTCCTCTCTATTTCTGAAAATCAACCTTCCTTCCAGTCTAAAGTGGTACTCCACGCTGGAAGGAAACACTCTGAAATTCTATACCAATCCACAATCTGAAACTCCCACTCCTATAGTCCAGAAAGATGTGAAATCAGCTCAAAGCCTGGCTGATATTCAGCAAATTGGAGAGCAGTTGTTCATCCCTGTTCAGTTAAATGATGGGAAGGACTCTGTTCTCGCTCGAGTGTGTGTCAACAACGGTAAGAGCTTCATCAGTGAAGCCATGTTTCGCCAACTCCCAAAAGATCCAGCCATTCCCACCTTCAAACTGATAGACAAGTGGGAAATGGACCTGGAAGCACCCAATTCAAAACATCTCCTGCCAAGCAGGTGTATGCTCAAAATCTCCATTGGCAACAAGAGCATAGTCCATAATTGTTGGGTCGTGCGAGACGTCACTGCCGCCTTTTACTTAGGCAGTGACATTCTCAAACGCTTTGCCATTAGTTTGGACCTAATAAACTTCAAAGCTTGGTCCCGATTAGCGGATAATCCCATGGGCTTTGATGATCCAGAAAAAGCATTTAGGTCAGCTCAATTGCTACCTTATGCAGTTGAAATTCAGGTAAAAGAGGAAGTCACCATCCCAGAAAGGACTCGACAATTCTCCCTGGAAGTGAAAGTTAAAAGGGGACAAGAGTTGAAAAACCCTGATGCTTACATACATCTAAATGCTTCTCTCCAACAGCAAGGGTTGGGGGTAAACCCCACTCCATTAGTCAACCTAGAACATGACACCATTCCAATAGAGGTGGATAACAGCGACTTAAAGAGTGTTACTCTAGCCGCAGGCACCATTATTGGAATGGCGGTTGATGACCAACATTTTTCCATGGATTTAGGTAACGAACTGTTAGGACCAATCCCCAAGGACTGTGTTGACAGTGACAGTGAGGACAATACAACACCAGACAGGATTTTTACCCGGCATGGGGGGAACTTCCTGGTGTACACTTCCTGCCCCTATGGTAAGGAAGATGTGACGTGTGACTTCAGGAGGGATGAGGTGATTTTCCAGGTACATGAGGGCTGCCTTTCCCACCTGAAGCCTCCGGTCCAAATCAGCACTCTGACCAGGGACTTCTCCACCCAGCTGGAGGAGGCCGCTGAAATAGCCAAACCAGAAGTCTTTCCAGGCTTCAGGCAGATGGTGGAAGAGAGAGTCAACTTAGCTGATGCCTGTGTGACTCTGGAACAAAAGCAAAAGTTGAAACAAGTTTTCTTGGATTTCCAAGATCTCTTTGCGGTAGACTCATATGACTGTGGTCGCACTGACATCCACACAACAACAATCCCCACGGACCCTGGCATGACTCCTGTGTTTGTGAAGCAATATCGCTTGCCTCTCGCATCAATGGAGTCCCTTACTGAAATAATTAAGAACCTTGAGTCCCGGGGAATAATCCGTCCAGTCCACAGCACTTTCAATAATCTGGTGCTGGGAATATTGAAGCCAAACGGCCAGTGGAGACTCTGCGCCGACCTCAGGGAGCTCAACAAACGGGTCCATACTTCCCGATGGCCTCTGCCCTACATTGACCAAGGGCTGGCCCAGATCCAGGGGTCACAGGTATTCACTGCAATAGACCTGACCAATGGATACTGGACTGTGCCTGTCAGTAGGGAGGACCAATACAAGCTGGCTTTTACCTTTGGGGGCCAGCAGTACACCTGGACCCGGACTCCCTTCGGATACCTCAACTCCGGCAATGAATTCAACATTTTTCTACACAAGGCCATGCCTGACTTGGGTGCGAGGGGTAACCTGGCTTATGTAGATGATGTCCTCATCAAAAGTTCATCTGTGGAGGAACACATAGCGGAGATCCGTTATGTTCTGACACAGTTGAGGGCCGCCGGAGCAAAACTTTCCTTTCAGAAAGCACAGTGGTGTAGAACCCGTGTTAATTTCTTGGGGCATGAGATTACTCCTCAGGGTCTCTGTCCCCAGGAAAAGAAAGTGGAAGCACTTCAGAAACTGAAAGACCCCACAACTCTGCGGGAACTAAGGAGCCTCCTTGGACTGACTAATTACAGCAGAAAGTTCATTGAGGGCTACGCAGAGATCACCAGACCCCTGATTCATCTCCTGAAGGGGGGGGTCAAGTGGGAATGGGGTCCAGAACAAGCCGAGGCCGTAAAACAACTCAAAAGAAGCCTCTCACAAGCGCCTTGCCTAGCTTACCCGGTCAGAAACAAGGAGTTCTTCCTGGAGACAGGGTTCTCTAATACGTGCTTGACGGCAGTATTATATCAAAAGCATGACAAGGTCAATAAAGTAATCTCCTATGCGAGCAAAACTTTATCCTCTGTGGAGGAAAAATTCAACGATTGTGAGAAGGCACTCCTGGCGACGGTGTGGGCATTGAAGAATTACCGCCCGTTTATCCAGGGGGAGCACATCATAGTGGAGACTCCACACCAGCCTCTGCAATATCTCCAAAGTGACAGAATCCGGGCCGGAAATGTGAGTAATTCCCGAATTACTTCCTGGATTCTGTCAATGCAAGGCTTTCCTGTGGAGGTCAGATATGGCCAAAACAAGAAGAGTCCCCTCGCGCAAGGTCTGGCTGACTTGCATGATTGTGCCAGAGAAAACTGTCTCGAGGACGAAAGTCTAAAAATAAAGGACAACATGGAGGCATACCTTAATTCCCCACACAAAGTCTTTGAAGAAGACAAGTGTGAGGGAATGCCCACTGTGTATGTGGATGGATGCTCTTACCATGTTGACACCAACGGGGAGAAAGAACTGGTGGCTGGCGTAGGGAATGCATGGGTGAATGAGTCCCCAGAACCCTCCGCTGGATACAAAATTGGTCCCCGAAGTAGTCAGGTGGCAGAATTGATGGCTGTGCATCAGGCCATCCTCACTGCTGTCCAACATCAACTCCACGAACTGGTCATAATCACAGATTCGGATTATGTACGGAACGGGTTCGTGGAGCACCTGGTTAATTGGAAAACCAGAGGCATGTTATGTGCTAACAACAAACCCTTGAAATATGGGAAGTTGATCCAAAACATTGATGATCTGGTCACATCGAATGAGATGACCATCTATTGGAAAAAGATCAAGGGTCATTCCAAAGTAGAGGGACCAGACAAAACTGGAAATGACTTAGCTGATCAGCTGGCCAAAACCGGGGCCATCCAAGGGGATCTAATTGAGATTGAGTCCCTGTTGAGGAAAATCCAGGTCACCGCTATCACTAGGTCCCAGACAAATGCTCACAACGACCTCTCAATTGCACAATGGAGTAAGGAGACCCCTGATGCTGATTTGATTACAGCTCAAAAGGGGGATCCAATTATTGGTAAGTTTTACCAGCACCTTGAGGACCCTGAGAACTTTCCCCTGACGGATACCGATTACATTGGGAAAGAGGACCTAAGAGTGTTGATGAAATGTCCAAAAATGTTCCGAATCCAAGACGGTTTGTTGGTAAGGAAATCCAAAGCTGGCCATGACCAGTGGGTGGTTCCTACCTCATTCCGAAGCCTGATGTTAAGTCACGCCCATGATGCGGCCACCGCCGGTCATAGGGGGTTTCACACAACATTGGAAATCTTAAGAGAGGTTGCATACTGGCCACACATGGGCCAGGACCTCAACCAATATTTGAAGGGTTGTCTTGTGTGTGCACAATTTCAGCCGACATCCCTCACACACCGGGCGCCTTTACAAAAGCGGGGGATGACACTGCCATGGTCAGATTTACAAATCGACTTTGTAGGCCCTGTGATTCGCTCGGCTAGGGGGAATAAGTACATGTTGACTGTGACATGCTTGTTTACCAAGTGGGTGGAATGTCTCCCAGCCCCAAACTGCAAGGCAGAAACTGCAGCTGCCTTGATGATTAACCACATCTTTTCCCGTTTTGGTCTACCTCAAAGGATTGAGTCAGACAGAGGTAGCCACTTCACCAGTGAAGTAATGACAAAGATGTGGGAGATACTAGGGGTCAAGAGAAAGCTGCATATTGCTTATAGACCAGCTTCTTCTGGGGCAGTAGAGAGATATAACCGGACAATTGTGAGCATATTAAAGAAGTTTGTGGCAGATTCTGGGCCAAGTTGGGATATCCGATTACCTCTGGTCCTAATGGCTATCAGATCTACCCCTTCATCTGCAACCAAAATGTCACCATTTGAGTTGATGACTGGACGCAAGATGGTGCTTCCTCAGCATTTGCTCTACAGGACCCAAGAGCAGACACTGATAAATGCCTCCACTACTCATGAGTATGTAGAGAATTTAAGGAAACACCTCCAACATGCTTTTGCTTATGCTCAGCGGAATCTAGAAAGATCAGCTGATAGCATGAAGACCCATTATGACCTGAAAACTTCCAGGAAGGAATATCAGGTGGGAGACCGGGTCTATCTATACAACTTCCAAAGGAACCAGGCCAAGCAGCGCAAATTTTTGCCTACATGGAAAGGACCCTTTGAGATCGTCGATAAGATCTCCCCTGTGGCCTACAAGATCCGCATCCCCAAAGGCGGTTCGGCAGAGGGGGAAGACAAGTGGGTCCACATAAACCAGTTGAAATGTTGCCATCCCAGGCACACTCTGCAACAACTGGAGGAATCCTCTGGAATCCTAGCGGGTACTGTCTCAGACTAATTCAGTTCCAATCATAAAACATACCACATCTAGTCTCTAAAATATTGGGATTTGCATGAAACTGTCTCTTAGTTATACTGTTTTTTTTTATCAAAGTAAGAATGTAATGTTTCGTCATGATGAAATGCATATGCTGTCCCACCATCTCAACAGTGGTGGAAAAACGTCTATGAGTAGGTATTGCCGCTCTTCCTTTGTCGTCCTAGGAGAAAGAAGACCTTGAGACTGGCCAAGGAGGATGATCCGGAGACCGGGAACGAAGATCCAATGGGCCCAGTGGACCGCCCAATACTCCCATCAGGACTGGCGAGGAGAACCGATCGATCAGTACCGGATGGAGAAGAAGATGCTGAACTGTGCCATCTACAGAAGAGGAAGAAGATTATGCGGACAGACCGGTGCGTGGGTCAAAACCCATGGGCACGCGACTCCCCATCGACTCAAATTCAAAGTGCAGTCGCGTGGGGGGGCTTGTTGGGTGTCCTGACCCACGTTTAAGCTATCATGCTGCAACATTTGGTGCTGTGGGCTTAGAAAATTCAAGATGGCGGGAAACCCACATGTGCGCTGAAATCCAGGAAAGCTGCGCAGTTTGTGCGCACACTAAAATGGTTGCCTCACTTGCCACCCACCAGTGCGAGAATGAAAGGCCGGGTTGCCATGAGGGAAATGGGTTGCCAAAGGAAAAACAGTAGCGCCGGTTAGCTTCAAAGCGCTTTAAAACCACCATTGGACTACCCGCACAGTAGTCTGAAACCATTGGGAGTGGCAATGCTGATTGCCAAATGCAACCTAGAATTGTGGGGAATTCATTTTCTTAAATCCCAAAAATGGGTGCAGTACCAGTGCTCACCACTATCCAAAAGCCGGCAGTTTAAAACCACCCTGTGTTTCTCTGAAGGCAAGCCAAAGTGCCTATTTCAAACATTGCAATATGTGCAAAATATTTACTGAACACCAGCAGACATTTGGCAGAATGGAGTGTTGTGTGCCTACAAAATCTGGGAAATGAAGAGCCCAAAACAATGCTTATAACAAAACTGCTATGGAGTCAGCAGTTTAAGTTGCACTGGATTTAAAGACACTAAAATCGAAAATGTTTAAATTGACTGAGTGACCTACTTTTGAGTATCACATAGGTTGCAATTGTTTAAATGTCATAGTTTTAAACTTAGAATCAGCCTTCTAGCTGCATATGTGAAAATGTTTAGTTTTATTTGAATGCAGGAACTGGGGAACAAAAAGTGACATTTTATCTGAAACCTGGCTTAAGGAACTGAATTCTGCCTGGCAACTACCCCCATCAGAAGGGAAACTTGAGTCACAGCTGTGTTCCCAGGCCAACCTTCCTTTTGCTGCCCACACTAAGGATATGCCATCTATCTGATAATTGAATTATCTGTGCTCTGTAGGAGAGTGAACAAAGCCCTCTTCACTCAGGCAAAGGTTTTTATTACGCAGTCGTAAAATGTAGCTTCCTCTTGGCAGGAGCTGGGAGGGGCACTGCCTGTGAGAGCAAGCTGGCTTGGCAGAACTGGATTAACCAGAAATTCAACCTTGTGCTGAGGGTAAACCACACCCCTTTGGAGCCAGAACATAACTTTAAAAAGATGAATAACTCATAGAGCGGACATGTGAAAATTTTATAAATGACACCATAATTCTTGTGATTTTTCTGCCCACATTTTAAGAGGTTTTTCGACCCGGTGGCGTGTTCAGGGGGGTGTCAGCGGAAAAGTGGATATAACTCTAAATGTATGCATGTTAAAAATCTGAAACTTCATCAGTTAATGTCCCTACTCCCTGCACACATGTATGTAAAGTTGGGTCCATGTCAGAAATTGCAAAATCAGTTAAAAAGTGAAATATGTGCCAGTTCTGAATGCAAGCTCCCAGGAAGAGCAGAGTTTGAACAGGGTATACCTCCTGTAATGCATGATGGGTGCATATGATTTTAAAACAATATGTACCTCTGCAAATATGTATTTGTTTCAAATCTAGATTTGTGTGTAAGTTGACAGGAGGAGTGGACTTTCTGCAGGCTGTAAAATGACATCACTCTGACTCACAGTTCATTCACCAATCAAATGATAAATGGAAGTTTGACCAATTAGAAGCTGAGAGAGAGGTAGGGTCAGTGATGCTAGAAAACACCCACATTCTAAACACATAAAAGCAGACAGACAGGACAGATAGAGACCTTCAAAATCCATCTGCCGCTGGAAGCTCTGCCGGAAAAATCCATACTTTACCTCCATCAAACTTCCAGAGAGCCAAACTAGAGACTTCAATCTATCCAGAACTAGAGACCAGACCAGACCAGAGAGAAAGCAGTGCTGTACCCAGAGAGACCCAGACCAGCAGAGAGAGTGACCAGAGCCCAGTCTAAAACCCTGACCAGATCCGTGATGAGGCCCATTTAATTCAAGAATATAGTGTGAGTACCCAGCAGAACTGTGTAGAACCAATCTCTTAGTTTAAATTCATCTAATTCAATCTATTTAACCTAAGTAGAACTGCCTCCTAGCTGTCACCTGTCATTTCTAGTTGCAAGCTGCACTTGTCATTTTGAGCTTTTGAAATTTGCAAACCCAAAAACGACCTTTATTAAATCGCTCATATCTCCGCGACCGTTTGGGCTAGAGACTTGCAGTAACTTTCCTCTGATAGCTTAGAACCGCATTCCTACCCCTTATAGTTTTACCGCAATCGCGGAACACGCATCCGCGAATTTTACCGCGATTTGCAATTTCTTCACATGTAAAAACTGCTGCTGTTTGCTTTCCATTTGCCAGAAATTCGTTTAACCTGCTAACTATCCCTGCATCATTGCTAGTGTGAGCCTGGACTAATATTAACTAGATACCACTCACCCTGAACCTCTGAAAGGGAATTAAAAGCGTTTCCAGCATATTTCTCATTCATTGCCAGCACATATCAAAGCAATTTGGGCCTGTGATTTCAAAACTCCTATCTGTTTTCTGTTGTCTAAGCTTGCTGGATTGAACTGAATCACATTTGATTGCATTTCTGAGAACTGTGTGCTTCCTTCCATTTCCTTGCATTGCATCAAGGGGGGGAGGGGATTGCCAGAGAAAAGTGATTACATTGTTTGGTTGAAATCATATTGAGTATTTTCTGTACTGCATTCATTGAATATTGCATCCACCTGAGCTTACATAAAGCATTCTGTACCACCTTATACTTTTGTTCCGATTCACCAGTGTGCCACTTTATTCATTTCATGTCAACTCCTTATTGATTATAGAGAAGCGTGTTAGTGCCAGATTCTCCGTTGTTAATCTTCATCATATCAGATTAAGGGTGATATTCAAGTATTAATTTATTATAAAGTGTGATATATCTATTTTAAATTATCAAATAAACCTTTTAAACTTGCAAAACAGAACTACTTCTTGGCTCAGTGGGGTCAGGGGGATTCCAAGAGAGGGGTGTTATATAGGGGTAGTCATCCAGAACGCATGAACTGGACCTAAAGATATATCAATAAGGGTTTTCATTCAGTATTATAGACTAGGCATTGACTTAGCTGTAGTGTTGAATTGAATCCTCTTACACCCCGCCAGGGATAATGTGACCTCGGGCTGTGGAGAGCTGAGGAGTGGGGATGAGAAAGAGGGCATGAAAGTGGGTCAAGGTTAAGACATGCATCGAAGGGTGTGATGTAACCAGTAAGAAGGATGTTTGTGGCAGTGTGGGTGTGTGTTGATCCACTGGTGGGATTTTATGTCAGCTCTCGAGGAAGTAGTTGTCTGGCTGTGTTTGTGTAAACATTGGCAAAATACTTGACAGTTTGCTTGTAAAACAGGCAGTGTCCCAAAGTGATTAGGTGTGAATTGTGTTCTTTCCACCCTGTTCACAGAGAAGGCATTGGTCTGGATTGTGTGGATCCTTATTTAGGTCAGATCCCTGAGAGACATGTCCAGGCCGGAAGGCCTGAGAAAGAGAGAGTCCCACCCAGTATGTGCTGTATAAGAGATGGGGGTGCTTGGATAATCATCAAGGTGAACAGGGAAGTGTTGCATATGAGCACTTTCCACGGGATGGAGCAGGCCTGTTTCTTTTCTTTTTTGGGGGGGGGGGGAGTTTTGTGCTGCGGTAGCTGCTTGTCTTCACCACAAGTTTACCTCTTTCTACAGTTAGAACTTAAATGTATGCAGTTATGCCATGGTATTGTTAGTTTTGGGGCAGTGGCATACAATCCCCAATGCACAAATGTAACTATATCTATTGAGGACTACTATTAACACATGAAGGACCTTCCCCGCAACCCAGTTAAAGCGATGCACCAAATACTGTTTTTTCTGTAATATTGAGTGTGCTTAGCCCTGTCTGAACCAAACAAAGCTGCAATTATCCATGGATAAGTGCACACCCTCCTATTATTGATTCATGCAAATTCATGCGTGAAGACGCTGCATAATCCCCTCCAAGGCAGCAGCCCTATTTAAAGGGTGTATGTTTTTAGACACAAGACAATATGTCAGAATTAATTTTTTTAAGTTTATTTGATCATATTTTAATCATAAAAAACATTTACAAGACAGCATATCAAATACATCATTAATAACACATCTATTAAAAACAAATTGTCAAGGACACCCATTTTATCACACCAACAAAAAAAGCTCACATCTCACATATCATTCCTCACATACTCGTTCATCCCCATACATACAAAACACACCTCTCGTACTTGTGCAAAGAACGCAATCCTGATAATTTTGTTCCGTAACTCAGAACATCCCATCCATTTGGGTTAGTATCTTAGTTGTTCCAAAGTGCCTAATTAACAATATTTTAAAAGTAAAACACTGGGTAGATGTTCCAAAGTGGTGACTTGTGGACACATATTGATTCCCATATTTTATCTGTGTAGTCCTAAGTAAGAGCCAACTCTGGGAGGACTAGGCTCTATGGTGTTATCGACTCGAGTTTCGGGCTGCCAGAACGGTCTGTACAATTTCCGTCTGGTGCACCTCATCAGGACATATACATTACAAACAAAAACACAATTTCTTAAGAGAGAAATTCAAGTTGATGTGAATTGACTTTTGTTCAAGTTCCAAAAGCTAGTTTCGCTTCACAAGGTACCAAATAGTGGTGAACCAAGTATGTTTCTCAGAAAGCTGCTTCCAAAGTGTAGTGGCTCCACATCTAGTCTCCTCGTGTATTATTAGCAGGACCCAGCCAAGGCTAAAGTTCCTTCTTGGTTACGAGTTTATTATGTCTTTATCCACCGAAATGTTGTTTTCTCCCTGCCGGATATACTGCAGGCCAGTTAGTTCAGGGGCATTGAGCCATCGACATGTGATCCTTATATTCTTCACCAAAGAAAACCTGGATGTGAACAGTGTCTCACACTCAAGGTGTCTGCAAACACTCGTGTGCTTGCTTGTGTGTGGACCAACCGTCTAGAAATCAAGTCCCGCTATGCACCACTGCTGTTAGGTGTCTGAACAACAGATAATATCATCAAGGCTTTCTCCCCATGTGCCAAACTAAGCCAAGAACCAGGCTGGTGTATTGAGATAATATATATTTTTCTTTAATTAGATGTTACGAGACTAGCACTCAAATGTCAAACACCACTTTATCCGTGGCACACCACAATAAACTTCTCTCAACAAGAATAAATCACACAAGTGAGTTGAAAAGAATACAAATCACAATTCTTTACTTTCTACAAATTTCACTTCAAGAAATAATTAGTGCTGGTCAGTGAACAAAATTTACAAGTCTAGTGCTATGCAATTTTGATTTTCCTGCACGCTTAAAAGGCCTGCATTTTACTTTTTCAGATTTGGACAAATGCATATGGCAAATATGATTTCACCCACACTTTTGGTTCAAAACAAATGCAGGGTGATTCATCCATTTGATTGGGAAGTCTGACAGAATAATTAGAATGATTGAAGAATTTTGGATTTCAGACCTGCCTCCATTGAAAGGTCTGTGTTGCGGAAATTTGGACAAAAAGATTGGACTGGTGTAAGAACAAAGACACCCCTCTTCCTTAAATAAGTCGGGGTTAACAGGACAAATAAGGATCACCCAATTAATTTTAATTTTTATTTAATTTATTGGTTTATTGGTTTATATTGCGTCGAAAGCCTGCAGGCATTGGGGCGCAAACAGAAAGACACAATCGAAACACGGGACAAAATAGGATCCTACCTAGGGACACCTGATTGAACTATGAATCCACCCTTTCACTTGAAGAAGTGTGTTTTCAAATTTTTTATGAAAGCTATGTAGTTGGGCTCAAGTCTAAGTCGTAGAGGTAGGTTGTTCCATTTTTGTGCAGCTATCACTGGCACTGCTCTACCCAGACTGTTTGATTGTTTTCGGGCCGAGACCGTGATCTGACGCAAGGCCTCAGATCTCAGAGAATGCCTGGGTACATGTCAAGTAATCCTCTCCTTCAGGTATCCCGGGGCTTTCCCATCCAGACATCTTTGGACCAGAGTCATGGTTTTAAACTGGATCCTGTCCTCCACGGTCAGCCAGTGTAAGGCAATTCTGTCGGCGGGGATGTGTTCTCTTCCTGTTTTTCTTTTTACTATTCTAACTGCGTTATTTTCAATAACTTAGCATTTTGCTATGCAGCTCTTGTTTGCACCTAGCAACAATGAATTGCCGTAGTCAAGACAGGACAGTATGGTTGCCCTGGCAATGGTTGCACAATTTTCTTCACTCAGATATGGTTGGATAGCCCTAAGAAGACGTAGATGGTTTAGGCAGTTCTAATTTAAATACATAACCTGAGCTTTGGCACCCATTGAAGCTTCCAGAAAAAGCCCTAGGGTTTTCACTTTCCCTAATACCTGAATCGAGGAGTCTTTGATATTGAATGATTCATATTCTGGTCCTAACTTGGCTCGAGCCTGATGTGATCCGAAGACCATCATTTCTGTTTCACTGCCATTGAGGCACATCCAGTTCTTTTCCATCCATGTTTCAATGATGGTATATAGTGTTGCCACTTTAGTGCTGTCCCTGCTCTGGTGTAATTGCCGCTCAGTTCCACCACTAACTGGGTGTCATCTGCGTAGTTCGCGAAGTAGGCTCTGATGTTGTCGAGGACTACGCAGAAACAAATTAGGTAGAGATTAAACAAGAGTGGCGGCAGGCAGGCGCCCTGTGGGACGCCACATAAGATGGGAGTCTCTTGTGAGATTTTTTCTCCCCAGTGGAATTTGGATTTCCTATCTGCTAGAAATGATATCAGCCAACTGGTAGCCTCTTTAGAGCAGTTGGCTACCTTCTCCAATGCCCGTTGGAGTTGTTGATGGCCCAAAAGATCAAAGGCTGTGCTGAGATCAAGGAGCACGAGAAGACGCGTATTGCCCTTGTCTAAAATACTCAGCATATGAGTTTGCATATCCAACATGGCTGTTTCTGTGCGGTGGGCCGCCCGGAAACCTGACTGTTCACTGTATAATATGTCATTTGCTTCGACATATTTTTGCAGCTGTGCAGTGGCCACCATGTCCATCACTTTAAGTAAGACATTTCAGTTGGTTATAGGTTGCATGTTACCCGGGTCCTTTTGGTCCAGGCCTGGTTTTTTCACCAGTGGAGTGATGGTAACTGTTTGATGCCTTTAGGTATTGTTCCATCTCTAAAGGAGGCATTCACTATCTTGGTAAGCATTCGTGCAAAAATGTCTGTGTTATCAAGGATATTTTTCGGAGGAATTATGTTTTCTGCACATGAGGTGGGTTTTATAGTTGACAATAATTTTACCACGTCCTCTGTCGTAATTGGGTGGAATTTGAAACTTTCTTAATTGATCTGAAGTTTTTCTGGGACTCGCCAATTTAGCTGATCTTTAAATGTGGTTTGTGCTGTCGTTATTATCTGCCTTGCTTTCTTAATTTTATCAGCAAATGCCTCTTTTACCTTTTCACAATCCTCCTGGGATGGAATGAAGGGAGGAAATAAGGCTCATGGGTTTTCAATATTTTAGTGTTTCGAATAGCTTGCTAGTTGAATTGGCGTCTAGCCCAATCTGGTCATTAAAGTAGTCTTTTTAGCTCCACAAAAGCCCTTTTTGAAAGGTTTCTCTATGTTTTTTCCACTTCTCCTTATTAGCCTGCATAGGTTGTTTCAACCAGCTGCCCTCTCTTGTCCTCTTTTCTTTCTTGAGCTCAATGAGCATGGGGTTAAACCATTTTTGGTGGTTTCTATTTTCTCTGACAAGTTTGGTCTTAATGGGCGCCAGTTGATCTATTGAATAATATTTCTGAATAATGTCATCAGATGTGTCTCCCTATTTATGACCCCACAGGACCTTGTTTATGCACTGTTCTAGGTGTGTTGTCCCAATTTTCTTGAAATTTCTTTTATGTATTTTTTTGGCTCGTTATTGCTTTTCAGTTGAGAGTTTTTTATGTGCACTGCAAAGGTCACTTTAAAATGATCCGGCCCTCCTTAATTAAATTATAGGCTATAGTTTTTCATCACAGACTGTGTAGTGAGCTTTGTTAATTTCGAATTTTAACAAAAATCACCCCACAGTGTTCTGCCAAAGGGAATTCATAAAATTAATATTTTTAGTTAAATAGGCTAAGGATCTGCACAGTTTTGCCCCCCTCCCAGCCCACTATAAAGGGAAAGGATTTAAGTCCAGCAGATTCCCCCACCTTTTGCTTAAAAGGGCTACTTACACTGAAAACCTCTGTTTAAAGTTCAGGACTGCCAGCTGCATGTCAGGACCCTGTGGAAAGATTGTGGAGGGTTCTGGTCACTCCACTCTCACGGATGGCCTCCCGCTCTCCAGCATGGGATCCAGACAGCTTTTAGGCCTTCCTAGCAATAGACAGCTCCACCCAGATACACTCTCAGCAATCTCCTCTGGTATTTCATTGCAGCTGTCAGATGGTAAGTTTCAGCAGCTCTCCCCGATGGTAAATTTCAGCAGCTCTGTCCCCTCTTTATAGTGCATTCCCCCATACGTAGCAGTGATGACACCATCAAGTTTAGAATCTTGGGGGAGCACCCTGCAAGAGTTGTTGGAACTAGGATTGGACAGTTACACTTCTCTCTACTCCCAACTCCAACCCGCCACTCTATGGATTGGTTTGGATGTATGTTAAAAGAACATAGACGAGAAGCTTGAATTGCAAAATACAGAGGCACACTCTGCCGCATTTTGCAATTTGAACTTTTCTTTTTTTATTTTATTTTGTCCCCCGCATTGTTTTTTGTATGCGGGGGACACCCCCGCAACCCCCGAACCCAAAAATACCGAAGTAGGAGTGCGGGGTATGCCCCCACAACCATCGCTCAACTACCTCAGTATTTTTGGATTACGTATTTATACCTATGCCGAATACGGCAAAACCATATCTACAACCTCTAGATACAATGTTTTGGGTCAATACCATTGATTTAAGGGTCTGGAGCAGACATATGGCTGTCCCATTTACACTCCCCATTTGTTTTCATGTCAAATTTGTGGCAAAAACTAGTTACGTAGCAAAACTTCATAATTTTACTTGCAACTGCCATAATATATATATATATATTCACTGAAAAAAAATGTTGTTAAAGGGACGTTATGGTTAAGTTGCACTAGTAAAACCCTATGCACTTCGATGGACAAACGTTGTTACAGGGACGTTATGGTTACAGGTAAAACCGAAAAACCCCAGAAATGTGCCTGTTATGGTAAGCTAAGCAACCATAACTCATGCTACCACTGTGCACTACAAGGACTAACACCCATGACATCAGAGATGACATCACATGGTCAGGCAGGCAAATAAAACTGCATTACCAATGGGCGACAACAAAATGCCATTTGCTTGGAAAACCTCCGCATTTCCACAACTAATGAGGTAATTTTTGCAGAAGAACATCCCACGAGAGGAAAAAAAAAGTATACATGCTTCTGTTGATGAGACCACTTCCGACCTCTGGCTGGTGACAGCAATCATTGGAATACGCCCATACTAATCTTGGTGGTATACATGAGAAAAGAACCTTGGCAGTGGGAAAAATGTGCTGCACTACTTTCATCACCTTCTTCAGTTGACGGTACAGATAGGAACAAGGCATGGAACCCAAATTCAATGCTCCATAGTGCACAAGCACACTATGTACAGAAGCTAAAGTGGCCACTCGTCGACATACGGAAAGCACAGTGCTGAAATGGCACACCTCGCCACAGCACCACAAATCCTCCACTCCCTCCAAAAACCCTTATTTTTCGACAGCATACTGGAAAAGATCTTCCACAAAGGCATCACCGACTAGCAAGACTATGGGCCTCATTACGAGTCCGGCGGTAACCGAGGCGGTAAAACCGCCTGGTTACCGCCGGACTCGTATTACCATTCCGCCTCCGTGATTCCTGGAAATACCGTGGCATTACAACCCCGGTTTTCCGGGAATCACGGAGGCGGAATGGTGTTAATCCCCATTCGCATTGAGTCCTATGGTACTCGATGGGAATGGGGATCATGGAAACACCGGCAGCATCTCGTAATGCTGCCGGTGTTTCCTCGAGCCTATCGTCAAGGGATAGGCTCTTGGGTGCATGGCCAATGGCCTACGGTCTTTGGCCATGTACCCAATAGTCTACGCCTTACCCACACCCAGCACAACATAATGGCCTTAAGAAGTGGAACATTTGCCACATACCACAATCCACAAACGTACCATAGGATGGGTGGTGCAAAGGGCAACTCATGCCAAACGTAAATAGCACCATGTGCCTCCCTAATGTCCATGGTGGTGGCATAATCTACACCATATGGTACAGGACGCATATCAGGTCACTTGTGCTCTTCTACCACATCTACACGGTGATGCAGAACCCTTTTCTGAATGTCGCAACCATCAGACACATGCATACTTAAAACTGGATGTCTGTGTTATGGTGGCGTGCTATTGTGCAGGCCTAGGCTCTTTGGTGCCTGGCCTACTGCCTATGGCATTTTACCATACACCCAACAGTGTAGGCCTTGGCCACGCCCAGCACAACATAACAGAGTCATGCAGGTGAAAAAGTGGCCAGGTAAATGCAGGTCACCCCTAGCCACTTCTAAGCATCCACTACTTCACCACTGCACCCACAGGACACACTAGAGGAGTCATCACTCCATCAGGTCCAGAAATGTACTACACAGTGTACAAATTGCAACCAACCCCCACAACCATGAAAGTAACCTTTTATGCAATGATCACAAACCGCACCCCGAAGGCAACAATGTGAAACCTACTTCACCCCAGGACACATATTTGGTGGTGCAAGGTGGCCACCCATTCATCGAAGGGGCTACGGGCTTTGCACACGCAACACACCGTACTTCATTGTACTCCCCTTCTACCATTGCTCTACCATCATTGACCATAAGTGTCTCACCACACACAGCACACCCTAGTACAACCCATGTTTTACTCCTCATGTCATGTGTAATGCACTCCCCATCTGCAATTGCGCCTGCCAACTTTCACCCTGGCTACATCTTTATAGGCATGGCTCCATGCTGTTCTATTGCCTGTGCTGAATGATATGTGAGTGGCTGTGTACATTGTCCATATTGCAACTTTCTGATGCTGATGACTTCCTTTCATGGCGCAATGTGTTCAAACACTTTCTCAAGCAAGGGTATTATAAGGGCCTAACCACAGCAAACACAAACGGTGACATGTGGCTCCCTATTGTGCAACAGGAGCAATGCTGAACACCATTTGCTAATGTACGCATAGCAGCTCAGTTCTGCTGTTCCACCAAGTGTACAATGTCCTCTGCAACCATTGTGTGCTACTCAATAACTTCAAATGCATGCAGAGTGACAACTTCATTGCTGCATTATGTTGTGGTGGCCGTGATGAAGGCCTAGGCTGTTGGGTGCATGGTATGCAGGCTATGCCCTTCGGCCATGCACTCAACAGTCTAGGCTTTGGCCACACTCACACAACATAACAGAACCATGCAGGCGACCATGTAGGCATGTGCCAGAAATCTCAAAGGCAACTTACACACCAGCACTTCCACCCAACCGCCGCACCATAAAGCAGGGAGGCAAGGACATGTGTTCCACTTACCATAATGACAAAACAATGCTGTGTTTGGCACCGCCACCCACTTCCAATCACAAAACATTATAAGCAGGCCAACCAAACAAGACAATCTTCACAACACTGGGCCTGCTCCCAACACTTTAGTATGTGCATAGAACCAATAGTGCGTAGTGCACTGCAAGACTTACTAATCTGCACAATGCACACTAGGCAAGCACATATAAGAATCAGTTGCACTGTGACCTCTTCCATATGGACACCATTCCGTTAGTGCACCCAGTGGACACACCTCACGACTGGTCACTGCAGCATCTCCACCCATACACCGACAACTGTAGGTTGATCTACCAATCAACACACCCATGCAACCAACATTTTGTGCACTGTAGCCAAACCACACATAAAAAGCAACAATGTGGCACCTACTTTCAACCAATGGACATACCTTTTCAACCAGTGGACATACTTTTCTGTGCTAGGGCTGCAGCCATGCATCGAAGGGGCTATGGACTTACCTCACACAGCACACCATAGTACATGCTACGTTTAAATCCTCATGTCTCGTGGAATGCACTCCCCTTCTGAAAATGTGCCTGCCACCGCTCATCACAGAAAGACATTGCTGCTGCAGCTGGCATGCCATAACTAAGGCTGCCTGCAATGACCACACAAGATTGTTGCCTGTTGAGGTATCCGCGCATTGGTACAGCATGCACAGAAAGCGCTGGCACACCACCATCTTCTTCTAATGTGATATATCAAATGAAGCACTTCTCACTCCCAAACCCTTTCCATCCCTTCTTCCCACCACCAGATGGCGTATGTTTTTCAGGCCCTTTCACTGCCGCATTGTCCTCCCATACAACATGCCGCCGTCATTAAACACTTTTGACACACATCCCGTCACCACACACTGCAGTGCAATCAGAATTTTGACTGCAAGGCAAACAGGGACATGGGATTCCAGAGTGGAGCCAGATTTGACTAATTTTAGTGCCCACACAGCTACGTACAAGAGGCCCAGCCATGCACACAATAGCTTAGAGTCATGCCACACACACCACAACACTATCCTCTGATACACCATGGAGGCGATTCCCAAAAACTTTGACGTACAGCATGCTTCCCTCTAGCCAACCACCAGCCATATCCAATCTTCCCTGACATCATGGCATACTGCAGGCCAATGAGACTTAGGTCTGCCGATCCAACAGGAAAATGAGTCTGCGGAGCGGACACAGATATCACCAATTTTTTGGGACGTACAGTTCAGTTCTTTCCAACAAAAGTACTGGTTGGATTTCCACCAAACACACAAAAGCACACTTTCTGACCCAAGCCACTGCTCCTGCTGCAAATATGGTGAAAAACTGTCCAGCCATTCGGCCAGTAGCAGTGCAAACGTTTTTCCCCATTCAGTCTATGGAAAAAAAATATTTATGGAACCCCCCCTATAATTTTGCCCTCCTTGGACAAAACCTCACCCAACTTGGCAAAAAAAATCAGAGCCGGCCATATACTTTTTTTTTTGCAGAGTTTGTTGAGGATTCCTCCAGGGGGACAGAAGTTATAAGCCGCTGAAAAGTGCTCTTCCTATGAGTTTAGCAACTTAACCATAACTACGCGGCCGTGTAATATTCCAATTCAGCTAATCATGAGGAATTAAATAAGACGACAGGCAAGTTTGAACCATTTTGCACGGCCGTGTGTCAATTTTCTGCCAATATTACCAAAAGCGTAATAGTTAGAAACATGTAATTTATTACCCATATTTTACATTTTACCCTCTACCGTTAAGCAACTGTCACATTTTCAGATCAGCCAGAAACCTAGTTTAACTGGTTATTACAGTTCCCTAAGTAACTGGTGGATGAATTTATTATCACCAAAATCACCTGGAAATTATCTAAAAATGACATATAAATAAAGAACTTGTGGCTGCTCAGAAAAAGGCCTAAATGATAATAGTCCTTTTAAACTAAGGGAATCTACATCTGTGCCCATATGAACTTTTCTTCCTCCAGCGCCATCTGCCATTTCTGGGCCAGTGTTTTTATTAGTCTCTTTGAAGTTGGTTGCCTCTTTGAAGTTGGAGTTTCAGCCTCCCTTAATTGTAGCCCCCGTTTTCACACCTCCTGCTTACATAATGGTCATGCTCCAGCCAAGGGAAATTGTCCTGCAGAGACAGCAAGTCTAAAGGACCAGTGTTTTACCACAACATTCAAGCAAGCCACATTTTATTGCAGTTGTGAAATAGCTGGGGGATGCAACCCAGGCTTTCTGTGGGGAAGCTCTTTGTGACATGTGTCCAAGAGCAAGCAAAGGGTTTGCCTTTGGCCTACAGAAACATTTTCATGGAAATAAAGTTGGCTTTTCTTTTGAAATGTGCGCTGGTATTTTGCATGCGAAACATAACATACATTACTATTTCTCAAAACGTGCCATGTCTTTTTTCCTGACATTTGTATGTTAGCCTGGGTGTTTTTTTTTTCACATTTAAACTGCTTTAACTTGAAAACACAGGTGCAACGCCGTTTTTGTGCAGTGTTTAAAAATCCTGTTTTTCATGTGAAAGGGACCCTTGAATTACTTCTTCCAATGACAGGTAGGACTTGTTCACATAGCCCTCCAGTTTTAACTTGCAAATACACATGCAAATCAGTTTTTGTGTCAGTGTTTAAAAATTATTTTTTTTATGTGAAAGAACCTTTGAATTTCTTCTTGATTTGTGAATTAAAATGCTGTTTTTCCTTTGGTTATGACATGCAGGCCTTTTTCACATGAACCTTCAGTTTGGGGCCTTTGATTACACCCCACACCAAGTGTTAATTTTTGTTGCAAAGCATGGATGTAATCCAATAGTGGCTTCTTTAAAGTATTTTCTCCCAATCAGGAGTACTGCCACATGTCACGTGTCTATGTGAAATTAAAAGCACGGACTGATCTGCATTCCACACGGAGACTGAGGCAGGCCTCCCTTCTCGCAACTGGGTGAGGGCAGCCATCTTGTATATTTGTTTCCTTCGTTCGTTGTGTTATCTGCGATCAGGCCCTCTTGTAGGGCGGGTTGAGCATACTCCCTTTTTGCCCTCCCTTGCATGAAGCTCGGCCAAGGTGGCAGACTTCCTGACCTCTCGTTCTGTGCTTTCTGTCTGTTTCTCTCACTGTGTGCTAAACAGCCGTGAAGACTTGTGAAGATCCTGCTGTTGGGCATCAGCGAAAGTGGTAATTCCACTTCTTTAAGCAGATGCGCATTATCCACGGAAGGACTTGGATCTAAGGGCCAAGGAGGAGTTCAAGGATACCATCTATGGCAACGTCATCAAGGATGTGGTGGCTGGGGGATACATACATTATTCGTAAAATCTTAACATACTGAATCTTCTGGTCAACAGTACAATGTCGGGACTGAATGTGTGCCCATTGGTGACAGGTTTCAAAATATTGGATATACCAGCCAGAGAATCATACTAGTTAAAATGAGCGGGGAGAACAACTTTATGGACAGGCAACATCCTGGGCCATTTAAGCTACGTACTGGAGTTGGGCATACAAACCGCGAAAGCCTGCTTTGTGTGGAATTAATGCTGTTGATTAGTGGTGGGTGCTCGGGGCAGGGGGTGCGAGTTTGGTGGTACTGTTGTGATAGGCAGGGCCTATGTTCCCAGAGGAAGACTCCCAGAGGAAGCTGCAGTCTGCTCTCCCATTCAGAGATGTACACCCAGCATTGCCACGTCAGTAAAAGGTGGGGAGCTGGTGCCTGTGATGTGTGAGGAATTAATGAGGGCAGGCCCACACGTAGTGACGCAGCTGCTAATACGCACAAGGAAGAAGACACGGACACACTGCTGTCGAGTCAGAGCCGGAACTGCCTCAGGCGGGCTCCGTGCTTATGTTTATTTAGAATGTCACGTCACGTGACACGTGTACGGTCACGTGTACATCACATTCCTTATCAACTTTTTTTAGATCACAGATCAAAGAATAATAAAGATTAACATTCAAAACAAAATTACTTAGTACTAAGAAAAACTTTTAGAGGACTTTTTCTGGACTACAACATTGGTATTTACGTCAGGCTTTTATAATACAATAACATAGTCTTTGGCTTCAGTTGTCCTCAATGTTTTTCTTCTTCAATTGCCACCGTGACCCCATGTGAATGCTATTAAGGACATAGTCTTTCAGTCTTGTCGACGGGGGTGGTTGTCTCCTTAGGGTATACCGTTCATTCCTCTCTCGCATAGGAGTGTGAGGCATATCTTCATGGTTATCTTCATTTCTCAAACAGACTGGAGAATTATTGCTCATCCTGTGACTCTGTTCTTCCTGCGGGTTATTGGTCTATGTTGGTTGATTTTCAGTGACATTACTTTCTTTTTTTCTTTCCTCCAAGAGGATTGGTGGAAATGGGAAGCATTTCTTGACACTGACTCCTGTCCTCGCGTAGCTGACACAAGGCCATGTCGCCGTTGAGTTATTGTCCATGGTTCTGATTCATATGGTAGTGACATTTTTCCTTTCCTATTTCGGGTTTTTACTAGCACAGTGACACCAACTTGTATTTTACTGTCCTTCGCTCTCCTGGTGAAGTCTTCTTTTGCATTATGTAACCGCCTTCTTGACTCAATAATGTCCAAGTCAACTGAAGGTGGTTTCCAAGAGTAATGTAACGGCAAACCTCCTTGGATGGGAACTTGAAACATCAGGTCTGCTGGACTGACGTGTGTGGATGAATGTGGCGTGAGACGATACATGCGTAGAAATCTGTTAAGTTCAGGAAGCCACTTACGGCCTTTGTCTTTTGCAATTCGGACAACTTTATTGATAGATGCCATAAAACGTTCTACCTCTCCATTTGCTTGAGGCCAGTATGGCGTAATGTGATGATGACGTATTCCTGTTTCTTTTACAAATCGGTGAAATTCTTTACTTGTGAATGGTGGCCCGTTGTCACGTCTAATCGTTGAAGGAATTTCATGTGTTGCAAAAAAAATTTCTTGAGCTGTGGTGACTTCTTCCGTTTCTGTGGAGTGGACCAGTTCTATTTCAGGAGATCTAGTGTGCTCATCAATTGCCACTAATAAGTAGGCTTCATTAGCAACCGTGTAAAAATCAATACTGATGGACTCCCACCTGCGAGTGCTTCTTTGTAGATTTCTCATGGGTTCTGGTGGTTCTGGGCGACGAGAAGATCGGCAGGCACTACAAGACTCTACAAGGGCTACTACTTTTTGTTGCATATGAGGCAGCCAGATCCGTGACTTTAAGTGTGCTAACGTTTTGACGACTCTTTGTTGTCTTTCATGTGCTAGTTGGACCCCTCTGTCATGTAGTGATAACGGTAGCACAATTCTATGCCCTTTTTGAATTAGACCTTCTGCTGATAGAGATAACTCATGGCGTATTCCAAATAGTGCCTGTAGGAATTCGTGTGCTGACTGTGTTCTTCCAGCAACTGCTGATAGAAATGTTTTCCATTCTCCTGTTAAAATGGCAGTTTTCACAAGCTGTAGACATGGATCAGCTTCTGTTTCAGACTGAAACTCTTCGAGTGTCATGGTTTTTGGTCTAGCAAGTTCAATGATTTGGCAGACATGTTCTTCAGTAATTTTTGCTGATTCTCATTCAGACGCTGTGGCTGCTCGTGGGTGGCGTGATAGGTAATCTGCCGGGTTGTCAGCTCCTGCTCGATACTGTACATTCAGATCAAATTGTTGCACTTGCAATAACCACCTTTCAATCCTCGCCGGTGGGTGTGGAGCTGTGCCTCCGAAAATAGGGACGAGTGGTTTATGATCAGTCAGCACAGTTACTGGGTGCCCTAGGATATATACTTGGAAATGCTTACCTCCCCAGACAATAGCTAGTGCTTCTTTTTCTATTTGAGCATAGTTTTTCTCGACTTGTGTGAGTGCTCTACTCGCATATGCAATAACATAGACTGTTCCCTCTTTGTCTTTTTGCGTCAACACTGCTCCCAATCCTACTGGACTCGCATCCACAAGCAGTTCTGTCTTACGATTGATGTCGAAAAATGCCATTGTTGTATCACTAGAGAGTGATTCTTTTATTTTCTGAAATGCTTGCTCCTCTCTGATGTCCCATTGCCAAACATTTTTTGTTTTTGTAAGTTCTCGTAGAGGGGCAGCAATAGTGGCAAGATCTGGAATGAAACGGCCGCAATACGTTGCCATACCTAGGAAGCTTCTTACCTCTGATACATTTAACGGTGCTTTTGTATTTTTAATGTCATTTACTTTACTGGGATCTGGTGAGGCGCCATTCTCATTGAATACATATCCAAAAAAATTCAATTACTTTTTTCCAAATTCACATTTTTCAGCATGGAGTGTGAGCCCTGAATCTTCTAGTCGTTGTAAAGTTGCCGCTAGCCGTGTTGTATGTTCTCTTTCTGTTTTTCCATAGACTAGTATATCATCACTAATATTAGTGACACCTGGTAGATCCTGGAGCACTCGTTGAATCTCATTCTGAAAAATCTTTGCCACTGATGATATTCCAAAGTTGAGGCGACGGTATTGACGAAGCCCTAAATGCGATGAAAACATTGTAATATAACGTGATTCTTTGGCCAAACGGATCTGATGATAGCCATACCGAAGATCAAGTTTGCTAAACATAGTTGCGCCAGTGAGATCTACGATCAGTTCATCAATTGTAGGCGTAATATGTCGTTCTCGTCCAATTGCTGCATTTGGCAAGCGTATATCGATACAGATGCGTACAGCATTTGGTTGTTTTGGTTTTGCCGTGGCTACCATGGGTGAGACCCATGGCATAGCTCCTGTCGTATTCTCGATGATTTTCATATCGTCTAATTTATTTAGTTCTGCTTTCACGGCAGCTCTCATGTGAAAAGGGACCCTCCTGTGTCTCACTGCTTTAGGTTCAATTGCTGGGTCAATATGTAGTTTTACTGACCGGTTTTTCAGGCACCCAATGTCGTTGAAAAATGTTCTGTGTTTCTTTAGAAGGGTCTCGATGTTCGCAGGCTGTATTGCAAGGTTGATTTGTATTACTTCTAGACGTTCAGCCGTAGAGCAACTGAGTAAAGCATCTACCACATGGATTCGAGTTTTGCAACTGGCCCCACGATGTGAAAGTGTCGTATTGAAATATCCTGTTACTGGAAGAGGTTTCTTACAACCATAAGCATACAACAAAACTGAACGTCGTCTGAGTCTCAGCTGTGGTTTTAGTTTCTCAAATCTGGAAACAGGCATAACATTTACAGTGGCTCCAGTATCTATCATCATGGTAACTGGAATATCTTCCACTAATATTGTACATCGTCGTGACTTTGCACCACTCTGACTATCATTGTTTCCTGGTTTCACAGCTGATATCATATGTGCTTTCTCCCTTCTATGATGGTAATTCCATTTGGAGTTTCCGGGGGATGTCTCTTTGCTAGATGGACTTTCTTCACTGCTACTAGCACTATCAGACTCCTCACCTCCAATTGCACATGCGCTTCCACTTTTGTTTGGCCGGTTCTTTTCTTTTTGTCTATTCCAACGGTGTTGCGGCTTCTCTTGATGCATTGTAGGACCTCGAGTACCTACACCATCTCTGTGTCGTGGGGTTCTCCCCCGATTAGTAGTGTCATTAGTTGACTTTGAACTTAAGCATACTGACGCGTAGTGATTCTCCTTCCCACACTTGTGGCATGTGGTGCCATATGCCAGACATGGCGCATTTCTGCTGTGCTGCCCACCACACCATATACAGCCTTTCACCCTCTTGTTAGATGGTTTCCTTTGTGGCTTCTGATGTCTCAGGGCATTCACGGTTGGGGAGTTGTCCTTTGTCAGATCAGCATCTAATGGTAAACGGCTGATAATCTGTTCCATCTCTGTCGCGTGTTCCTCAGTCCTTTCACGTAGTCGACCCATTGTCAGAATAGTGTCAAGCGGGAGATCTTCCTCAGCTAGGACTGCACATCTTAACTTCTCTGAAGACAGCCCATGTATTACTTGTTGTCGGACTGCAAACTCCTCATCTGGGAAGTCACATGACAATGCCATCTCTCTCAGTCGACTGTGAAAATCATCTATGCTTTCTTGTGGGCGTTGTCTGGCTTTACTCATCTTGAATCTCTCAAAATCATGACTGGCTTTTGGTTTAAATTTCTTCGTGAGGACGTCTTTAGCAGTAGCATAGTCATCATCTGTACCTCGTTTAGGTAGATCATAGAAGATGCGAAGGGCCATTGTGCCTAAGTGAAGCATTAAAAACGCCCTCTTCATCTCTTCATCTTCAATATTGCGTGTTTGATGGGAGAGTTCAAACTGTTGCAACCACAGTTCCTACCTTAGACCAATGTGGGTTCCAAATGGTTGAAAAGGTTGCATAAAAATGCCCTGTGCTCTGTCTAACCATGTGCTGTTGTCTGGGTTCCGGCTTTGGTTATGCAACCTCTGTGGCGTTGTGATATCATCTGCCATTATTTACACTTATAAAATGTAATTTTGTTGTGAATAAGTCTGAGAATTTAAACTATGTATGTAGGTTTTCTGACGTGCTCTTCACATAAATAGTGTCTCCTTTGGTACCATGTCTGTGCTTCAGTTTTCTTTTGACACTGTAATACTGATAAAATGAGAAAAACCCACTAGATGTTCAGCATCTGCGTATGTTATGTTGTTATTTCAGTTGGTGGCAATGGGCTGTGTGCTCTTTTTCTGTATTACTGTCTCTGTATGTGCTCAATCCAGTTTTTGCTATACTGATACTAATGTTTTGTTTTGTTATTCTCCTTACTGAAGCAATATTTCTTTCTTAGTTTGTGGATTATTTTCAGTAATCCATAGAAGGGACCCCTTCCTCACATGTATGTTCTTTCCTTTACTTCATGTGAGATATTAAAAAAAAAAAATGTTTTTATTTCTTCAGCCCCTCCCCTCTCAGGTTGTGTGGGTGTGCCAGAGAGCAGCTGGACTGTGTGCTGATCGTTGCCTGCAGGGCGTATAACAGGAAAGCGCAGCACTTACTGACTAAGTCCGCGACGACGGGCTTATGGCGTCGTTTTTTTTTCCTCACGCTCCCCAACTGTTATGCCCAACGCGAGCAACTCAGCGAGCCTGGGCTGCCGGGGGAGCGTGATCATATGAGGATTTCTTTCACTGGGTTTGTAGGGAATCCCATCCTTCATCGTCAATGTGATTGTTAGGCAGAAACCTGTGCAGTTCCCTTGGGGACTACTGCAAAAGATTTAGGACTACAGGTGTTGGCAGTAAACCCACTTGGTAGCAGTCTGTACCACCCAGATTTACCTGGTAGCTGTGGCTGAGCAGTCAGACTTCCCTCAAGAAGAGTTAGGCAGTATGCAAAGTATACACAATAGGCACTCAGATACAATAGCACAAGCAAACACTGACCAGAGCTTTGGTATCAAGGTATATAATTATTTATTTAAAAGCACACTTATTGAAACACTCCAACACTATTATTGTAATTCACTCTAAACACAGTTACTATTATTATATATACACTCCTTATTCCTTATCAGACAAGTCTTAGTTAACACCACTTATTTCCAGACAGAGGTGAGCGCTTACCTATAGATGGCACTCCAATAAGTTAACGAACAAGGGAGGGAAAAAGGCAGAATGTAGGAAAATACACCACACTAATACTTAGGAACTCTTAAGCAAGGCAGGAAAGTCAAAAGTTACTTGTGAGCCAAAGTCCATAGGCCGGGCCCACTCTTGGAGAGAGCAGGGCACAAATGCACCCAAGTTCACACAATGACAACAGGCTTAAAAAGTCTTGCAGGGAGTTCAGAAAGGTTTTAGTTAGGCTCAGAAAAGTTTAGCCAGGGTGTCCCGCTAACCCAGGGTCGAAAGCCGGGGGCTAAATCTACCCTGTACAGGTGGTTGCAAGGGAAGCCAGGCGGAACACAGTACCTTATGTGGAAAGGATCCTCCAGCGGGGGCAGTTGTTCCTGGCAGCGGTTGCAAGTCACAGCGTCATCCAGAGGAAGAGAAGATCTCGACGTGGAGGAAAGATGAAGGTTGTTGCACTGCCAGGGAAGAAACCAGCCGCAGAGTTTTCCGGTTAAAGGTACTACCCTTTGATTTGCGGTAGTGGTAAAACGTGGTATCCCGGTTGCCGGGGTGCTTGGCACAGGCAAGGCGGCCACGAGATGCGCCAGGAAGCAAAAAAGGAAGCAGACTGGTTATCCCCACCAGTCGAAGGAAGAAGACTCTCTGGGCTGGAGATGTCCTTTGTCGTTGGGAAAAGTGGTGAGACGGTTCAGCAGGGCTCCACTGGTGGTGTCGTCGTAGCAGGTCGGCTCAGCTTCTCCCTCGTCGGATTCTTAGGTCCTGTGGTGACTTCTGAAGTTCCAGTCCCCAAAGCCCTGCTTTTATGCAGAAAACCCCCATTCACTCAGCCTAGCTGTCACTCAAACATGCTAAGTGGTGAGGCGGCCGGCTCACCACTTGGGTCAATCAGGATGGAGTGCGACTTGAGTTGCCTAGGCAAATTCAGTCCAGGGTGCCTAAATCCCCCTCCACCCCTCCTAAGCACCCCAGACAGAGTGGCACCACTTTGGAGGGCTTCTGTGGAGAAGCCCGCCAAAATAGTGGAACAAAGGGCTCAACTTGGGTTGGAGTCACAGAAGCGAACACAAACGCCATTTTAGAACCGGGTTCTGGCAAAAAATACCAACCGGAGAATTAATATTAAATAAATAAACCGGCGGTATGTTTGAGGCTATAGGAATTAAATAATTAAAGTTGGTAGCCCCGAACAATGGGAAATCCCATAGGGATATATTCGCGGTTGAATATAAAAAGTAGTATCCACTGCCACCAGCCAAAACTCGATCAGGGGGGACGGAGACGTGCCCCCTCAACTAACAGACCCCGAGGCAATCAAATTGCCCCGGCCAGTACGTCCACAATATGATGGTTTGTACTGGTTCTGTTCAGAATTTGAGACTAGTAAAGTCAATGGTGACTTTACATGCTCTGTGAGACAGTAGTCAGTCCCAGGGTATGGAGTCTATACTGGGGGGTCACTATGACACCCCTGTGTTACTGCACCCAGGGTGCTGTGTAACACACATCACAAAAACATATGAAGCCCTATAGAGTAAAAGACCCCATAGCCCTTTAAACACATCTAGAATCAAAGAGACACACTCAAATCATGTCCGAGAGTGAGGGTAAAAGAGTCTCACTCTTGGCAGGAGAAGAAAAAAAAAATCCAGCAAAGCTGCTGGGGAACTCACTAGGTTAGGAAATTCAGCCTAAACAGAGAACTCTTCCTAACAGTGATGTGTGAGGAATTAATGAGGGCAGGCCCACACATAGTGACGCAGCTGCGAATAAGCACAAGGAAGAAGACACAGACACACTGCTGTCGAGTTAGAGCCGGAACTGCCTCAGGCGGGCTCCGTGCTTATGTTTATTTAGAATGTCACATCACGTGACACGTGTACGGTCACGTGTACATCACAGTGCCCTCCTACTTTGTCTTCATGTGCCGTACTGGAGAGGGATTGGCGCCCTCTCCCATCAGGCCATCTCAAGTGTCCAGTTACACATCATCAGACCAACGGCTCCTGGCGTCTATGATATTTGAATTGTCTGCATCCAAAATCCGTGCACGCACAAGACACACGTTCTTCTCCGACATCAGCTGTGCGCCTGTGCCAAAAACATGCAGTATTCTGCCTCAACGGAAAAGTATCTTGATGCGTTTCCCTTTTCTGATGATTTGCTTGTCTCCCGAAACCAAAGAACCAATTAAATGCTAATTTGCACTGATTTTTCCACATACTTTTTAGTGAAAATCAATATAGCACATTTCCCAATAATGACATATACGTCGATTTGAAATAACGCCCACGTCCAAAACTAACAAGCGTGCTAACTATTTAGATCAGAAGTATGTGTTTGTGTATAGTTTACAGTTTTTTTGGAAACCTAACCAAGTTTCCCACTCGAAATTCGATATTTTATGTTTTTGTTTTTTGCAGTATTTAAGTTGAGATCTATTTGCGCGCCATCGCGGTAAATACTATAATAGGCTTTTATGTTCCCATCAGCAGGTAAATAGTACATTTTTTGCACTATTTTCCCATCTTCCTTACAAATAGATGCTACTTTATTTCCCAAACGAGGAGTAAATCATGCATAATTTGCGCTGTTTGTCCAGATTTAAGTAAACACTACCCTTGCCTTGTGCTTGGTAGAGTTGGTATTAATTTAATCCAGACGCGCGAGGGGTTATATGAACTGCTGCATGAGCTTCTACAAAAGGAGTACATATTTGAGACCATGCACTGAAATAGAAGAATGCACCACTTGTATTTCTACTAATGCTTGATTTAGGAGTTGGATAAACGATCCCACACAGCCAGGAGAGAGTTGACTGCAAACTGCTGTGGAATATAGTAAAACGAGTAACATTGCATTCTTTTTTAAAGTAATTGCTTTTCGCCCTATAATGCATCTTTCCCTTAGTAAGGATCTGTCTATTCTCCCATCCACCAATCTTACTCACTCTGCCTATCCCCTATCATCCTTCCTCTCATAGTCTCACTTTATTTGTTACCCTCTCACTCTGACCCTTTCCCGCACATATTTCCTCTTGCTTATCATCGTCACCCACTATCAATGGCTTCCTCCCTTGCTCTTTTCCCCATCTCATTGTATTGCACACCTGCAATAGAATGATCCTACTTATCACATCCTCCTTTCACACTTTGCACCCTGGTGTCTATAAATGCAAAATGCAAAGCACAACAGTAAACGCCCAAACTATTGGCATTGCCAATGCTTGTTTTTCTAATGGCAGGCATGATCCAAGAGCATCCTGGCTTGTAAAACGTGCATTAGTTCTCCCGGATATCAGCCATGGGCCCAAGTGTCTGCTAAGCCAGATCCCTTATGGGTCATAACGTGGTGATGGGGGATCTTTGATCCCCAGAGACCTCTCTCACCAAGGTTAGACATTTATAGGGTGTCATCAGCTGCTGCTTGATCGAAGTTTGCCTTTTTAATGGCTGTGTCGGATGCATATAAGAAGCATATGTCCTGTGGTAGAAAGTGATTGTTATTGCTGTCAACACATTGTTATTACATGGCGCTTTGGCACTATAAAGTGTCTTTTTTTTGCTTACATTGGGGCTATTGGACCCCATTGATTTATTGGCAACACTCTTATTACGGCACTACCACACCAATTGTGATTATGTGTTATTGGGTGGACTCTCACTCTGTTGGTACATGTAATATTTACTTGTTGGGAGCCCTGTGGTCTCCCTTGCAGCTAATTGCCTTGACAAAGGACTATTATATTCGTCCAAAATGCATTGGCATCCTTAGCACATTGGCACCGGCCACCCTAAAGTGGTCCTACTGGTTGTATGCAAATATAGAGTTTTCTCCACTGTACAAACTGTAGTTTCGAGTTTTTCTTATGAATAGAAAATATTTAAAGGTAATCCAAGCTACACTTTTAATTGAATGCTATTCTAGCGATCACGCTAGGCCAAGGGAGTTAAGCCCTCACGCTGGATTTTCTAGCCAAGGTCCACAGTTTTGCCACTATTTGTAATGCTCTGTGCAGAGGCATTTTCTATAGGGTATGCACACCAAGCTTTGATATTCAACAACCACAACCAACTGTACTAATTTAAGTTATTTAGCTGTGCCCACTCTCTCCTGTGATTGTAACAAGTGATCTCATTGGGCCTCGACGAGGCATTACCAGCCCAACAAAGCCCTTCAATGCTCCACACAAACATGAATGGCTCCCATTGAAAGGGAGAAGGGACTACATGACTACATGCTTTTCCACAGCGGCCATCTTCTTTATATACTTTTTTCTCCACTTTTGAATGGCAGCCATTGAAATGGAGGATGGACAACATATCCTGTTCCAGGGCAGCAATCTTTTATTTTCAGTTGCTAAATGCGCTCCAGACACTATTAGTACCCCAGTCTAACAGGCCAGTGTACTAACAGCAGTAAGCCCCTTGCTGGGGGGGCATTACTGCTGCCTGTAATTCCCTGGGTTCTGCGTTACGGCCCTCGCTTCTCTCAGGCCTGTAACTATGGCTCAGGGAGTATTACTTAAATCATGCACAAAGTCCACGCCATGCAATTTGGAAAACAATTGTGAATGCTGCTTGCAATTTATGTTTGTTTGTTTGTTCATTTATTGATATGGCGCTCCAAACCCAAAGGTATCCGTGCACAAGTATACATTTTAAATTAGTTACATTTGAAGTCCAATGTTAGTGGGTTACATTACAGTTGACATAGGCCTACAGTTTAGCATGTTGTAATTGGAACAGGATCAGTGTTACAGGATTGGAAATATCATAGTTCAGATTTACAGGCTTGAGCATTTCACAGTACAGTTGTCACGGTTCAAAGTTACATGGCAGTTGATAATACAGATATGGAACATTGGCGAGATACTTAACAGGTTGCAGTTGGAACATACTCAGAGTTACATGTTTGAGCAGTTAACAATACCGGCAGGATCTACTTCTAAGGCAGAGGTTATTCTTACGCGACTGGTCAGCTTCTCAGTTTATTTTGAAAGGGGAGGTAAGCTGCCTCAGTTCTGATATCGGAAGGCAGTGCATTCCACATTTTGGTGGCTAGGACTGGGAAGCTCTTTCCTCCAGATTTTAACAGTTTGTATCTTGGGATTGTGAGTTTGTTCACCTGGGCGGATCTGGTGGGTTTATCAGAGAGGTTTTAAGAGAACTTGCAGTTTAGTTATTTAGGGGCGAAGTTAGCTAAGCTCTTGTGTGCCAAGGATAATGTTTTGTAGTGGATTCTGTCTTTTGTAGGCAGCCAGTGGACGCTTTGTCGCGTAGCTGAGATGTGGTTGACTTTCGGTATGTTCAGGGCAGAATTTAGCGCATTATTTTGTAGTATTTGAAGTTTGTTCAGGTTGCGAAAACTGGTTCCCTTGTAGAGGGCGTTGCAGTAATCTAGCTGAGGTAAGATAAGTGCTCTGGCTAGGATGATTCAGCTGTTAGGTGACAGGAATGGCCTACATGCGGTTATGAGTTAAGCTGTGTAAGCTACTGAAGAGGCAGTGGAATTGATTTGTTTAGTGAGGCTGAGGTTAGAGTCTAGGTAAATCCCAAGTGTTTTGACTGCCTTGGTAACTTGATATTGTTATTAATGATGAAGGATAGGAACTAGGTAGGCAATTTGTTCAGACAGTTTTGTGCAGCAATCAGGAGGAGTTCTGTTTTGTCGTCATTCAAGCAGAGACCGTGAATGACCATCCATGCTTGAATGACTTGGTCGATTTTGTTCAATAGTATGGAATCCGAGTTGTAGGAACCTGAGAGGGGTATGAGTATTTGGGTATCATCTGCGTAATTCGTGTAGTTGTTACCCAAGCTATCTAAGTGATGAAATAGTGGCTTTGTAAGATATTGTACAAAATGGGAGACACGCAATACCCTTGTGGTACACCACATAGTACTGGGGCTGGGTCGGCAGATGCTGTGGTGGAGAAGACTCCCATAGTTCTTTTAGAGAGAAAGGATTGAATCCAGGCTGTGGTTTTGGTCGAGAAATGGGCAGCAGAAATCAGGTGCTCGCAGAGGACCTTGTGGCTGATCAAATCAAAGGCCACCGAAAGGTCTAGAAGAAGAAGTAGAGCTATGTTCCCTTCATCCCTAAACTCCTTCATTTGAATTTTGAGGTCGATGAGCAATGTTTCCATGCCATGACCTGGTCTGAAGCCTGATTGGCGGAGGCCCAGGATTGAATTTGGAGGTACGCTGCCCTGTGCAGAATTTGCGAGTAGGAACGGTACCATGGTAATGGGTCAACAATTAGAGGGAATATTCAGAGGTAGTGCAGGTTTCTTTAAAAGTGGCAGGACCCAGGCATCTTTAAGGTTGGTTGGCAGTGTACTACTTTCAAATGAGGAGTTAATGAGGGTTGTGATGAATGGTGCGAGATAAACTGCCATTTCTTTGATGAAGGTAGGGGGCAGGTGTCTCCCTGGCCTCCAGATAGTTTGGGACTTTCAATAATCTTGGTGACATCTGGTACTGAGACTGGCATGAATTGGAAAGGGATAGCCTGGTTTGGTGTAGTGTTGGTGTGGTCAAAGTGTTCCAGGATTAGATTTTGCTTTTAATGGTCAATTTTGGTTTGGAGGAGGGTGATTTTGTCTAGAAGTGCTTTTTGGATGTTAGAGCACCACAGGGTGTCTTTAATACAGTGACAGTCTGGAGTCAAAGGTGTTTTCAGTTCCCAGAGGATGGAAAAGAGTTCTTTGGTCCATTATTTAGCGTTGCCAATTCTATTCTTATGGAGAATTCTCAGAAATGTGCTTATTTCCCTTCACCTTAGAGACCCCCAGCAACTTTGCTGGATTTTGAGGACTTGTTTTTTTTCCTCTGGAGAGAGAGTGAGCCTTTTTCCCACTCTCTCAGGTATTTTGATGTTTGTTTTACTCTTGTGTTCTTTAGTTATGGAGTTTTAGATAACCCCATAGGCATCATCTTTTTATTGTTGTGTCACACAGCATCTTTAGTGCAGTGGCTCAGGGTTGTCCTTTGGACTCCCCAAGGTTCAAATACATTTTCTGGGATGAACTACTGTTCCCCATAGAAAGTAAAGTTAAATTTACTTTACTAGTCTTTTTAAATTCATAGACCCAGTACAAACTATCTTCCTATAGAGTGCTGGAGGGGTTACTTAGCATCTCCTATGTCTAAACAATCTTGTAGCTGTCAAACGCTACCCTTTTCCATTGAAATGGCTGGTGGCAGTGGTTTTATAATGAACTACCATGATTTTTTCTGACCGTGAACACTGATAGCTAAAAATCGGGGATGCCATGTTTTTCAATATGGCACCCAAGACCCCTCTGTAAAAACAGGCTCCGGTCATCTTTTTTCGCCCTTTCTTTGTGGAAAGGTCCTTCTGGTGTTTAACTCTGTATTAACTCTGTACGCCAAACCAGGTTTGATCCCTTTGTTCGTGGGCCTTTGGCAGGCTTCAGGATTGAAGTCCGCCCATGGCGTCTGAGTATCTGGGGTGGGCAGGAAGTGAGGGAGATGCCCAAAACTCCCTGTGCTTAGTCTCCTAGTAGACCCAAATGCACTCTGGCATGATTGGCTCAATGACTGTCCGGCAAGGACAGCCACCCTGCTGGGTGAGTGGCAGCTACGCTGGAATGAATGGAAGAAAACTGTTTAAAAGGTGAGTCTCCAGGACTGGAAGGCAGAGTCGACCACTGGAATGAAAGAACCGAAGACGAGCTGGAAGAGGATGGCTGCTGCAACCACTGGACCGTTGGTTTGACCGGTGAAGCCCTGCTGCAACCCCGAATTGCCAGATCTCCAATCGACAGAGAAGCTCCTTCAAGGACAGCTTCTCCCTTTGAGTTGGTTGGACCAATCAACTCAGCAAACGCCTGGATACCATTCTTGGAGCTGGTTAAAGTTATCAAGGGGGAAGGACACCAGTTTGTGTTTGGAAGCCACAGTTACGTGAGCTTAAGTGACGCCATTTTGTTCGCTCCGACGACGATCCCGTGCAGTGCAGGAGTCCCCCGATGTCCTCCCTCTTGTCCCCATGACTGAGGCTCAGGAACAGCGAGACCTGCAGGACCTGCCAGGAACCATTGTCTTCAGCTGCATCTTTTTGCTCCACTTCAAGGTATTGTGCCATACGGTTGAGAGATCCCAACTCTGGCGGTGGAAGTTTGTGAAACTTGCAGGTCTTATCAGCATGTGACCCGACCTATCTTTCTTTATCGCCTGAAATACTTTGAAAAACTTTTACAAAGACTCCTCCATTTGTACCAGAACTGTGCTGTCCTATCCAAGAACACTAGACTACTGACTTTGGCCTGGCCTATTGAATTGAACCAACCCTCCGGTAACATTGAACCTTTGCATTATCTAAAATAGGTGTTTTCTAACCCTTTGTACAAACCTATGCTTTTTTATTCCTGTTGAAAAGTACTGAAGTACTATTTGGCTCCTTTTTCAGGGGAGCGCAAACTGTCTTTATAACTTAGAGTTTGATACTGTAGTACATTGGTGTTTGATATTGAGTTGATTTCTACTAGTGAAAGTTTTCTAAATGACTGAGTAAATAAATGTTTAAGTATTTTTTACCAAGAAACCTTGAGTGTAAGTGTCTAATTGAACCACTATGATTGAGATACTTCTGTGTAACGTCTTCTACTGCTCACATTCCCTCTTGAGATAAGCCTGGCTGCTCAGCTCGCTACCAAAAGTGTGTAGTACAGACTTATACCAAATGTTTGTTTTTGCTGACACCTGTATTCCTAATTGTGTGTGGTGTTCCCAGAGCGCACTGCCTGCAATTCTGCCTAACATCTCTCGTTGTATGTGTCACGTTTCATTTGGTGGATGTTGTTTTTGTAGTTGTTTGAAGCTAGTGCGAGTTTCTCTTTCTTGAAGGTTGATGTTTCTTTTTTCCAGGCTCCCTCAGCTGCTCTTTTGGTGTTTCGAAGCTTTTTTAGGCTAATGATGTACCAAGTGTTCAGATGAGCTGTTTTGTTTTAGCTTTCTGCATTTTCAGGGGGGCTACTTTGTCAAGGGCCACAGTGAGGGTATGATTGTAAAGATCTACCAACTTTTCAATCTTACGTTTGGTGTATTTCTGCAAGTTGGTCATGGGAGAGAGTAGCGGGAGCATCTTATATCCGGTGTTGTTCTTTTTGTTTCTGGTTAAAGGCCGGGGGGCCAGGCTCAGCGTGCAGGGTGTGGAGGGTGAGTCCTGAATATTGAACGTGATCACATGGTGGTCTGACCAGGCGCACAGTAAATTAGATAGGATTTTGATGTCACATTTGAGATTGTCGAACCAATCTACGGTTCTACCTTTGTTGTGTGTGGGGCTGGTGATTCGGTACAGAAAATCTAGTTCAGACATGGTATTTACTAGTGCCAGAGCATTGTTCTCTTTGGGCCTCATTGAGGCCCAAGTTAAAGTCACCTCTAGAATAATCTTAGAACCTGGTTTGGCATTGTTAGTGAGGAGAGAAGTGTTTTCTTCTTCTAGCGTGGACACAGGGCCTGGAGGTCGGTAGAGGATGTGTAGGGTAAGGGTGGTTTTGGAGGAGGTGGGTATTTTGACAGAAAGGAGATCACCAGAATTGAAAGGATGGTGGGAGGGTGTTTCTCTTACTCCCAGTAGTTTTTTTTGTGATGAGTGCTACGCCCCCTCCTCTGGCATGTGCTCAGTCAATCCGTAAGATCATGTTTATCTGGGATGGCCATGGCTGATGATTTGCTTGTCTCCCGAAACTAAAGAACCAATTAAATGCTAATTTGCACTGATTTTTCCACATACTTTTTAGTGAAAATCAATATAGCACATTTCCCAATAATGACATATACGTCGATTTGAAATAACGCCCACGTCCAAAACTAACAAGCGTGCTAACTATTTAGATCAGAAGTATGTGTTTGTGTATAGTTTACAGTTTTTTTGGAAACCTAACCAAGTTTCCCACTCGAAATTCGATATTTTCTGTTTTTGTTTTTTGCAGTATTTAAGTTGAGATCTATTTGAGCGGCATCGCGGTATATACTATAATAGGCTTTTATGTTCCCATCAGCAGGTAAATAGTACATTTTTTGCACTATTTTCCCATCTTCCTTACAAATAGGTGCTACTTTATTTCCCAAACGAGGAGTAAATAATGCATAATTTGCGCTGTTTGTCCAGATTTAAGTAAACACTACCCTTGCCTTGTGCTTGGTAGAGTTGGTATTAATTTAATCCAGACGCGCGAGGGGTTATATGAACTGCTGCATGAGCTTCTACAAAAGGAGTACATATTTGAGACCATGCACTGAAATAGAAGAATGCACCACTTGTATTTCTACTAATGCTTGATTTACGAGTTGGATAAACGATCCCACACAGCCAGGAGAGAGTTGACTGCAAACTGCTGTGGAATATAGTAAAACGAGTAACATGGCATTCTTTTTTAAAGTAATTGCTTTTCGCCCTATAATGCATCTTTCGCTTAGTAAGGATCTGTCTATTCTCCCATCCACCAATCTTACTCACTCTCCCTATCCCCTATCATCCTTCCTCTCATAGTCTCACTTTATTTGTTACCCTCTCACTCTGACCCTTTCCCGCACATATTTCCTCTTGCTTATCATCGTCACTCACTATCAATGGCTTCCTCCCTTGCTCTATTCCCCATCTCATTGTATTGCACACCTGCAATAGAATGATCCTACTTATCACATCCTCCTTTCACACTTTGCACTCTCCTCTTTGCACCCTGGTGTCTATAAATGCAAAATGCAAAGCACAACAGTAAACGCCCAAACTATTGGCATTGCCAATGCTTGTTTTTCTAATGGCAGGCATGATCCAAGAGCATCCTGGCTTGTAAAACGTGCATTAGTTCTCCCTGATATCAGCCATGGGCCAAGTGTCTGCTAAGCCAGATCCCTTATGGGTCATAACGTGGTGATGGGGGATCTTTGATCCCCAGAGACCTCTCTCACCAAGGTTAGACATTTATAGGGTATCATCAGCTGCTGCTTGATCGAAGTTTGCCTTTTTATTGGCTGTGTCGGATGCATATAAGAAGCATATGTCCTGTGGTAGAAAGTGATTGTTATTGCTGTCAACACTTTGTTATTACATGGCGCTTTGGCACTATAAAGTGTCTTTTTTTTGCTTACATTGGGGTTATTGGACCCCATTGATTTATTGACAACACTCTTATTACGGCACTACCACACCAATTGTGATTATGTGTTATTGGGTGGACTCTCACTCTGTTGGTACATGTAATATTTACTTGTTGGGAGCCCTGTGGTCTCCCTTGCAGCTAATTGCCCTGACAAAGGACTATTATATTCGTCCAAAATGCATTGGCATTCTTAGCACATTCTAGGCTGTTGGGTGTATTGGGCGAAGGCCCTTGTAGTCTGTGTATGTGTGTGTCTCTGCTGTGTTTGGTTTTGGGTGATTTGAGATTGTGGCGTATGGAGTGATTCCTGAAGGGTATTTTGCTGAAGGGATGCATGTAGAGAGGTGTGTCCGGGGACATGGTACCTGTGGATCTGAGTCTTAATTTTCTAACGATACCTGGGTAGGGGACATTAGGCGTGGGCCTAGAGGCGTATTTAGTTAACAATTCAGATGGAGAGAGAATGGTAGGGGTAGTCTGAGGAGAGTGTATCAAGTTCTTAGGCTGTTGCAGAAGGATAAAGTCGGCCGTGGGTGGAGGAGGCATGGTAGGTAGCAAGGAGAACGCAAGTGAGAAGTGTTTCATGTGGACACGTTTCTCCTGGACCAGAGTGTGATGCAGGGGCAGGTGGATTCAATCTGTGGCCAAGGAGTATAGCTGTGGCTGGTGTGACGGGGCATGCAGCAGTGGTGGAGGACAGAGCTAAGTGTAGGTAAGACCATTGTGATTGAGATCCATAGCAGCCAGTGAGAGGTAGCGCCTGCAGTAGATTGGCACACTTTTACCACAAGCCTCTGCCTGTTATCGGGAATGACGCTATAAGTGACTAATCGTAACCACGCGCGAGAGTGGAGGCAAGTGTAGGTTAAAACAATCTACTTAACTAAGCACTAGGTCCAAAAACACAGGAAGTCATGCATAAATGGGGTAACACACCTACATGGATAAAAGGCACAGCATGGTAACAGGGCACAATGATCAATGATGGTGTTCTCAGGGCCTCTTACCATACCGGATAAGTGCCAATGGCATGATGATACAGAAACAGGATGCGGGTTCAGTCGGCGCCCGTGGTAGGCAGGGTGTTCCAGTCTATGATTGATGGAGGGCTGTGAAGCCGGTAGATGAGGGGGAGGAAGTATGAATCATGGCCTGCGCCCTGCAGCCCTTCCGGCATTGCATTGACAGGCACAGACAGAGGGGCCTTAAGAAAGGGGCCTTTAGATTAGGAGCCGACGGCCACCTGTCGGCATGATGCAATGGGTTTAAGGCGTTGTCTGTTGCTAGGCAACACTGATAAGCATCGCCGATGCACCGGCCATTTTGGAAATCACAAATGTGGCTGAACAAGGGGGTAAATCTGGCCTGTTCGGTCTGTTGGGTCCTTCTTGCAGTATTGTGCCATAAAACTGCCTCGGTGTGGCTGTGCAATGTCTACGCTAATTGTGGTCATTCTTTGCAAATCTACGTGGTGATTTCCATCTGAGCACCCACGAAGCGGGCTGAGTGGCTGTAGTGGGAGAGGCTTCTCCTGCAGCTCTCAGAGTGGAGGGGGCCTCCTGCCCTCACAGTGTCTCGTGTTGGTCTAAGGCATAGACAGAGCCCCCCTCTAAGAATGGGGTCTTTATATCAGGGCCCAGCTTTCGCTTGCCAGCAGGATGCAATGGGTTTAAGGCGTTGTTCGTTGCTAGGCAACACTGATAAACAATGCAAATGTCAGGCCACGCAACGCTGATGCGCCGCCCATTTTGGAAATCAAAAATGTGGCCGAAAAAGGGGGCAAAGCAGGCAATGTTCGGTCTGTTGGGTCCTTCTTGCAGTCTTGTGCCATAAAACTGCGTCGGGGTGGCTGTGCAATGTCTTCGCAAATTTTGGTCGTTCTTTACAATCTGCTTGGTGATTTCCTTCTGCGTGCCCACGAAGCGGGCTGAGTGACTGCAGTGGGAGAGGCTACTTCTGCAGCTCTCCGAGTGGAAGGGGGCCTCCTGCCCTCGTGGTGTCTCATGTTTGTCTGAGAAACAGACAAGGGGTCCTTAAGAATGGGGCCTTTAGGTTAGGGGCCGGCTTTCGACCTGCCGGCGGGACGGAATGGGATCTAAGGCATTGTGTGTTGCTAGGCAACACAGATAAACAATGCAAATGTCGGGCTGCACATGGCTGATGCACCAGCCATTTTGGAAATCACAAATGCAGCTGAAATAGGGGATAAATCAGGTGATGTTCGGTCTGTTGGGTCCTTGTTGCAGTCTTGTGCCACAAAACTGCCTCAGGGTGGCTGTGCAATGTCTTTGCTAATTGTGTGAAGTAGGCCGCGGTATGTAATATAAGTGCGGGAAGCAGTTGGGTAGTTAAATATATTTATTAGATCAAATGATGCAATAACATTAATATAGTAATATAAGTATATAGGAATGGAGGAGGAAGACAACCTATAACCTCGGGAGCTGGACAGTTATGTTTCAATTCAGTGCTTCATTCTAGAACCTTATCAACACTTCAGTTCCAAGTGTTCCAACGCTACCCACCATACAATGATCAGGTATGTCCCATACAGACCAGGCACTTTTGTCAGAATGATAAATACTACACATCTCCCTCCTTTTATATTGTTCTAACAACATATTCCTTTTACAATTTTCCTAGCTATGTATAACTGTTCTGGAACACATTTATTCTATTATCACTATTCACAAACTATGTACAACTTCTGTCGCACTCATTCCAGCTGGTTCATTTGAACTCCACATAGTCCTCCATCTTCTTTGGTAGTCGATATGATCTGCCAGATCGGGACATACATGCTCCATGTCTGGATGTGCTTGGCAAGGAAAAATTGAACTGCTCAGATTTGCCATTATATACCTTCTCAACAGTACTATCTACTTTACTTTTCGCACTATTGTTTGAATTTCTAGACTCCTTAGCTTTCTTAACGGTATCCTGGTCTACATCTTTCACTTCCTTCCTGTTACCCTCAACACTTTCACACATCCAAATTCTTTCTACATTCCATATCCTATTGTCCTCTGTTCTGACAGCATTGCGAAATGCCTCTATTACCCTGATGGGATTGGACCATTTGCATGGTCCTTTTCTTAGAGCAGGAGGCAGTAACACTTTAACAAACTTACCAACAGCTTTACACATATCATACTTGTTGTTACGAACTTTCTTATCATAATTAACCTTATTTCTCTTTTGTGTTTCTCTGATTTTCTTTCTAACACTAACCAAATTCTTTCCCATTTCTTTACTTCCTTTAATAAGCCAAATTGGAGCTAATTTGGTGTTTGCCTTTCTTCCCCTGCTATGCTCAAAAGGAGAGACACCTGTACTGGTATGTGGGGTGAAGCGATGAGCAATTACTTTCTCCTTAAGAACATCTTCCCAATCTAACCCATTGGCCCACGCCATTCTTATGGTTTCTTTCAGTATCTTATTAAATCGTTCCACTGTCCCATTAGTTTGTGGATGATAGATTGAGCTAGTTTTGTGCTCAATGGCAATTTTTTTACAAAATTCCGCCACTTCCTTGGACATAAATTGAGTACCGTTATCAGAAAGGATACTTCCCGGATAACCTTCCCTCTCACATATGTTTGATAAAAATTCCACCACAGTTTTACCCGTAACACTAGAAGTAATTAGAATCTCTGCCCACCTGGTGAGAAGATCTATAACTACCAAGCAATACTTTTGTACACCTTTGCAACATACGGGACCTAAAATATCCATGCTTATATCCCTCCATACACTATTGGGAATATCAGTAATAACCATTGGTTGTTTGGAGCCCACACATTTATTTTCATCGACACAACAAAGGATACATTCCCTAACATAACGCTCAATTTGTAGGTCACACCCAGGCCACCAATAGTCATTCCTAATTCTTTGCTTAGTCTTTATCACTCCTTGATGACCCTCGTGACCCAGTTCTATAATCTTCAACCGCAGATCTGTCGGCGGAATGACTTTATCTCCTCTCATTACAAAATTTCCGTGAACATGCAGTTCATCTGCAACTGTCCAGAAAGAACTTAGATCAGCCCCTTCAAATTTAGATTTCTTCATGGAATCATGGCTTTGAATCAATTCTTTCAATTTCTTGATGTTATTATCATTACATTCAGCCTGATCCCAAACATCTTTGGATATAGAAGAGGTTTCCACACAAAATACAACCTCCATGTCTTCATCTTCGTCAACAATCTCAGAAATGTTGGTTAATCGAGATAAACAATCAGCAGACACATTCTTTACTCCTGGAACGTATGTCACAGTGTAGTTGAACTCTTGCAGCATCATGACCCATCTTCTCATTCTGTTGGATACTTTATTGAGACCTTTTGACATGAACACTTGAGTTAGAGGCTTGTGATCTGTTCGAAACTCAACTTGGTTGCCCCATATAAAGCTTCTGAATTTGTCAGCTGCCCACTTGATAGCTAACGCCTCTTTTTCTATAGTGGCATATGAAATCTCTGCTCCTTTGAGCAATCTCGATGCGAAAGCAATTACTGCTTCCTGTCCATTCTTCTCCTGTGACAATACAGCTCCCAATCCTATATTGCTAGCATCCGTAGTGATTACAATCTTGTCATTAGTACAAAAGTTCTTTAATGCAGGAGCAGAATTTATTGCGTTCTTTATAAATTTGAATTCATTCTCACATTCCACACTCCACTCAAAAACTTTCCTCTTGAGTGCCTCTCTTAATGGAACAGTGTGTATGGCAAAATCCTTGACAAATTTTGAATAATATTCAGCCATGCCAATAAATGTCCGAATCTCATCCTTATTGCTCGGGCTTGGCATTCCTACAATAGTGTTGACCAATTGAGGCTTTGGAAAAATTCCTTCTGCAGTAATTTTATGTCCCAAATATTCAATCTCCTTGCAATTTATCTTGCACTTATCTTTGCTCAACGTCATGCCAGCATCATATAACCTTTTGCATACATGTAATAATCTCTTGTCGTGTAATTCTTGAGTGGCAGCATGAATTAATATGTCATCTTGAAAACAGACAACTCCATCAATATCCTTGAACATACCATGCATAACTTTCTGGAAGACCGATGCAGCTGACACTAATCCAAAAGGCATTCTTTTAAATTGATACAACCCATCATGAGTTATGAACGCAGTCAGTTTCCTTGAATCTCTATGCAATTTAATCTGATGGTAAGCAGATGACAAGTCTAACGTCGAAAATATTTTAGAAGGTCCAATGGTAGAAACAATTTCTTGTATATTTGGTAACGGATGACGATCAGGTATGACACATTTGTTCAATTCACGTAAATCAACACAGATCCTAAGTTTTCCTGACTTTTTTCTTATTACCACCAGTGGAGAAACCCACTCACTGGCATCAATACTTTCTATAATTCCATCTTCTTCTAGTTTCTTTATTTCCTTGCTGACTTCTTCTCGTAATGCTAAAGGAATACTTCTCAATCTTTGAGCTATGGGTTTTTTATTTGGCTTTAGCAATATTTGATGAGTATAGCCTTTAAGACATCCTATATTATCTCGGAAAACCTTTAGTAACCCAGCCTTACGTATAACATCAACACCATTACTCAATTCAGTACTTCCACTGCTTATAGCCAAGACTGATTCCTCACTGGTTGAATCCACTTTCACTTGTAATTTACTCTGGTGAGTCCAGCTGAGTAGAGCAGTCTTCCCTTCACTTGTAATATATATTTTTCCTTTTGCACTTCTGTTCTTAAATTTCAACCTTCCCCAATGCCAACCAATGACATTAATTCTCACACCGCCATATGCCCTTGGATTAATATCTGTTTCATGCAAATATTCATGTTTATTCCTGTTCCACAACTGCTTGGGCAGGAGCGTATATTTTGCACCCGTATCAATCATCATACATACTTCATTGCCATCAATAGACACCATTGCCCTGGGACTTTCCAACACTTCTTCATCATCATCGTCTGTTATAGTGCATACACAGTCATCTTGAATTTCCTTTTCACTGTGATCACTATCAGAATTATCCCCTATCCAATTCATGGCACTGTCGCGAAATCTGCAACATTTAGAGAAGTGACCCTTTCCTTTGCACTTGTTACAAATTATTTTTAATGCTGGACAGTCTGGGTCATCAGCCCAATGATTCACATTGCCACATCTGTAACACTTTCCTTGACGTTTCTTTTCCACTTTTCTTAATTGATTCTCTGTATGGTTTTTCTTAGAAACTTCATATGATGGACCCTTCTGACCATATTTGCTTGATCTTCTATCCGCTCTCATTGAATTACATTGTTTATTGACAGATCTCCTCTTAGTGGTGTCATTATTGATCATTGAAATCGACTCTTCGTCACGTGCGTCATGCATTTTACTACTACTGCTTCCTATTTTTACTTGTTTCATCTTGTTCTCTAATTCTTTAACACACTCCTCAGTGTGCTCTACTTCTTTTGCTACTCTGAGAACAGTGTCAAGGGAAGGATCACTTTCTGACCACAATCTTTCCCTTACTTTGCTACTGCGACACTCCAACATAAATTGGTCTCTGAGTCTCTCGTCCAGTTGCTCATTGAAATTGCATGACTTTGCTAATTTCCTTAATGCAGTGACAAACTTTTCCACACTCTCTCCCTTCTCCTGTGTGCGTTTGCCAAACTTATAATGCTCTAGAATTATGCTCACTTTCTTTTCAAAATGTTTATCAATTTTCTTTACTGCTAACTGGTATTCATTCAGGTCCACACTCTCATCTTCTGGTAATTCTGGAAGTGTTTCATATTTTTCTTGGCCAACAGGACCCAAACAGTGCAAGAGCAATGATTTCCTTTTTTCCGCACTGCAATTCGGACCACATATGACACCAGCATAATGTTCAAAAGATTTTATCCACCTTTTCCAAGGCAAGGTTGGTTCGTCAGTGCTGGGCATAAAAAAAACAGGTGGAGGCACACTGCTGAATGCCATGGCAGTTTATGTTATATAAACCACAAGTTTGTATGTATAGTGTTGCTCTTTGGATTTCTTCGCACTAATTAAAGTTGTGTTTGGGTGTGTGGTCACTTCTTACACCATTCCTGCCATTATGCAAGCCTATTTTCAATTGAAATTTTGTTCCCGATGCACCTTCTGATATTATATAGATGAGTGTAATATATATCAGCAGAGGTATGATCACTCATGTATTACTGATACCATTGTTCCTTGAATTTACACTGTAATACAACAAGACTGTCTGCTTCATCTGACCGTATCTATTCAGCACTGTTGAAATGCATAACTTGTGACCTTCCGTTGGGATTGAAACACAGTGTACTGCACCTTTAAGGAAATTTCCCATATACGCGCGTTGTGCGCATGTGCAAACTCCGCCGTCAATGTAAACAACGTACGTTGCATTCAACGCTGCAGCACCTCAGTGATCGTATCACCGAACATCACAATCTCCGTGTGCCGCACTGGAGCTGCCAAACGTTACCTTCAGGAACGTTGAGACGGGGCCGCTTCTACGCTCGGGCATGAGCGGAGCAGCTCCGTGCATCTCGATGCTGCATAAGTTCGCCGAATCCCATCCTCGTCGCCACTTGAAGTAGGCCGCGGTATGTAATATAAGTGCGGGAAGCAGTTGGGTAGTTAAATATATTTATTAGATCAAATGATGCAATAACATTAATATAGTAATATAAGTATATAGGAATGGAGGAGGAAGACAACCTATAACCTCGGGAGCTGGACAGTTATGTTTCAATTCAGTGCTTCATTCTAGAACCTTATCAACACTTCAGTTCCAAGTGTTCCAACGCTACCCACCATACAATGATCAGGTATGTCCCATACAGACCAGGCACTTTTGTCAGAATGATAAATACTACATTGTGGTAGTTCTTTGCAATCTCTGTGGTGATTTCCTTCTGAGCGCACACAAAGCGGACTAAGTGGCTGTAGTGGGAGAAGCTGCTCCTGCAGCTCTCCGAGTGAAAGGGGGCCTCCTGCCCTTGCAGCGTCTCGTGTTGGTCTGTGTATTACAAATAGCACTTACATGATTACCTATCGAATCTGCCTGTTTTTGCTGATGCAAAAACAGGTGTATTTTCATGCAGAATCGAACTTCACCATCCAAATAGCTAATGAGATGTCAGTGGAGATGCTATCAAATTTGAGAGGTAGAGAGGATGGGGGTGGCAGATTCATAAACAACCATCTACGACCTACCTCCACCTCACAAATCAATCAAATTCACAGGGTGCATGAAAAACATTGGTAAATAGTTTTAAGCACATATTTACACTCGAGGAGCATCCAGAATATCCCCTTGTAGTACACTGCACTACTACCTAAATGATCAGCAATGCACAGGTGGGGTTTCTGAAAGATTGAACTCTACAGGAGAGAGAGAGGCTGAGAGAGAGACTGGAGAGAGAGACTGAGAGACAGTCAGAAGGACTAAGACTTTGAGTTATTGAGACTCCTGGTGACATAGTCCATAGATGAATTCAAAATCCCACTTCTCAGACTTATTTCAAACTATGCTCTTAATAATACCCCACGTCCACCAATGCTCTGCTCTTCATATTGCTCTGTTTCATGCAGGGCTCCAATAATTCCCTGAGTAACCCATAGATCTGATCTTAAAAATACCCATAGATACCCAAAATGCATGCCTCTGATAAATTTCACACTCATTCAGAGCTCTGTTATTTATTTTATTTATTATTTATATAGCACACAAAACCCAAGGGTATCTAGGCGCTTTTACTTCAGAGAGTGGTTACAGCACTTCAGGTTACAGAAAGGAAGCATATGAGGTGATTACATCATAGATGAACGTAGAGAAGTAATACATCACACGCAAAGTGCAGAGGAGATTTCAAAGTGAATACATTCATGGAGCATTGCCCCCTTGTTGAGGGGCGGCAGCGTACACAAATGCAAAATGTCAATGGGGACGGCAGATACATGGAGCCTTACCCTCTGCTGAGGGGCGGCAGCACACACAAAAGCAAAATGTCCATTAGGGGGGAAGATACCTGGAGCCTTACCCCATGTTGCAGGGCGGCAGCACACACAAATGCAAATTGTCAATTAAGAGGGCAGATACATGGAGCCTTACCCCATGTTGCAGGGCGGCAGCACAAACAAATGCAAAATGTCCATTAGGGCGGAAGATACATGGAGCCTTACCCCATGCTGCAGGGCGGCAGCACACACAAATGCAAAATGTCCATTAGGGGGGCAGATACATGGAGCCTTACCCCATGTTGCAGGGCGGCAGCACACACAAATGCAAAATGTCCATTAGGGGGGAAGATACATGGAGCCTTACCCCATGCTGCAGGGCGGCAGCACACACAAATGCAAATTGTCAATTAAGAGGGCGGATACACAGAGCCTTACCTGTGATGCAGGGCGGCAGCAGACACAAATGCAAAATGTCCTTTAGGGGGGCAGATACATGGAGCCTTACCCCATGTTGCAGGGCGGCAGCACACACAAATGCAAAATGTCCATTAGGGGGGAAGATACATGGAGCCTTACCCCATGCTGCAGGGCGGCAGCACACACAAATGCAAATTGTCAATTAAGAGGGCGGATACACAGAGCCTTACCTGTGATGCAGGGCGGCAGCACACACAAATGCAAAATGTCCATTAGGGGGCAGATACATGGAGCCTTACCCCATGTTGCAGGGCGGCAGCACACACAAATGCAAAATGTCCATTAGGGGGGAAGATACATGGAGCCTTACCCCATGCTGCAGGGCGGCAGCACACACAAATGCAAATTGTCAATTAAGAGGGCAGATACATGGAGCCTTACCCCATGTTGCAGGGCGGCAGCACAAACAAATGCAAAATGTCCATTAGGGGGGAAGATACATGGAGCCTTACCCCATGCTGCAGGGCGGCAGCACACACAAATGCAAATGCAAATTGTCAATTAAGAGGGCGGATACACAGAGCCTTACCTGTGTTGCAGGGCGGCAGCACACCCAAATGCAAAATGTCCATTAGGGGGGCAGATACATGGAGCCTTACCCCATGTTGCAGGGCGGCAGCACACACAAATGCAAAATGTCAATTAGCAGAGCAGATGCATGGAGCCTTACCCCATGTTGCATGGCGGCAGCACACACAAATGCAAAATGTCAATTAGGAGGGTAGATACCTGGAGCCTTACACCATGTTGAGGGGCGGCAGCACACACAAATGCAAAATGTCAATTAGGAGGCCATATATATGGAGCCTTACCTCACGTTGCCGGTCGGCAGCACACACAAAAGCAAAATGTAAGTTAGGAGGGCAGATAAATGGAGCCTTATCGCACGTTGCAGGGCGGCAGCACACACAAAAGCAAAATGTCAAATAGGAGGGCAGATACATGGAGCCTTACCCCATGTTGAAGGGTGGCAGCACACACACATGCAAAATGTCAATTAGGAGGGAAGATACATGAAGCCTTAACCCATGTTGCAGGGCGGCAGCACACACACATGCAGAATGTCAATTAGGAGTGCAGATACATGGAGTCTTATCCCATGTTGCAGGGCGGCAGCACACACAAATGAAAATGTCAATTAGGAGGTCATATATATGGAGCCTTACCCCACGTTGCAGGGCGGCAGCACACACAAACGCAAAATATCAATTAGGAGGCCAGATACATGGAGCCTTACCACACATTTCAGGGTGGCAGCACACACAAAAGCAAAATGTCAAGTAGGAGGGCAGATAAATGGAGCCTTACCACATGTTGCAGGGCGGCAGCACACACACATGCAAAATGTCAAGTAGGAGGGCAGATAGATGGAGCCTTACTCCAGGTTGCAGGGCAGTGTACTCCAGAGACCCCCGGCCGGCCCATAGAGCCGAGGTTTGCTCCAAAGTACTTTAGGACAAGATAGCTGCACCCTTGAGATGGATGGGGGTGCAGTCTTATTACTCCAACACCAATCAATAAGGACAACTCAATGGTTTGGCAAAGGGAGTCAGTTTAATGACAAGTACAAAAAACAGGGAGTCATGGAAATCAGCAGTGATGCGATCGTCCTTCTCGCTTCAACTCCAATGAACTTCATAAAAATCATAGCATTTAAACTGAAAACTTGTCATAATTGATGTATAACACTCAAAAGTTAATATGCAATTCTATTGGTTAGGAGAAGGTAACTTTAATATAGGTACTATATCTGTATATGGTAACAGAGTGAGGGGATTGGCTAAACACTGTCAGGTGGGCATCTAAGACCTTCCTTTAAAAATGACTACTGTAGACGTCACTAAAAGTATGACGTCCCATTGGTTCTACTAAATATAGCACCCTAGATTATTTGGTCCATTGTGATTGGGTTGGCACCAAACCCATGCATACATCTTCAACGTTGCTTAGCAGCACGCAGAATGGTCAGCCAGGTGCAGGGTGCCCCCTAGTTACATGGCCTTCCTCCAATTAAGGTTACAATAAATCATCGCTTCAGCAACTATGTGTCAATTATTTTACTGTGGTTGGCTTCGAAACTGCATCTTCTGTCTGGAAAAGTTGTGATATCTCTACTTGGGCGGATGCCAAGCGTAGGTGTGAACCTGTGCTTCTTCTCGCTCGGCTGGTCACGTGCTTCCCACACCCTGAATTTGTCTAGGTTCTCTCAATTTCTGCATTTGATTCTTATCCAGCTTGCCACCTGCCTACGCCTCCTTATCTCCACCTTTCAGAGACAGGATATTCTGTTCTTAAGTTTAAATTATATGTAGCTACTGTTCGTTCCTTCTATTGGTATGACCTTGGCTCTCCTGGCATGAGTTGCATCTGCCGAGGTTTCGATTCAGCCGTCTCTTCTCGTTTTGCTAGAATATGAATCTCTGCTCATTCGGCCTTTAGTAACCTGGGTTGATTCTCCTCGTTTGCAAAGTGGAATAACACTTATAATACTGTGCTTCGTTTTGAGGTAGATTATGTATAATGGTGCTTGCCGCACTATCTTTCTACTTAGCATTGCAAGCTGCATTGTTTTCTTAGCTTTCTTGCAGTCTCAAGCTTATGTACAGGTGTTAGCTGGTTGAATATCTTCATCCTGTTTACAGCTTAAGCTTCTTTGTATTTCAACATATTTTCATTATATTCTTATTCATGGCGTTTCGTCTCTTTGTGTCATTCTCGGGTCATTATTTCTTCTATCTGTATGTCTGTCCGGGTCTCTGTGATGTCACCATTCGTTTCCATTAAGACCTTTTTGGTTTCTTCCGGGACTCTACTTAGGCGATCTTCATTTCATCTCATTTGCTGGTAGGGTTTTCTTAATGGATACCTTACTGTCCATGGTTGTCTGGGTATCGGTACTTCAATAGGTGTTGCACTTCTGATAGGTACTGGGCAGAGCCCTACTGCGGCTGTCTGCTGATTTATTTGCTCATCATACGTCACATATCTTGGTGTGAACGTTCCTGGTACTTCAAAATGGGCGACTGGAGTGCAGGCTTTATTCGGGACCTCCTCTACACTCCCCCTCTGGGCGATGCATCAACCACTTTCACCTCCATCTTTGGATTCAACTTACTCGATTCTTCTGTATTTCTCTTCACTCCATCGCCTGGGTTCATTCCTTCTTCATCTTCGGGGTCTATACATGATGGTTTGAAGAAGTGTCTCTTTGGTGTCCATATTTTTATTACTGCTTTCAGGCTTCCTGCTGTCCTTACATGTTCGTCTTTATTCCATGTCATTAATTGACATTGTCCATTTGGGCTACAGTAAACCCATCTTCCCACATCATTTCTGTGTTTTCTGGGATAGAGAAACTTTGTTCCTTCCTTCTGAATACTGGTCAAAGTCTCTTATTTTTTCATCAGTCAGGTCTTTGGGCTTCCATCCTGGCTTGACATCAATCATGATCTTCATTCTTATGGCTTTTTTCACAGTCTTCTGGCACTGAGAGATTATTAACTTGATAATGCAAAATCCTAGCAATATCATCACTAACAGTGCTCCCAAGAACTTGAATGCATCTGCCATCCATTGCGGGACCCACGAGAATAGTGATCCAAACCAGCTGTCATCATCAACGTTGTCAGTTTCAATGATCATCTGGTTCTGCAGGTTTGTCAGCATACTTATGGCCTCTGTTAAGGTCCCATTCTCCTCATCGTGAGATGGTATAATGTGCAACATGATTCTCCAATTTTTGCACAAACTCCTCTATCCATGGCTGTGATCATGTCAAGGACATATCTGTTCTGAAGATTCATCAGTCGGATGGCTCTCAGCTCTTCCTTGATCGCATTGAATCCTTTTATGGTCGTGTTTATCGTCTGCAGTAACTCCCATCTGGCTATTTGCAACCATTTAGTATTTACTCCAACTTCGATTCTTGGCATAAAAACGTCATTATAAACACTGATGAGGTGATGCTGAACAGCCTGTGTTCATATGGGATTGCATGAAAGGCTTCTTCCGATATAGCAGAGAAATAATTATCTCTCTTCGTCCAAGTTATCAGATCCACAGATCTCTTCTTCCTCAGGTGAGCATCTGCTTTCGGGAAACTGTCAATATTCAGGTCACTTTTCGGAATCACTTATGCTAGAACATGGACATTCACTATTGCGCATATACCTCCCCAGTCTCTTGGCAGTCTGATGTATGCCTTGGATCCACATGCCCAATAATGATCCATAATTACTGCAGTTCCGTGCACCATCCCTGGAGCATCAAAGACTTGTTCACAGTTCTTATTCTCTCCCATCTTTCTAGTGCCATTATTCCTGAAGCCGAATTTTGGGTTTTCTAGTGGCACTATCTGCAAGGGCCCTCCTCTGTCTTCGACCCATATCAATAGTTTTGCAAGTTTCGGCCACAATGGCTTGCATCCGTTTCGCACTATGTTGATGGTGGGCTCGTAGTGACCTAAGACCATCCATGCTCGGCATATCACCACTCCTTTCTCCCATCCGTCTGGTGAAAGCACTGTTCCTCAAATTTGCATTTGGCCTCGATTCTTCCATCTCCAAGCTTCTTCTGGAGTTTTTCCTTGGACATTTAGCTTCTGGTTTGCTTCTCTTCTGAGTTCTGCTCCTTTAACTCCAGGCTTCTCATATCTGATCACAATGTGTTTCATCTTTCCATTGTTTCTTGTCTTTATGTCCTGGATATAATCGTCATCATTTGGATCAGTTGCTTCAGCTGCCCATTTCAGTGAGGCATCACTACCCACGAACTGGCCTCTGGTCTTGCACATTGCTACGTGCGAGAGACAGTTTGCTGTCTGGACATCGATTTCTACAGCTAAGAAGATCTTGGATTTCCCCATGCTGTATGGTAGGAGTGCACAAATAAAGCACTCCCCTCTGAACTTTGTCTTCCAACTTCTTTCATGTGCTGGTACCAAATGTTGTTTCCCAGATGTGCCGTGCTATCTAGTTAGTTGTTGAGTTCGTTGTCATCTCCATGCATGCTTCTCTTGATCGTTAGGGCCTCATTCCGAGGTTGGCAGTAAGGGATTAACGGCGCCGGTAAGGGTGCCGGTGCCATTAACCCCTTACCGCCGCATTATGAGGTCCTTTAGCGGGTCCCGCTAAGGGCAGTTGGTTTTACCAGGCGCCCTTAGTGGGACCCGCTAAAGGACCAGGGAGCTAATAACGGGCCCGTTATTAATGGGTCCGTTGTTAGCTTCGTCCCCATTCCCATTAATGGGAATGGGGATGGGTAAATTGAATGAGGAATTACCGGGTCCTCCAAGGTTGGAATGGCCCGGTAATTCCTCATTCAAGGAACCCGGACACGAGTTTTGAGGCAGCCATGCTGCACATAGCGGCATGGCTACCTCTAAACTCGTAATGAGGCCCTTAGTATTTTCCTGTAGTTGGCTATGACTACATCCCTAAATGCATCTGTATGGCTTTTTCTTGCTGGAGGATTCTTAGGCATCTCGGTCCATGGGGCAGGCTTCCTCATCTGCGCCATTTGAGTGGACAAGAGTCTGGCAGCTCTTTCCCTCTCTTCATACATCCTTTTCTGTCGGGCTAGAAATGTTCATATCCATTCTGGCATTGGTCTAATATATGATTGTACCGTAGAACTGGTACTTGTCCCTTGTGTTGGAACATATATGCTTGGTAATACAGTTTATGCAGTTTTATTCTTCAGTTCCTCTTGTATTTTCCTTGCTTTGACTATGAACGGCCACATTGAGTCTACTATCAGTTGTGTTCGTGCTGAGAGCTACTCCGAGTTGGCTCTTGTTTTCTTAAGAGTTTCTGACGTGGCTGCTTCTTTTGGCTTTTTTTCCAACTCCTCTTGTCTTTTCACAATATCTGTTGTGGAGTTTCTTATGGCAAGCAGTCTCTTCTTTTCTACTGTTTTGGCTTGTGGTTCTGCAGTCATTGCCACTGGGCCTGTTTTGTGTGCATTCAGTGTTTGCATGCGTGTGGTTGTCAGTAACCTTTCTTCATTCATTCTTTGCCGACCCTGTCTCCGGCTTTTCTGTTTGTTTGTTACCGCAAGTGTGTGTGTGTCATTGCTAATCACATCCATTTCAAGTTCATTCATTCCTCCGTCAGATCCTCTAGGGACTGGAATGACTATGTAAAGTCTGGGTGCTTTTGTGGGTTTCATACGTGCATCATTAGGTGGGTGCACTGGAATTGGAACGCTTTGTGCACCAATAAAAAATGCAGTTCTGATCATTAATGACAGTAAAAGAATGATGAATATGATACACAAATGCATTATGCCCCTGTATGTCAGGGGGCAGCATTTACTTCCAGAGAATCGTGGTCATCTGTCCTCCCGCGGGAGAACCAGATTGCTGCTCTGGATCCCCATCTAGATCATTCACCAAATGTCAACGTTTTATTGTTTTCCTTTACACAATATTGGGCCTCATTACGAAAAACCGGCAAGTTACCGCCGGACTCGTATTACCATTCCGCCTCCGTGATTCCCGGAATCACCGGGGCATTACGACCCCGGTGATCCGGGATTTCCAGAGGTGGAATTCTGTAAGTCCCCATTCCCATGGAGTCCCATAGAACTCCATGGGAAAGGGGAAGTAGAAACACCCGCACCATGCTGTAATGGTGCCGGTGTTTCCATGTCCGTCTGCAGGCGGTGGTGTTACTCCCGCCAGGTCACCATCATTTCCGGACCGGCTGACTTGTAATAAGACCCATTGTCTTTAGGACTCTGTGGTTAAGGGTCTCAGGTGTTCCATAAGTGTCCCCCCTCTTGCGGGTGACGAATAGTCTCTTATTTCAGGATACAGTTCCTTTGCTAGACTATGGAAAAAATCAAATTAAATACCACTTCAGTAAGTCCTTTTACTGTGCATTTTCAAAGTAAGTAACCTCCCTGTCCACGCCTCGGATTTGCTTCGGTCCTGAGGACATGTTATATGCTGATCTGTATGAAGAAATAAGGACTAAATAACAACAAATGCAATAAGTGAAGTCTTTTACACGGCTTCCTCGATCTGTCCCTCGGCGGAAGGCTTTTAGAATCTCCTCAGGTACTTCTGCTGATGGTTAGAGAGTTCTACTTGGAGCACAATTCCATGCAAGAGCATTCCCATCTGTGCAACATTAGCTGTATCTCTGATGAATCTGAGGACGTCAACATCGATTGGTCCCCCCACTAGCTCTGGAAAGTCAGTGACTAAATGAAAAAGGACATTGTGAGCTAACCTGCTGTCTTTGAGTGACAGGGACATATGTCCTGTCTTGCTGAGTTTTTCAGGATTGTAGGCTTTCTCTTTAATGTAAACAATGTCTGCACTGTCCGGAAGCGTGGAGTGCGACTAGGATCACTATTTTATTTAAAAGGTGGCTTAAATGTTCTGCATTTGCTGGGTCTCGAAGAAAAGTGAGTGTGTCTGTTGTTCTTCCGACAAGAGTTGGACAATCTTCGATTATGCGAAAGGACAATGTCTTGATAAGCTAATTTATTTCTGTCTGTGTTTGGGACATTTGGTTCCTTCTCACTGTACTCAGGAAGTAAGAGAAATTGTTCGGAAATACCAGTAATCAGTCTTCTTATTGTCTTTCGTTTTCAGGGTCTTGAAGAAAGTCAGTGACATTGGTGAGCCTCCCTACCAATTTCAGGTATGATTTTAGCACTAGATCAAAATAGGTGACCACATCCTTGGCGATGTCGCTACTGAGAGACACCATAAGTGATTCTGAATAGGGTCTTGGTATGGAATGAGTCGGGATACTGTATTTGCTTCCAATGTAAGTGTCCTCAGTCACAATTTGGTATATTCTGTTCTCGTCATGTGCCTCAGTCCAGAGTTCAAAGTTCACAGGCTATGTTGTGGCTTATACGTGCAATTCTTCTTCTTCACCCTGCAACTAGGATGCACAGAGTGTTCCTTTTTTTATGTCCTTATACCATTTTTTTGCTTAGAGGAAGTGTACAATTTAAGCCACACTTTGCAAAAGTTCTTTGTCTTTGTCTGGCTGGTCATACGTCCTGCTTTCTCGTCATGGATCTCGTCTGCACGTGCTGTGGTTCTTCCCCGTTGCTCATCAATTCCTCTCGTTGGGGTGCACGAAGGCGGCCTTCTCTGATGTAGAGTTTGATATCACCAAGAAAAATCCACGCTCTCATGCCCTGTAGTTTCACTGCAGATGGAGTGCAGTCCTCCAGTGTGAAAGGCCCATTAAATCTTGGCTCATCCCACTTTTTCCTTGTATGATTCCTTACAAGGACGGTGTCTCCAGGGAAGATGAATGGAACACAAAGTCCTTGAGCTGTGTCTGTAGTAGCATCTCCTTCTGTGTTCCGTGCTACCCGGCACCCTTTTTGTCATTGCTGCAGCTCGTCTGAAATTACAGTAAGACAAGATGTCATGCAGTTCAGATAGTTTTGCATCTCAGACCCTAAAATTTCTCCTGTTGACTGGGCATTACATCTAGCTGTATCTTAGGGTGTTAAATGAGTTATCATTCTTCTTCCTGTGGCTATCTTGTGTGGCGTAAGATGATGGTCAGAACCGGGTTGATTCAAAAGTGCATACAGTGCCAAAGGAAGACAGTGCAACCATCCCTTTCTTACAGTTAGCTTCAACTTGGCTTTTATTTCCTTTAACAAGCCATTGAGCTTCCCACAGATCCCGTTACCTTGCAGATGATACGCCGACGAGAACGTGTGCTTTATACCAAGGAGTAAGCTGATCTGTTGCATTAACAAAGTGAGGGCAATTATCTGATCTCATGACCTCGCACACCCACCACCTGGGGAACACCTCTCTCACTAGAAATTTGGCTGCACACATAGAGTCTGGGTGTGTACATGGACCTGCCTCAATCCATCTAGAGCATGGATGCACCACAACAATTAAGTATCTGTACCCGTTACATACCTGAATCATGTCCATGTAATCAACATGCAAGTGCTGAAAAGGCCCATTTGGCATTGGGATGACTCCTCTCATTTCTTTTAATGTGTGCCCAGCTGTGATTATACAGTTCACTATAAAGAATGCAACGTGCTCAGCTAAAATCTCTTTTGTCATGTGTGCCGGGTCGCCACAAGCTGTCTGAGGGGTTTAAAGAACACCCTCGACATTTCCAAATATTCTTTTCTTCCTATGGTGCCTCCCCATGGAGTTCCATTAGCTGTGTTTGCCCAAAATTACTGTACCTCTCAAGTGCAGCTCGTGTAGCCATCATTCGCTTGTTGGCATGGGTAACTTCTACTTCCATGATCGTCTCACTTTTGGATGCCATACACTTGGCTTCCGTGTCTGCTGCTTGATTTCCGCGTGAGATAAAATCTGTCCCTTTTATGTGGGCTGCACATTTCACGACCGCTATGCCCACTGGGAGCTGTAGTGCCTTGATCAGCCTGTCTAATAAGGCTGCGTGCTGCACTAGCGTGCCATCCTCCCGGAGGTAGCCCCTCATTTTCCAGCGTGCTTAGCATGCGTGCACTGTTGATGTCACATAGGCGGAGTCACTGTACAGCGTTACTTCCTGGTCTGCGTGATTCTCAATGGCGAGTATCAACGCCAATAATTCTGCAGCCTGTGCTGAATAATGAGATGGTATTCATGCACTAATAAGTACTCGAAATTCTCCATTTGCTGTGTGCTTCATAACAGCAACGCCTGTATATCTTTGTCCGTCACTTTGATCGATCCTCGAAGAACCGTCAATAAAGACACTCTCTCCTTCTGCCAAGGCATTTTCTTTCACCCTGGGGATTTCGTCATAGAATTCTTCATAGTTTGCACAGTAATGTATTGGCTCTCCTTCAGTAACTGGCTCTGCTATAAATGTAGCTGGGTTCACTATCTTACATCGGACTATCTTAATCAATGGATTCGATATGATCACTTCATAAGCCAAAGCTCTATGAGATGTCAATGTGCCCTTTGGTTTCTCTAGAATGGCAAATAGTGAGTGCTCGATGTACAATGTCATGGAGCATCCGATCACAATGGTTGTAGCCTTCTCTATGGCGATCGCTGCAGCAGCTAAACTTTGTTTGCAAGGAAAATGACCTCAAATTCCAACTGTAATATCTCAGGGGCTTGCACCCCAACGTGGTTCTCTGTGTGAGTACTGCCATCATAACGCTGCGTGTGTGAAAACAGGTAAAATTTCTCTGCATAATTGGGGATCCCTAGAACTGGTGCTGTGCAAATAGCTCCTTTGAGTTCAGCAAACCCCTTTTCCATGGTCTCAGACCATTCGATCTTTTCTTTCATCACTTGGGCCTTCTTTAGGGCCTTAAGTAAAGGCTTCATGTAAGAGCTATAGTCGAAGACCCATGCCCTAATGTAGTTGCATAGGCCTAGAAAGCTCTGCATCTGTTTTATGGTGTGTGGCTTGGCTGTGTTCAGTATGGCTTCATCCCTTTCTGGGGTCACTCTCTTTCCCTCATGTGAGATCAGCTGGCATATGTACAGCACTTCTTGTTGACAATATGGTAACTTTTCCTTGTCAACCTTATATCCTTTCTCAGCCAGTATAGTCAATAGCTGAACAGAATCGTGCCTGCATTTTTCTTCTGTTGTGCTGCAAATTAGGATGTCATCCACATATTGCAGGACGACACTTTTTAGTGCAATATTGCTCAAGTCCATCTGCAGGACTCTGTTAAAAATAGATGGAGACTCACAGTACCCCTGAGGTAGTCTCGTGCTGTTCAGACGCATCTGTCTGAATGTGAATGACGTCAGATCTTGTGAGTCATGGTGCAATGGGATCGAGAAAAATGCATTTTTGAAGTCAATCACCGTGAAATATTTTGCCTCAATGGGTATATTAGATAGAATTGTAGAAGGGTTAGGGACTAGAGGAAACTCAGCCTCAACAATATCATTTATTGGCCTTAGATCTTGAATTAGCCTCCAAGACCCTCCTTTGATTTTTTTATCGGATAAACCGCAGTATAACATGACGTCTCTGACGTCACTAAAATGCCCTGTTCCATCATTGCAGAAATTGTCTTAAAAATCCCCTCATCTGCCTCTCTGGACATGTGATATTGTTGGGCTTTCGGTAGAATTGCTCCTGGTTTCAGTTTAATCTTCACTTCTCCAACCCCCTTCAAGTGGCCTACGTCATAGGGTCCTGAAGAACATACTGAGACAGGCACTTGGGCCATGTCGTCATCAAAGTACTCAGGGCGGTTTCATGGCAACATTATTCTCTGAGGTACATCTCTTTGGATAATTTTTACCCAAAAGGTGAGACTCACTTCAACCATTGTCTCTCCCATATCTGCTTGTTCTTCAAACAGATGGTCATCCATAACGTCAGTCAATCGATATCCTTCTTCAATGGCAATTACTGTGCACTATTATCAGCCTTCGTCATCATAACCATCAATCAAGGCCACCCTCCCTCGTACTGAAGCTGTGTGTATCATCGAGGGAAATACTTGTCCCTTTTCCTCGTGCATCGGTATTCTTGGCCTGAATAAGAATTCATCAGGGGTTCTCATGATTATGTCTGCAAGGCCTGGCAATCCTGCCATAAGCACACGCATACCATATGCAAATATTTTTGGCTCTTATGGTATAGCCCTCATGGCTCTGTGTCCCGCGTATGCTCTGATTATTTCCCAGACATTTGAATAGTGCGTTCCTGGATTTGAATATATTATGCCCTCCCCCGTGAACGAGATTTTCATGTTTAACTTCGTCATTAAATCTCTACCCAAAATGTTTACTGGGGTCTGACGTGAATATAGTAATGGCACATTCATTTCACATTCTCCTATAGAGACTGGAAGTCCATTTGTGAAGGGAACACGACTTGTAGCTCTTGTAAAACTCTGAGTATCTATGGCCTCACCGGACAAGGAAAACTTGCCTTCACATATGCACGAGTGTGTTGCACCTGTGTCAACTAGGAAGGAATTTTCTTTATCCCCTATAACGACATCCACCCTAGGTTCCCTGTGAGGCTCTGGTGTCACTTATAGGATAGAACACATCAGGGTTCCCACTGAGCTGTCCTAATCCAAATACAATTTTGGCCCGCTGTGTGCTGGTGGATTTCCCCCATTCCCATTGTTACTTCCCATTCCAGGGTTTGTGGTCTGCCCTGTGGTCATTGTCTGTGATAGTTGCAATGGTGCCTGTTAGGATTGTCCTTGTGGAAAATTCCCCATGCTCTGAGGTTGCATGCCTTGTTGCGTTCCTGGTGCTTGTTGTTGCACCGTGTGATTCTGTGCAATACCATGCTGTAAAACTGCAGGTGGATTCGCCATACCTGCTCCTGTTCCTTGGCCATTCTGCATCATGCCTTGGTTTCTGCATGTGCGAGCTAAGCGCCCTGTCATTCCACACAACCAACATACTGCCGGTGGTCGGATCATTTGCCCGTTTGACATATCTTGATTACCATTTTGCATATTTTGAAAACCTCCTTGATTATTTTGGAAACCTCCCTAATTACTCTGCCATCCTCTTCCCCTAAATCCTCTTCCCCTGGGGTAAAACTGTGCTAGTTATCATGGCTCCCTCAAGAGCATATTTTCACAATTTCTTCTGCACCAATTTCACTTCCTCACCCTTAAGTCTAGCTTCCTTTTTATGATTCTTGCAGCAATCTGCAATAGTGTGTGATGGTGATTGGTATTTCAGCCCAAGGCTTGGCCTCAATTCCCACCAATTTCTTGAGTTGTTTCTGTACCGGCTCTGGCAGCCCTTGGCACAATATGAGGTAGAACACAGGTATATAATTTGTCCAAGATTCATAAGTCTCGAGTACCCATGTGTCTTGAAAATTATGTATATAAATTAATGGATCCTCAGACTCCTTCATTTTTCGTGTCAATATAGCTCCCATATCGGAAGTGTCTGGGTGTAGCACTCATAGCGCTTTCCATACTGCGGCTCTACAATTGTTAAATGGAGCTCCGTCATGCGTGGTATTAATTGTGGTTACACCAGGGTAGCCTGCTAGTGCCCACACATCGTCTGCTCTCTCACCAAATATGGCGAATAGGAGACCTTTGATATCCCCTATAGCTAACGTGTTCCCTCCTGTCATTTATTCTAACTCATGTATCCACTTTCCGGCTCCCGATGTCAACATTGGAAGCTTGTTTTTCAAATGTTGTCGATCAATGTGTGGCCATGGAATATATTGTGGTCTTACTCCCCCTTTCTAGAGTAACAGAAATTGGGATGCATAGCCATCTCTCTCTTCTCTCATTGTTCTACTGTCTATGGCAGGGTTAATATTCCTGCATCGCCGTCTGCCTGGCAATGTCTTGAGCCTATCTGCATAGGGCGGTGAAGGCATCCCCCTCTGACCATGAGATACTTCTTCAGACTGTGTGGCTGATTCTGATGCCCTCAGTGCAGACTCACTAGTGTCTGACCATCTTATTCCTTTCTCTCTTGGGAGTCGTCTTTCGCTCCGTCTATTTTCCTCATTTTCCTCACGCTCCTCCCTTTCCGAGTCAGACATTGTCTGTCCCCAATTTGTGCAACTTCTTGTATCTTCATTGTGTCTACTGATTTCTAATCTATCCAGGGATAGTTCCCTATTCCCACTACTTCGGGTGACATCCTCAGTGTCATAGAGCTGAATGCTCTCCAGGCTCTCGTCTTCCCCCTCCCCTTGGGGTGTATGTTCTAACCCCATTTCACAATATATTCTATTGATCGTTTCTCCGATGCTTCTGGTGTCGAAGTCATCTTCTATATTTGCCCTAGACGTGCCTGGTACTAAATCGTACGCAGGAAATAATTCTTCTATGTCTTACCAATCTACTACTGGAGCAGGTTTTCTAACCTCTCTCCCTAGATATTCAAGATTGTGTGCTCTCTGTCTCCGATTACTTTCTATGTCATCATCGAATTCTCTGCGCTTCCTCGCCTCTTCTCTTACTCTTTCTTCTTCCTTTTTCTTTTCATTTGTAGGTTCATCTGCCCTTCAAATTTCCTCATCTCTTCATCTCTTTATCCTTTTCTCTCGTATTCTTTGTTCTTCCTCTGTTCCTGTATGTCATAATCAGTTGGTGCTTTTTGTTTGCAATCGAGCTGTCTTTCTTGCACTTTGCGATATAGCTGTTCTCGCCTTTGTCTGTCTTTCTTTCTTATTTTTTCGTCTCTTAACTCCTTCTCTTTTCCCTTTCTCTGTACCACATCTAACCTCTCCTTTTGTTTCGTGTCATCAATGCTTTTGCCATCAAGTTTCAATAAAAAGTGTCCTGCCATCCATTCATTTTTTGCGAATGCTATCTCATCAGTTCTATATTCGTTTCCCTTCCATCTCTTCCCTTCTCTCTCTTTGTCGAGAGATGTGCTTGTCTGTGCTTGATCCCTTCTTTTGACATCACGTCTCCCCTTGTCCCTTGGGACCGTGGAGGCAATATCCTTATCCTTATCTTTCCCTTGATTTTCGTCACTACTATGCGTAGGTGACTCATATGCCGGATTGCTGTACCCCGTGGCTGCTTTAAGCTCTCTCAGCGGGTAAAATCCCTCGTACTTACTTTCTTCACCCTTTGTTTTGGATGGGGCGGGTGGCGCGGTAGGCGTCTCACCCCCCTCTGTGCATACATTAAGTATTGGCGGCTTCTCTTCCTTTCCCTGTTCATACATTTTCCAAAGTTCTAGAACAGCGAGGCGTTTGTCTAACTTTTTGCCCATGTATGTGGCATGCAAATATGTCGTCATGTGTTGCAAGACGGCTTTAGATAAGGACCCACCATGGGGCCATGGCATAAACATCTTGTGGGCGGTTCCCTTAACCCACTCTTTACTGTATTTTTTCAGTTTGGGTGTGTGTTTCGGCAACTGTTTTCACAAGTTGTCAATGTTGTCATGTCCTCCATACTTAAATCTGTTCCCTTTCCTCTCCTATAATGCTTGTGAACACTTTTGCGTGGTTTAAACGGTTCCAACAATATGAGCGAGCATCAAACACTGCAAGCTCCAATCCCGATTTTTCACAAAATTTTATACCTTCTATTTTACTCAAAAAACATCAACTCGTATGCCATATTATCTCAGCTATTCAATCGCATAAAATTTAAATCATTTTTCTCCAAGAAAATGTTTTGATGTATGACGTCACAACAAAAAACATGTAAGACAGACACTTGACAGACTAGACGAACACCAGCTGGTCACAGATATCTCTGCCTCTAATCATTACCTCTTCATGGAGTCTAAACATACCCCTTTCACGATGTCTTTAACCGTCGTGGTAGTCTAATCGTTCTCCCTTTAGCTGGGACTCTGGGTACACGTTTCTTCTAGCTGCTTGTATTAAAAGCCTAGGAATAAGGTGAATCCTCTCACTTCTCGGGTGTCTTCCCCGGCAACCTCTCTTTTCTCGAGTGTCCTCCCCGGTAACCTTTATTAACTTCATTTTTCTCAAGTCATTATTCCCTTATATATATACATTCTTCTCTACTTCTAACTATATTTTGTTTTTTCTCTCACCTCCCTCTGTTACCTTTCCCCTTTACTTGTTCTAAGGCATGCACTTTTGCCAAAACATTCAATCTTTTTCACTCACCGTTCGCATGGTTCCTCTCTGGACACTCGGGATCACCACCTTTGTTACCTCCTTCTTTGGCTTTTTGCCCGCTCAGCTGCCCGTAGGAATGGGAAGGGATGTGTGGGGAACACGGGTCCCTTCGGACCGTGGTCTGCAGTTTTTCTTACACTACCATTGTCTACGGGGAGCTTCACGGTCTACTCGGCTGAATGGCAAAGGACTTGTGATATTGCTGAAGACCTAGAGTTACTTTATGTCGGCGGTCAATGGGTGTTTTATTTTAATCAATAATCGATAAACCATCAATCTCTGCTACCAAGTGTACTCCGGAGACCCCCAGCCAGCCCATAGAGCTGAGGTTTGCTCCGAAGTACTTTAAGACAAGATAGCCGCACCCTTGAGATGGATGGAGGTGCAGATGTATTACTCCAATACCAATCAATAAGGACAACTCAATGGTTTGGCAAAGGGAGTCCGTTTAATGACAAGTACAAAAAAACGGGAAGTCATGGAAATCAGCAGTGATAAGATCGTCCTTCTCACTTCAACTCCAATGAAATTCATAAAAATCATAGCTTTTATACTGAAAACTCATCATAATTGATGTATAACACTCAAAAGTTAGTATGCAATTCTGTTGGTTAGGAAAAGGTAACTTTAATGTAGTCACTATAACTGTATATGGTAACGGAGTGAGGGGATTGGGGAAACACTGTCAGGTTGGCGTCTAAGCCTTCCTTCAAGAATGACTACTGTAGACGTCACTAAAAGTACGACGTCCCATTGGTTCTACTAACTATAGGAACCTAGATTATTTGGTCCATTGTGAGTGGGTTGGCACCAACCCCATGCATACATTTACACTTTGCTTAGCAGCACGCAGAACAGTCAGCCAGGTGCAGGGAGCCCCCTAGTTACCTGGCCTTCCTCCAATTAAGGTTACAATCAATCATTGCTTCAGCAACTATGTGTCAATTATTTTACTGTGGTTGGCCTCGAAACTGCATCTTCTGTCTGGAAAGAATCTGATATCTCTGCTTGGGTGTATGCCAAGCGTAGGTGTGAACCTGTGCTTCTTCTCGCTCGGCTGGTCACGTGCTTCCCACACTGTGAATTTGTGTAGGTTTTCTCAATTTGTGCATTTGATTCTTATTCAGCTTGCCACCTGCCTACGCCTCCTTATCATGACCTTTCAGACACAGGATATTCTGTTCTTAAGTTTCAATTATATGTAGCTACTGTTCGTTCCTTCTATTGGTATGACCTTGGCTCTCCTGGCATGAGTTGCATCCTCCGAGTTTCGATTCAGCCGTCTCTTCACGTTTTGCTAGAATATAAATCTCTTCTCATTCAGCCTTTAGTAACCTGGGTTGATTCCTCTTCGTTTGCAAAGTGGAATAACACTTATAATACTGTGCTTCGTTTTGAGGTAGATTATGTATAATGCGCTTGCCGGACTATCTTTCTACTTAGCATTGCAAGCCGCATTGTTTTCTTAGCTTTCTTGCAGTTCCAAGCATATGTGCAGGTGTTAGCTGGTTGAATATCTTCATCCTGTTTACAGTTTAAGCTTCTTAGTATTTCAACATTGTTTTCCCTTTTAGGTTCACGATATCCTTATTCATGGCGTTTCGTCTCTTTGTGTCATTCTCAAATCATTATTTCTTCTACCTGTACGTCTGTCTGGGTCCCCGTGACGTCACCATTCATCTTCCATTAAGACCTTTTTGGTTTCTTCCGGGACTCTACTTAGGCGATCTTCATTTCGTTTCATATGCTGGTAGGGTTTTCTTAATGGATACCTTACAGTCCATGGTTGTCTGGGTATCGGGACTTCAATAGGTGTTGCTCTTCTTATAGGTACTGGGCAGAGCCCTACTGCGGCTCTCTGCTGATTTATTTGCTCATCATACGTCACATATCTTGGTGTGAACGTTCCTGGTACTACAAAATGGGCGACTGGAGTGCAGGGTTTATTCCAGAGCTCCTCTACTGTGGCAGCACACACAAATGCAAAATGTCAATTAGGAGGGCAGATACATGGAGCCACAAATGCAAAATGTCAATTATTTATGAAACCCAGACACACACAAAGATCAGTTCTTGATAATGACACTTAGGGGACCTTTAATAACTGCTCTCAGTCAGAACGCTGTTCCTAATTATACTGAAAACCAGTCATTGTATGCTTTGGTTTTTGATAATGATCAGAGTCAACCTGTTTCTACTGTTCAAAATACAAACAATCAATTCAAGTTTTGTTCTATAATAATAATAATATATAAATTGGATAGGACGGCTCCCTTTCAATCAAAATTGCTCAGGTTCAACACTGGGCACCAAAAATGGTTTACACCACTACTTAGAGCACAGAACATCGACCAACGCAAATTGGAAACCAGATGCCCAAAATGTCCATCTGAAGTGAACAAAACTACCTGGAAATCAGCCAAGAAAGCTTATAAACACAACATTGCAGAGACAAAAATTAACTTTTTTAACACTCAAATTGACGAGGCCTCAAACAGTACGGGAAAAAGTTTCGAAATGTTTAACTCTTTGGAAAAACCTAAGACATAATCAATACCTTTCCAGCCCACAAGACAGGATTGTGATGCAGTACAGACGGCTTTCGAGGAGAAAATATCACAGGCCAACGATATCTTGATTACCTGCGGCCAAACTAATAAACCATTGGTCTCTAAGCATAGAATCCACAACTCTCTTGACTTTTCATTCTCACCAATATCCACTCTTGACTATTTATTTTAAAATGTTTTTATTGGCATTTATAAAATCACAATACATCAGTAGCTTGTATTTTGCCCTTGCTAAAGTACACAATTTAGTTTGAGAACTGATAACAAATAAACAATAAACAACATTAACTGTCTTCATTAGTGTTTCCATTATCAATTAATCACAGTTTGGTGGGGATGTGGTTTATAATGAGCAATTCTATGTTACAGGGTAGGTGGATAGTCTTTCTACTTTCTCATAGTCCTCAGCGATACTGTTGCGCTAGGTGACGGTTGCAGTGTCAAGGGGGTTTGTCATCTGAGGGGTGAAACATGTCCCAGACCAATACTTTCCATGCTTCAAACATTACACTCACATCTTCTTCCGACTTTGCGACACCCGCTCTCCATGTCCTGGTCTCAGTCTCTGTCCAGCGTTCTAATTCCTTATACCACATTGCGTACTGTGGTCTCCCTGTCTGTTTCCATGCCATTGCAATGGATCTTTTAGCTAGTATACATACCATATTCATTCAATATCCACACATGATATGGAAAATATGTTACCCTCTATGAAAACGAACTCTTGTTTTACAAATATTACTCCACCTAAAATCATACTGGAGCATAAAGTGCTCTTTGCACCTTTCCTCACTAGGCTCGCAAATGCCTCTTTTCATGACAACTTGGCTCCAGCATCTATCAAGTCAGTTACAATCACTCCTCTTCTCAAAAAGGGTTTGGACCAGAAGGATCCTAGCAGTTTTAGGCTAATCACAAACAGCAACTTTCTTCTAAAGATACTTGATAAGTTTGCAACGCTTAAATTGCAAACGTTTGTGGAAGCAAATAATATTGTACACAATGGCCAATCGGGATTTAGACCCTCTTACAGTATGGAGATGGCACTGATCGACCTTCAGTCTAATATGCTAAAAACCTTGGACAATGGGAAAGCTTGGATTCTGCTGCTGGTTTACCTGTCCATGGCTTTCGACTTGCTGGACCACCTTCGCCTCCTTCACACCCTGAGTCAGTCAGGGATTTGTTCCAAGGAGGCCATCAAGTGGATTAAATCCTTTCTCTCAGACTGGATGTCCATAATTCATTGGTATGAGGCCTTGTCATCGGCAACTCTGATTCGGTGTGGTGTCCCCCCGGGTGTGTGCTTGTCCCCTGTTGTTTGATCTGTATTTGAGACCGCTCTGTGCACTCCTAGAGCACTCTACCCATATTTATTTTACAAATTACCATGATGATACAGAGCGCATACTGATGTCAGTGGTATCTACGCCCTAGGACATGTTTGAGTTTGCAGAGGAGGAGGTATTTGCATAGGCCATGAGAAAGAAGAACACATAGAAGGGCCCAGAGATAATGTGAATATAAATGGGACAGATGTTGAGATGATGATCAACTGCAATGTACGCTCTCCTTCCAAAAGCAATATTTGAAAGACTGTTTCTAGAAGACAGACAGATTGATGGAAGTGGACGTCAGACCAGTAGCATATGGAGGTACTAAGGTATGAATAGTCGGATGGTTTCTGGGAGATTTCGAGTTCAAAGGAAGGACTGCATCTGGAAGAATCTATGTTACAGAAAAAGGGTTACTTCCCTACTGAGTTGTCTCCAACAGAAAAGACTAGAGAACAAACTCAACTGCAATGCCAGTGAGACAGTGATGTTCTTTGACGATGGTGGTCAACAAAAAACTAGGGTGCTGAAAAGGATTTATACATCAAATCAGAATACGGCAAGGTTCAACACTTGCAGGGCACAAGGTCAGAAAGATTTCCAATGTCTATCAGAGAGAAGTGAAGGAAGAGTTGTGCAAGCTGGAAATTGACCGAATTGTTGCGAGAATTGAGGCATCTCAGTGGGTATCTCCATTGGCCATAGCAGCAAAAGCGAATGGGAAATTGAGACTTTGTGTGGATCTTTGTTCGCTCAACAGGTTTGTAGACCCAGATCTCATCGATTACACCATCCATTACCCTGTCTCGGGAGGATAGCTCAGGGGCAACACAATCGCCTTGGAAACAAGAAGATGCGGAGCAACACAGGTTCGATCCCGGGTCCACGCTTAGAAACCTATGGGTATTAAGTGTGTTATAAATAACCAATTACAATTACAAGTACCCAAAATTACAGAGACCTTATCCACACTAGGAGATGCAAGAGAATTTTCATTGTTGGACCTCAATTCTGCATGTCAACAAATAAGACTTCACCTATGTTTCAAGGAGCTGACAGCATTTATCACACCTGAAGGTCTCTTTCAATGTGTTTGCATGCTTTTCGGCGTAGTTTCTGCAGTGTCAGTCTTTCAAAGGATCATGTATGACATCTTCAAGAATAAACCATGTGTGAAGTACTTTCAGGACGACATATTGGTTTATGGCGATGATTAAGCAACGCATGACAAGAGAATGGTCAGGGTGATAACAGGATTAGTGGAAAAGGGTCTTACCTTGAGTGAGGAAAAATTCAAATTCAACCCAAATAAAATAGACTATCTGGCACACACAATATCTGCCAAAGGGATCAGCCCAAAAAAGGATCTGGTCAAATATATAAAATGAATGCCTGAACACAAGGACAACGATAAACTACGTTCATTCTTAGACATGGCAGAATATTATTCCAAAAGTATTCCACATTTTGCATACAAGACTATTCATTTGAGACTTCTCCTTAAAGTCACAGCTAAATAGGATTGGAATGCAGAATGTTCGAAGGAATTCAACACTATCAAAGATGCCCTCAACGAAAAACCATCACTGAAGAATTTCAAGGTAGAAAGGCAAACAATCAAATCCTCCGACACAAGCAATACAGGATTTGGTGCAGTTGTAATGCAAGTGGAAGGCAAAGAAGAGTACATCATTGCTTTTTTTTTTTTTTTTGCTTTTAAGCACAAGGGGTTTCTGGAAGAAATATTGATGGATAATGGAGTACAATTTAAGTCAAGAGAAATGCTGGATTTTCTTTTGAAATGTTGTATTGTGCATTTACATCCATTTACCATCCCCAAACAAATGGTGTCATGGAACAATTGAGTAAAGTGATACAAGACTTTACCAGTTGGGCATGGTGAATCAATGAAGATTGGGAAAGGACAGTGATGGACAGAATAATGACTTATAGGTTTTCATAATACATCACCCCAGGTGTACCTCCTTTTGAAAATAGCAGGGTGAGAAAACCTAACAGTAAGATGTGTTCACCATGGCTAAGAAGGGCAAAGTGGGTCTGCGAAGATGTGGCGAGTGCAAAGTTTCATATTGAAAATAAACAAAGTTCTAACAAAAGGAGATATAATGAGAGAAAGGCAGTGAAAAAAAGAGAGATGAGGGTGGGTAGCGTTGAGGGTGAATCTACTCTACACTCTGATGAGAGGTCCCATGAAATGGTTGTTGCCCCAGAAGGATATTCAAACATTGCGTAGGGCTGTTAGGATGGACGATGGGAGAACATGGAATATGAATAGGGTGTTTGAAGTAAAGAAGGAATGCAGAAGATATGGAACTGTGAGGTTTGCAGAGCCCATAGTGAGAAGGTCAGATAGAGTGTTAAGACGTCAAAGTCATTTTTGAGATGATGTTGTTTATGGATGAAAGGGTGGTGTGTAATATGCTAGCAAGCATATACGGAACGTGGAATGGATAGCAAGGATGCAACATAGAATGAAGAGGGAGTGAAAGAGGCAGTTGAGAAGGAAAATGGAAGGGAGCTGCTCACAAGGCTTATGAAGATTTCTACTAAATTGAGAAATAAACATAAGTTGAAATACCCTCTTTCTACCATCTATACTTCACAAACCCTAAAATAACCATATCAATTATTTTCTAATAGGAAGTTATCATTCCAATATGGACAATCATGTCCACTCCCATTGTACCGTTTTGAAATAACACTTTGATAAAGGGCAATGGGACAAATGCGAACAATGAGAAACTCTGACTACTTTAAATACAATCAAATAGCATTTTAGGGACATAAGAATGACCACATCACATTGTTTCTGACAAATATGTCTTTGATAAAAGGGTTGTATACTTGACTCATTAACTGCCTAATGCTCTTTTCAGTTGTCACAACACTCATTCTGACATTAATGTTTGCTACCATGGGCCCTATATGCTCATTAGTACAACCTCAGCACTTGATTATGAGGATAAAAATGCAGCAACATCTGGCCCTTCATTGAGGATATCCTTTATCTTGTCTATGGCAATAATATTTTCTCTCCTCAAAATCGAGAGCGTCAAAAATACTTTCTTTCTTTCTTTCTTTCTTGTATATATGTATAAAAAGTAACGTGTTCATGACTATATTATACTAAATTAAAACATTCAAAAGAAATGCAGAAGAGCCAGGCCCAGCCAACTATGCACAGACCTCCAAAGAGAAATAAGTATGTAAGATAATCCTACAACCTATAATAGCATTTTTACTCATTATGTGGTCCTCCAGATGTTTTTGAACTTCAGCTTCCATGATCCATAATCGCTGTTGAAGGCTAATGAGAGTTGTAGTCCAAAACATCTATTGTGCCACATAACGAGTAACCATGATCTATACTGACTCCACCAACATATATGTATAATTTAACAGGTCTCCTCCCTCTGGGATTTGGTTAGGTTTACTACATTTAATAATAAGTCACCAGTGCCTTACTTGTGCTGCAGGGCTTCCAATCTGTTCAACGAATATCAATGTTTCAATTAATAGGATTCAAATATAATGTGGGTTTCATCTGTAGGGAGATTTGCAGGCAAAATAGTCTAAGAGGATTTATGCCAAACTGGCTTCACCTGTTGTACCATACATATATCTAGGTCACTATATGTTAATTTTTCTGTCCTCGTTCTCTGTCTCAGTCTATGACATTGGGCCTCATTATGAGCTTGCCGGTTCGGTAACAACGGTACCGGTAAGCTTGCTGGTACCGTTGTTACCCGACTGGCAAACTACGAGGTCTGCTAGCGGGTGCCTTTTTACCAGATCTGACCACTATGGGGCTCAAATGGGAATGGAGAGTAATTTTTTCCAGCTCCCGGGAATGGGCAATTACCGGGTCCACTGGGGCTGTAATGCCCTGGTAATTGCTCGTTCCCGGGTGCCGGAAATAATATTACTCTGGCGGCAGCCGTGCAGGTTTTACCGGCAGGGCGACTGCGGAGTCATAATGAGGAATATTGTCTCTCTCTCTCTCTCTTTCTCTCTCTCTCTCTCTCTCTCTCTCTCTCCCTTTCTCTCTCTCTCTCTCTCTCTCTTTCTCTCTCTCTCTCTCTCTCTCTCTCTGAGAGTTGTGTTGTCCAGTGCATGTGAGTCGCTCAGTTACTGCTAACAACAATGTAACCAGAGGAAGATCAATGATATCTTGAAGGGGTGTTGGTGTGTTTAAAAGTAGAATGAAAGCAGCAGTGACAAAGGCATTCCCAGAGGTTAGGACTGACCTTGTATTTGAAGAAGTGAAATGGCATTATGTGTGTCCTGCACGAATGTTGCCATCACACTGAGGGTGGATTGTCCTTACGGCGAAAGGTCATATGAATGGAAGTAGGCTCTGTGGGGGGACCAGTCTGCTGGGTCTATATCCACATTTAATTCTTTTTTTTGTTGCTAATTACTAGTGTTTCAGCAGATTGTAACAAATGTTAAGATTCAGCAGCACTAATAACCCATCAACAGCCAGCATGCAAAGTAAAAAATGGCCTGATGTGTTGAGATGAAAAAGATAACTGATTTTTCTTTGAGTGCGACCATTTCCAAAAGGGAAGGACTTTTTTTATAGACATTTAGTATGGATTCCTGGCAAGGGCATCTGGAAATTATTGAATTGTAAATTGACTCTTTTTTCCTAATGAAGAGTTCTCATTTCAAAATATTCTTTAAGACTACCTCTAGGCAAAAGGATAAGTGGAAAAATAGCACCAATGAGGGTTCCTGGCTGCGTTGCATAAAATCAAATAACATTTTGGGAACCGAAGAAGGGCCACCAATCTATATATTTGACACATATGTATGTGATGATAGGGTTGCACACTGGAATTAGTGGTTATTTCATTTTTCGTAACACTAGCAATTGTTTTTTTTTGTTTTGGTGATCCATGTAAACTCTTCCAGACAGCCTCCGAACTTGAGTTTAAGAAAAACATGTCTGCTGCATCTGGTAGTCTATTTGGGTCCGTAAAATCTGTAGAATTTGAGAAGAAAAGGGTTCATGAGGGGATGCTTGGTGCACAGACATCTTTAGAGAATGTGGTATATATGATAGCGAAGTTTTATTTCCGGCACATCACAGATTATTTCACTGATATGAAGGGGGCTCTTTTTCAATATCTAGCTACATATTGAAACACATCTTCTCTGCTGCCTGCCACATCATTGAAGGTTGCTTCAAGATCTTCCACATTGTGCCTGGCATCATACATACATCTGTGAATTCTGTTTGTTGTATTCCAAGTAAAGTAGTCATTCTGAAGTTGGTGAGTCCGAGTTCATTTTTATACCCGTTCATCACTGGAAAAAAGAGCTTACATTTTAGTTGAAAATGAATTGTTCATTAATTTTTAAATGCATTAGTTGCAAGGCGGAATGGACTGCTGTTCAGGGTAAGCTCAAAAGATATGTTCGGAGAGAACATCCGTCTTCTTCTCTATACATTTTTAGAATCGGGGCTTTCATGGTGCCCTCATGGACGGGACGATGAGACATCAAATGGATGCTCGTCCCTCTTCACTGGATACATTGGATATAATACATCAATGGCGAAATCAATTTTGCCGCTTTCAAGCGACACCAAAAGCTTTGCGGGCACCAGTCCTTTTTTTTCATTGTGGGCACAGGACATGGGAAAGTAATTGCTCTTTTCTGAAAGAAAAAAAAGAAACTTTGTCCATTAAGAAAGGAAGCAATCATGATAACATGTATCATGACTCAGAATCCATTTCGGGGATAAATGAATGAAGACGACTTCGAAAGCATTTCCGGATAAAGCCCATTTCTTAACAGCGTTTTCTTTTTCTTCACTTTGCACCTTCCAGTAAAGTGCAGGCGGAATTATGTGCAAGTTTCACTTGTTAACATGACATGGAAAACTATGGACAAAAACTTGCATCAGGCTTTAAGGACTGTTGAAGTGGGAGTTAAAACGGCGACACTTCTTTCTGAATAGAGGCTGCGAGAACACATGCTATGTCATTATGATAATGAGCATCTTCTTTATAAATCCATTTTTTATTTATCTATTTGAATATGATAAAAATAATGTAAGCAATGGGCGACATTGTTTAAGTGAAGCATAAATGAGCCTTAACATTGCTGCACCCCAAAGGAAGTGCTGTGTTAGCGATTCATTCATAAAGCCCAGTGCGAATCTGTGCAGTGAACCAGCGACATGATATGACCAAAATCATGCAGGTGGTGTAAATGCCATCGCATGACTTTTCACCTCTGATGCAATCACATGCCTGTTGACTCTGATGGCATCACGAAAAGTGATCTCACACAACCTGGGACTCTAATAACACTGAAGGAAGGGACATAGGACAGAACAATGGTAGTACATGTAAAATGAATGCATGCATACATAATCCTTATGATGGGAGTGGCTCGCAAACCTACGAAAATATCTGCACTCACGGCCCTCCCCCACACTCTGGCTAGCACGTACAGTTGTTGGCAGAATCTCTGACTCTATGACCAGAGCCTTTCTCCATGAGGTCGATACTGTCCCAGTGTACCTGTCGGACCACCCTGGTGAGTTACTGGGAGCTGTATGGCAGTGGCGCGCTGTCACACATGTGGGAAGTGCTATGCTGGTCTTAGGTGACTCTCTCTGGTTCCCACCCCTGCCTGATCCCCAGAATCACTGTCAGGTGGGAAAGGGCACTGACCTTTCTGAGGCGAGATGCCTATCTACACGGCTGGGGCTTTTGGTGGGGTGTGTTAGTTGTTTGTGATCATTTAGGTCTCTATTCTTCCCTTTGTACCCTTTATTAGCTTGCATACATTTCGCAAATCAAAAAGTTACCTAAGACCTTTCCCTAACTGTGTTTGTAGAAAAGCATGTGTGTTATGTTATGTTATTTGGCATTTATATAGCGCCCAATATATCATTGGTATGGCCTCATAGAGCTGGCAGGTTGAACGCCCTCGGGGACCGCAGTCCAAGGCAGTCGAGAGAGTAGGATGTCATAGGGTGCTTGGCTGCACCAGTTATGTGCGCAGCTGATGTGATTGCTTGATGGTAGCTGCATCCTCGAATTAGGTGTGGTGGTATTTTATATCAGTTGAATGTGTGCAGTCTGAAGGATGGACACCAAGACTGGGTTCTGGCTGCGTTAGGCCTGTGTAGTACACTTAAGTATACAGCTAGGCCGATTTCCGCTGGGTGCAGCTCCATTTTATCCGAATGTTGGGTGTACATGAAGTATTGTTCATATGTGAGCAGCTAGGCCAAATTGATCGAGGGGTGTAGCTGGGCTCTAATTGTGTGTTGGTGTAGAGTAGAGAGTGAGCATAGTGATAGGAGAGGTTAGTGTCTGAGTGGAGGTTTTGACTAATCTGGCTCACTAATGCCAGATTCCAAGTGGGCGTTTGTGATTGCTGCATTCAGAGTGAACTTATTCATGACTAAATAGGCGCATTCAGTGTCATCATTGCTCGGGATCTCTTGAAAAATTGACATTCGGTTGCAGGGTCTCAGCAGCCTTAGATGGTCATAGTCAGCATTGTGGAAAGAGACAGGTTTTTAGAGCCTTGCGGAAGGCTATGTAGTCTTGGGTGTGTTGAATATGTTGGGGGAGTGAGTTCCACAGAGTTGGTTCCAGGGTTGAGAAGGCGGATTCTCCGATCCTGACAGAATTAGAGGTTGGGATCACTAGAAAGAGGGCAGAGCTGCGTGAATTCAAGTCTTCCTGTGCTGTGATCAGTCACCTACCCCATTGTTTGTTCTGAGAAAACGTTCCCATTGTGTGAAACTTACCTGAATCCATGTGTTTGCCTTTGTCATGTGTGTTGTGTTTTGCACATTGAGACCCTAGGCACATTAGGCCCCTTTGTCACATTTGTGTTTTTCACATTTCTCACAGTGATTGAGGAGGGTAGACAGTGGTTGAGGAGAAACCGGCAGAACATGGTGAGAAGGATGTGGCTACCAATACGGAGGAGGTTGTGGTAGCTGCATATTCATTTGAGGACTACCTGCAAAAGAACGGAAGTTCCTTCACCTCGGGCCAGGCACATCCATGTGCAGACCAATTCAGGGGGAAAGGTCTTTAGTACCTTCAACATTCAGTTCCCATTGGAGGAACTAAAGCATACAGGCATATTACGAAGGATAGTTTTCTACATCTGCCTTTGGTTTTCTGGGGGAGACATAGAGCAGACTGACCTAGTTACATGGGTTTCCATGTTTAAGCATAATGTTATCTGTCCAGTAATTAGTCCCTGGACTTACTTCTAGAATGTCAAACTCTCTCCAGAGCCTGAAGCAGGAATAACCCCTGTCTGTCTCTTTTGGGGGTGTATCAAAGCTCATTGCCTCACTATGGGGGTCTATGGTTGGAAGCCATGGGGTCTGCCTCCATCTAAGGGATAATGGGATTGTGGGTGTTGGCACATGGAGCCCATTACGAGTCTATCCCTTTAAGGAAACGTGGTGCTGAAAAGTTACCAGTGCACAGAACCACCCTCCTGTGGTCCCAACACTTCAGCTTACACAATGGTACAACCCCAATCTGTTATTGGCAGACTGAGGAATCACCACGAGTATAGAATTATATTAACAACAGAAATATAGAAAATAAGACCGACTAAAATATGCACATTTTTATGCAAATGAAATGTCGTTGGTGCTGGTTTGGGCTTGCAAGAGGTATAAGATAAGAACGTTTGCAGAGCATGTCACTTCGGCCTGCTCAGTTCCCTTTGTGCTTGCGTGAGATACATATTGACTAATAATGCCTATCCAATCATATTTGAGGAAGGAACACCCAGCACACCTGAGGTTCATTAGTGAAGGGAGGTCTTGGAGATGGACTAAGGCCTCTGCATAAGGCCTGGGACTCGTAAAAGGGTGTTGGTTGTAGGGGTGAGTGGACACGTGCAGGAGGCTTGGGGATGGAGACCAAAGTGGAGCATGAGAACAGAACATGAGGCTGGATGAAGAGAGCTAGAAAGGAGGAGGTGAAGTTAGAGAGGTTGGAAATCAGAAAGAAGAAGTTGATGGAGCAAGGACAGGCAAACAACTGGGGCAGAGTTGTTCACCTTATTATCTAAAAAAGAGTCTATTACTGTGTGCAGGGGCCACGGCACAGCAGACTTGTGACAACCATTTTGTCAGTGTGTGTATGCGCAGACTAATTTTATCACTGTGAATACTGCTGCACTCAGCGTATTTGTGCAGTTGCACAAACCTACATATAGACTGGTGTCAGGTCTCTCCATGGTGTGGTAGAATGGTGCACCCACATGCCCTGTAGGGTGCACCAAAAGGGTCTCTGAGACAATCTAGCTTCCTACTAATTGGCAGCATGGGTGTGTCCACTGAACGTACAACACCCCCGGTGTGTTGTGCATTTAACAGTTTTCTTATAGGATTGTTTGACCATGCACATGTTTTGATCCTGGACATGTTCACATGGCCATTAGGCCTTCCACCACACAAGTAAATAAACAATGTGATTATAGTTGTGGGATCGATCTCTGTAGGTGCGCTGGTTACCACTCTAATAATGTCAGCTAATGATTGAACCTTATACAGAGAACAGTTGGAGCGAGAAAGATAACTCCCTCAAACTTCCCACAAGGTTTGTAAACATTTAGACACAGAATTTGAGATTTGGGAGAAGTTCTCACGCTCAAAACCAATTATTTAATTATTTAAGGTAGTCCATCAATTTTCCAATAATATAGCAATCCAAAAAAGTCAATAGTAGAATCAGTAATATGTATTCTTCATGGATGAAAAACAGCCGACACGTGTTTCATCCCCTGGTCGTTGTCAAGTCCTATTGAAATATTCTCCGATACCATGAACGCTTTTAGGACCGTCAAAATATTCCGTCCCAATTAAGCATCTCCAAAGCACTGGTTCCAGCAAACAAACAATGTGAAGGTGTGAGCACGGGTGGCAAATTGCCTTTTACAGGAACCTGTTGGGATTTAACCCCTAATTGAAGGAATTCTAACATTACCATAATCAGAAATGGCTACCTCAAATGATGTGCAATAACATTAGCTTCAGGGACTAATACATTTATGCCACAATAACTAAGATTGCAAGAGCTCGAATGCGTCAGACTCACAAACTAACCACTATGTTTGGAACCAGTGCTTTTGAGATGCTTAATTGGGACGGAATATTTTGACAGTCCTAAAAGCGTTCATGGTATCAGAGAATATTTCAATAGGCCTTGACAATGACCAGGGGTCGAAACACATGTCAGCTGTTTTTCATTCATGAAGAATAAATATGATTGACTCTACTATTGACTTTTTTAGATTGCGGAAAATTGGTGGACTACCTTAAATAATTGGTTTTGAGCGCGAGAACTTCTCCCGAATCTCAAATTCTGTAAGTAAATAAACAGATAACTTTATTTAAATGCTCATTCACAACAACTATAGAATTACAGAAGGAGTGTTGTGTTCCTTCTCTAAAATGCAACCACAGCACCTCAGGGACAAATAGCACAATATGTAATTTGCACTGGAATCAAAGTTGTGTTAATGTAATCCCATGGAGTTTTATTCCTGTCTGTTTATTTTATCATCACCTATGTGCAAGCCTGCTCTGAAGATAATGGGCCTCATTGTGAGTCTGGAAGTAACCCTCCTGGTGTTACCTGCAGGTTGCAACCGGACTTGTGACATTTTACAGGCACCTAGCTTGCCGGTGCCACCGAGACATTTCAAGTCCCGTCGGACTGGCAAGTTAGGTGCCAGTGAATGTTGTTCCCCATTCACGGAAGCACCCGCACCGTTGTTAGTGCCATTGCTTCCGTGATCAATCTGCCTACCTTGACCGCTGTGCCTGTCAGGGTCAGACCTGTCGGGGGCATCAAACCCGGCAGGCAGACTCAGAATGATGCAGTCCGGAAACAAGGGTGCCGGTAGGCTTACCAGTACCTTTGTTTCCAGACTGCCACTATTGTAATGAGGCCCAAAGTATTCCTAAATTACAACATGCCACATCAGCCTAAAAATTACTTTTTCACTATAGAAGTTCAAAACCCCTAACTACAATCAAATTGAATGAGTAAACATAACCACGTCCCACAGTAGACCTCAACAAACAAATTCAGTTGAACATTGACTCGTTTATTTTCAGGCAATTTTGATTTCATGAACTTCTCAAAGTTATACGAATGTTGTGTGCTAGAATTCGGTTAAGTTAAAGTCAATTTCATGCTGATCAAAGTCAGTCTTTCCTACCAGGGGCTGTTCAAAGGAAACAAATTGTCATTTTTTTGGGACCAATGGCTAGCGAGTATGTATGAATGTTTATACGTAGGTGTCTTCTACTGCACAAACCTACCTTAGGAGCACTTGAGCAGGAGGATACACTAGCCAGGAGAGGGAGAGAAAGCAGTCAGGTTGAGTGACTCAAATCCCGTGATTAGCATCTGGCTAATTATTCTCTTTGAAGAGTATAGCCTTGAGGGAGGGGATCCTCTTAATGTGCAGAAATGTGTTGCTTGACAGGAACGGGTAAATAGAAGCAGAAAGCGTGCCTTGATTTGTCCTCTTTCTTGCATTTATTATTTCCCAGTCTGGTGATGATTGCAGTCCTAACAAACACCATGGGCCTCATTACAAGTCAGCCGGTCCAGAAACAACGCCACCGTTGTTTCCGGACCGGCTGATTCCGAGTCCTGCAGGCGGGAGGTGTCACTCCCGCCAGGTCTGACTTGGTGAAAGTAACACCACCAGCTTGCAGGCGGACATGGAAACACTGGCTCTGTCATAGACGGAACCAGTGTTTCCATGGTCCCCATCTGACTCCACGGAAATGGGGCTTTACAGAATTCCGCCTCCAGTATTACTGGGTCACCGGGGTTGTAATGCCCCGGTGATTCAGGCAATCACGGAGGCAGAATGGAATTACTGGTCCGGTGGCACCTACCGGTTTTTCCGGCACTGCTACCGCCGGACTCGTAATGAGGCCCCATCTCTTTTAGGATGTGTTAGATGTAGTAAAATGTGTGCCCACCTTTGATAGGACAGGCCTCAGAATGGTGGATGGCTTTCTGCAGGCTCAGAGAGGAGGCTGAGACACCACAGTGGACAATGTTGCCAATATTTAAGTGGACCAGTGCCTATGCATTGATTTTGAAACCTGAGGTTGGGATGATGGGCAGGACAATGTACAGAAGTGTGAGTTGGTACGAGGCTGCTTGATTATTTTGGGAGATATATCCCAGAAATGGAATGCCGCTGTCAATGATGAATCTGAGTGATTTGGCCTTTGGAATGGGCCAATGCATTGAGCGCAAACAGTCAGTTAAGGACATGGATGTGCATGGTGGATTTTCCAAGGAGGAGGAGGAATCAGTGTTTCGCTTTTGGTGGCCAGATAGCATTCAGTCCTGTACAACTGAGAGGCAGGCTTTCAGTCAAACAATGTTATGGTTGGAGCAGTAGACCGGAAGGCAGAGCTGCAAAGTATCTTGTCCCAAATTGAATAATAAAGTATTACTTTGCTTTGTGCTGACACAATATGTAATATTTAAAATGCAGACCCAGCAAATATGTTGATTCGTATTTACCAGGCATAGGGCTGCAATGAACACATTACAGTGCAATACACCCTTTCAGATAAGCACCATGAGAGGGGAAAATATGTGCATTATGAATGCTTATCATGTGACTGAGTCTTCCACAGCCCTACAGCCCTCTCTGGGGTAATTAAAATCCAGCAATGGAGTTTTGTAAAACTACTATAATATGCAGTATTGTTGGAAGAAACCTCAAAAGCATGAAACACTCCATCACTGTGTTGAAACACTCCATCACTGTGTTGTGACAGAACCCTGAAAAAAGGGGGTGGTGTAGGTCTTATCTACAGGGCCGCCCTCCCTTTCCTCTCTGCTCTCTAACAAATTGTGAATCTATCTCAGCCAAACTCCTGTGCTCCCCAATGCATCTATCACACTACACCTCAACTATCGGCCCCTAGACCCCATCGCAACCTTTGAAAGGTGACCTCACCCAACTCATCCCCGCCAACCACAAGCTGACCAACCAACTCCTAGTCATGGGTGACCTCAACTTTCGGTTCAATGACCCTGCCGACACAGAGGCAACTGCTCTTGCCAGTGCCCTGTCAGCCTTAGGATGCCTCCAGCATATCACTGACCCCACACATTGACAGGGCCGCAACTTAGATTGGCTATTGGATCATGCAACTAACAGCACCATCCTTTCCAATCTACCGTGCCCGTGCTCTGACCACCACTCCATCACCTTTACCATTCCCATCCCTAGCAAATGTGAGCCACCGCCAGCGACCACCTCAGCCACCACTATGGCCTCGAGCTACCGCAACCTCACAAGTGCCCAGATCATTACTCTCCTCAGCCATCTCCCCCCTACCACCCAAGACCCCGATGCCCTTGTTGACCAACATACTACCTTCCTGATCAACGCTATAGACCTCCTGACACCACTCAAAGCCTGGAAAACCAAAAAAACCTGACACCACAACTATTGGTTCACCCATAAGCTGAGAGACATCAGTGCTAAAAAAAGAGCTGCCAAAACCATGTTGTATAAAGAACCAACCCCAGCCAACAAAGCCATTCACTCCAAGATCTCCCTCCATTACAAACATACTATTCATTTGACCAAAGCAGCCGCTTACGATGACAGAATCACCAAGGCGTCTTCTAGCAAACAGGAACTGTTCACCATCCTCTATGAGTTAGACACTCCCATTGCCCCCACATCACTGTCCTGAAAGGCAGTGCATGGTGCAACATTGCCCAAGACACCCTCACAGGCAAAATCTCTCAGCTGCAAGCTAAGATTCAAGCCAAACTGTCACACACACCAGCTGTCACCCCTCTCGCCCCAACAAGTGAAGAACCGAGAGACATCCCCCTGTTCCATTTCCATCCCACCTGCATCACCTCCCTCGCTGACATCATCAAAGGCCCCAAACCCTCAAACTGTCAAGGAGACATCTGCCTTGGTAAAAGAATACGTTGCACCACTTCTTCCACTCATCTCCTCCATCATCAATACCTCCTTCGCCACCTGCACTGTTCCATCGTCCCTCAAGGAATCCTGTACTACCCCGCTCCTGAAAAAGCCTTCCCATGACCCGTCCATCCCAACCAACTACTGACCAACAACCACTTTACCCTTCCTTTTGAAAATCATTGATAGGGTAGCTTACCTCCAAATCCAGAATTTCCTTGTATCCCACCACATCCTGGGCATGTGTCAGTCAGGCTTCCACCCCAAATATGGGACGGAAAGAGCCCTTCTTGTCCTTAAGAATCAGCTAGACAATGCTATTGATCATGGCAATCTCTTCCTCCTTTTGTTGCTCGACCTCTCTGTGACCTTCGTCCTCGTCGACCACCCAACACCCTATCACCATCTGACATCATCAGCCTACTTCTAGCCTAACACTACTAAATGGGTGGCCTCGTTTCTGGCGAATAGAACTTTGTGTGTCTTTTCAGGTCATGCTGCTACTCATCCCATGCTGACAAACTGCGGAGTACCCCAAGGTTTGTGTGTTTCCCCCACACTGTACAATGGGTACACCAAGCCGCTGTTTGACCATCTCGACTCAATAGGCATTTTGTTCACCAATTATGCTGACGACATGCACATTCTCAACCCCCTTTCTGGTGACCACCATCAGGACACTCATAAAGTGAGCAAAATCTACAAAACTATCCAATCCTGGATATCTGCACACAGCCTCTGTCTCAACGATGAAAAAAAAAGAGCTGCTCATCGTTGGTCCACCTGCCTGCCTGTCTAAACTCAGCCATGCCTACAAAGCCTTCACCAATTGATTGCCTCACCATCCAAGTCACCACCTCCAAAAAAACTTGGGGCATATACCCAGATTCCTCAATAAGTATGTCACAATAGGTCAATCACATTGCTTCGTCTTCTGGCTATGCCACCAAGCTCCTTAATGCCAGCAAGACCTTTTTGTCGACCAAGAGCCGGCTCGAGGTAGCCTGTGCCCTTATCAGATAAAAACTTGACTACTGTAACTCTCTACTATGCGGCACATGTGAAAAAAAACCTGTATAGGTTACAAGTAATACAGAACAACGTCCTCTGGTCTGCCCTCAATATGGGCAAAGTTGAACACATCACAGAAGCCAGCAAATCTGCCCACTGGCTCCCGGTGAAAGACTGAATCGCGTTCAAAACTGAATCACGTTCAAGATCCTGTCCATTGCCCACCAGTGCCAGTCTAATTAGGCCCCAGCCTACCTCACTCAGAAAATCAAGAAACACTCCCTGGCAATGTCAATGAGAACGGCCTAGAAGCACCAACTCCTCACCGCGAGAATTCATCTGGGCGGCCATCCTCTGGAACGATCTCCCACCCCTGCTGCATAATTAGCCGTCCTACAACATCTTTAAAAAAAAGCTCAAAACCCACCTATTCAACTAATGTTCCCCTTTTTACCTGTTCCCCCTCTTTTCTGTGCCCATGTAACAAGTGCCTAGATGCCCATGGGCTTTGCACGCTTGTATTAATGTTTAAATAAATAAAATAAATAAAATCACACATCTAATGTTGTACTGACTATGCCCCAGCTCGACGGGATTTTTGTAGACCTGCTATGACCTCTATATTGTGTATTGTTACAACCATCAATGGTATTCATTTGACCAATGTCAAAAGGATGAAAAGCAGACTCAGGAATAGCTGACATGTCGATGATTTTCCATCATTTATTAATTGGTTCTACCCAAATGTAAACCCGTGACAGGCACATTCCACAATGATTACTGAGCAAAGTTGCAATGAAATTATTGCTATTTCCCACAGAAGCGTTTAAGTACTGGCATATGTGGAATATATTTGATTATGCACTGGGTGTCAGCAAACTCTCAGTTTACACCCGTAATACCCAAAGTGAGGTGAGGCAGTAGGTGCATTGAGTTCAAGCCTCCAATCTAATGACCAGGTGATTCAGGTGTTGTCAGTAACCTGCCCCTGTGAGCACAATGCCCCACTGAGGGTAATACCCTAGAACAAAATGATCATGTAAACACACATTTCTCCAGTGAATCCTCAAACAGCTCTACCTAACTTTTCTGGAAGACCAAAATAATGAAATGTGGCCCAATAACCCAACTAATGTGAAAATGATTGACCTGAAATTAAACACAAGGCAAACCAAAGCTCTAGAATAGGTTAAGTGCCTGTTATATTCACTTTTGCAATTTTAGTCCCAAGGCGCCTGCATTCACCACCACAATTATTTTAAATGTATTTATTGTGTCCATGTTAGGCACTTACACATCAAGTCAACTACTGTTTCAAAGCGCCCACAGGGTGAGCGGAGGGAACAAGGAATTGAAATACATTACAAAACAAAATATTTATTAAGAGCACTGACGGGACGAGGATTAAATTACACTACTACTATGCCTTGTGAGTATTCAGAACATGCAAGTGCGGAAACGAAGAGGGCAGAGGGCATAAGTGCTATGGAGTCCGAACTCATGGGTGAGCCACAGATGAAGTGCTTGGGGTATTGACTGCTCCACAGCTTGGGGCCACATTAGAAGTAAGTGCCAATCTCCGGGGAGGAGCGTGTGCCAAGGCAAGTGCTTAGAGTAGACAGGAGCTGGGGCGATTGGATGTGGGAGGTCAACGAGCCCGAGGATGCATAATGGCCCCAGACACCAATCACAGCAACATGTGGTATCAGCAGAGGAGAGAAGGAGGAGTTAAAGAGGAAAGTCTTGAGGAGCTTCCAGAATTTAAGAAAGTCCTGCTCAAGGGGCAGAGGCAGGGGGAGACTGTTCCATAGAAGAGAGCCAGCAGAGGAAATTGATCGCCCACCTAGCCTCTGTTTAGCAAAACGCTTTACACACAAAGAGTTGGTACCAGAGGAACGTAGTGGTCTAGAGGGAGAGTATTTAGTAAGATAAAGTTGAAGATAGTGCCCAGCCAGCCTTGTGAATGATGCAGTGGGGTCTGAATGTAGTTTGTGCAGCAACCCGGAGCCAGTGAAGACTGTTTAGGGCAGGAGAGATACAGTCCCTGGGCTTAAGGCCAAGGATAAGTATTGCTGTCCTATTCTGGATTAGTTGGAGGTGTCACAGAGTGGAATATGGTAGATTCACGAGGAGGCTATTGCAATAGTCAAGCCTAGAAAGAACCAGAGCTCGGGTAACATGAAGCCTCTGGGGGAAGATGAGAAAAGGGAGAATTCCTTTGAGAAGGAAGAGCTGAAGGTGGGACTTCTTGGCAATGTCCTGAGTGTGAGGGAGGACATCGAGAGATGAGTCGAAGATGACTCCAAGGTTTCTGGCTTCAGAAGAAGGAGCAGGGGGAGAGCCCAAGGAGGAAGACCAGAGTGAAGGGAAGAGGAGGGAGCAGGGGTCCCGATGGGAAGGATCTCAGTTTTACAGGCATTGAGGCAGAGATCGTTGGAGGTGCACCAGGACTGGATGGCAGATAGGCAGTCAGGGATGATGGAGGGTGCAAGAGGGTCAGCAGGAAGTATGAAAAAGAGCTGTTTGTCATATTCATAACACTTGATGTTGGATGAGAAGGAGGAGATGAAGAGTGCACGCAGAGTTAGGTAGGTGTTAAAGAGACAAGGGGAGAGGATAGAACCCCGGGGACACTCCAGGTTGAGAAGGAAGTAGGAGAGGAGAAGATACCCAGGATGACTTGGGAAGAGTGGTCAGTAAGGAAGGATTTCAGTGAGTCCAGTGCCCGTTCCAAGATACCAAGGGTTTTGTGGAACCTTTGTATGAGGATGGAATGGTTGACTGTGCCAATGGCAGAGGAGAGATCGAAAAGGATGAGGACAGCTGGGGAGTTGTAGTCCAGAGATGCAAGGAGTTCTTCACGGGTGTTCAGAAGAGCAGTTTCCGTACCTCTGGATGCTCAGAATCCAGATTGATGGTCGTGCAGACAACCAACAAGCTCAGTGTGGGAGAAGAGTTGGGGCAATGCCAGCTTCTCCAGCAGCTTCCCCAGGAAGGGGGGGATGGAAATTGGACAGTAGTTGGCATGTCTGGTAGGGTCTGTTGAAGGTTTTTTCAGGAGTGGGCGCACAAGGGAGTGCCTCAGGGAGGAGGGGAAAGATCCTGTGTCAAAAGATTGATTGCAGAAATCAGTGTGTGCAGGGGCAAGCAAGCCCATGTTATCCTTGATGGTCCTGGATGAGCAGGGGGACACCTGTTTAGAAGAGACCTTCATTAAGCGGACAACTGTGGTAACTTCTTCGGATGTGACATCGGAAAAGGTGGAGAAAGAGGAAGGAGGAGGGTAGGGTAACAAGGGAGGCAAGGGGGTGTGGGATGGTTTGGGTGGGTGTGTAGCAAGGGTGAGCCGGATGTCCTGAGTTTTTGTGGCGAAGTGTGTGGCCAGTGAGGTGCAGAGGGCCTGGGAAGGAGAAGGGGAGGAGGAGACTGCAGAAGGGTTGGCTAGTTCCCAGCAGATCTTGAAAAGTTCAGCCATGTTGTTGGATGCCCCGCAAATGCCTATATGTGGCCTCTTTTGTAGGCATGGATGGAGAGTCACTATTACCTTTGGAGCAGGCAGCAGGCAAGTTTGTCAGAGGATGAGCCAGAGGTTTGCCACTTCCATTCTGCCCCCCCTGCACTTTTGTTTCAGGGATACAAATTCGGAATCATACCATTGTGTTACCGTTAGAGTCAGGCTTTAGTTGGATCCTCATGACTGGGGCAAGAATGTCAAGAGTATTGGTGATGGAAAGGTGGAGGTTGCTGAGAACAGAGACAGAGGTAGAATAAGAGGTAGGGGTATGAGGGGGGATGAAGGTGGAAGCGAAAGCAGAAGCTGACACTCATTTCATCGGGTAGATGTTAGTCAATGAGGTTGGCGGGAGATTGGATGAACATTGGGCTGCAGGACAAATCTGCAGTCTTCCAGCTGTAAGCACACTTTATGAAAGGCACAAGAGATTTGCATGTAATGGTAAAAGGTGATTACATATGAGCTTTGCAAAGCATCCAGCCATTGTGTGAAGGTGTCTAGAGTATGTGCATGGCCTTCGAGTTCCCTCTACGGGCAAGTTTTTAAGCCTGTCTGCAATATGCCTGCACTCAAGGAGATCATATATTGCTGGAATGTGCACATGCTGCACAAATCATCTCTCCTGTGCTTGGACAAAGCATGCAAAGCTTTTCAGTTATAATATTGTTCACGTTCCACATACAATTGAGTTCATAGTGGCAAACCCGGGGGGATTTCAAAAGATATTCTAGTTTGGAAATAAGAATATATTCCTTTTTGCCATGAACCCAGCACACCAATAATGTATGCATTTATAATGCTATGTTGAATAGCATGTATACATCATCTGGATGGTCTATCGGTGGTAGACCTTAATGAGGACTGACAACACCAGGGCCACCTTTTTTTATCATCACTCTGTCTGATTTGTCTTCACAGGTTTCTGATTCTAAATTAATTTCTTACTCTTACTACTCAACTTACTAGGGGCTCACCGACAACAACGGACGACTTCCTACAAAACTCAGACCTAATGAATCTTTCAGAACACCTAGATCCAACACTCGATACGAGCAATACACCTCACCAACAAGAAGAAAATATCAACCCTTCCAAACCGAACAAGGAAAATAATACTCCCAGGATCAACAACAATCGTGAAGAACAAGAAAGCCCACTGACCTTCCTAACCCTAGAAGAACGTCGACAAAAGATAGAACGGTCGGCAGAAATCAAACAAATAACAAATTCAAACAAAACGAATACGCGCCTAAGATTCGTCAGCACGAAGGTCGATCAAAAAAAAAAAAAACACGTGCTGAAAAAGATAACAACACCCAGCCAAAAAATCTAAACGAACCCGACCGATCGTCTGCCCCAAAATATTCGCCCAAATCATTGCGAAGAAATCGAGAACAAAGCAATAGTCAAAAACAAAATGCTGTCTATTTGACTCAACAACAAAACTCCAAAACAAACACACAATATAATTACAACTACTCCGAACGTCAGACGGAAAAGTGGATCCTGAAAGTTGAACAAACGAAAGACAACAGAGACGAAGTCACACTAAACAGAAGAGGAGTCTTGACGCTGATACATCTTGTTCCAAAATTGTCCCAAATAACGTCAGACGATCTAAGAATTGTTGAACCAAGTCACTATCACGGAAGAGCTACATGTAACCTTCACATCATCTCGAGAAGAATCAAAAACAAACTGCTAGACCGAGAAAGGGACTTCCACAGTTTGGGATATCATCTCTCTCAACAACAAAGCAACTACGAGAACCCAAACTCCAAACACACAATACCCTCAGCGAAGAAATCACGTAACAGCGAAAACGCCTATGACCCAAGACCCAAACATAACATAAATGGTAGGGCACATGAACGGAGACCTTCATACCGAAACACCACTACGACCGCTCAACAAAACTCAGATAAACTACCACCAACTCAGTCTCAAACTCCATCTCAAATTGCCCGAACTCCATCCATATCAGACGCTGCTACTAAAGACAACCAAAAAGCGAAAATAGCCTTCCGAAAGGAACGACACGACCAACACAAGAACCTTACCAAAACCACCACTTACCACAAAACTTGCCCTGTACACCAAAAACCAAAAATTCGACTTCATCTAGCTTCTGGGCTTGGCTCCCAAAAGCACTGGCAACGCATCGATCAAAATAGCAACTCATGGACAGATCCAGCCTACAAGAACCAACAACTACTCAAGAAAAACTCCCCCGTGACTTGAAACTACAATCATGGAACACCAGAGGATTCAAACACCTCACCTCACCTAGCGACGTCAACCTAGGATCAGCAGATCTGTGGTGCCTCCAGGAAACCTGGTTGACCAAAACTCCATCACTCGATGGCTTTGACCTTCGTTTGGCACCAGCGTCAAAACGATCACTTGGCCGACCATCCTCAGGCCTCATAACTGCATGCCGAATCAACAGTGGCCTGGCAATAACAGCCATTATCGTCTCAAACTATTCACTGCAGGCATTACTGCTAACATGGGAACTCCCTCCTAACGCGGAAGCACTCCACCAGACGATCCCGGTGGCAATACTAAACGTCTACTGGAATTCCGCGGCAATTGATGAAAAAAACTTTTTGGCCTTAATTGAATCCACTGTGGACGAGGTACGCACCACCTACAACACATACCACATTATAATATGTGGCGACCTAAACGCCCAATGCATAAAAACTTCCACTAAAGCCAACACACAGAGTGAACGACGAGGGGAAGCTTGGACCAAACTGATGAATTCTAGACACCTTCACAATTTGGATACAGTGTATAAAAGCAACACCCGTCATCCAACATGGACAAACAACAACTCGACATCCACCATTGACTATACTTTTGTATCCGAACCCATGCTATCCTTAGCAACTTCTTTCGATGTCCAGCTAACGTCATCCAGCGACCACAACATCCTGGTAACCACATGGAAACCACCACTCATCACCCGAGATAAAATGGAGTATGGACTTGAACAAAATAATCAAAAAAATAGACTGCGTCTCACAGCTCAAAGCATAAGAGACTTGACAAATCATTACTCAAAAACTAACGATACACCTGAACACGAAACCATGGATTATGCTCCCCTGCTTATCTCATACATGACACAGCGAACCAACCCAAGCAAAACCACTCAAACACCCACCCATACATACGACAAACTCTTGGTTCTCAGACGCCGTGCCTACAGGAAAGCAAAAAGATCAGCAGCAACATTTCCCCCGTCCAACAGAGAACTAACCATCAAAGAACTAACGAGAGAATATAAATCTTGGGTGAGAAGACACAGATGGACATTGCATCAACAAGATGCCGAAATCATGCTAAAAGTCATCTGCACCAATAACGCAAAAGAATTGTGGTCTCTACTCAATAAAACATCTTCGTTTACCGGACCAGAAATGACCAATTCAATCGATGAAGCAACTTGGGCCACCCACTTTAGATCACTCTTCGAGCTGCCAAACACTCTATCCAAATACGAGCGTCCGAAACCATTGTCGACTGACCTGAATCGCCTAAACCAAACTAATATCTGGACAAAGCTGGACGATTTAGATGACATTTGTAACATCATTAAAAAATTGAACAAATCCAGAGCTCCGGGACCTGACGGTATCACCAATTTTGACCTGAACTCACATCCAATCGAATGGGCCAAATTCATAAGATCCGTGTTCACACGATGCGTGGCTGCACAATCGATACCTCCTACATGGCTGTCCGCAATAGTGGTCCCGATTTATAAGAAAGGCGACAAGCAAGACACTACAAACTTCTGCTCTATCGCGCTACTAGACCCTATAGGGAAAGTTTTCGGGTCCCTTCTCCTAAAAAAATTCCAATCTTGGGCCACAGAAGCTCCGTGCAATGACAACTTCCAAGCCGGATTCAAAAAAACACTGGGAACCACGATCAACATCTTCCTCCTAACCATCTTGAAAAGCAAAATAAAAGACGGCCACCCAAAAGTGTACTCAGCCTTTATAGACTTCTCCAAAGCCTTTGATAGAGTCGATCGCAACAGACTGTGGCAGAAACTATCTTTCTGGGGCTGCCCAAGCGACATTCTAAATCCAATTAAGGCACTTCACACAGATACCAACATTAAAGTACGACAAAATCAGCAAGGCAACTTATCCACTCAGATCAACACGCATAGATTAGTCAAACAGGGCTGCCCTTTGGCCCCGGCCCTCTTTATCCCTTACATGGGAGATTATCAACATTCTGAAACCTCAATCAGATCCTTCCCACCAAAAATAGCACAAACACCCATCAGTAGACTGCTCTACGCGGATGACCTTATTTTTCTGGATTTAACGCCCATAGGCCTCCAGCGCCAACTCACCAATCTACAACTATTTTGTAACGAGAACAATTTGGAAATCAACACAGACAAAACCAAAATCATGGTGATGGAGCGCAAAACCAGAGAGCGGGACAAATACAACTGGTTCCTGGAAAAAACGAAAATTGAAAGAGTAAACAGCTTCAAATATCTTGGCGTAACTCTGGACAATTCAGCAAAAGAAACGTCTATGCAAGAATCCCTGTCCGATAAGATCCGAAGCCTGGCAACAAAAGGCAAAGCAATAGACAGAAAATTTGGTAAATTTTCCACCATCCCGCTACTGAACTTCTACAAGCAAAAAGTGGTCCGCATGGTTACATATGGATCAGAAGCGTTGCCGTGCTTACCCAAGACTCTTTGGCCCAAATTGGAAGCCTATTTCTGGAGGACGACCCTTGCCCTTCCGGACTCAACGCCAATCACACTGATCCGGCGAGAACTCAGTCTGCTTTCTCTTCAAGGCACTGTAGACTGCAACACTCTGATGCTATACAGGAAATGCATTCTATCAAACTGTTCCTTTCTCCACGGCCTGGTGTCCAAAGAAATTCTAGAGGGAAGCTGCATCCTGCTAAATCAATGGAAAAACGAAAACCAAGCTCTACTGAAAATCATCGAATGTACAGAAGAAGATCTGATTAACAATCCTACAAGAATAATAAAAAAAACTAAAGACATGGACTGGATTCGCACTTTAGATGCAGCCTCAGAATACAAAGCTTGTCTCTCACTTACCACCGCTATGGAAAAAACGTGATGATCTACAGAACTACATCAAAAGATTCCCCAGCCGAGCAGCACGCAATCTTATAATCAGAGCAAGACTGAATCTTGTGGACACCAACGAAATCCGCCACATAAGGAAGCAATCGCTGACTAGTACCTGCAGATTCTGTGGAAACGAGAAAGAGACCATACGCCACCTTATACTGTCCTGCCCAAGCTTGACAAATATCCGCCACCCCTATATGAAATATATCTGCCAACACTCCACAGTAACTGATGAAGATACATGGTGGAAAAGGATGATAAGTGGTGACCGGACATCGTGGCAACTAGCGACATACAAAATCCTTGACGCTTTAACAGAAAAACTCACTGCGAAGCGAAATGAAAACTAAGACTCTCCTTGCAAAGCGACCAGAAACTCTAACCTACAGAATCAAATGATTAAGATGTCCAAATTCGGACAAAAGAAAGAGAAAAGAAACGATGTTGTAAAAATCAAATTTTTGATTAAATACTCAAAAAAAAAAAAATAATAATAAATTAATTTCTTTATGTGTGTCAACATTTAAATGGAACCAATTGCTTATTTGAAATAATCACAATAATACAGACCTGATATGAAGGTCCTCATTTTAGTAAATTGCAGGGTAAACTCACACTTACTATAAACGACTGCTTCACTAGGAAGTGGTGGCAATATGCTTGGTCCTCCCTTCAATGCCTCTTTTCAAATAGCTAATGACTGATTAAGACAATTGAATCAAATGTGACTTGTCTACTACTAGGATTGTCTACTTAATCAAAGCATTCTATTCTCCTCTGAAGAGGCTGGACGCAACACAGCTGTCCTAGAGATGATAACTTTGACTCCTCTCAGAATGTGGCCCTGTGTGGTTGGGCCAGATGTTAACTGTACCACATCAGCAAATACATCATTGATGAGTTGGGACAACCCCTGCTAGGTGCTGTAATGTCTTTGCAAAGTTTTGGATTGGTGTGAGAGGATTAACCTACTGTACCAGGTAAATCCTATAATAGGGTAACACAAACACACACTAAAGCATACAGAACAGATCCTGTGAACAGTGCTGGTAATGCATTCGCAGACTTGCCTGCTAGACAGCACACAACAAGGATTATGGTGAGGTTTTGACATGCTCCACTTCACACATTGATGATGACTTTAAAGTCTGCCTTGAAGTAAGCTGCCATAACCGGAAAAAATGCTGTAAAACACGTTTTCCTGAGTATCTGATGTAAAGTCTCCAAGAATTTGCTACGTAGCAGTTGTTGTTTTGTCTCCCTCTTTTCCATCTCCTCTAAATTTCGAAGGTGCAGACCATTCATACCTTTCCCTAGCCTCTTTCACTGTTTGTAAGATGTCTGTCATAAACTGCATAAATATAGCTTTATGTATTTATGTTTTTATATACAGGGAGGAACAATGCTATTTTGATCACAAAAGAATGTGCGCTAGATAAGACATCTGATTTGGCAGGTAGAATTGAGTTTCTTACAGTGAGGTGAGTTTGAGTGACATCCTGTCCAGTTGTGAATGGGACTAAATTGAACAGCCAGCGAGACAATAAATGGGTGTGTAGGAGATATCTATGCATTAACAATCAATGCAGGGAATTCCCCCAATCAAAGGTGCCACACCAGTATACCTATTTATATTATTCCATCTAGCCCTGTCTAGCTACCATATCATACCATGTAGATCCCTCGCATCTGTGCCATAGATAAGCCAAGAATCAGGCCGGTGTGTAGAAAGAATATATTTTTATTAATGAATAGGAAATGTGATCTGTATACAAAGTCACATATCACTCCACATCACTCCGTGGCTCAAATATCTTTCTTTCCTAGTCATTTATGTTTTATACAAATTGAAAGCCCTAGTTCGTTTAGGATGACACAAATCACAGACTCTATAACCCCACAACATGTACAGTTTTCCCTCTTTGGTTAGTGACATCCTGGTTACATAGAAACACAGGACTATAGAATGCTTCAGATACCTGGGTCACTCACCAAATAACGTATAGAATTGTGCAGTACCATGGGCGTGATGGAACAATTTAACTTCACCATATGCTTTGCATGGGATTTTCTTTATAACAAGTAGTACCTTGAAAAATGACCAGATCAAACACTTGCTACTACACTTCATATGAAGTTTAATTAAAAGAACATGCAACCCATTTCTGTTGATGAAATAAATGTCACACATGCAGCGCTCTTGGTTCTTAATCTCCCTGCACACTTGGCAAAGCTAGCAGTGTTGGAGCACAACAGACTTTTAAAAACAAAACACTTCTATATATTTAAGGAACATTTTTTTCTCCACCACTGCAATGAAGAATCTCTCTTCTATCAGGGGTCACTTTCTCACCCTTTGCAGAGATTTTCTTTTAAATCAGTGACTTCACTATATTTATGTTGGCAAGACACTCTTCTGCCCGGTTCAGCAGGGTCTGGGGAATAGAGAGCAGTTGTGAATTGTGTTTTTATGCATCCTTCCCTATAGGGAATTTTGGGGTATGCAAAAAGAAATATATTACTTTAACAGACTATATTTCTATGCACACTGGAAGCAATGTTGTTGATTTTGAATTTCAACAAAATCACCTGGTGTAATTTTGTTATAGGTGAATTAATTAAATGATAATCTAGTAAAAATACTAAGGATCTACTTGGTCTGCCCAGTCAATCAATGAGGGAAGATATTAAATCAAGCAGATTCCCACAAGACTTGGTTTGGTTACTTACATAGAATATTATCTGGGTTTTGTGCTCAGTAAGAAAAGTCATCAGGGCTCTTGCATCATCTCATGGGCCGCATAGGGACTTGGCCTCACAAGGTTCAGTCATGGATACCTTCAGAATCCATCGCTTTTATTCGGCACTCCAGATTCCCTATAGATGTTTGTCTTTCTCCTAGTCTAACCCACCTCATAGGCAATCATGGTTCTCAAGCAATTTCTTTCAGCAGTTCCAACTGAGATGATTTCAGACAGTCGCCTCTTTCCCATTGAGCCTCCCCTTATACATCTTTAACCACTCCCCAAATTATCTAAATTATAACATGGCTGTTTATTGGATTGGACATCTACTGCACTCCCCCTTCCTCTGATTAGTCCCTTTTTGTTACCAGGCATCATCCCTGTGAGTCACAACTTCACCCCTTTGAAATTACATGTTTTAACCTATTCAGTTATGTCCTTAAAAACTACAACATGGAAAAAATGTATTTACAAATAAGAGTCGTACACTATATATGTTTCCGAAAATATCCAAACATGCCGGACTTAATTAAATGTGTCTCATTTTGGCAAGATGTTGCAGGTTCGAATGGCAGATTTTTGTAATTTACCTAAACAGGACAAAAGACAGTGAGCCTCATTACGACCCTGGCGTTAACCATGGCGCTATTAGCGCCATTGTTGACGCCGGTATTTTACCAACTCCGCCATGGTGAATGGCAGAATTACCGCCCCATTCCAAGGTTGGCGGGGCGGTAATTCCCCATTCACCATTGGCCCTTCCCCATTCCCATTTTTTCCCCATAGAGCTCAATGGGAATGGGGAAGGCGGTAATTACGGTACCACAAATTGCGGTACCGTAATTACCTTGAAAGTCCCTTTGCGGGTTCCTTCCTTAACGGCTGGTAAAACCAGCCGTTAAGGTCGGGACTCGCAAAGGGACCTCGTAATTAGGCAGTAAGGGTTTAACGGCGCCAACACCTTTTACAGGGCGCCGTTAACCCCTTACCGCCTGGGTCGTAACGAGGCCCAGTATCACAAGCTTAATCTAATTAAATGAGTTATGAACTCCCTGAATCTTCACTTTGCAACATTTTCTGGGACACTATCATCACATTTAAGCTTGCAACTCTTGTTCCCAAAGTCTCAACAGATAGATCTACATTAGCTTTTTAATGATGAACCCTTTTTATGAGTGTCACAGTTCCAAAGATAATGGACAAAGTATTATCCCCCCAAAGCACCTGTGGTAATCTGAAATCATATGCATAATCTGAGTTCCATAAACATCATAAACATCACATTTCTTTCTTCCTCATAGATGAAGATCCAGCCATCTGCTTCTTCGTTGACCCTGCCTGCAATTAAAGCACTTAACATTCCTTTCAAAGCTAATGACCATAGTCATCTTATCTCTTGAAGCATATGGGACACCCCACATCTTTATTCATGAGACCCCCCCTCTGGTGTCTGTCAAATGTCATCAGCTCAGTGAGAGGGGCCAAAACTGTACTTGAATTTTGGGGAATTATTCAGAGTTCACATCCATCAGCTGGGTCATAGTTTTTACAGGCGCCATCTTTTCACCTCATAAACTTTTAGTTTGACACACACTCCACCCATTTCCTTGGCTCTGTTAGATATCCTTAGATAAAGAGAAGAGCAGGGCTTCATCCTTGCATTTGATGCGGGAAGATAAACAGTTCTTGACCTTCGAATCTCCTTAGAAAATGTATTTTGAGTGGGCCCTGCTTTTCATAATATACAGAAACCTCATTCTTTTAAATGTTTCAATTTCTTCACACATGAGGGCTTTTTTCATGTAATTGCATCATGCCATCAATGACCATCTTCATATTTTAATATCCCTTTGAATGCTTAAGGCCAAGGAGTTTTCTCTGTAAACAGTTCCTTTCAAACCAAAATGCAAAATGTAATCATTTTCCTGGCAGCTCTCTGTGTTAGTAAAACTGTACTTTAGACATTAGTCATATGGAATGGTGTCATATTTAAAATGTTCCTTGTTCCAAACTGTAAGATGTACACATTTCCTGGGTTTCAGTATTTTAGCAAATTAACCTGCTACAGCAAAAAAAAACCTTGCACCTTATTTCTGCTGCATTTTTTAACAGTTTTCATGGTTTTGCACTGCTGGCCTTTTCCCTGCCAGTCTACAGCATGCTTTCAAATTACAAGAAAGTATTCATGCATTTTTAAGCCACAGTCAGCCAAACGCAGTTTCCTTTTGTATCCTCTGGAGGCATATAAATATCCAAAGATGGACATACATAGTTTAACGACAACCCACATTAGACATTTTAAAGTGAAGGTTTGCAGTACGGCCAACTGTGTCAGGGATGTTACCATTATGATTAAGTGGTAAGTGGAGGCAGAAAAAGTGAGGGACAGAGGCAGGTTGGAGGCGAGGCAAAAATGTTAGCTCGAAGGCAGATGAGAGCTAGCTTAAGAGGGTATCTCAGAGGTGAGGAGGTAGGCTTTTAATTTGGTTTTGAACAATTGGTGCTGACCTTTTCTCAGATGTCTGAGGGAAGAGAATAACATGGAAGTGGAGTAAGAAGAGAGAACAAGGAGAAGTGAGAGGGCGCACAGGGAGGGCAAGGTGCCACAAGGGTAGTTGAGGAGGCAGAGTGGAGATTATCAGCAGAATTAAGAATTTCCTGTGGTTAAACAGCTCTCAATCTAAGCAAGACACATTTTTCTAAAAACTACCTAGTGACTGACAGAGTTTGGTAAAACACTTTGAGTAATGCATATTCACATATGTGCATTTAGTGATATTCGCCTTGACAGCTTTTCCTTTCAGCAAGGTAAAATACATAAACAAAAAAATATTCAACTCTTTAAAATGCAAGATAAAGAAAAGAAATGAAAGGGTGCTGAGTGAAAAACAGAAAATCAAAATGCATGTTTACTCATGCACTGTCAGTCATAAGAAACCAATGCAAATATACTGCATTTATAATTAGGGGGTTGTACATGTCCTAATCTGAAGTTGTTTAAGTAAACATTTGGTGGAATACTTAGTAGAGAATGAGAAATAGGACCAAACTTCTCCTTTTTGAGAGTAACTAAAAGCAGCCGGGAATGGGGCGGTACTGATTTTATGAGGTGTTTGCAAGATGGAAGATAATTTTGCCCAGTTTCCTGTGCCAGGCGCCAGATTAAATGTGTGCAATTAACAAAGTAAAATTGGCTTCAATTCAATGGAAACGAACAGGATGGACAGCACAGGTGATTACATTAATTACATCCACTAGGATTGTATTGGCTAACGGGGCAACAGGGGTGTATCAGATCAGCCCGAAGTGGAGGTCTTAAGCCTTTATAAACCAGCTGAAAAATACTGCAAGGGAATCATTCACATGTACATATCATTCACACATCATTCACCCAGGTCCAGATGGGTGCATATCTGGGAGGACCCAACTGACCCTACAGGAGTTCACTGACTGGATTAGCTGCAAGTATTCAATTTAATGGATGGCCATGACTGTGGCTCTAATCTATGGGCCTAGAATTAACACTTTGCCAATTTTTTCCAAATTCTGATTTTTAGATGCTTCAATAAATTAGTGGCAACACTAAATTAAAGCACATTAAAAACAAGGAGCAAACATTACTGGGATGTCTTAACCCTGATACAGTAAACTGGTAATTGGGCTAAAGCTTGGCACTTTGTCAGTTTTCCAAGAGTAAACCCGTATTAACCCGAGGTCTTTCAGAAAAAAAGAGCTTCCAGCATTTGCTCAGTGCTGAATTATACGGGGTCCAAGTCGGCTAATTTGGGCATGTTCATGTGTCGGTGCCCTGTTTATGTGGTTCTCTCACCCGCGCCCTATATTTTTCTAGCATTTGGGACACTGTCATTTGTATTTGTACACACATAGTAGTATTGATAAGTACGTCATGCAGAGCGAATTCCCAGTGGGATTCGTTTGCGTAGGACTATTGGTATGCTCCACCTGGAGGAGGAGCAGGCGTATGTGTGAGGTACTTTAACCTCAGGACAGGCTGGGTCTCCCCTGCTGTTCAAAGCCGGTGGAAGATCCCCTGGGGGGCATAAAAGTAGGAGGAACGAGAGACCGGGGAGAGAAATGTAACTGGGAGAAACGCGGAGGACGGTGTCGCCATCATATGTGTTGGGACGTCCTCACAGGCCGTCTGTCTCCGGGCCGGCGCCTTGCTCTCCTCTCCCCAGAGTTGAAACTGTGAGCCAGGCCGTGAGCTGAGAGGCAGATTTGGCTGGTGTGTGGGCGCATGCAGCGGCGCTGCTGTGAGGGACAGAGTTCCTGTTCCATTTCACGGTAGTCCGATCTGAGCGCTGGGTTGGAGTGGGAAAGTGTGAAAGGGTGAGGGAATGGAGAAGTTATACTTTGAGCCTCCTTATATTTTGCCGAGTGGTTTGTTCAAACACAGGCCTGTACCGTGTTGGGCTAATCTAGTCAGAGTGGAGCACAGTAAACCAATGGTTTGCCTTGTCTCACGGAGAGGCTGCTGAGGGGATTGTGCCTCAGGCTAGCATCAGATGCTCTTCTAGGAGACCCGGAAGTGGGCCCTAGTATAGGTAGAGGATGTCAGCGATCCTCTTAGCAACAGTGTCCTTTCACCAGACGCAAGGGTGGCCCTGAGTTTTTCTGTGGGGTCCCTCCCATTGTGTGTTATTTTCTTCCTCTTTCCCCCATTCGGGGGAAGGCGTGACTGGGCAGTCCCCCTCCTTCTGAACCCCCTTTCCTGCCATTGTGCACAATCTCTCAGAGGAGCGTACAGTTTGCCTGTGCAGCCATAGTGACATGGCTGGTGGTAGTTTTATACTTATCCCTGGTGTTATATGGGGGCGAGACAGGCCTGGGACCATGTGTTTACCTGCCTCTTACGTCATAATAGAGGGGGAGTTTGGGGTGTTAATGGTACATTTTATTTTCTTCCACCATCCCTACCACTCCAGTTAAGGGGTAAAGGTGGAGTATTTGCCCAGCTTAGTCAGATGTGTTAACTGTTGGTCTGTGTCATATGTGTTGTTTGTTTGATGGTAGTCTGCAGCTAAAAGGGGGGTTAGGAATATTGAAAGGGCTTAAGTGAATACAAAGGCAATGAGAGCCCAGTACGCCTACTCAGTGTACCGAGGTGTTGCTATTTAATTATTTATTTATCTAATGTGAATAGGCTTGCGCCCAACCATGATGATGCTATTTAATTATTTATTTGTCAAATGTGAATGAACTTGCACCCAACACCCATCCACCCAGAGTACCAAGGTGATGCTATTTAATTAGTTATTTGTCAAATGTGAATAAACTTGTGCCCAACACCCATCCACCCAGAGTACCAAGGTGATGCTATTTAATTATGTATTTGTCAAGTGTAAATGAACTTGCGCCCTAACCACAGTGCCAAATTGATGCTGTTGATTATTTATTTATTTGGAAATATTGCCCTCCAAACACCCTTCTGCCCAGATGAGCGCATTGATGCTATGTTTATATTCCTTTTGAGGGCAATTAATCATTGGTTCACGTCAGGCATGAATTGAGAGTGCCCCTCACTAAGGGCACAATGTTGTAAATATGTAAATGTTGTAAGGACAACTCGTGTATTGTATGAAAGTTATATAAAGAGCTGATCAAGATTATCAACTGAATTAAGGCAGTGTCTGTTTATTTATCCGGGGACGCAAGTACCTCAGTCAGTCATTAGAGCTGACCGTGTCACTAGGGAGGGCCAATTATCCCTCAAATCAACCTGCATAGGAAATGGTGCTGCCATAGGCCCTCCTAAGAGAGTTCAGCAATCACCCCCATGGGTGTTCATTTGCACATGTGTGCTGTAAGGTGTATGTATCCCATATTCAGGTCTCCTACAGGTTGCTGTTGACCCTTTCCCACAGAATCAAAGGGACAAACACCTTACACAAGCAAAATAGCAACATGCATTTTTCTTTCCTATGGTTAAATTAGGAGACACCATGATGTACTTTTGTAGTTAAGCCTTCAGAATGTTCCTGTACTAAAAAAACAACGAGTTCATCCTGGTATTGAGTTACAGCACAGTGCATAAAGATATCCTGTGCTGATCCTTGGACTTTCTTGGCCAGGATACATGGATCCGTCAAAGCACAAAGGAAGAAAGATAGGAATCCTCGCAGGGGGGTTTAAAATGCTTTGCCTGCACATTGTCATCAATTCCGCTAGATTGCTTTTAGGTTGTTCATGATTAACTGACAAAAGAACCTGTGTTTTTTACAGAGTTTCTACACCTTTCCATCCGATGGATTATTCAGGGGTTAGTCCCCATCTATCCCCTGATGAGTCAATACACACAGCACCACGATTGTGAGTATGAAAGGTTTACTGTTCCGCAATGGCCATAGACACATTATTGAATGATTATAAGCACCTGTAACATTTTAGAAGGTAGGGCTCAGAGTATCTGCTGAACTACTTCATTGCTAAGATTTGAAACTGTATATTGTTTGACTATACTGTTTTAAAGCTCATATATTATCTCTACAAATTAATAAATATACATAAATGCTAAACAAGAGAGTTAGAGCTTTTTTAATGTGTTTCTATTTATTAATATACATACACTGCATTTCAAGTGCAAATACTTGTTGTTATAGTGATAGAAAATTCAGGGAAATGTTGATAACATAGAATGTTTATCATACACACAAGGGTAATAGACATTGGTTCCTAGAAACTCTAGACATATATGCACAGTAATGTCACTGTCCGATCATAGGCCTGTCAGGTTTTCAATGGTAGTGGTTTCTCTTGCACTAAGTGTATAGATATAACTCCCCCCCAGAGCCTTACATCGGGTATAGCACTATTCTCTGCTTCAAAACCTGCCAAAGCCCTGTGTGGCCATTCGGACCACCTTTCATGTGTAGGATAGGCTCCGGTATGCTGAAAATCAAGACACAAGTTTCAAATAGTATGTGAATGAGCAACTTCCTGCTAGCAGAAATTCATCTTGACAACAAGCAAATAATAAATTGATAGTAACCCACGTAGAAAGTCAAGATTAACCAGAGACTAGACGAGTTTAGAATCAACTGTGGGCAATTGCATGTATTCCCTTTGCTGGCTATTGGCTTACAACCAAGCATACATACAATTGTATAAAAAGCAGTATTTGCTAGGAACAGGCTTCCAAATAGAAGAAAGGTTCTATGATCAGCAGCCTTGTTATCTTCTTATCCTGCATCTTGGTGGTTCAGGAGTCTGAGTACTGCCCACTGAGCCTGGCCGGGGTGATGATGAAAGAGAGCTGAATGAGTCTATGGGGCAGTCATTCTAGTGAAGTTTCCACAGATAATAGATCCCTCCAGTTCTCTCTCCATGATTATACAGTATCACCTAATGCATACCACTGCCATCCCTTTGTGCCTCAGCATGGTGGGGGCTGCACGTTTAGTGTGGTAGACATGCTGGTAGCTGTGGTTTAGTTGTTACATGTTATCAGTTAAAGAAAGTGATCTAATCTTCTTCTGGAATGGCACAGAGTTCCGGTCAGGGTGGGCCACCCTAGAACTGCAGCCACCAGGTGACCACCGTACGAGCACCTCAGATTGTCTCAGTCTGACCCTTGCAGCCCTCCACAGTACCACTTGGATACACTCCATCCAATGTAACATGGCAAATGCATGCAACACAACAGATGCAGAATCACCTTGCTCACTTAATTAGACTGTGCTCACCATCACACCATGAGTCTTTGGCTTCTGACTGCTGTGCATTGCCAGGGACCATCACTGTTGCAGAACATTGCATGTGAGCATCGAAAGTCGGTGGTAGAGGGTTTGCAGTTGCCTCAACAGTAAATACACATCCAAACACATTACATTGGATGTCGATGGAACAAGGGCACCTTCTGCCTCCTGATTTGTGCCACCTTAGCCAACACATATTTGTCATACTGTTTGCACCTACCATTGACTCAGCTGTTACCTCCCACCACACAATGCTTTCACAATATTGGATCTCATTACGAGTCTTCCGGTCTGGAAATAAGAGTGCTGGTAGCAACGTACCGGCACCCTTTCTGGACAGGCAGACTACAACTCTGCTTTCCTGGGCCGGTGCACCCGGCACGTCTGACCTGTTGTGCGCAATGGCCCCGGAAAGCAGAGTTGTCACAGAAGCACTGGCACGATTAGCAATGGTGCCTGTGCTTCCATGAATCGGGAATGGGGAAATCCCAAACTTGTAAAGAACCGTTGGCACCAGGATATCAGGTGGCAGATTTGTTGTTAAGGGGATGAGGGCAACCTGCCAGTAGCACCGCGGGTTACCGCTGTCCTCGTAATGAGGCCCAGTGTGTAACTTTGTCAGAGAGTTGTAAAACCTGTTTCTGAATATTGCTGTGGTATGTTCAATGTTCCTTTATGAAAGCATGTTTGAAATGTTCTTAGGCCCAAGTCTGGTCTTTTATCTTAGATTGCAATCCTATTCAGTCTACTTATCCTGCTGCCTGTTTCATCTCTGATTCTGCTTTCATTTTGTCTCCCCTCTTGCAGCCAATCATTGCCTCAAGTATGATGTTGATCCTTGCCCTTATCTCTTTTCATGTTCAGTAAGACAGTATACTGTATAGAGAAAACAAACAAATCAATATTGAAAATGACTCTCTTAGCCATCTAAGCTCTAAGATCATGCGAATACAGGAGAGTGTCTTGTTCTGCCAACATATTGTGACTAATATTCTTAGGATCTCAGCAATTCCAGATGGGTAGTTCCACAACTATGCTTTATACATTGTCTCACTCAACCAATAGGGCTTGGGAAATAACTACTAAAAAGTCTGAGTAAATGAACAAGGATTTGTCATTGATAATATGTAAACAGGATAGGAACTTTTCCGAGCAGCACTGGTTTGCATTAGGAATGTTTGGTATTATTTTCAGATAATTCATATTTATTAAATTAACCCTCATCTTTCTATCATAGGGAAACACGTGGGGGTGATTTCTCACTTGTACTTCAATGCACAGTTGTTGTTTACCAGTTCTGGTATATAAAAAAAAAAACAGGGCAACAATGCATGATATGATCACATTGTTGTGCTGAGTCCATGTCCAGAAAGTCTGCGGTGTAACACAAAAGGTGGTTGAGAGTTAAGGCAACAATTCAAACATGCAGCACAAAGTTAAACAAGCACTGGCAAAGTCAACAGACCTAGCTTAATACATGCAGAAGGCTAGATTTGTTCCTGAAGCCTCATCTGACAAAAAAGGTCTCGCCACAATATTGCCCCTCCCACCTAATCCCCCTTCCCAGTTTTTTACTACCTATTCCCCACAACCCACTACCCCTTATATCTCTTTACCTGACCATCCCACACCCTCCAATTTATGTGATGAGTTTTTTGGGCCAAAAATCGGCAACAAAAAATCCCTGGTGATGAATAAATGATGAATAAACGTTGTAATTTATACAGCCTGCCATTGGTTTCTTTTGACTATTTCCACGGAAGAGAGTGTACTGCACTGCTTCTTTCTAATGTTTACCAGACTGCAAAGCTGCCTCTTTGAACTGCAGCCTTATCAGTGTTTTAATTTCACTGCCCAGCTTCTTCCATGTTCAATGCAGATATTAACCTGATCGCATTCGCTTACATCCTATTATTTGGATTACACAATGCAGATTTCTTCCTGACGAGAATATAGTCCCTTCTGTTCGAATATAACCCTGATATTTTGCGAAACTCTAGAGCTTTAAAATGTAATGAAACTATGTGTAAAGGTGTGCCTGCTCTAATACCTCATTATGCATGCCAGGGACCTGACTTGTTTTTTCAGGTGTGGTGGAAGCATGGGGCAGGATTATCATGGCGGCCTCCCTTGCCAGCTTTGCCTTCATGCTAGCAGACATCGTTTGGATTCCTCTGGAATGTGCCTGCTTTAGCACATTCATTCTGTATGAATCATTGTCAATGCTTCCTGTAAGTGGTTAAACTGCACATAGAGTAACAACGTGCATGGAAGACAGAACATAGGCGGTGAAGTGAGCACCACAATATAATAAGACGAAAAGGGAAATTAACGTTTTGTTTTCAGTTAAACAGACGATCGTGAATTGAAAATGAAAGTGGATTAAACGCTTACATCATAGAGTTTTATGCCATTCAGCAATCACAGTTTGATTCTTCATGGAATAACTGAACATCTTGGTGACGTCAACAGCAGCAGTTTAATTGTCAAACTTAATTGTGTTCCTCCTAGCATGGTCAGAAAGATTAAAGGATGCTTTTTCCTGTCTTTTCTGACCATTTGAATCATGTTGTGCATTTAAGGTCGCTTTCTGACCATTTGAATCATGTTGTGCATTTAAGGTCGCTTTCTGACCATTTACATTGTGTTGTGCATTTAAGGTCGCTTTCTGACCATTCACATTGTGTTGTGCCTTCTGACCATTTGAATCATGTTGTGCATTTAAGGTCGCTTTCTGACCATTTGAATCATGTTGTGCATTTAAGGTCGCTTTCTGACCATTTGAATCATGTTGTGCATTTAAGATCGCTTTCTGACCATTTACATTGTGTTGTGCCTTAAGGTCGCTTTCTGACCATTTGAATCATGTTGTGCATTTAAGGTCGCTTTCTGACCATTTACATTGTGTTGTGCCTTAAGGTCGCTTTCTGACCATTTGAATCATGTTGTGCATTTAAGGTCGCTATCTGACCATTTACATTGTGCTCTGCCTAAGGTCCCTCTCACATACTCCTGCCACTCACCATTATGCCTCCCCTGCCTAGCAACTACCTTGCCAGCCTCATATTCCTCTTAATTACCTTTACACTATCCAACATGCCACCCCAACCCCCCACCACCATGTACACGACCTCAAGCAAGTTAATGCCCACAACAACCGAGATTCCTCTAGCAACTATGATCAATCTCCCGTGCCCCACTGTAGTCAGAAACATAAAACTGAGAGCTAGACTAGCCAAAATACACGAGCCTCTTGCCCGCTCCATGCCTACTAATAAAAGATCTAAATCCACCCTCACTAGCCTCGACAACTATAGACTCAAAGGATCTTTGAGCTATCCCACTAAAGACCTTAACTCGCCCATCATCCAGAAAAACAACAAACCCCCTCAGAAACTATCAGCCCCTACTGCACCTATAGTAAGCCCCCAAATTAAGGGAGCTCTAATTAACGCCAGATCACTAGTAGCCCACGCTACTGAAATCGCAGACCTACTGATCAATGAAGATCTGGACCTCCTCGCCATCACAGAGACTTGGCTCCACCCTGCAGCAGGACCTATGTTGATGCTAGCTATCCCAGAGAATTACACCATCTTGAGACAAGACCGACCTAATTCCAGAGGAGGCGGTGTTGCCATCATTCACAAATGCAGCCTTCCAATAAGATTAGCCACCCCCACCAATGCCCCATCCTGCGAACTACTCTCAGCCAAAATCCCCATCACAAACACTCAAACCCTCAATGTCCATTTGATCTATCGCCCCCCAGGTCCTCTAGGCACCTTCGATGAGGATCTTAACACTATCCTATCCACCAACTTAAAAAACACCACTCAAATGCTCACCCTCGGCGACTTCAACATGGGCTTTAATGACCCCGAAGACCAAGCCGCCATCACCACATTGAACACCCTCACCGAACTAGGATTTACCCAAAGAAGCCTAAAACCAACCCATGACAAAGGCAGAATATTAGATTGGATAGCTGACTATAATTGCCTAGCCAGCGTTACTGACATCTCACCTTGAGCCTGGACTGACCACCACCTGGTTTCATTTGTATTGTCAACTACTAGACCTCCACCCATACTACCGTGTAGGGCACCCCCTACTCTTACCAGAAACAAAAAGAGTATCACAGTGGAGAGACTCATCCCCAACCTACTCCCTACACTGAACTCACTGCATGACAACTTGGACCCTGAAACTTTGGTCGAGGAATATAACAAAATCATGTCTTCCTCCCTGGACTTAATTGCCCCTCTCAAACTCAGGCCAAGCAAGTCCAAAAGCCACCTTAACAATTGGTACACACCTCTCCTTAAAAACTTAAGACAACAAAAAAGACACTGTGAATCTATCTGGAAAAAAAACCCATCAGTAGCCAACAAACTTAAATTCACCAAACTAGCAGCCCTGTACAAAAAAGAAATCTTCCTTGCTAAACGTACCTCCTTTGACTCTCGCATCTCCCAAGCCAGCTCAAATACAAAGGAACTATTCTCGATTCTAAAAGAAGTAGAAACCCCCATAGCACCCATTGACACTTGTATAAAAGACAAGAACTGGTGTACCGACATCCAACTTGCCCTAGCTAACAAAATCGCCACGCTACAAAAGAAAATATCATGTAAAAAAGCCTCCTTGAATAATCCCGTCCTGCCTAAGCTTGAGAAACGGTCCACAACTGAACATTTACAATTCAACTTCACTAAAGTGACCATTCTTGAAGTGGAAAAAATCATCTTGTCATTAAAGCCATCTAATTGCCAAGGAGACCTGTGCCCAGCACAGCTCATAAAAGATGCTGCCCGTGACCTCTCCCCTTTTATCACTAAATTAATCAATGCTTCCTTCTCCACCGGTTCCATCCCAACTAATTTAAAACAATCCTGGGTATTACCCCCACTAAAAAAAAACACCCTCGACCCAGCAATACCAACTAACTATAGGCCTATAACAACGGTACCATTCCTTCTGAAAATTTTGGATAAGGTTGCCTATGTACAAATACAGAAGCACCTGGAGGATCACCACTTGCTAGGAGCCAGACAATCAGGCTTCCGACCCCAACACGGGACCGAAACAGCTCTCATCGACCTTAAAACACAGATTGATCTGCTCAAAGACAATGGTCAAGCAGCTCTACTCCTCCTCCTTGACCTATCCGCTGCATTCGATCTGGTCGACCACGCTGTCCTCTGTACCCACCTCCACTCGGCTGCCCATTTTTCCCCCGAGGCTATTACTTGGATCAGATCCTTCCTTGATGGGAGAACTATGAGGGTCTTCTCGCCGACAGACGCGGCAGACCCTATACCCATCACCTGCGGTGTGCCTCAGGGTTCCTGTGTCTCCCCGACACTGTACAACATATTTACCAAGCCCCTTTTCGATGATCTGGATCATCTCGGTATCACCTACACTAACTATGCAGATGATACCCAGATCCTCCTTCCGCTTTCTGGAGATTATGCAAAGGATTTGGCCTTGGTGAATAGGGTCTACATCATCATCCAGGCATGGATGGCCACTCACGGTCTATGCCTGAATGATGATAAAACGGAACTCATCACACTGGGTACTAAAGCTAGCCTAAAGAACCTGAGCCCGGCATACTCATCATTTATAATTGATGGTAATACCATTAGGGTTGGACATGAAGTCAAAACACTGGGTTTTTACTTGGACTCTAACTTCAATCTTAGCAGGCAAGTGAACTCACTAGCCTCCTCTACGTCTTATACTTGTAAACTGATCCGGACAGCTAAACCTTTTTTATCCGAGGCCAGTTGTCTGACACTGGCCAGAGCCCTTATACTCTCCCGCTTGGACTACTGCAACGCCCTCTATCTTGGCTCATCCAAAGCAGTCACTGGCAAGCTACAAACTCTCCAGAACAACGCACTTAGAGCGGCCCTGGGCATCTCAAGAAGAGACCACATTACAACATATAGCAAACAACAAAACTGGATCCCCATCACAGATAAAATCTCCTTAAAAACTGCCTCACTCACCCATAAGGCCATTAACAATGCAGCCCCTACCTATCTGATCAACAGATTTCACAGACTAACATCCACGAGACCGACGAGGATAGCCTACAGAGACTGCTTATCCGTCCCTTCTTACAAACGTGCAACTATAGGTGGGAATAGCTTCCCAGTGAAAGCAGCCAAGCTATGGAACTCCCTACCACCCACTCTTAGAATGGACCTACCCTACCAAAACTTTCGCTTAAAGCTGAAATCTTGGCTGAAGACAGCTATCATCTAGGACCCCTGGCCCACATTCTGGATACACAACTGCTAACTGTACTTATGTTTATATTTCCGTTGATTGTTATTGTTATTATTACTGTGTTCATACCTGTACATATATTACTGTCTGTAACTAAGTCTTGCAAATTCTTGTATCTGCTGCGCCATGTTACCCTTGGGCTTTTCGGCGCATTATAAATAATAAACTAACTAACTAAACTAACTAAACCTGATACACCAGGACACGCCGATTCTGATACCTTCAGCTTTAAACAAATACACAATTTTCTATCGCACCATCGCAGTAAGAAGAGGCACGCATATTTATCACATTGCATATATTCATCCAATAATTTAAATTCTCCAAACGTGATAAATTCCAGTTTGTGTTATTTTTCATTTATTTATCTAATACTAAATTAGTGATGCCTGAATCATGTCACCTGCACATAGATATTTTCAGCAGGTACATTAAGGGCCTGATTCATGGAAAAAGGCACAGAAATCCTGCAACGCCAACGCACCGAGAACGTCACTGCGCAAGCCTGCGCGCAGATGGTTTGTTTTGTGCTCCGCATATTCATGGAATTGTTCATGCAAAGTAACCGTATACGCAAGTCGCGGCCCAGAAAGCCCCGGAACACGCTCCCACGCAAATCAAAAACAGTCAGAAACTGCCACCTTAGCGTGCTCCCTGGGCGCGAATACATGGACCCTCAAAATAGTGCGTGGGGTCCCCCGCAAGCAGGCCTGTATCTCCAGGACCCTGCGCAGGGTCCCTCATAACTATTACCGGCATCCCAACAACAGGCGTTTAATATATCGGGTAAAACTCAGAAATTCTGTAAACGAACCCCTGTAAACCGTTCCTGCATCTGCTACATTGCGTTTGAACACACCTAAGTTAGAATGGAAACCAGGCACCGTGCACGCACCCCTAAATCCAACACCCGATCTTACCTCTGCGCAGTGATTACTATGTGCAAGGGGTCTGTATGCCTGCCTTCGGGTGGCGGATAGTATACAGGCTTTGCATGGCCATTTCTCTGCAGGGAGGTAGCGCGGTCAGATGCCTGAATACGTATTGTTACGCACAATAGTGCGATGGACTGCCTGTGGGCCGTCCCTCGTAGTGGCTCCTTATTCTCATGTTCTTCCCCATTTTTGGTGTTCCGTCCCCTTCACTGCCCTCTGCGCAAGGCACGCCCTCTCTCTATATGGTGTCTCGCTCAAGGCACTCGGCCACTCACAGGGGCGTGCCTGTGCATTCGATTCCATCTATCGACAAACGGGATTACTCATTCAGTTTTGCGTGCAAGTTCCCTATTTTCCGCGCAAATAATTCCATGAATCGGGCCCTAAGTATTTGACGTGTTTCCTTTGTAGGAGCTATTGCTCTGCTTTTGCACCCGGACCTGTGTGACAGGCACTCAACATTTTGCGCTGGCTCACAGTTATTGGAACGTGTAAGGGGCACCTTACACATCAATGCCTTTTACAGCCACAGTATGTCACTGATCTATGTCACAGGACTAAATGGCAAAGGTAGATTTGTGTGTCTGCCCATGACATTCCTACCTATCGGAGTCAGTGGGAGAATTTTCCAGACTTGTTTGAGTTTGAGAAACACTGTCGGCCTTGCCCCAAATGTGGCTGATGCTGCTCAAGCATATCCAACTTTTAAAACAAATTACCAGTAATAGCATTATCACTCATCCTACTATCCTAACAATTCTTGATATATCAATTACCTGATGGTGAAAGTGCCTTCCAAACTAAACATCAATGAAATGCGTGTTCAATGTAGTTATCTGCAATAGGAGCAATAAACATGTCGTGCTCCAAAATTTACGGATATATTTCTCACATTAACTTTTGTCCACACTCTCTAGCGAGCACAATATGTTTCAAAAGTGTGCTCTCTCTCTCTCTCTCGCTCTCCCTTTCTCTCCCTCGCCACACTGCACCCCACGGTCCCTTTCAAGTTATGTTTTGAGCTACGTGGTTTAGAAATCGCACCTCCGAAATTCCCATGAAGATATGGAGAGATGTGAGAGCTGTTTATCACCTTGCACGAATTTCACTAAGGTAGATGCAGGCAATCAGGTGCTCCAGCGAGGGAAGTGCAACACTAGGATTCCGATGTAAAATATGCGAAGAACGACCCCCACCCCCACGCCCCCCAATCCTGAGATGCTCTCCACCCATGCAGATACATAGGGCTTAATTTATAAAACCACTTTTGAAGGGAAAAATCCCATTGAAAAAGGCTCTGTAAATCAGGCCCATAGTCCTTAGGCGAGTCTGGGGGGCTCTTAATAACAGACCGCCTACACTGCTGCAGGGGTTTCCGATAAATCCCAGGGGCAGTCTTATTGGTTCACAATTCCACAAGGATTGCCTGGGCTTCCTGAGGGATGCTCACTTTAGATTGATGGTCTAGTCCTGAGCCCTGTGGTTCTATGTTTGTTCACCCCCAGTTATTTTTTTGGGAAACTGTTTTAAACCCCCAAGCACACTCCCCTGTTATGTACTCCCTACACCTTATATCCTCTAACCCAACCCCTATATTTTTGTATTCGTTTTTTCATTGAAAGATGTTCGGCAAAAAACTAATCGAAAAATATACTGGCTATGTAACAAAGCCATACCATTCCTGTATATGGGCTCCTTTAACATGATCTCTTTTAAGTACAGGTCCCTTTTACTCCCAAAACAGCAATCACATATCTGTGCGGACACCTGGGAGTGTCTCAAACTTTGCTAGCATGTTCAAGGATTGGAGCAAAATCACAGGGGAGAGCTGCACCACTCACCTGATTTGGGATTATGCCTCTAGACGTTTGAAACGAAGGGCATACAAAAAAGTAATTGGAAAATTACAGTACATTTTGGGAATTAAATAGTTCTATTTTCAAATTCAATCAAAGGAAATGCTGGGACCGACGTGTCTGTGTGGGACCTCCTGCCTGTATTTTACAATAAGTGTGCTTGTGTTCCTTGAGAACATGCGCAATGCATGTCGAGAATGAAACCAATTCAGAAACCTATGAGCATGATGGTGTGCCCACATTACTTCACCGGATGCCAGAGGCAGAGGTCATTCATTTACTCATGAAACACATCATCTTGTCAGTGAAGACAAAGGCAAGCATCTTGATTGGCCCGTCCTCGGGCGATGGGCTATAACAAAAAAAGGCTTTCAAAATAACATCCTTAATTAAAGCCAAACATGCTCTCTGGCGTTGGTGAAACAGTGCTGTGAATGAAGATCTCCACAGAGTTCAAACACGGGCCTGATGAAGAATTGGACCAGTCATATCAATCTTAATAATTTATTTCAATGAGTGCAGTCATTTTCACTGTTTTAGGCTGAAGCATACACGTTTGCAAACAATAAATACGCAAAGGAAAAGTCAATATAAATCTACATTTTCCAACATCTAGGACACAAATAGGAAATGTTCCTGTCATTTTAGAATCTCTAGTAAATGAATGCTGCGTGAATATTCGGTCAGCTTAGGAGCATCACTTCATAAAATGTTCTGTGACGGTTTTTGGCCAAGATGGGCCTGTCGGCTGATAGAGGATACGAATCGCTGACATCCATATCTAAAGACACGTGACCACTGGGCCTACTGACACGCCAGCAGCTATTATGCAGCTTGGTCACCTTTCAGGAAAAGGTACATACAGCACAGACATGTACTCTGAAACACCTCACTGGTCTTTGGTATGTAAAATAATATTAAACAGTTGTAGATTTGCATGGCTGACCTTGGCAGTGTCAAAGCTATTAATCAGAGGATGGGTAATGGGAATCCAAATGACTTCTAAGCTCCAAACTGTTCTTAGCAGACTGAGTTTATTTTGAACATGCAGCAGCACAGAACACATGCATTTGCATTTTGTTTATTCTGTCATATCTGGTGGCATTGTTGTAGAAGCCTCCATATTGAATGTTAAACATATAAAGAGAATGCAGCTTATCTAATAATGCCATTGTTGTAATTCGTACAGAACTTAGGTTATGGGCAATTTGGCTTTCATCTTTGTCAAGTGCAACCACGTGCCTGTCTGTGATTGGAGCTCAGCTGGGGTTAGGATGAGTCACTGTACAGTGTCACCGCCCATGACGTTTTGTTTTCTTCTCTCAGACAATAATCTTATTCATGGTGTGAATAAATGACTTCTAAGAGATTAACTAGCCTGTGCCTAGCCTTAGATGCTTTTTTCCCTAGTGATTCACTTTTAAACCTCATTTACATGTGAGGATAAAAGCTTCAGAGAATGGGTTCTGCCGCCTAGAAACACCTGTGTACAGGTGCGTTATAAATGCCATATCATATCATATCAATCACAAACCAGTGGGGCCTGGTTGGACGGCAGGTGAAGGCATTTGCAGTCACAGTACCTTTATTCTTGAGGGGGCAAGATATCTGTTGCTTCAACTCCTATTGTGAAATGGTGTAGGTTGTACTGATGCCTGAACATAGGCTGATAACTAAACTGTGGTGTAGCTTTAAGGGAAGCTATCAATGAGCACAACGGTAAGGTGAAAGGGCGCAGGGATGTGGTAGTGAAGGGTTAATTGGGGCTCTCCTGTCTAAAACGGTCACCTCTCCACATGAATTCTTAATAACTATAAAGCTTTTAAAATAATTTGCATTCACACCTAGGGAATGGTGCTCAGCCAATTAGGTGGCTAGCAACGTGTGTGACAACGGCCAGTGTCCCTCCTGCATTCCAATATCCATCCGAGCCCCTTCCCCAGGTGCTGCCATGTTTCTGTTGGCACTGGCCACCAACCCTTCACTGTTACCTCCAGCCCACCCACAACCTATTCCGCCAGGATCCCAAGACATCCTGCGCCTCTTCCCCGCCCACTTATCTTATAGCCCATAGCATTCTGCTCCAGTTGCTGCACTCCTTCCCCGACCACCAAAGATGTAGGGGGTAATTCATGGAATAAAAGTGCATCAAAATTTGTGGCGCAAGCTGGCGCAAGCGTGAAAGGGCCTGCGCATGTTTTTCCCGGGATGTGCTCAAAATCGCACATGGCGCACACGTCACTGCGACATCCCGAACGCCGTGCCCGAAGCACACAGCGAAAGCGCACAATGTGTAGCGCACACACCAAAAAGGGGGCGGAACACTCGGAATGGGGAACAATGCGTGAAAATTGAGGGCGTAACTGGTGAAGTACCGCTGGGAAGCACATGCAACGTCCACACGCTAGTGAAAAACACGTATTCATGGAATGGAATAGGGAAAATCTGCGCAAGTCAAAACACATGCACAAATAAGTCCGCCACACAAAAGCAGGCAGAAGCGCCCCCACGTAGTATAAAACTGCGTGCAAATAAGAAATACGTATTTACAGCTACGATGAATGTCCCATTTCTTGCAGCACTGATCGTGGGTCACCGCAGGAGGAGGAGAATAGCCAGGCCCTTCATTCTTTTGACCAGGACCAGCCTTTTGGGATGCCTGATGACCAGGTCTATGGCAGGTATAGGTATCCACCTCATATCATCCTAGACCTGGACACGGAGTGGGAGAATGAAGTCACATCACCCACCCTGTGCTCCCAAGCATTGAGCCCCTTGGAGAAGGTGGTCAATGTACTGAATTTTTTGGACACTGACTCATTACAGCGGACAACTGCCATAGTGGGGGGCGTCTCACAGCCCACACAGTCACGTTGCCTACACCAGGTGTTGGCAATCATCACTGCGTGCCCCTCAGTCTGCAGGCACATATATATGCCCAGAACACCCGCAGAAAGGAAGGCCATGGTCCTGGTCCTCTACAGGGTGGCACACTTCCCCAAAGTGCTTGGTGGCATAGATTGCACCCATGTGGCCCTACGTCCACCTAGGCCCACTGAAAACATCTACCACAACCGCAAGCACTGGCATTCCATGAATGTGCAGGTTGTATGTGATGCCAAGGGAATCATCACCTCTCTTCATGCAAACTATCCAGGTCCACCCATGACAGTTTCATATACAGAATGTCCACCCTGATCCAGGCCCTGGAAGCTGGGAAGCATGGCGACACATGGCTCATAGGTTAGTACAAATGCCTGTGCACATGCATGCATGTCACACACAGACAAATACACAAACTCAACTAATGACAACCATCATGACCTCCCCAAGGGACAGTGCCTACCCTCTCAGCACCCATATGATGACGCCAATCCGGAACCCCCTCCACACCCTCCCAGGTAAGATACAATGCAGCCGATATTGCAACCACGGCCATGGTGGAGCGCACATTCAGAGTGCTCAAGTCACGCCTACGCTCCCTTGATCGCTCTGGCGGCCAACTACTATATGCACCCCCAATAGTGTGCAGGATCATTGTGGCAGCATGTGCCCTGCACAACGTCACAGCACGGCGGGGTATACCGGTGGACATGGTGGTTCCCCCACATCCCCAACCAAATGCACAGGCACTGCTAATGGGAGGGGAAAGGGTACGTGGCGAGGCAGCCCGGACCCAGCTTGTGGCTACATTTTACACCTAGAATTCCACCCCTGCGGAGTGCACACAGGCCTGGCACATACAAGGTGACAATCGATGATGACTAAGAGACAGTCAACTGTCACAACCTTAACACCCTGAGAATGACTGCACGGAAATGCTACATTGTGTGCATCCCTAGCTACTTAAACATAACCAAAAGGAACACAGGCAAGGTGAATATCCCACCACCCCCTGCAAAGCAGGCCATATAAATCACTGGTATGTCACCCAAACCCTCCCAACTCCCATGACCCCTGTCCTCCATGCCATGCCATGGCATGCAACAGCTGAACAGCCAACCCAATGCACAACACATGACACAATCGTCATTAAGTGCAGCGTGAGAAATGTAGACCAGCATGAGAAATTCACACCTGACATGGGACCTGATGAACTCACTTGGCAAAACTCTACCACACATACAAAGGGGGTCATTATGAGTATGGCGGTATGCCATAGATGATGCCGGTATGTCACTGGCACCGTCCATACCGTACTGCCATATTACGAGTAACCCTGGTGGGTGGCGGGCTGTGCAGTGGTCATCACAGCTGCACCTGCAGCTACCACTATCGGTGGGCCCGTGTCAGCACATGTTACGTACTGTCGGGTTGCAAGGGTGCCAGGGTCTGATGCAATAGTAGCATCACCTGGAGCCGCAGGGGGTGGTGGGATGGTTGCACCAGCATGTGGCTGGACATCCTGCCCCTGTGGTGCACCCCTGCCTCTTCGCGCTCTACAGCCACCCTGGCCACCCTGGACTCCACGTACTCCCTGGTCATCCCGGCCACGTGCCCGACCACTCCCAACACTGGCAGGACACCCAGCTGAGCCCCCCATAACCATTGGTGGCCTCCCAATCATGGCACATATGTACTACTGCCAATAGGAGGTGGACTGAACAATTGTCCTGGTCAATTGGGGTGAAGGGGGCAGGGTACGTGATAGTAGATGCACCCCTGTGCTCCTGCAAGGCTCCCTGTGGACCCTGGGGATAAGTGACAGTCACGCAACGCCCAGGCACCCAAAAAATACAAGAAAAAGGTATACGCAACCCCTGCAGCCCATGTGCGTGTAAAAAAACCTCACGCAGTATGCTGTGGCACCCAGGAACACAAAAAAGCATACGCGATTAACACGCGGGCTACTATGACGTCAATAAATGGGGTACGTGACAAACAGGGGCACCCGCAGTTGGAAAAGTAGCATGCAATAGCGTGCACGACTCACCATCTGCGTGGAAAATAAATACGCGTAGGCACTGTAACCGCTGTGAAGTAATCCCGTGTGAACCCCAAAGTAGGAAAAACACACACGTCGGTCTCCACTGAAAGCATGTACAGTGTGCTGCAGGCCCACACGAACCATTTACACGTGCAGAAAGAAATGCTGCGCGTGTTACATCGCTTACGCGCTAAGGCCCTTTCCTTGAATTACACGCTGACGTGCAGTTTTTTCACGTGCCAATTCACTCTGCATCAAGCTGGCCACGCAACAACACACGGAAGACCACGCTCCTGCCCATAAGGCCATTTTACTGCCCCTGGGAGCCCCTAGGAGTCTCCTACAAGCCATCTGCTGCTGCCTGCCTGCCTGCTGCCAACAGTGCCCTGCCATTTGGTGCCTGCACATCAGCCATCTGCAGGGGTCCAGTTGCTGTGACCACCCCTGCTGGAACAGAAGACTCCTGACTGGTATCCCATCACTCCACAGCCCAGCCACAGGACCCAGTTGCCCACCCACACCTGCCTCAGGGGTTGCCATGTCCGACCCAACACCATTGGGCACCAGTGGCAACCCCCCAGCAGGGAGTCAGAGGGCTGCCAACTTCAGTGCTAATGAAGTTGGCATCCTGGTGGAGCAAGTCCTAGGGCATTATGATGCCCTCTTCACACCATCGCGCGCCGACAAGGAAGGACGGAAGAGGATCTGGAAGGACATAGTGGGTGCCATCAACGCGGAGGGGGTGGCACCCCATGACATCAAACACATCCAGAAGTGCTGGGAGGACTACAAGTCCAGGACCCTCAAGAAGGCCTGGTGCCTCTTGGATGCAGCGGATGCAGTGGGGCGCCGGGTCCACCTTACCACCCAGCAGATGAGGGTCCTGGAGTGCATTCGCCCAGTGCTTCATCACCAGATCCTCAGGATGCAGGCCCGTCTGGAGTCGAGGGTTAAGTGCCCATGCAGTCCCGTTTTAAACAGTGCATGTTGCAGTGTGATGGTAGTTAGCTACTTGGCTGTATGTGTGATATGGGTCATGTATGGATGTGTTTGTGCAGGGACATGATGGTGCTGCATGTGAGTCCAGTCAGGCGTGAGCCACAAGGATGGTGTATGTGTTACAATGCATCATGCGGAGCAGCATGCGGAATGCACACATGTATGCATGCCTGTGTCTGTACTTGGACATGTTTGGGGTGTGAGAGATGGGTGCTGCTGTCAGGGACATGCATGGTTTAGATGTCCGTTGTCAGGTGTATTGACCCATGTTCAAGTTATTATGCTGCAACATTTGATGCTGTGGGCTTAGAAAATCCAAGATGGCTGAAAAGCCCACATTTGTGCCAGAATCCAGGAAAACCGCACAGTTTTTGCACACACCAAAATGGTCGCCTGACCTGCCACCCACCAGTGCGAGTGTGATGGGCCAGAAGCACCATGAGTGAAACGTGGTGCCAAAGGAAAAACAGCAGTGCCTGTTAGCTAAAAAAGCGCTTTGAAATCATCTTTGTTTCTCTGAATGCAAGCTCAAAATGCCTATTTCAAACATTGCAAGATATTCAAAAATCTTACTGAACACCAGCAGACGTCTGGTAGAATGAAGTCGTGTGTGCATACAAAATCTGGAAAGATGAAGAGTCTAAAATAATGTTCATAACAAAACTGGCTGAGCTGTGGATGACAGCAGCTCAAGTGACAATGGATTTAAAGCCACTAAAATCGAAATGTTTAAAATAAATGAGTGACCTACTTTTGAGTGTCACATAGGTTGCAACTGTTTAAATGTCATAGTTTTGAACTTAGAATCAGCGTTCCAGCTGCATGAGTAAAAATTGTAAGTTTGATTTGAATGAAGATAAATTGGAACAAAAGTGACATTTGGCTGAAGCCTGGCTTAAAGGGATTGAATTCTGCCCGGCAACAACCCCCGACAGGAGTTGAAACTTGCCCAGCAACTGCATTCACAGGCCTGGCCTGCCTTCTGCTGCCCCCACCAAAAGGAGATTACACCTCTCTGATTGAATCAGGGGAGGCGTACCTGGGACGGCAGGGAAACAGAACAATGAACTCCCTTGGATTCAAAGCAATTGCTAAATCAGGAGGTCGTAAATGGCTTCCTCTTGGAAGGAAATGGGAGGGGCACTGCCTCTGTGAGCCAGTTGAGTTTGGAGGAAGTGGACAAACCAGAAATTCCCCCATGTGCTTTGGGACTTAACCACACCCATCTGGGCCAGAGCATAATTTTAAAAAGATGGATAATTCATAGTACAAAATTGTCAAAATTATATAAATAATATCATTATTCCTGTGATTTTTCTGTGCACATTTTAAGAGGTGTTAGGGCTCTGTGGTATGTTCTGGGGGTAGTATCGGAAAATAGGGTATTACTCCAAATGTCTGTATGTTAAAAATCTGACACTTCATCATCTGATGCCTATATTCCTTGCGCACATTTGTGTAAATTCTGGAAAAATGTAGATATTGTGTTCTGGATGAAAAGGGCAGAATCCTTTCAGAAGTGGACACAACATCTTACAAAGACAGGGATCGCATGGTTTGGTGACAGAAAATATGTTAACTGGACATATAATATTAGAAGAATTGTACATAGATAAATATGCATTGAATCAAAAAATAGATTTGTGTGCAAAGTGACAAGGGGAGGATTCTCTGACCCATAAACATACCTCATCACGATGACACTCCATTTCCTTCCCCCAATCAAGGGAGAGAGGAGAATTTGGCCAATGATAAGTTGTGAGGGGCAGGCTTAGTTATGCCCACGCACACACCCATTTTGGTGATGCAATTTCTGCTATAAGTAAGGATGGCAAGCCTTAGTGGGATCTTCCAGATTCACTCAGCACCTGAACATTGGCAGGATGCTCTGCACAAGAACACCAGACTCCAGATTCCAGAACTTTGAAGCAGAGGGCCTACTGCAAGCTGAACTCTTCTCAGCTGGCCTTCCAATCTTGCAAACTGATTTTACCCCAGACTTCCAAGGGGCACATCAGCCGGGCTGTGCTGTTTCTGCTTCTTTGCCAAGAACTTTTGCCAGAACCAGACCCAGAAAACAGAGCTGTATCCAGAACCACAGACCAGACCAAAACGCTTTGCAGTGCCGATAGCAGACCAGACCAGACCAGACCGCTGTGCAGTGCCAGACCCAGACCAGAGGCCACGCTGTGAGCAGAACCAGTGGCGGCCTATTCCAGTCCAAAATTAGGAGTGAGTATCCACCTGTCCAGAACTGCATAGAAATCGTGTGTCCATTCTGTGATTTCAAAGCTGTGAAAGTGTCATTTGTCATTCTGAATCTTTACTTCATTTCTGAAAATCTACCTCCACAAAAACGTCCATATCTTTTGAACCGTATGGCCTAGAAGCGAGATTTAACTTTCATTTTAAAGCTAAGAACCTAGCTTTCCAACCTAATAAGACATCCCAACTCCTTCTAGTTTTTCCATAATCGCGATCGACGCACTCGGAAAAAGTGCAGCGAATTGCAAACTGGCTCAATTTCACCACTTGTAAAAATAACTGCTTCTTGCTTTCCACTGCTGAAATTCGTTTTCACTCTGAAAATCATTCCTGAATCATTGCTAGTGTTGACCTGAACTAATTCAAAGTAGCTATCACCTACTCTGAATCTCCTATAGGAAATTAAAATAATTTTTAGCATATTTTTCACTTCATTGCAAATCACATGTAAAAGTATTTTTGACTGTTTAAAAGCATACTGGTTGCTCTAAGATTGCTAGGGGGGAACTGAACTGGTTTTGATTGTATTCCTGAAAACCTGTGTGCCCTCATTTCCATCTCTTCATATTGCATAGGGGGGGAGTGAGTTGTCATAAAGAAAAAAGTGATCATCTCATCTATAGTTGAAACCATATCAGTTTATTTCTGTGCTGCATTCTTCCATCATTGCTTTTCCTTGAAACCATAAAAGTATTCTCTGATACCTTATCCTTTCTATACCAACTCCTAAGTAATTAAAGAATTTTGCTAGTGTAATATTATCCATTGTTGATCACTGTTATCTTCATAAGTGTGCTATCAAATATTAATTTATTCATAAAAGTGTGATATATATATATATTGTTTAATTTTTCAAATAAATCTTTTAATTTGCAAAACTTATCTACTTCTTGGCTCAGTGAGGTCAGGGGGATTCCAAAGAGAGGGGCGTTATATAAGGGTTCATCATCCAGATTTATGAACTTGTCATAAAAATATATAAATAAGGGCTTCCATTGGACATCCCAGACTAGGCATTGACGTAGTTGGAATGCTGAATTGAAGTCACTTACACCGTGTGTCTGAGTAGTGTGTGAGTGACTGGTCAACACCATGGATGCATGACACATGTCTGTGACGATGTGTTGATTCACTGATACAGCCTAGTCATCCTTGTACCCACTGTGTCTGGGAGTATACACGGCCAGATGCATGACCCTCTGGTGATGTGTGTGCATAAGATCAGCATGTCCCATGATTCATGTGAGTTTCAGCCCGCCATTGGATATTTCTACGGTGCCTTGGACATGGAAGCAAATGTTTGTTGCATGTTCCATGCCTGTTGCTGCATGTGTGTTGCCTGCACTGACCCATGTGTTTTGTAGGGACATGATGGAAGTGACGTTTGACAGTGCCACTCATGTGCTATTGGTTTCTGTCTAGGGGACTATTGTACAGTACCCTGATGCTTGTGTTCAATGTCTCTCTTTACACAGCGGCGAGTGAAGAAGAGGGCGGAGACGGCGCTGTGGAGGAAAGCAGCAGGGATGCCTCTACCGGCCGGCGATGCAAGGCCCAGTCACCCTCCCAGGAAATTCCATCATCCGGGAGCGAGGGGACTGGTGCCTCGTCCACCACTACGGCTGCAGTGGAAGGGGCGGGTGACCCCCCACAGGGGCTTGCGATGGTGGTGTGTACGGAGGAGGAGGAGGCCGCATCAGAGCCGCCCACGGGGTCTGGTGGGGGTGGTACCACTGCTGCAAGTGGTGCAGTCCAGGGGCAGGGGCAGGAGGCAGCACAGGTCCCCGCGCAATGTGGGTTTTCTCAGTCATGTGTCGCCATTGTGTGGGTCTGATGGACATGTATTCATGGGCATGCTGGTTATTTGGTATCTATTATGACATAGGGAATTCAATGTGGAGTGGATGGAATGCTTGGTTGGGTGTTTGGACTGGGGTGGCGTGGGGTGGGATTTGGGTGGCCATAAAGGCCATGGGTCTGGATTGTGATGACGTGTTGGGTCGGGGGACATGAGTTAAGGCCTGCTGGCAGGTTGCCGTCACTGGGGGTGGGGTGGGGGACATGAGTCGGGGCCTGCTGGCAGGTTGCTGTCACTGGGGGTGGGGTGGGGTCATGACTCAGGGCCTGCTGGCAGGTTGTCATCACAGGGGTTGGGTGGGGGACATGTGTCAGGGCTCCCAAGTGCATGGTGCCATGTGGCCTGCCTGCGGGGCATGGTCTGGGGTGATAGACTGCCTGTGGGGCATAGTCTGGGGTGATGGGCTGCCTGCAGGGCATGGTCTGGGGTGATGGGCTGCCTGCGGGGCATGCCCAGGGGTGTATGGTGGTTCCCTGTGGTGTGGGCTGCCTGTGGGGCATGAGGAGGAGGGGAGGGGCACACCCGGGAGGGCCCACACTGCCAAATTGCATGTGAAACTCCACGTGCACCCCCGGAATATGTGCGGGCAGCCCATCCACCCTCCCCATGCCCCGCAGGCAGCCCATCACCCCAGCGCATGCACCACAGGCAGCCCATCACCTCTGCACATGCCCCACAGGCAGCCCATCACCTCTGCACATGCCCCACAGACAGCCCATCACCCCTGCACATGCACCACATGCAGCCCATCAACCCTGCACATGACCCACAACCAGCACACACCAGAGGGGGGACTTTTTTCACGCTATTTGCCTGGTGCGAGCGGGGTAGGCGTAGTCCGAGGGGTGCGCTTGGGGCTGCACGTGGAGTTTTACACGCGATTAGCCTGGCGCAAGCAGGGTACGTGTATTTCGAGGGGTGCGTATGGAGTTTTACACACAATTAGCCTGGCACGAGCGGGGTATGCGTATTCCGAGGGGTGCGCATTGAGTTTTACACATGATTAGCCTGGTGCGAGTGGGGCACGCGTATTCCGAGGGGTGCGTATGGAGTTTTACACACAATTAGCCTGGCAAGAGCGAGATATGCATATTCCGAAGGGTGCGCTGGGAGTTTTATACGCGATTGGCCTGGCGCAAAAGGGGTACGTGTATTCCAAGGGGTGCGCAGGGAGTTTTACACGCGACTGGCCTGGCGCGAGCGGGGTACGGGTATTCCGAGAGGTGCACAGGGAGTTTTACACGCGATTGGGTTCTCGCTTGTGGGCTGTGTGGCATATTTAGCGCATTTTAGTTGTTGGGGGGGCGTATGCTGGTCCACTGGCCTTTGCGCCATGTAGGGGATTTGTGCGGGTTTTTTGGCGCACAGGCGGGGTTGGGGGCATAACTGGCGCTGCTGCAGGGTCGCTGGACCACTCTGCTCCACGGCTGGTTATGGATGTAAGGATCCATGAATACGCTGTGCGTGAAAATGGGTTTTGGCGCACGTGGCTGGCGTAGGCTGGCGCACGTGCACTCTGTGCACCAGCCGCGTGTGCCACTTCTGCGCTTGATTCCATGAATTACCCCCATAGTTCTCTATGGCAGTGTCCACTTTTATGTTTTTAAACTTGAGATTGGGCGTGTGCAATAAGCCCAGAACCCGTCTTCCATCGAAAACAAAACAATACAACTATTTTAGCTCCAGACTGAGCGCCAGGGCGGGAATGTATCTATCACCACGCTTCAAGGGCGGTATACCGGCCCAGTGCCCTTTCTAGCATGTACCTGCCAGAAAATGAAATAAATAATGTCTGACTGTGTTAAATGGTACAAGAAAAGCAGAACAAAGAAGGGCAACAATCTTGTGATGGCCTTCCCTATCCCTCAGGACCCTAAATAATATTTTCAACATGTCAATAAAAATATGTTTATAATTCACTGAATGCATGGAAAAAGAAATATTAGTCCGTGCAATTTATAAAAAAATATATTGACACTTCTTAAATATTTTAGAGCCCTGTCGGACAGGACAGGATGCTGCAGGACTGTAGGAATTATTTTCTTTATTTTTAGAAACTGTCTGGCAGATTTTTCAAAAGGCATCTGGCAAGATCACCAAAAAAGAAAAAGAAAAATAGTACTCTGCGGGAATGGGGACTTACCACTTGCTGGCACCGAACTTCTCGGAAAGCCGGTGTTGTCATCCCCCGATGTTACCGGAAAGTCAGGTGCCAGTAAGTCACTACAGGTCCGGCGGCAACCTGCCGGTAGTACCAGCACGGTTATCGCCAGGCCCATAATAAGGCCCTATGTGTAAAGGAATCTTGGAGGGTCCTTAAAAAATATATACAATTACCTATTATGCCCTGCGCCAGCAGCCTATATCAAAGCAAGAAGAGCAGAACAAAAAGAGGAGTGAAATTTAGAATAAAATATTGCCTGGGTTAAATCTTGGCACAGCAGTGAATATTTTAGGAACACCCAACGTTTTCTTGCTCTGCTTTATTTTACAAGTTATAGGGCCTCATTACGACCCAGGCGCTAATGGGTAAACAGCGCTGTAAAAGGCTGCGGCGCCGTTAACCTATTAGCGCCTAATTACGAGGTCCCTTTGCGGGACCCGACCTTAACGGCTGGTTTTACCAGCCGTTAAAGTAGGGACCCGCAAAGGGACCTTGGTGCTAAGTACGGTGCCGCAATTTGCGGCACCGTACTTAGCGCCTTCCCCATTCCCATTGAGCCCTCTGGGGCAAAAATGGGAATGGGGAAGGGCCATGGCGGCATGGGGAATTACCGCCCCGCCAACCTCGGAAATGGGTGGTAATTCCCCATTCCGCCATGGCGGACACCGGCATGGACCATGGTGCTAACAGCACCATGGTCCTTCGCCTGGGCCGTAATGAGGCCCATAGATACAATACTGGCTGTAAATGTACTCGCCTGTTCACAATTGTGCAGATTGCGTCTAGTTCCTCTCATGAGCACAGGCTAGCGTATCAATGCATCCAAATGTTAGAACAACTTCAGCAATTACTTTATGTTGGAGAAAGATTTTTATTTTCACAATTACATTACCAAGTTTTGCTGTGTTTTTTTTTTCCAAATAACTTCATAGCTGTGTCAGTCGGTACATGTAGCCGTTGAGAGTGCGTGACTAGCCTCGTCAGTTTTCCCAGATGCGTGGTGACTGGCAGTCTTTCTGCCATGTAGTGGGGCGTCTCACAGCCCACACAGTCACGTTGCCTACACCAGGTGTTGGCAATCATCACTGCGTGCCCCTCAGTCTGCAGGCACATATATATGCCCAGAACACCCGCAGAAAGGAAGGCCATGGTCCTGGTCCTCTACAGGGTGGCACACTTCCCCAAAGTGCTTGGTGGCATAGATTGCACCCATGTGGCCCTACGTCCACCTAGGCCCACTGAAAACATCTACCACAACCGCAAGCACTGGCATTCCATGAATGTGCAGGTTGTATGTGATGCCAAGGGAATCATCACCTCTCTTCATGCAAACTATCCAGGTCCACCCATGACAGTTTCATATACAGAATGTCCACCCTGATCCGGGCCCTGGAAGCTGGGAAGCATGGCGACACATGGCTCATAGGTTAGTACAAATGCCTGTGCACATGCATGCATGTCACACACAGACAAATACACAAACCCAACTAATGACAACCATCATGACCTCCCCAAGGGACAGTGCCTACCCTCTCAGCACCCATATGATGACGCCAATCCGGAACCCCCTCCACACCCTCCCAGGTAAGATACAATGCAGCCCATATTGCAACCACGGCCATGGTGGAGCGCACATTCAGAGTGCTCAAGTCACGCCTACGCTCCCTTGATCGCTCTGGCGGCCAACTACTATATGCACCCCCAATAGTGTGCAGGATCATTGTGGCAGCATGTGCCCTGCACAACGTCACAGCACGGCGGGGTGTACCGGTGGACATGGTGGTTCCCCCACATCCCCAACCAAATGCACAGGCACTGCTAATGGGAGGGGAAAGGGTACGTGGCGAGGCAGCCCGGACCCAGCTTGTGGCTACATTTTACACCTAGAATTCCACCCCTGCGGAGTGCACACAGGCCTGGCACATACAAGGTGACAATCGATGATGACTAAGAGACAGTCAACTGTCACAACCTTAACACCCTGAGAATGACTGCACGGAAATGCTACATTGTGTGCATCCCTAGCTACTTAAACATAACCAAAAGGAACACAGGCAAGGTGAATATCCCACCACCCCCCTGCAAAGCAGGCCATATAAATCACTGGTATGTCACCCAAACCCTCCCAACTCCCATGACCCCTGTCCTCCATGCCATGCCATGGCATGCAACAGCTGAACAGCCAACCCAATGCACAACACATGACACAATCGTCATTAAGTGCAACGTGAGAAATGTAGACCAGCATGAGAAATTCACACCTGACATGGGACCTGATGAACTCACTTGGCAAAACTCTACCACACATACAAAGGGGGTCATTATGAGTATGGCGGTATGCCATAGATGATGCCGGTATGTCACTGGCACCGTCCATACCGTACTGCCATATTACGAGTAACCCTGGTGGGTGGCGGGCTGTGTGGTGGTCATCACAGCTGCACCTGCAGCTACCACTATCGGTGGGCCCGTGTCAGCACATGTTACGTACTGTTGGGTTGCAAGGGTGCCAGGGTATGATGCAATAGTAGCATCACCTGGAGCCGCAGGGGGTGGTGGGATGGCTGCACCAGCATGTGGCTGGACATCCTGCCCCTGTGGTGCACCCCTGCCTCTTCGCGCTCTACAGCCACCCTGGCCACCCTGGACTCCACGTACTCCCTGGTCATCCCGGCCACGTGCCCGACCACTCCCAACACTGGCAGGACACCCAGCTGAGCCCCCCATAACCATTGGTGGCCTCCCAATCATGGCACATATGTACTACTGCCAATAGGAGGTGGACTGAACAATTGTCCTGGTCAATTGGGGTGAAGGGGGCAGGGTACGTGATAGTAGATGCACCCCTGTGCTCCTGCAAGGCTCCCTGTGGACCCTGGGGATAAGTGACAGTCACGCAACGCCCAGGCACCCAAAAAATACAAGAAAAAGGTATACGCAACCCCTGCAGCCCATGTGCGTGTAAAAAAACCTCACGCAGTATGCTGTGGCACCCAGGAACACAAAAAAGCATACGCGATTAACACGCGGGCTACTATGAAGTCAATAAATGGGGTACGTGACAAACAGGGGCACCCGCAGTTGGAAAAGTAGCATGCAATAGCGTGCACGACTCACCATCTGCGTGGAAAATAAATACGCGTAGGCACTGTAACCGCTGTGAAGTAATCCTGTGTGAACCCCAAAGTAGGAAAAACACACACGTCGGTCTCCACTGAAAGCACGTACAGTGTGCTGCAGGCCCACACGAACCATTTACACGTGCAGAAAGAAATGCTGCGCGTGTTACATCGCTTACGCGCTAAGGCCCTTTCCTTGAATTACACGCTGACATGCAGTTTTTTCACGTGCCAATTCACTCTGCATCAAGCTGGCCACGCAACAACACACGGAAGACCACGCTCCTGCCCATAAGGCCATTTTCCTGCCCCTGGGAGCCCCTAGGAGTCTCCTACAAGCCATCTGCTGCTGCCTGCCTGCCTGCTGCCAACAGTGCCCTGCCATTTGGTGCCTGCACATCAGCCATCTGCAGGGGTCCAGTTGCTGTGACCACCCCTGCTGGAACAGAAGACTCCTGACTGGTATCCCATCACTCCACAGCCCAGCCACAGGACCCAGTTGCCCACCCACACCTGCCTCAGGGGTTGCCATGTCCGACCCAACACCATTGGGCACCAGTGGCAACCCCCCAGCAGGGAGTCAGAGGGCTGCCAACTTCAGTGCTAATGAAGTTGGCATCCTGGTGGAGCAAGTCCTAGGGCATTATGATGCCCTCTTCACACCATCGCGCGCCGACAAGGAAGGACGGAAGAGGATCTGGAAGGACATAGTGGGTGCCATCAACGCGGAGGGGGTGGCACCCCGTGACATCAAACACATCCAGAAGTGCTGGGAGGACTACAAGTCCAGGACCCTCAAGAAGGCCTGGTGCCTCTTGGATGCAGCGGATGCAGTGGGGCGCCGGGTCCACCTTACCACCCAGCAGATGAGGGTCCTGGAGTGCATTCGCCCAGTGCTTCATCACCAGATCCTCAGGATGCAGGCCCGTCTGGAGTCGAGGGTTAAGTGCCCATGCAGTCCCGTTTTAAACAGTGCATGTTGCAGTGTGATGGTAGTTAGCTACTTGGCTGTATGTGTGATATGGGTCATGTATGGATGTGTTTGTGCAGGGACATGATGGTGCTGCATGTGAGTCCAGTCAGGCGTTAGCCACAAGGATGGTGTATGTGTTACAATGCATCATGCAGAGCAGCATGCGGAATGCACACATGTATGCATGCCTGTGTCTGTACTTGGACATGTTTGGGGTGTGAGAGATGGGTGCTGCTGTCAGGGACATGCATGGTTTAGATGTCCGTTGTCAGGTGTATTGACCCATGTTCAAGTTATTATGCTGCAACATTTGATGCTGTGGGCTTAGAAAATCCAAGATGGCTGAAAAGCCCACATTTGCGCCAGAATCCAGGAAAACCGCACAGTTTTTGCACACACCAAAATGGTCGCCTGACCTGCCACCCACCAGTGCGAGTGTGATGGGCCAGAAGCACCATGAGTGAAACGTGGTGCCAAAGGAAAAACAGCAGTGCCTGTTAGCTAAAAAAGCGCTTTGAAATCACCTTTGTTTCTCTGAATGCAAGCTCAAAATGCCTATTTCAAACATTGCAAGATATTCAAAAATCTTACTGAACACCAGCAGACGTCTGGTAGAATGAAGTCTTGTGTGCATACAAAATCTGGAAAGATGAAGAGTCTAAAATAATGTTCATAACAAAACTGGCTGAGCTGTGGATGACAGCAGCTCAAGTGACAATGGATTTAAAGCCACTAAAATCGAAATGTTTAAAATAAATGAGTGACCTACTTTTGAGTGTCACATAGGTTGCAACTGTTTAAATGTCATAGTTTTGAACTTAGAATCAGCGTTCCAGCTGCATGAGTAAAAATTGTAAGTTTGATTTGAATGAAGATAAATTGGAACAAAAGTGACATTTGGCTGAAGCCTGGCTTAAAGGGATTGAATTCTGCCCGGCAACAACCCCCGACAGGAGTTGAAACTTGCCCAGCAACTGCATTCACAGGCCTGGCCTGCCTTCTGCTGCCCCCACCAAAAGGAGATTACACCTCTCTGATTGAATCAGGGGAGGCGTACCTGGGACGGCAGGGAAACAGAACAATGAACTCCCTTGGATTCAAAGCAATTGCTAAATCAGGAGGTCGTAAATGGCTTCCTCTTGGAAGGAAATGGGAGGGGCACTGCCTCTGTGAGCCAGTTGAGTTTGGAGGAAGTGGACAAACCAGAAATTCCCCCATGTGCTTTGGGACTTAACCACACCCATCTGGGCCAGAGCATAATTTTAAAAAGATGGATAATTCATAGTACAAAATTGTCAAAATTATATAAATAATATCATTATTCCTGTGATTTTTCTGTGCACATTTTAAGAGGTGTTAGGGCTCTGTGGTATGTTCTGGGGGTAGTATCGGAAAATAGGGTATTACTCCAAATGTCTGTATGTTAAAAATCTGACACTTCATCATCTGATGCCTATATTCCTTGCGCACATTTGTGTAAATTCTGGATTAATGTAGATATTGTGTTCTGGATGAAAAGGGCAGAATCCTTTCAGAAGTGGACACAACATCTTACAAAGACAGGGATCGCATGGTTTGGTGATACAGAAAATATGTTAACTGGACATATAATATTAGAAGAATTGTACATAGATAAATATGCATTGAATCAAAAAATAGATTTGTGTGCAAAGTGACAAGGGGAGGATTCTCTGACCCATAAACATACCTCATCACGATGACACTCCATTTCCTTCCCCCAATCAAGGGAGAGAGGAGAATTTGGCCAATGATAAGTTGTGAGGGGCAGGCTTAGTTATGCCCACGCACACACCCATTTTGGTGATACAATTTCTGCTATAAGTAAGGATGGCAAGCCTTAGTGGGATCTTCCAGATTCACTCAGCACCTGAACATTGGCAGGATGCTAAGCACAAGAAAACCAGACTCCAGATTCCAGAACTTTGAAGCAGAGGGCCTACTGCAAGCTGAACTCTTCTCAGCTGGCCTTCCAATCTTGCAAACTGATTTTACCCCAGACTTCCAAGGGGCACATCAGCCGGGCTGTGCTGTTTCTGCTTCTTTGCCAAGAACTTTTGCCAGAACCAGACCCAGAAAACAGAGCTGTATCCAGAACCACAGGCCAGACCAGACCGCTGTGCAGTGCCGATAGCAGACCAGACCAGACCAGACCGCTGTGCAGTGCCAGACCCAGACCAGAGGCCACGCTGTGAGCAGAACCAGTGGCAGCCTATTCCAGTCCAAAATTAGGAGTGAGTATCCACCTGTCCAGAACTGCATAGAAATCGTGTGTCCATTCTGTGATTTCAAAGCTGTGAAAGTGTCATTTGTCATTCTGAATCTTTACTTAATTTCTGAAAATCTACCTCCACAAAAACGTCCATATCTTTTGAACCGTATGGCCTAGAAGCGAGATTTAACTTTCATTTTAAAGCTAAGAACCTAGCTTTCCAACCTAATAAGACATCCCAACTCCTTCTAGTTTTTCCATAATCGCGATCGACGCACTCGGAAAAAGTGCAGCGAATTGCAAACTGGCTCAATTTCACCACTTGTAAAAATAACTGCTTCTTGCTTTCCACTGCTGAAATTCGTTTTCACTCTGAAAATCATTCCTGAATCATTGCTAGTGTTGACCTGAACTAATTCAAAGTAGCTATCACCTACTCTGAATCTCCTATAGGAAATTAAAATAATTTTTAGCATATTTTTCACTTCATTGCAAATCACATGTAAAAGTATTTTTGACTGTTTAAAAGCATACTGGTTGCTCTAAGATTGCTAGGGGGGAACTGAACTGGTTTTGATTGTATTCCTGAAAACGTGTGTGCCCTCATTTCCAACTCTTCATATTGCATAGGGGGGGAGTGAGTTGTCATAAAGAAAAAAGTGATCATCTCATCTATAGTTGAAACCATATCAGTTTATTTCTGTGCTGCATTCTTCCATCATTGCTTTTCCTTGAAACCATAAAAGTATTCTCTGATACCTTATCCTTTCTATACCAACTCCTAAGTAATTAAAGAATTTTGCTAGTGTAATATTATCCATTGTTGATCACTGTTATCTTCATAAGTGTGCTATCAAATATTAATTTATTCATAAAAGTGTGATATATATATATATTGTTTAATTTTTCAAATAAATCTTTTTAGCTCAGTGAGGTCAGGGGGATTCCAAAGAGAGGGGCGTTATATAAGGGTTCATCATCCAGATTTATGAACTTGTCATAAAAATATATAAATAAGGGCTTCCATTGGACATCCCAGACTAGGCATTGACGTAGTTGGAGTGCTGAATTGAAGTCACTTACACCGTGTGTCTGAGTAGTGTGTGAGTGACTGGTCAACACCATGGATGCATGACACATGTCCGTGACGATGTGTTGATTCACTGATACAGCCTAGTCATCCTTGTACCCACTGTGTCTGGGAGTATACACGGCCAGATGCATGACCCTCTGGTGATGTGTGTGCATAAGATCAGCATGTCCCATGATTCATGTGAGTTTCAGCCCGCCATTGGATATTTCTATGGTGCCTTGGACATGGAAGCAAATGTTTGTTGCATGTTCCATGCCTGTTGCTGCATGTGTGTTGCCTGCACTGACCCATGTGTTTTGTAGGGACATGATGGAAGTGACGTTTGACAGTGCCACTCATGTGCTATTGGTTTCTGTCTAGGGGACTATTGTACAGTACCCTGATGCTTGTGTTCAATGTCTCTCTTTACACAGCGGCGAGTGAAGAAGAGGGCGGAGACGGCGCTGTGGAGGAAAGCAGCAGGGATGCCTCTACCGGCCGGCGATGCAAGGCCCAGGCACCCTCCCAGGAAATTCCATCATCCGGGAGTGAGGGGACTGGTGCCTCGTCCACCACTACGGCTGCAGTGGAAGGGGCGGGTGACCCCCCACAGGGGCTTGCGATGGTGGTGTGTACGGAGGAGGAGGAGGCCGCTTCAGAGCCGCCCACGGGGCCTGGTGGGGGTGGTACCACTGCTGCAAGTGGTGCAGTCCAGGGGCAGGAGGCTGCACAGGTCCCCGCGCAATGTGGGTTTTCTCAGTCATGTGTCGCCATTGTGTGGGTCTGATGGACATGTATTCATGGGCATGCTGGTTATTTGGTATCTATTATGACATAGGGAATTCAATGTGGAGTGGATGAAATGCTTGGTTGGGTGTTTGGACTGGGGTGGCGTGGGGTGGGATTTGGGTGGCCATAAAGGCCATGGGTCTGGATTGTGATGACGTGTTGGGTCGGGGGACATGAGTTAAGGCCTGCTGGCAGGTTGCCGTCACTGGGGGTGGGGTGGGGGACATGAGTCGGGGCCTGCTGGCAGGTTGCTGTCACTGGGGGTGGGGTGGGGTCATGACTCAGGGCCTGCTGGCAGGTTGTCATCACAGGGGTTGGGTGGGGGACATGTGTCAGGGCTCCCAAGTGCATGGTGCCATGTGGCCTGCCTGCGGGGCATGGTCTGGGGTGATAGACTGCCTGTGGGGCGTAGTCTGGGGTGATGGGCTGCCTGCAGGGCATGGTCTGGGGTGATGGGCTGCCTGCGGGGCATGCCCAGGGGTGTATGGTGGTTCCCTGTGGTGTGGGCTGCCTGTGGGGCATGAGGAGGAGGGGAGGGGCACACCTGGGAGGGCCCACACTGCCAAATTGCATGTGAAACTCCACGTGCACCCCCGGAATATGTGCGGGCAGCCCATCCACCCTCCCCATGCCCCGCAGGCAGCCCATCACCCCAGCGCATGCACCACAGGCAGCCCATCACCTCTGCACATGCCCCACAGGCAGCCCATCACCTCTGCACATGCCCCACAGACAGCCCATCACCCCTGCACATGCACCACATGCAGCCCATCACCCCTGCACATGCCCCACAGCCAGCACACACCACAGGGGGGACTTTTTTCACGCTATTTGCCTGGTGCGAGCGGGGTACGCGTAGTCCGAGGGGTGCGCTTGGGGCTGCGCATGGAGTTTTACACGCGATTAGCCTGGCGCGAGCAGGGTACGTGTATTTCGAGGGGTGCGTATGGAGTTTTACACACAATTAGCCTGGCACGAGCGGGGTATGCGTATTCCGAGGGGTGCGCATTGAGTTTTACACATGATTAGCCTGGTGCGAGTGGGGCACGCGTATTCCGAGGGGTGCGTATGGAGTTTTACACACAATTAGCCTGGCACGAGCGAGATATGCATATTCCAAGGGGTGCGCTGGGAGTTTTATACGCGATTGGCCTGGCGCAAAAGGGGTACGTGTATTCCAAGGGGTGCGCAGGGAGTTTTACACGCGACTGGCCTGGCGCGAGCAGGGTACGGGTATTCCGAGAGGTGCACAGGGAGTTTTACACGCGATTGGGTTCTCGCTTGTGGGCTGTGTGGCATATTTAGCGCATTTTAGTTGTTGGGGGTGGCGTATGCTGGTCCACTGGCCTTTGCGCCATGTAGGGGATTTGTGCGGGTTTTTTGGCGCACAGGCGGGGTTGGGGGCATAACTGGCGCTGCTGCAGGGTCGCTGGACCACTCTGCTCCACGGCTGGTTATGGATGTAAGGATCCATGAATACGCTGTGCGTGAAAATGGGTTTTGGCGCACGTGGCTGGCGTAGGCTGGCGCACGTGCACTCTGTGCGCCAGCCGCGTGTGCCACTTCTGCGCTTGATTCCATGAATTACCCCCATAGTTCTCTATGGCAGTGTCCACTTTCATGTTTTTAAACTTGAGATTGGGCGTGTGCAATAAGCCCAGAACCCGTCTTCCATCGAAAACAAAACAATACAACTATTTTAGCTCCAGACTGAGCGCCAGGGCGTGAATGTATCTATCACCACGCTTCAAGGGCGGTATACCGGCCCAGTGCCCTTTCTAGCATGTACCTGCCAGAAAATGAAATAAATAATGTCTGACTGTGTTAAATGGTACAAGAAAAGCAGAACAAAGAAGGGCAACAATCTTGTGATGGCCTTCCCTATCCCTCAGGACCCTAAATAATATTTTCAACATGTCAATAAAAATATGTTTATAATTCACTGAATGCATGGAAAAAGAAATATTAGTCCGTGCAATTTATAAAAAAATATATTGACACTTCTTAAATATTTTAGAGCCCTGTCGGACAGGACAGGATGCTGCAGGACTGTAGGAATTATTTTCTTTATTTTTAGAAACTGTCTGGCAGATTTTTCAAAAGGCATCTGGCAAGATCACCAAAAAAGAAAAAGAAAAATAGTACTCTGCGGGAATGGGGACTTACCACTTGCTGGCACCGAACTTCTCGGAAAGCCGGTGTTGTCATCCCCCGATGTTACCGGAAAGTCAGGTGCCAGTAAGTCACTACAGGTCCGGCGGCAACCTGCCGGTAGTACCAGCACGGTTATCGCCAGGCCCATAATAAGGCCCTATGTGTAAAGGAATCTTGGAGGGTCCTTAAAAAATATATACAATTACCTATTATGCCCTGCGCCAGCAGCCTATATCAAAGCAAGAAGAGCAGAACAAAAAGAGGAGTGAAATTTAGAATAAAATATTGCCTGGGTTAAATCTTGGCACAGCAGTGAATATTTTAGGAACACCCAACGTTTTCTTGCTCTGCTTTATTTTACAAGTTATAGGGCCTCATTACGACCCAGGCGCTAATGGGTAAACAGCGCTGTAAAAGGCTGCGGCGCCGTTAACCTATTAGCGCCTAATTACGAGGTCCCTTTGCGGGACCCGACCTTAACGGCTGGTTTTACCAGCCGTTAAAGTAGGGACCCGCAAAGGGACCTTGGTGCTAAGTACGGTGCCGCAATTTGCGGCACCGTACTTAGCGCCTTCCCCATTCCCATTGAGCCCTCTGGGGCAAAAATGGGAATGGGGAAGGGCCATGGCGGCATGGGGAATTACCGCCCCGCCAACCTCGGAAATGGGTGGTAATTCCCATTCCGCCATGGCGGACACCGGCATGGACCATGGTGCTAACAGCACCATGGTCCTTCGCCTGGGCCGTAATGAGGCCCATAGATACAATACTGGCTGTAAATGTACTCGCCTGTTCACAATTGTGCAGATTGCGTCTAGTTCCTCTCATGAGCACAGGCTAGCGTATCAATGCATCCAAATGTTAGAACAACTTCAGCAATTACTTTATGTTGGAGAAAGATTTTTATTTTCACAATTACATTACCAAGTTTTGCTGTGTTTTTTTTTCCAAATAACTTCATAGCTGTGTCAGTCGGTACATGTAGCCGTTGAGAGTGCGTGACTAGCCTCGTCAGTTTTCCCAGATGCGTGGTGACTGGCAGTCTTTCTGCCATGTAGTGGGGCGTCTCACAGCCCACACAGTCACGTTGCCTACACCAGGTGTTGGCAATCATCACTGCGTGCCCCTCAGTCTGCAGGCACATATATATGCCCAGAACACCCGCAGAAAGGAAGGCCATGGTCCTGGTCCTCTACAGGGTGGCACACTTCCCCAAAGTGCTTGGTGGCATAGATTGCACCCATGTGGCCCTACGTCCACCTAGGCCCACTGAAAACATCTACCACAACCGCAAGCACTGGCATTCCATGAATGTGCAGGTTGTATGTGATGCCAAGGGAATCATCACCTCTCTTCATGCAAACTATCCAGGTCCACCCATGACAGTTTCATATACAGAATGTCCACCCTGATCCGGGCCCTGGAAGCTGGGAAGCATGGCGACACATTGCTCATAGGTTAGTACAAATGCCTGTGCACATGCATGCATGTCACACACAGACAAATACACAAACCCAACTAATGACAACCATCATGACCTCCCCAAGGGACAGTGCCTACCCTCTCAGCACCCATATGATGACGCCAATCCGGAACCCCCTCCACACCCTCCCAGGTAAGATACAATGCAGCCCATATTGCAACCACGGCCATGGTGGAGCGCACATTCAGAGTGCTCAAGTCACGCCTACGCTCCCTTGATCGCTCTGGCGGCCAACTACTATATGCACCCCCAATAGTGTGCAGGATCATTGTGGCAGCATGTGCCCTGCACAACGTCACAGCACGGCGGGGTGTACCGGTGGACATGGTGGTTCCCCCACATCCCCAACCAAATGCACAGGCACTGCTAATGGGAGGGGAAAGGGTACGTGGCGAGGCAGCCCGGACCCAGCTTGTGGCTACATTTTACACCTAGAATTCCACCCCTGCGGAGTGCACACAGGCCTGGCACATACAAGGTGACAATCGATGATGACTAAGAGACAGTCAACTGTCACAACCTTAACACCCTGAGAATGACTGCACGGAAATGCTACATTGTGTGCATCCCTAGCTACTTAAACATAACCAAAAGGAACACAGGCAAGGTGAATATCCCACCACCCCCCTGCAAAGCAGGCCATATAAATCACTGGTATGTCACCCAAACCCTCCCAACTCCCATGACCCCTGTCCTCCATGCCATGCCATGGCATGCAACAGCTGAACAGCCAACCCAATGCACAACACATGACACAATCGTCATTAAGTGCAACGTGAGAAATGTAGACCAGCATGAGAAATGCACACCTGACATGGGACCTGATGAACTCACTTGGCAAAACTCTACCACACATACAAAGGGGGTCATTATGAGTATGGCGGTATGCCATAGATGATGCCGGTATGTCACTGGCACCGTCCATACCGTACTGCCATATTACGAGTAACCCTGGTGGGTGGCGGGCTGTGTGGTGGTCATCACAGCTGCACCTGCAGCTACCACTATCGGTGGGCCCGTGTCAGCACATGTTACGTACTGTTGGGTTGCAAGGGTGCCAGGGTATGATGCAATAGTAGCATCACCTGGAGCCGCAGGGGGTGGTGGGATGGCTGCACCAGCATGTGGCTGGACATCCTGCCCCTGTGGTGCACCCCTGCCTCTTCGCGCTCTACAGCCACCCTGGCCACCCTGGACTCCACGTACTCCCTGGTCATCCCGGCCACGTGCCCGACCACTCCCAACACTGGCAGGACACCCAGCTGAGCCCCCCATAACCATTGGTGGCCTCCCAATCATGGCACATATGTACTACTGCCAATAGGAGGTGGACTGAACAATTGTCCTGGTCAATTGGGGTGAAGGGGGCAGGGTACGTGATAGTAGATGCACCCCTGTGCTCCTGCAAGGCTCCCTGTGGACCCTGGGGATAAGTGACAGTCACGCAACGCCCAGGCACCCAAAAAATACAAGAAAAAGGTATACGCAACCCCTGCAGCCCATGTGCGTGTAAAAAAACCTCACGCAGTATGCTGTGGCACCCAGGAACACAAAAAAGCATACGCGATTAACACGCGGGCTACTATGAAGTCAATAAATGGGGTACGTGACAAACAGGGGCACCCGCAGTTGGAAAAGTAGCATGCAATAGCGTGCACGACTCACCATCTGCGTGGAAAATAAATACGCGTAGGCACTGTAACCGCTGTGAAGTAATCCTGTGTGAACCCCAAAGTAGGAAAAACACACACGTCGGTCTCCACTGAAAGCACGTACAGTGTGCTGCAGGCCCACACGAACCATTTACACGTGCAGAAAGAAATGCTGCGCGTGTTACATCGCTTACGCGCTAAGGCCCTTTCCTTGAATTACACGCTGACATGCAGTTTTTTCACGTGCCAATTCACTCTGCATCAAGCTGGCCACGCAACAACACACGGAAGACCACGCTCCTGCCCATAAGGCCATTTTCCTGCCCCTGGGAGCCCCTAGGAGTCTCCTGCAAGCCATCTGCTGCTGCCTGCCTGCCTGCTGCCAACAGTGCCCTGCCATTTGGTGCCTGCACATCAGCCATCTGCAGGGGTCCAGTTGCTGTGACCACCCCTGCTGGAACAGAAGACTCCTGACTGGTATCCCATCACTCCACAGCCCAGCCACAGGACCCAGTTGCCCACCCACACCTGCCTCAGGGGTTGCCATGTCCGACCCAACACCATTGGGCACCAGTGGCAACCCCCCAGCAGGGAGTCAGAGGGCTGCCAACTTCAGTGCTAATGAAGTTGGCATCCTGGTGGAGCAAGTCCTAGGGCATTATGATGCCCTCTTCACACCATCGCGCGCCGACAAGGAAGGACGGAAGAGGATCTGGAAGGACATAGTGGGTGCCATCAACGCGGAGGGGGTGGCACCCCGTGACATCAAACACATCCAGAAGTGCTGGGAGGACTACAAGTCCAGGACCCTCAAGAAGGCCTGGTGCCTCTTGGATGCAGCGGATGCAGTGGGGCGCCGGGTCCACCTTACCACCCAGCAGATGAGGGTCCTGGAGTGCATTCGCCCAGTGCTTCATCACCAGATCCTCAGGATGCAGGCCCGTCTGGAGTCGAGGGTTAAGTGCCCATGCAGTCCCGTTTTAAACAGTGCATGTTGCAGTGTGATGGTAGTTAGCTACTTGGCTGTATGTGTGATATGGGTCATGTATGGATGTGTTTGTGCAGGGACATGATGGTGCTGCATGTGAGTCCAGTCAGGCGTTAGCCACAAGGATGGTGTATGTGTTACAATGCATCATGCAGAGCAGCATGCGGAATGCACACATGTATGCATGCCTGTGTCTGTACTTGGACATGTTTGGGGTGTGAGAGATGGGTGCTGCTGTCAGGGACATGCATGGTTTAGATGTCCGTTGTCAGGTGTATTGCCCCATGTTCAAGTTATTATGCTGCAACATTTGATGCTGTGGGCTTAGAAAATCCAAGATGGCTGAAAAGCCCACATTTGCGCCAGAATCCAGGAAAACCGCACAGTTTTTGCACACACCAAAATGGTCGCCTGACCTGCCACCCACCAGTGCGAGTGTGATGGGCCAGAAGCACCATGAGTGAAACGTGGTGCCAAAGGAAAAACAGCAGTGCCTGTTAGCTAAAAAAGCGCTTTGAAATCACCTTTGTTTCTCTGAATGCAAGCTCAAAATGCCTATTTCAAACATTGCAAGATATTCAAAAATCTTACTGAACACCAGCAGACGTCTGGTAGAATGAAGTCTTGTGTGCATACAAAATCTGGAAAGATGAAGAGTCTAAAATAATGTTCATAACAAAACTGGCTGAGCTGTGGATGACAGCAGCTCAAGTGACAATGGATTTAAAGCCACTAAAATCGAAATGTTTAAAATAAATGAGTGACCTACTTTTGAGTGTCACATAGGTTGCAACTGTTTAAATGTCATAGTTTTGAACTTAGAATCAGCGTTCCAGCTGCATGAGTAAAAATTGTAAGTTTGATTTGAATGAAGATAAATTGGAACAAAAGTGACATTTGGCTGAAGCCTGGCTTAAAGGGATTGAATTCTGCCCGGCAACAACCCCCGACAGGAGTTGAAACTTGCCCAGCAACTGCATTCACAGGCCTGGCCTGCCTTCTGCTGCCCCCACCAAAAGGAGATTACACCTCTCTGATTGAATCAGGGGAGGCGTACCTGGGACGGCAGGGAAACAGAACAATGAACTCCCTTGGCTTCAAAGCAATTGCTAAATCAGGAGGTCGTAAATGGCTTCCTCTTGGAAGGAAATGGGAGGGGCACTGCCTCTGTGAGCCAGTTGAGTTTGGAGGAAGTGGACAAACCAGAAATTCCCCCATGTGCTTTGGGACTTAACCACACCCATCTGGGCCAGAGCATAATTTTAAAAAGATGGATAATTCATAGTACAAAATTGTCAAAATTATATAAATAATATCATTATTCCTGTGATTTTTCTGTGCACATTTTAAGAGGTGTTAGGGCTCTGTGGTATGTTCTGGGGGTAGTATCGGAAAATAGGGTATTACTCCAAATGTCTGTATGTTAAAAATCTGACACTTCATCATCTGATGCCTATATTCCTTGCGCACATTTGTGTAAATTCTGGAAAAATGTAGATATTGTGTTCTGGATGAAAAGGGCAGAATCCTTTCAGAAGTGGACACAACATCTTACAAAGACAGGGATCGCATGGTTTGGTGATACAGAAAATATGTTAACTGGACATATAATATTAGAAGAATTGTACATAGATAAATATGCATTGAATCAAAAAATAGATTTGTGTGCAAAGTGACAAGGGGAGGATTCTCTGACCCATAAACATACCTCATCACAATGACACTCCATTTCCTTCCCCCAATCAAGGGAGAGAGGAGAATTTGGCCAATGATAAGTTGTGAGGGGCAGGCTTAGTTATGCCCACGTACACACCCATTTTGGTGATACAATTTCTGCTATAAGTAAGGATGGCAAGCCTTAGTGGGATCTTCCAGATTCACTCAGCACCTGAACATTGGCAGGATGCTAAGCACAAGAAAACCAGACTCCAGATTCCAGAACTTTGAAGCAGAGGGCCTACTGTAAGCTGAACTCTTCTCAGCTGGCCTTCCAATCTTGCAAACTGATTTTACCCCAGACTTCCAAGGGGCACATCAGCCGGGCTGTGCTGTTTCTGCTTCTTTGCCAAGAACTTTTGCCAGAACCAGACCCAGAAAACAGAGCTGTATCCAGAACCACAGACCAGACCAGACCGCTGTGCAGTGCCGATAGCAGACCAGACCAGACCAGACCGCTGTGCAGTGCCAGACCCAGACCAGAGGCCACGCTGTGAGCAGAACCAGTGGCGGCCTATTCCAGTCCAAAATTAGGAGTGAGTATCCACCTGTGCAGAACTGCATAGAAATCGTGTGTCCATTCTGTGATTTCAAAGCTGTGAAAGTGTCATTTGTCATTCTGAATCTTTACTTAATTTCTGAAAATCTACCTCCACAAAAACGTCCATATCTTTTGAACCGTATGGCCTAGAAGCGAGATTTAACTTTCATTTTAAAGCTAAGAACCTAGCTTTCCAACCTAATAAGACATCCCAACTCCTTCTAGTTTTTCCATAATCGCGATCGACGCACTCGGAAAAAGTGCAGCGAATTGCAAACTGGCTCAATTTCACCACTTGTAAAAATAACTGCTTCTTGCTTTCCACTGCTGAAATTCGTTTTCACTCTGAAAATCATTCCTGAATCATTGCTAGTGTTGACCTGAACTAATTCAAAGTAGCTATCACCTACTCTGAATCTCCTATAGGAAATTAAAATAATTTTTAGCATATTTTTCACTTCATTGCAAATCACATGTAAAAGTATTTTTGACTGTTTAAAAGCATACTGGTTGCTCTAAGATTGCTAGGGGGGAACTGAACTGGTTTTGATTGTATTCCTGAAAACGTGTGTGCCCTCATTTCCATCTCTTCATATTGCATAGGGGGGGAGTGAGTTGTCATAAAGAAAAAAGTGATCATCTCATCTATAGTTGAAACCATATCAGTTTATTTCTGTGCTGCATTCTTCCATCATTGCTTTTCCTTGAAACCATAAAAGTATTCTCTGATACCTTATCCTTTCTATACCAACTCCTAAGTAATTAAAGAATTTTGCTAGTGTAATATTATCCATTGTTGATCACTGTTATCTTCATAAGTGTGCTATCAAATATTAATTTATTCATAAAAGTGTGATATATATATATATTGTTTAATTTTTCAAATAAATCTTTTTAGCTCAGTGAGGTCAGGGGGATTCCAAAGAGAGGGGCGTTATATAAGGGTTCATCATCCAGATTTATGAACTTGTCATAAAAATATATAAATAAGGGCTTCCATTGGACATCCCAGACTAGGCATTGACGTAGTTGGAGTGCTGAATTGAAGTCACTTACACCGTGTGTCTGAGTAGTGTGTGAGTGACTGGTCAACACCATGGATGCATGACACATGTCCGTGACGATGTGTTGATTCACTGATACAGCCTAGTCATCCTAGTACCCACTGTGTCTGGGAGTATACACGGCCAGATGCATGACCCTCTGGTGATGTGTGTGCATAAGATCAGCATGTCCCATGATTCATGTGAGTTTCAGCCCGCCATTGGATATTTCTATGGTGCCTTGGACATGGAAGCAAATGTTTGTTGCATGTTCCATGCCTGTTGCTGCATGTGTGTTGCCTGCACTGACCCATGTGTTTTGTAGGGACATGATGGAAGTGACGTTTGACAGTGCCACTCATGTGCTATTGGTTTCTGTCTAGGGGACTATTGTACAGTACCCTGATGCTTGTGTTCAATGTCTCTCTTTACACAGCGGCGAGTGAAGAAGAGGGCGGAGACGGCGCTGTGGAGGAAAGCAGCAGGGATGCCTCTACCGGCCGGCGATGCAAGGCCCAGGCACCCTCCCAGGAAATTCCATCATCCGGGAGTGAGGGGACTGGTGCCTCGTCCACCACTACGGCTGCAGTGGAAGGGGCGGGTGACCCCCCACAGGGGCTTGCGATGGTGGTGTGTACGGAGGAGGAGGAGGCCGTTTCAGAGCCGCCCACGGGGCCTGGTGGGGGTGGTACCACTGCTGCAAGTGGTGCAGTCCAGGGGCAGGAGGCTGCACAGGTCCCCGCGCAATGTGGGTTTTCTCAGTCATGTGTCGCCATTGTGTGGGTCTGATGGACATGTATTCATGGGCATGCTGGTTATTTGGTATCTATTATGACATAGGGAATTCAATGTGGAGTGGATGAAATGCTTGGTTGGGTGTTTGGACTGGGGTGGCGTGGGGTGGGATTTGGGTGGCCATAAAGGCCATGGGTCTGGATTGTGATGACGTGTTGGGTCGGGGGACATGAGTTAAGGCCTGCTGGCAGGTTGCCGTCACTGGGGGTGGGGTGGGGGACATGAGTCGGGGCCTGCTGGCAGGTTGCTGTCACTGGGGGTGGGGTGGGGTCATGACTCAGGGCCTGCTGGCAGGTTGTCATCACAGGGGTTGGGTGGGGGACATGTGTCAGGGCTCCCAAGTGCATGGTGCCATGTGGCCTGCCTGCGGGGCATGGTCTGGGGTGATAGACTGCCTGTGGGGCGTAGTCTGGGGTGATGGGCTGCCTGCAGGGCATGGTCTGGGGTGATGGGCTGCCTGCGGGGCATGCCCAGGGGTGTATGGTGGTTCCCTGTGGTGTGGGCTGCCTGTGGGGCATGAGGAGGAGGGGAGGGGCACACCTGGGAGGGCCCACACTGCCAAATTGCATGTGAAACTCCACGTGCACCCCCGGAATATGTGCGGGCAGCCCATCCACCCTCCCCATGCCCCGCAGGCAGCCCATCACCCCAGCGCATGCACCACAGGCAGCCCATCACCTCTGCACATGCCCCACAGGCAGCCCATCACCTCTGCACATGCCCCACAGACAGCCCATCACCCCTGCACATGCACCACATGCAGCCCATCACCCCTGCACATGCCCCACAGCCAGCACACACCACAGGGGGGACTTTTTTCACGCTATTTGCCTGGTGCGAGCGGGGTACGCGTAGTCCGAGGGGTGCGCTTGGGGCTGCGCGTGGAGTTTTACACGCGATTAGCCTGGCGCGAGCAGGGTACGTGTATTTCGAGGGGTGCGTATGGAGTTTTACACACAATTAGCCTGGCACGAGCGGGGTATGCGTATTCCGAGGGGTGCGCATTGAGTTTTACACATGATTAGCCTGGTGCGAGTGGGGCACGCGTATTCCGAGGGGTGCGTATGGAGTTTTACACACAATTAGCCTGGCACGAGCGAGATATGCATATTCCGAGGGGTGCGCTGGGAGTTTTATACGCGATTGGCCTGGCGCAAAAGGGGTACGTGTATTCCAAGGGGTGCGCAGGGAGTTTTACACGCGACTGGCCTGGCGCGAGCAGGGTACGGGTATTCCGAGAGGTGCACAGGGAGTTTTACACGCGATTGGGTTCTCGCTTGTGGGCTGTGTGGCATATTTAGCGCATTTTAGTTGTTGGGGGTGGCGTATGCTGGTCCACTGGCCTTTGCGCCATGTAGGGGATTTGTGCGGGTTTTTTGGCGCACAGGCGGGGTTGGGGGCATAACTGGCGCTGCTGCAGGGTCGCTGGACCACTCTGCTCCACGGCTGGTTATGGATGTAAGGATCCATGAATACGCTGTGCGTGAAAATGGGTTTTGGCGCACGTGGCTGGCGTAGGCTGGCGCACGTGCACTCTGTGCGCCAGCCGCGTGTGCCACTTCTGCGCTTGATTCCATGAATTACCCCCATAGTTCTCTATGGCAGTGTCCACTTTCATGTTTTTAAACTTGAGATTGGGCGTGTGCAATAAGCCCAGAACCCGTCTTCCATCGAAAACAAAACAATACAACTATTTTAGCTCCAGACTGAGCGCCAGGGCGTGAATGTATCTATCACCACGCTTCAAGGGCGGTATACCGGCCCAGTGCCCTTTCTAGCATGTACCTGCCAGAAAATGAAATAAATAATGTCTGACTGTGTTAAATGGTACAAGAAAAGCAGAACAAAGAAGGGCAACAATCTTGTGATGGCCTTCCCTATCCCTCAGGACCCTAAATAATATTTTCAACATGTCAATAAAAATATGTTTATAATTCACTGAATGCATGGAAAAAGAAATATTAGTCCGTGCAATTTATAAAAAAATATATTGACACTTCTTAAATATTTTAGAGCCCTGTCGGACAGGACAGGATGCTGCAGGACTGTAGGAATTATTTTCTTTATTTTTAGAAACTGTCTGGCAGATTTTTCAAAAGGCATCTGGCAAGATCACCAAAAAAGAAAAAGAAAAATAGTACTCTGCGGGAATGGGGACTTACCACTTGCTGGCACCGAACTTCTCGGAAAGCCGGTGTTGTCATCCCCCGATGTTACCGGAAAGTCAGGTGCCAGTAAGTCACTACAGGTCCGGCGGCAACCTGCCGGTAGTACCAGCACGGTTATCGCCAGGCCCATAATAAGGCCCTATGTGTAAAGGAATCTTGGAGGGTCCTTAAAAAATATATACAATTACCTATTATGCCCTGCGCCAGCAGCCTATATCAAAGCAAGAAGAGCAGAACAAAAAGAGGAGTGAAATTTAGAATAAAATATTGCCTGGGTTAAATCTTGGCACAGCAGTGAATATTTTAGGAACACCCAACGTTTTCTTGCTCTGCTTTATTTTACAAGTTATAGGGCCTCATTACGACCCAGGCGCTAATGGGTAAACAGCGCTGTAAAAGGCTGCGGCGCCGTTAACCTATTAGCGCCTAATTACGAGGTCCCTTTGCGGGACCCGACCTTAACGGCTGGTTTTACCAGCCGTTAAAGTAGGGACCCGCAAAGGGACCTTGGTGCTAAGTACGGTGCCGCAATTTGCGGCACCGTACTTAGCGCCTTCCCCATTCCCATTGAGCCCTCTGGGGCAAAAATGGGAATGGGGAAGGGCCATGGCGGCATGGGGAATTACCGCCCCGCCAACCTCGGAAATGGGTGGTAATTCCCCATTCCGCCATGGCGGACACCGGCATGGACCATGGTGCTAACAGCACCATGGTCCTTCGCCTGGGCCGTAATGAGGCCCATAGATACAATACTGGCTGTAAATGTACTCGCCTGTTCACAATTGTGCAGATTGCGTCTAGTTCCTCTCATGAGCACAGGCTAGCGTATCAATGCATCCAAATGTTAGAACAACTTCAGCAATTACTTTATGTTGGAGAAAGATTTTTATTTTCACAATTACATTACCAAGTTTTGCTGTGTTTTTTTTTTCCAAATAACTTCATAGCTGTGTCAGTCGGTACATGTAGCCGTTGAGAGTGCGTGACTAGCCTCGTCAGTTTTCCCAGATGCGTGGTGACTGGCAGTCTTTCTGCCATGTAGTGGGGCATCTCACAGCCCACACAGTCACGTTGCCTACACCAGGTGTTGGCAATCATCACTGCGTGCCCCTCAGTCTGCAGGCACATATATATGCCCAGAACACCCGCAGAAAGGAAGGCTATGGTCCTGGTCCTCTACAGGGTGGCACACTTCCCCAAAGTGCTTGGTGGCATAGATTGCACCCATGTGGCCCTACGTCCACCTAGGCCCACTGAAAACATCTACCACAACCGCAAGCACTGGCATTCCATGAATGTGCAGGTTGTATGTGATGCCAAGGGAATCATCACCTCTCTTCATGCAAACTATCCAGGTCCACCCATGACAGTTTCATATACAGAATGTCCACCCTGATCCGGGCCCTGGAAGCTGGGAAGCATGGCGACACATGGCTCATAGGTTAGTACAAATGCCTGTGCACATGCATGCATGTCACACACAGACAAATACACAAACCCAACTAATGACAACCATCATGACCTCCCCAAGGGACAGTGCCTACCCTCTCAGCACCCATATGATGACGCCAATCCGGAACCCCCTCCACACCCTCCCAGGTAAGATACAATGCAGCCCATATTGCAACCACGGCCATGGTGGAGCGCACATTCAGAGTGCTCAAGTCACGCCTACGCTCCCTTGATCGCTCTGGCGGCCAACTACTATATGCACCCCCAATAGTGTGCAGGATCATTGTGGCAGCATGTGCCCTGCACAACGTCACAGCACGGCGGGGTGTACCGGTGGACATGGTGGTTCCCCCACATCCCCAACCAAATGTACAGGCACTGCTAATGGGAGGGGAAAGGGTACGTGGCGAGGCAGCCCGGACCCAGCTTGTGGCTACATTTTACACCTAGAATTCCACCACTGCGGAGTGCACACAGGCCTGGCACATACAAGGTGACAATCGATGATGACTAAGAGACAGTCAACTGTCACAACCTTAACACCCTGAGAATGACTGCACGGAAATGCTACATTGTGTGCATCCCTAGCTACTTAAACATAACCAAAAGGAACACAGGCAAGGTGAATATCCCACCACCCCCCTGCAAAGCAGGCCATATAAATCACTGGTATGTCACCCAAACCCTCCCAACTCCCATGACCCCTGTCCTCCATGCCATGCCATGGCATGCAACAGCTGAACAGCCAACCCAATGCACAACACATGACACAATCGTCATTAAGTGCAACGTGAGAAATGTAGACCAGCATGAGAAATTCACACCTGACATGGGACCTGATGAACTCACTTGGCAAAACTCTACCACACATACAAAGGGGGTCATTATGAGTATGGCGGTATGCCATAGATGATGCCGGTATGTCACTGGCACCGTCCATACCGTACTGCCATATTACGAGTAACCCTGGTGGGTGGCGGGCTGTGTGGTGGTCATCACAGCTGCACCTGCAGCTACCACTATCGGTGGGCCCGTGTCAGCACATGTTACGTACTGTCGGGTTGCAAGGGTGCCAGGGTATGATGCAATAGTAGCATCACCTGGAGCCGCAGGGGGTGGTGGGATGGCTGCACCAGCATGTGGCTGGACATCCTGCCCCTGTGGTGCACCCCTGCCTCTTCGCGCTCTACAGCCACCCTGGCCACCCTGGACTCCACGTACTCCCTGGTCATCCCGGCCACGTGCCCGACCACTCCCAACACTGGCAGGACACCCAGCTGAGCCCCCCATAACCATTGGTGGCCTCCCAATCATGGCACATATGTACTACTGCCAATAGGAGGTGGACTGAACAATTGTCCTGGTCAATTGGGGTGAAGGGGGCAGGGTACGTGATAGTAGATGCACCCCTGTGCTCCTGCAAGGCTCCCTGTGGACCCTGGGGATAAGTGACAGTCACGCAACGCCCAGGCACCCAAAAAATACAAGAAAAAGGTATACGCAACCCCTGCAGCCCATGTGCGTGTAAAAAAACCTCACGCAGTATGCTGTGGCACCCAGGAACACAAAAAAGCATACGCGATTAACACGCGGGCTACTATGACGTCAATAAATGGGGTACGTGACAAACAGGGGCACCCGCAGTTGGAAAAGTAGCATGCAATAGCGTGCACGACTCACCATCTGCATGGAAAATAAATACGCGTAGGCACTGTAACCGCTGTGAAGTAATCCTGTGTGAACCCCAAAGTAGGAAAAACACACACGTCGGTCTCCACTGAAAGCACGTACAGTGTGCTGCAGGCCCACACGAACCATTTACACGTGCAGAAAGAAATGCTGCGCGTGTTACATCGCTTACGCGCTAAGGCCCTTTCCTTGAATTACACGCTGACATGCAGTTTTTTCACGTGCTAATTCACTCTGCATCAAGCTGGCCACGCAACAACACACGGAAGACCACGCTCCTGCCCATAAGGCCATTTTCCTGCCCCTGGGAGCCCCTAGGAGTCTCCTACAAGCCATCTGCTGCTGCTTGCTGCCAACAGTGCCCTGCCATTTGGTGCCTGCACATCAGCCATCTGCAGGGGTCCAGTTGCTGTGACCACCCCTGCTGGAACAGAAGACTCCTGACTGGTATCCCATCACTCCACAGCACAGCCACAGGACCCAGTTGCCCACCCACACCTGCCTCAGGGGTTGCCATGTCCGACCCAACACCATTGGGCACCAGTGGCAACCCCCCAGCAGGGAGTCAGAGGGCTGCCAACTTCAGTGCTAATGAAGTTGGCATCCTGGTGGAGCAAGTCCTAGGGCATTATGATGCCCTCTTCACACCATCGCGCGCCGACAAGGAAGGACGGAAGAGGATCTGGAAGGACATAGTGGGTGCCATCAACGCGGAGGGGGTGGCACCCCGTGACATCAAACACATCCAGAAGTGCTGGGAGGACTACAAGTCCAGGACCCTCAAGAAGGCCTGGTGCCTCTTGGATGCAGCGGATGCAGTGGGGCGCCGGGTCCACCTTACCACCCAGCAGATGAGGGTCCTGGAGTGCATTCGCCCAGTGCTTCATCACCAGATCCTCAGGATGCAGGCCCGTCTGGAGTCGAGGGTTAAGTGCCCATGCAGTCCCGTTTTAAACAGTGCATGTTGCAGTGTGATGGTAGTTAGCTACTTGGCTGTATGTGTGATATGGGTCATGTATGGATGTGTTTGTGCAGGGACATGATGGTGCTGCATGTGAGTCCAGTCAGGCGTGAGCCACAAGGATGGTGTATGTGTTACAATGCATCATGCAGAGCAGCATGCGGAATGCACACATGTATGCATGCCTGTGTCTGTACTTGGACATGTTTGGGGTGTGAGAGATGGGTGCTGCTGTCAGGGACATGCATGGTTTAGATGTCCGTTGTCAGGTGTATTGACCCATGTTCAAGTTATTATGCTGCAACATTTGATGCTGTGGGCTTAGAAAATCCAAGATGGCTGAAAAGCCCACATTTGCGCCAGAATCCAGGAAAACCGCACAGTTTTTGCACACACCAAAATGGTCGCCTGACCTGCCACCCACCAGTGCGAGTGTGATGGGCCAGAAGCACCATGAGTGAAACGTGGTGCCAAAGGAAAAACAGCAGTGCCTGCTAGCTAAAAAAGCGCTTTGAAATCACCTTTGTTTCTCTGAATGCAAGCTCAAAATGCCTATTTCAAACATTGCAAGATATTCAAAAATCTTACTGAACACCAGCAGACGTCTGGTAGAATGAAGTCTTGTGTGCATACAAAATCTGGAAAGATGAAGAGTCTAAAATAATGTTCATAACAAAACTGGCTGAGCTGTGGATGACAGCAGCTCAAGTGACAATGGATTTAAAGCCACTAAAATCGAAATGTTTAAAATAAATGAGTGACCTACTTTTGAGTGTCACATAGGTTGCAACTGTTTAAATGTCATAGTTTTGAACTTAGAATCAGCGTTCCAGCTGCATGAGTAAAAATTGTAAGTTTGATTTGAATGAAGATAAATTGGAACAAAAGTGACATTTGGCTGAAGCCTGGCTTAAAGGGATTGAATTCTGCCCGGCAACAACCCCCGACAGGAGTTGAAACTTGCCCAGCAACTGCATTCACAGGCCTGGCCTGCCTTCTGCTGCCCCCACCAAAAGGAGATTACACCTCTCTGATTGAATCAGGGGAGGCGTACCTGGGACGGCAGGGAAACAGAACAATGAACTCCCTTGGATTCAAAGCAATTGCTAAATCAGGAGGTCGTAAATGGCTTCCTCTTGGAAGGAAATGGGAGGGGCACTGCCTCTGTGAGCCAGTTGAGTTTGGAGGAAGTGGACAAACCAGAAATTCCCCCATGTGCTTTGGGACTTAACCACACCCATCTGGGCCAGAGCATAATTTTAAAAAGATGGATAATTCATAGTACAAAATTGTCAAAATTATATAAATAATATCATTATTCCTGTGATTTTTCTGTGCACATTTTAAGAGGTGTTAGGGCTCTGTGGTATGTTCTGGGGGTAGTATCGGAAAATAGGGTATTACTCCAAATGTCTGTATGTTAAAAATCTGACACTTCATCATCTGATGCCTATATTCCTTGCGCACATTTGTGTAAATTCTGGAAAAATGTAGATATTGTGTTCTGGATGAAAAGGGCAGAATCCTTTCAGAAGTGGACACAACATCTTACAAAGACAGGGATCGCATGGTTTGGTGACAGAAAATATGTTAACTGGACATATAATATTAGAAGAATTGTACATAGATAAATATGCATTGAATCAAAAAATAGATTTGTGTGCAAAGTGACAAGGGGAGGATTCTCTGACCCATAAACATACCTCATCACGATGACACTCCATTTCCTTCCCCCAATCAAGGGAGAGAGGAGAATTTGGCCAATGATAAGTTGTGAGGGGCAGGCTTAGTTATGCCCACGCACACACCCATTTTGGTGATGCAATTTCTGCTATAAGTAAGGATGGCAAGCCTTAGTGGGATCTTCCAGATTCACTCAGCACCTGAACATTGGCAGGATGCTCTGCACAAGAAAACCAGACTCCAGATTCCAGAACTTTGAAGCAGAGGGCCTACTGCAAGCTGAACTCTTCTCAGCTGGCCTTCCAATCTTGCAAACTGATTTTACCCCAGACTTCCAAGGGGCACATCAGCCGGGCTGTGCTGTTTCTGCTTCTTTGCCAAGAACTTTTGCCAGAACCAGACCCAGAAAACAGAGCTGTATCCAGAACCACAGACCAGACCAGAACGCTGTGCAGTGCCGATAGCAGACCAGACCAGACCAGACCGCTGTGCAGTGCCAGACCCAGACCAGAGGCCACGCTGTGAGCAGAACCAGTGGCGGCCTATTCCAGTCCAAAATTAGGAGTGAGTATCCACCTGTCCAGAACTGCATAGAAATCGTGTGTCCATTCTGTGATTTCAAAGCTGTGAAAGTGTCATTTGTCATTCTGAATCTTTACTTCGTTTCTGAAAATCTACCTCCACAAAAACGTCCATATCTTTTGAACCGTATGGCCTAGAAGCGAGATTTAACTTTCATTTTAAAGCTAAGAACCTAGCTTTCCAACCCAGTAAGACATCCCAACTCCTTATAGTTTTTCCATAATCGCGATCGACGCACTTGGAAAAAGTGCAGCGAATTGAAAACTGGCTCAATTTCACCACTTGTAAAAATAGCTGCTTCTTGCTTTCCACTGCTGAAATTCGTTTTCACTCTGAAAATCATTCCTGAATCATTGCTAGTGTTGACCTGAACTAATTCAAAGTAGCTATCACCTACTCTGAATCTCCTATAGGAAATTAAAATAATTTTTAGCATATTTTTCACTTCATTGCAAATCACATGTAAAAGTATTTTTGACTGTTTAAAAGCATACTGGTTGTTCTAAGATTGCTAGGGGGGAACTGAACTGGTTTTGATTGTATTCCTGAAAACCTGTGTGCCCTCATTTCCATCTCTTCATATTGCATAGGGGGGGGAGTGAGTTGTCATAAAGAAAAAAGTGATCATCTCATCTATAGTTGAAACCATATCAGTTTATTTCTGTGCTGCATTCTTCCATCATTGCTTTTCCTTGAAACCATAAAAGTATTCTCTGATACCTTATCCTTTCTATACCAACTCCTAAGTAATTAAAGAATTTTGCTAGTGTAATATTATCCATTGTTGATCACTGTTATCTTCATAAGTGTGCTATCAAATATTAATTTATTCATAAAAGTGTGATATATATATATATTGTTTAATTTTTCAAATAAATCTTTTAATTTGCAAAACAAATCTACTTCTTGGCTCAGTGAGGTCAGGGGGTTTCCACAGAGAGGGGCGTTATATAAGGGTTCATCATCCAGATTTATGAACTTGTCATAAAAATATATAAATAAGGGCTTCCATTGGACATCCCAGAATAGGCATTGACGTAGTTGGAGTGCTGAATTGAAGTCACTTACACCGTGTGTCTGAGTAGTGTTTGAGTGACTGGTCAACACCATGGATGCATGACACATGTCCGTGACGATGTGTTGATTCACTGATACAGCCTAGTCATCCTTGTACCCACTGTGTCTGGGAGTATACACGGCCAGATGCATGACCCTCTGGTGATGTGTGTGCATATGATCAGCATGTCCCATGATTCATGTGAGTTTCAGCCCGCCATTGGATATTTCTATGGTGCCTTGGACATGGAAGCAAATGTTTGTTGCATGTTCCATGCCTGTTGCTGCATGTGTGTTGCCTGCACTGACCCATGTGTTTTGTAGGGACATGATGGAAGTGACGTTTGACAGTGCCACTCATGTGCTATTGGTTTCTGTCTAGGGGACTATTGTACAGTACCCTGATGCTTGTGTTCAATGTCTCTCTTTACACAGCGGCGAGTGAAGAAGAGGGCGGAGACGGCGCTGTGGAGGAAAGCAGCAGGGATGCCTCTACCGGCCGGCGATGCAAGGCCCAGTCACCCTCCCAGGAAATTCCATCATCCGGGAGCGAGGGGACTGGTGCCTCGTCCACCACTACGGCTGCAGTGGAAGGGGCGGGTGACCCCCCACAGGGGCTTGCGATGGTGGTGTGTACAGAGGAGGAGGAGGCCGCTTCAGAGCCGCCCATGGGGCCTGGTGGGGGTGGTACCACTGCTGCAAGTGGTGCAGTCCAGGGGCAGGGGCAGGAGGCAGCACAGGTCCCCGCGCAATGTGGGTTTTCTCAGTCATGTGTCGCCATTGTGTGGGTCTGATGGACATGTATTCATGGGCATGCTGGTTATTTGGTATCTATTATGACATAGGGAATTCAATGTGGAGTGGATGGAATGCTTGGTTGGGTGTTTGGACTGGGGTGGCGTGGGGTGGGATTTGGGTGGCCATAAAGGCCATGGGTCTGGATTGTGATGACGTGTTGGGTCGGGGGACATGAGTTAGGACCTGCTGGCAGGTTGCCGTCACTGGGGGTGGGGTGGGGGACATGAGTCGGGGCCTGCTGGCAGGTTGCTGTCACTGGGGGTGGGGTGGGGGACATGACTCAGGGCCTGCTGGCAGGTTGTCGTCACAGGGGTTGGGTGGGGGACATGTGCCAGGGCTCCCAAGTGCATGGTGCCATGTGGCCTGCCTGTGGGGCATGGTCTGGGTGATAGACTGCCTGTGGGGCGTAGTCTGGGGTGATGGGCTGCCTGCAGGGCATGGTTTGGGGTGATGGGCTGCCTGCGGGGCAAGGCCAAGGGTTGTATTGTGGTTCCCTGTGGTGTTGGCTGCCTGTGGGGCATGAGGAGGAGGGGAGGGGCACACCCGTGAGGGCCCACACTGCCAAATCGCGTGTGAAACTCCACGTGCACCCCCAGAATATGTGCGGGCAGCCCATCCACCCTCCCCATGCCCCGCAGGCAGCCCATCACCCCAGCGCATGCACCACAGGCAGCCCATCACCTCTGCACATGCCCCACAGGCAGCCCATCACCTCTGCACATGCCCCACAGACAGCCCATCACCCCTGCACATGCACCACATGCAGCCCATCACCCCTGCACATGAACCACAGGTAGCCCATCATCCCTCCCCATGGCTCACAGGCAGCCCACACCACAGCCCCCACACCCCTAACCATGCCCCGCAGCCAGCCCATCACCCCTGCACATGCCCCACAGCCAGCACACACCACAGGGGGGACTTTTTTCACGCTATTTGCCTGGTGCGAGCAGGGTACGCGTATTCCGAGGGGTGCGCTTGGGGCTGCGCGTGGAGTTTTACATGCGATTAGCCTGGCGCGAGCAGGGTACGTGTATTTCGAGGGGTGCGTATGGAGTTTTACACACAATTAGCCTGGCACGAGCGGGGTATGCGTATTCCGAGGGGTGCGCATGGAGTTTTACACATGATTAGCCTGGTGCGAGTGGGGCACGTGTATTCCGAGGGGTGCGTATGGAGTTTTACACACAATTAGCCTGGCACGAGCGAGATATGCATATTCCGAGGGGTGCGCTGGGAGTTTTATACGCGATTGGCCTGGCGCAAAAGGGGTACGTGTATTCCAAGGGGTGCGGAGGGAGTTTTACATGACTGGCCTGGCGCGAGCGGGGTACGGGTATTCCGAGGGGTGCGCAGGGAGTTTTACACGCGATTGGGTTCTCGCTTGTGGGCTGTGTGGCATATTTAGCGCATTTTAGTTGTTGGGGGGGGCGTATGCTGGTTCACTGGCCTTTGCGCCATGTAGGGGATTTGTGCAGGTTTTTTGGCGCACAGGCGGGGTTGGGGGCATAACTGGCGCTGCTGCAGGGTCGCTGAACCACTCTGCGCCACGGCTGGTTATGGATGTAAGGATCCATGAATACGCTGTGCGTGAAAATGGGTTTTGGCGCACGTGGCTGGCGTAGGCTGGCGCACGTGCACTCTGTGCGCCAGCCGCGTGTGCCACTTCTGCGCTTGATTCCATGAATTACCCCCATAGTTCTCTATGGCAGTGTCCACTTTTATGTTTTTAAACTTGAGATTGGGCGTGTGCAATAAGCCCAGAACCCGTCTTCCATCGAAAACAAAACAATACAACTATTTTAGCTCCAGACTGAGCGCCAGGGCGTGAATGTATCTATCACCACGCTTCAAGGGTGGCATACCGGCCCAGTGCCCTTTCTAGCATGTACCTGCCAGAAAATGAAATAAATAATGTCTGACTGTGTTAAATGGTACAAGAAAAGCAGAACAAAGAAGGGCAACAATCTTGTGATGGCCTTCCCTATCGCTCAGGACCCTAAATAATATTTTCAACATGTTAATAAAAATATGTTTATAATTCACTGAATGCATGGAAAAAGAAATATTAGTCTGTGCAATTTATAAAAAAATATATTGACACTTCTTAAATATTTTAGAGCCCTGTCGGACAGGACAGGATGCTGCAGGACTGTAGGAATTATTTTCTTTATTTTTAGAAACTGTCTGGCAGATTTTTCAAAAGGCATCTGGCAAGATCACCAAAAAAGAAAAAGAAAAATAGTACTCTGCGGGAATGGGGACTTACCATTTGCTGGCGCCGAACTTCTCGGAAAGCCGGTGTTGTCATCCCCCGATGTTACCGGAAAGTCAGGTGCCAGTAAGTCATTACAGGTCCGGCGGCAACCTGCCGGTAGTACGAGCACGGTTATCGCCAGACCCATAATAAGGCCCTATGTGTAAAGGAATCTTGGAGGGTCCTTAAAAAATATACTCAATTACCTATTATGCCCTGCGCCAGCAGCCTATATCAAAGCAAGAAGAGCAGAACAAAAAGAGGAGTGAAATTTAGAATAAAATATTGCCTGGTTTAAATCTTGGCACAGCAGTGAATATTTTAGGAACACCCGACGTTTTCTTGCTCTGCTTTATTTTACAAGTTATAGGGCCTCATTACGACCCAGGCGCTAATGGGTTAACAGCGCCGTAAAAAGGCTGCGGCGCCGTTAACCTATTAGCGCCTAATTACGAGGTCCCTTTGCGGGACCCGACCTTAACGGCTGGTTTTACCAGCCGTTAAAGTAGGGACCCGCAAAGGGACCTTGGTGCTAAGTACTGGGCCGCAATTTGCGGCACCGTACTTAGCGCCTTCCCCATTCCCATTGAGCCCTCTAGGGCAAAAATGGGAATGGGGAAGAGCCATGGCGGCATGGGGAATTACCGCCCCGCCAACCTCGGAATGGGGTGGTAATTCCCCATTCCGCCATGGCTGACACCGGCATGGACCATGGTGCTAACAGCACCATGGTCCTTCGCCTGGGCCGTAATGAGGCCCATAGATACAATACTGGCTGTAAATGTACTCGCCTGTTCACAATTGTGCAGATTGCGTCTAGTTCCTCTCATGAGCACAGGCTAGCGTATCAATGCATCCAAATGTTAGAACAACTTCAGCAATTACTTTATGTTGGAGAAAGATTTTTATTTTCACAATTACGTGACTAGCCTCGTCAGTTTTCCCAGATGCAAATTACTATTGAAACATCAACTGTCAAAGTCAAGCACTTCTGTGCAACTCAATACTGTGGAAATGGATGCCTAACACGTCATTCTCTTCTGGGACCGTACCCAATGTGGCTTTCCCTATGATCGCAAGTGCTCGGTCCATTTTCTATATAATAGGCTGAGATGGAGTGTCCATGAATCTCTAAATAATGAAAGCAAGGGAGGGGGGTGGGTGGAATGTAAGCGAAGTGGCTATTACGTGGGAGGGTAACTTGAGATCCTTTAAGAGACCCTAGTGGGATGTTTGAGGGGGGAACTTTGCCATAAATCGTGAGCCAATGTTAGTCCCATGTTTATGCATTTGTTAGTATCTTAATGAGGAAATACACATCCATACAAATGGTGCTACAAACCACACAATGTACTAAAATCTAGACTACCCCAGACCATGCATAATATGGAGTACAGCATGTGCAACTCAAGTGATAAGGATGCTTTACTATAATGTACAACATCAGTAACGTGCCTGTAACTGTGACAGTGCCAAATATTGTGTGTAGGACATATAGGTCTTGTGTGTGTATATACATATTTACCAGAAGAGTATATTTTTACTTAATTCCTATTTGTAGAGTATCCTTGCTTACAAATAAAGCTTTAGTCTATGAAGTGATAGTAAGGATGATTGGGTGCAATGCACTATTCATAACCGCAATCCTTCCATCCTGTGACATGAAGGTGTAGTGCAATCTATCACAGAAGCCGACTGGCTAATTGTGAAATTGGGAGATTTGCTGGCATTCAAACATGCAATGTAACTGAAACACAGACCTGCTGCCCTTCAAAGGCGATGCACATCTGAAGGGTGTGTACTAGTTTGATGAGGCAATCCACCACTTGTCCTAGGAGTTAAAAGGAGTGGTGCAGCAGGAATCCAGAAGACAGTGCCACATTCCCTCTCTGGGCATACACACGGTGTCAGATCAGCAGTCTCTGCCATAAACCTAGATGAAAATATATACAATGTGTGCTCTTGTCCAAAAGTTGCATGTCTGAGATTTGCAGTTTTCAGCCTACACCAGCTCACAGTCCTGCAGTTCAGTGGTCAGGATAGGTGTTGTGTTTGGCTAATGAGGCATGTTATATATATGTGGCCATTTTCATGGCAGAAAAGCACTGTACACTACTGGGTATCTGGTAATAATGTCCCCATAGATAATTTCGCTGGGAAAAGCTATTGACGACATTATATATGGTGACATTATGCATGGGGACAGGCCGCAGGGATGTGCCCTGCTCCACTTGTAAAAAAAAAAAAGAACATTCGGGAGTTGTGGGGGTGTCCCCAGCATGTTCAATGTAACAATGTCTCCACAAAAACAGCAACTTTTTTCCAGGAGACAATTTTGCACAGACATTATTACATGGAACCCACTACTGATGTGCCAATGATGGTGTTTCAAATCCTTATGCTGGCCAGTTGTAAATACAAGAGAGGGTAAAGGCTTCTATGGGTTATGCCTGACTGTACAACAACTCAGTTTAGTGATGTGTCATCATTAAGGTAAAGCAGGTGGCAAGTGAAATGTATGCCACCTTCACCTCTGATTTGTTAACGTCTGCCAGAAGGTGAAACTCTTCAAAGATATGAGTCAGCAGCAGAAGCATCCAAGCAACAATTGCATGGTATGTACCAAATAAGGCAAATGTACAAGCAATGTTCTGTACATATATGTTCTGTTTATATATGCAGGCACCTATCAAAATACTAAAAACCAATTGCTGTAAGGCAAGTGCACAGATAATGCAGACTAGCGATATATGGGGTGTACACTCCTGCTATTATAAAGAAGGGTGGAAAACAAAGCAGGCAAGAATGAAATAAACATTGAAAGCACGACATAAAATTGGCCTTTGAGCAAGGTATGAAAGATAGGCCTAATCCGTTCCTAGGGCACTAGGTAAAGGTCATGGGTTCAAAGTAACTAGGAATGCCTTGTGGGGCATGGAGTGCACAAATGCACTATTTTAGAGTTTTTGGCAAAAATCAACAACACCAAACAGTCTGCTTCACCCTTTTCCTTGCAGAAGAATTGACAATTAGTCCCAGGCCTATTGCTGTGCATACAGCTCAGGCTCAGAAGGCAGCAAGATGCATGATGAGTCAGGCTATTCAATCAACCTATTCAGTAAAAATGGAAAAACTGTGCCTTCCAAGCCCCTACTTAAGGACTCTAGGCCAGCTCCAGGCAGACAGCATTGAGAATCAGGCCCTGACACTCAGTTTACCCACAACCTATTTAATGAGTCCCCCTTAGGTGTCCTCATCGCCGGTGTCCTCAGCCAAGGGCCTGGCCTGCTAAACTGCATTTCACCTACAAACTAATTGCTACTACTGCTGCTCAGCAAAATACATGACAATGTGTCTCCTCCCACTAGGCCAATCCCCACTCAAACTAGGTTTTGAATGGCCAAGTGCCCTGGTCAGTCCTGGCAAGCTACCCTAGCAAACCTCATCAATATTGCCCTTGCCCCCATCCAACACCCACAGACCACATGCACACACCATCTCACATTGATCAATGCTTGCTCAGCAGTCGCTCATGCTGCAGAGATCACTGATCTCTTCTCGTACAACAACCTTGATGTCCTTTTCATCACTCAAACATAGTGTACCCTATCCTCCCCACATGTTTTCAATATCCTCCTACACAAAGGCTACTGCATCCAACATGCCGACCAGCCAGGAAGGGCAGGAGGCATGGAGGCAATCATTCACAGGACCAATTTTCCATGTTCCATCATCACCTCTCTCAGAACAAGCTCATTTGAATCACTCAGCTGTCGGTTCCCTCTATCCCACAAGTAATTATTATTATTTTATTATTAATCCATCACTTTCCACCTCATCTACAGATCACCTCACATGAGTGACTCTTTCATTGCAGACATATCCAACTTACTCTCCTCTTGCAAATCAGGACATTCTAGTAATGTCTTTCTTGGTGATTTTAACGTCACCAAGTCACAGACTGAAAACCACACTCAAGCATGCTTTTCGCACTGACCGCTTCCATGGGCCTTAAACAAATTGTGCTCTCCCCCACGCTCAACAATGGCAACACCCTACACATATTCTTCACATCAACCCCTGCATCACCTGTGCAGACCCTATCTCACTTGACTGGTCTGACTCCGCACCAGTCCCATTATCTGTCACCCACTTGACTATGGCTCACAAAGATCCGGCTAAATGCCCCCTTACTCAATGCTGCTCATTCAAAACCTTCCCAGTCAATGAGCTGGAAGCAAACTTTGAGGACTTCACCACCACAAGGAATGCCTCAGGCCCACTGGAGTTATTCAGCAACTCTGCAATGAAACTGGTGGACACTCATGCCCCTCCTAATATCCAGCCAGCCAAAGACAAACCCATCTGCCCCATGGTACATCCCTGAGCTATCCTCCAACAAACGCCCAATCAGGGCCCTAGAAAAACAATAGCACAAAAAACATAACTCAGGAAACCTCACCAACCTCAAATCTCTCTGTGCAAACTGTACTGTTAAAGAAGGTATTTCTTAGCCATAACTCCTTGCAGTCAGCCATCCTTTGAAATACACACACACACACTGATTAAGAAAGAGAGATAAAGACGGCCGGCCGGAAGCATTTGTTTAATCAACTGTTCCATAAACTGAAAAAATAAACTCTCACTCTATTTCTGCATACACCATGCCTTTATAGAATGGCAAGCATTACACATCAGTTCTGTAAAATGAACTTTATAATACAATTTGTCACATTTCTACAAGCAAAGTCTATTAACTTTTTTCATTGGTTATAAACACTTCCCGAAACACATAATTTCTTCTTTCTTGCAATGAACCTCATTTATGCTAATCAGTATGACTGGTTGTTTTCAAAAATCACTGAAGCACAGGGCATATGTTGCAACTTTAAAACTCCACAAGCCGCTCTGCACGCTTGAGCACATTCTGCTAAGGACATAAGATGTAGGGCCACATTTTTACTGGTTACCTCGCCTAGCTTCTCTCCTTTAGCCTACTGCCAAATTGTATTTATAAAAAACCCTTGAGCATCATCGCTGAAAACTGTATATTCATACAATTTAAACTGCTAAATCTGACTTTTGCAATAGGGTTGGGTAGCGTGGGCGAACTTGGGTAGAGAGGATGGGGTTTGGCAGGGTGGGATAGTGTGGTTGGGGGTAGAGAGGGTGCAGGTAGAGCAGGTGGGGTAGAGAGGAGTTAAGTTAAGCAAATTCTGAGTTTCCCAATGCATTGAATTTCAGAGTTTGATTGCAATATGTTTCTCACCTCATCCGCCCTAATGCTATATCCCCATAATGTCATTTTCTTTGTGATTGTCACCCCATTCTCTTCTAAATTATATGTCCTCTTGTGCTTTGCAACATGAACGCACCGGTCCTCAGTTCCCCAATGCATCAGTGATGTCATACATAATGCAATTAGTGATGTCATATTGCCATAGTTGGTCATGTAGTTGTGGCCATGGTATGGTTACATACAGTGGGCACAGCTGTAGGCCATGCCCCCAATCATCTGGACATTGGCTATGGCCACAGTAATATGCGAACAGTGATTATGTAATGAGTGTGAATATTGTCAAATGAATAATCTGGTTATTGGGCTTACAAATTGCAATAAGTATCATATTAGGTATGGACACTTACGTAGATATGGTGAGAAGGGTATAATTTGTGCTTTTCTTTCTGTAAAGAAAAATAAAATATAATTAGTTATAAAACATACTTTATTAAATAGAATGTGTTACAGTTGTACACCTAAGTTACATTCTTTTGACCCTTATAATTAGTACATCATATGTACTATGTGTCATACATACAATATATGTGCGTGGTACACTGTTGTTGTCTTCACATATAATAATTATTGGGTCACTAGGAAAAAATCCAAGGAGGATTGATAAAACCCATAAACTGCCTAGGATTTACATGCCAAGGTGCATTCAGAAAATCCCTGGTATACATTTACAATTTCTGAGACATGGTTGGAAAGTTTATACAGTTTGTGAGACAACTTCTTTACTTTTCCTCATTTGTTATTCTTCTGACCACTGCACCTTGTTTTGCACTCCTCTGTCCACAAACCTCTTTACTTTGTGAATTCATTATTTTCGTTATTTTCTTTTATTAAAATATATTTTTTATTTCTGGTGGCATAGTACTATTTGCCATGTCCTTTTTGAATTTATTACATTTTCCTCCAAGGTCTGACATTGTCTACCATATCTGACCGCAGCAGTAGCACAAAGAATGCCATCTGGGTCCCGACACCATCTCCAAACCCTGCAAAAAATATCTGCAGACAGCTTCATGGTGGAGGAGCACTATTTGAGGAAGGAGATCAGGTGCAGTGCTGTGGTCTCATTTTTTGCAGAGAAAGTTTAGAACAAGTGCAAGCAAATAAACCTTTCACCTCAGATTAACCTTAAACCCACCACAAGACTAACAGCCTGATTCATGGAATTATTTTCGCAGAAAACGGGGATTTGTGCGCGATTCTGCCCACAAATCCCCATTTGCCAAACAGGGATTTGCCGGCAGAATGGCTCAGAAATCCCTGTTTTCAGTGCAAATAATTCCATAAATCAGGCACTAAGATTCTACATGGATAAGTGCACCAAAACAATGTATTTGCAGGGGAGCACAAGAAATGAATTTGTCCAGACTTTAATATCACTAAAACAGAGGCACAGTGCATGACATTGATTACGAAGAAAAAGGGAAAGAGTTGAAAATATAGATCTTCTTGAATCTCCAAATAGAAATCTGTAAGAGGATGAGCAGTAGTTTATGACACAGCAGGCTATGAATCACAGGGCAAATGCACTCTGAGAGTGTCCACTGCAAATAAACCTGTACATATTTACTGACACTCACAATCTAAATTGTTATCCTTAAAAAAATTACCATGTAGCACAGCACATCATCTTAATTAAAAATCTAATGTGTTATTTTCTGCAACCATTTTTTTAAACTTAATATAGCTTACACACCACACTGCAAATAAACCTTTAAATATGTAAAAATGTACTGACATTTGCTCTAATGCAAAGCCTATGAATATTTTCACATCAGCCACAGAGTCATCATGTGCACAATAGGAGTTCTGCAATCCGAATGGCATAAGTCTACAACATGGTACCTCTGATGCTTTCCAAAATCAATGTTGCAAAAAGAGGACTATAGTAGACAAACTACTAAAATGGCTGACACATATTCACTGCAACCTATTAGAGGCAAGCATACAATTGCAACAGGAACACCAACCAATTGCAAACATCAAAACGCATACATCATGCATGCACCTCTCCTTTTATTAGTAGAAATTGAAGCTTGGAGTAATTTTCCTGCAAACAGAGAAGATCTGCAGATATCATAGCTGGTTTTAAAACTGTGTGCCTGATTGGAGACAGTTGGACTACAAATATGTTGAAATACCCCAAAACAGTCCTTTTAAGGACTACCTATTACATACATTAAGAAATCAGAGCAGGTGGCGCGTAAAATAGTACGGACCCTCCTGGGCCAATCGTCCGTGAAATTGCTTTATTTGTTATCCCAAAAAGCTCTGTTGCGAGTACCCACTCCGTCTTCCTGGTTCCTACTTCCCTGCCCGCCCTCCATCCCCGATATGTTACCCCTCGTGGTGCACTTAGGCCTATCGGCCCGCAAATGTCCCGCTTACCCACCACAAAGAAATCAGAGCAGATGAGCGTGAAAAATAGTAAGGACCCTCTTGGACTGTTCGTCCGTGAAATAGTTTTTTTTTTATCCCAAAAAGCCCTGTTGCGTGTTCTCTCCCCAAACCGCTTCCAATTCCCGGTTCCTGCCTCCCTGCCCGCCCTCCGTCCATGATTGGTTCCCCCTCTTGGTGCACTAAGGCCTATCGGCCCACACAATGTCCCGCTTACCCACCCCAGAGAAATGAGAGCAGGTGAGTGCAAAAAATAGAAAAGACCCTCCTGGGCCTTTCGTCCGTGAAATTGCTTTATTCTTGATCCCAAAAAGCCCTCTTGCGGGTCCTCTCCCCAACCCTCTCCCACTTCATGATTCTGGCCTCCCTGCCCATCCACAATCCCTGATTGGTTCCCCCTCGTGGTGAACTAAGGCCTATCGGCCCGCACAATGTCCTGCTTGCCCACCACAAAGAAATCAGAGCAGGTGAGCGCGAATAATAGTAAACACCATCCTGGGCCTTTCGTCCATGAAATTGCTTTATTTTTTATCCAAAAAAGCCCTGTTGCAAGTCATCTCCCCAACCCGCTCCCTCTTCCCAGGTACGGACTCCCTGTATGCCCTCCATCCCTGATTGGTTCCCCCTCATGGTGCGCTAAGGCCTATCGGGCCGCACAATGTCTCGCTTGCCCACCACAAGAAATAGGAGCACGTGAGCGTGAAAAATAGTAAGGAAGCTCCTGGGCCTTTTGTCCATGAAATTGTTTTATTTCTGATCCCAAAAAGCACTGCTGTGAATCCTCTCCCCAACTTGCTCCCACTTCCCGGCTCCTGCCTCCCTGCCTACCCACTGTCCCTGATTGGTTCCCCCTAGTGGTGCACTAAGGCCTTTCAGCCTGCGCAATGTCCTGCTTGCCCACCAGCACAGTTGAGCGTGAAAAATAGGAAGGCCCCTCCTGGGCCTTTCGTCTGTGAAATTGCTTTTTTTTTTTATCCCAAAAAGCCACGTTGTGAGTCCTCTCCCCAACCCGATCCCATTTCCCGGTTCCCGCCTACCTGCCCGCCCTCCATCTCTGCTTGGTTCCCCCACGTGGTGCACTAAGGCCTATCGGCCTGCACAATGTCCCACTTGCCAACCACAAAGAAATCAGAGATGGTCAGAAAGAAAAATAGTAAGGACCCTCCTGGGCCTTTCGTCCGTGAAATTGCTTTATTTTTTATCCCAAAAAGCCCTGTTCGGAGTCCTCTCCCCAACGCGCTCCCACTTGCCAGTTCCCGCCTCCCTGCCCGCCCTCCGTCCCCGATTGGTTCCCCTTCATGGTGCACTAAGGCCTATCGGCCCGCACAATGTACCGCTTACCCACTACAAAGGAATCAGAGCAGGTGAGCACGAAAAATAGTAAGACCCTCCTGGGCCTTTCGGCCATGAAATTGCTTTCTTTTTTATCCCAAAAAGCCCAATTGCGAGTCCTCTCCCCAACCTGCTCCCACGTCCCGGCTCACGCCTCCCTGCCCGCCCTCCATCCCTGATTGGTTCCACCTCATGGTGCACTAAGGCCTATCAGCCCGCACAATGTACCGCTTACCCACTACAAAGAAATCAGAGCAGGTGAGCACGAAAAATAGTAAGACCCTCCTGGGCCTTTCGGCCATGAAATTGCTTTCTTTTTTATCCCAAAAAGCCCAATTGCGAGTCCTCTCCCCAACCTGCTCCCACGTCCCGGCTCACGCCTCCCTGCCCGCCCTCCATCCCTGATTGGTTCCACCTCATGGTGCACTAAGGCCTATCAGCCCGCACAATGTCCCGCTTGCCCACCACAAAGAAATCAGAGAAGGTGAGCATGACAAATAGTAAGGGCCCTCCTGGGCCTTTCGTCTGTGAATTTGCTTTATTTTTTATCTAAAAAATAGCCCTTTTGTGAGTCCTCTCCCCAACCAGCTCCCATTTCCCAGTTCCTGCCACCCTGCCCGCCCTCTGACCCTGATTGGTTCCCCCTCGTGGTGCACTAAGGCCTATTGGCCTGCACAATGTCCTGCGTGCCCACCACAAAGAAATCAGAGCAGGTTAGCGCGAAAAATAGTAAGGACCCTCCTGTGTTTTTCATCTGTGAAATTACTTTATTTTTGATCGCAAAAAGCGCTGTTCCGAGTCCCCTCCCCGACACGCTCCCACTTCCCGGTTCCCACCTCCCTAACCACCCTCCATCCCTGATTGGTTCCCCCTTGTGGTGCACTAAGGCCTATCAACCTGCACATTGTCCCGCTTACCCACCACAAAGAAATCAGAGCAGGTGGGTGCGAAAAATATTAAGGACCCCCCCTGGGCCTTTCGTCGGTAAAATTGCTTTAATTTTGATCTCAAAAAGCCCCAATGCGAGTCCTCTCCCCAACCAGCTCCCACTCCCCGGTTCCTGCCTCTCTGCCCGCCCTCCGTCCCTGATTGGATCCACCTCGTGGTGCACTAAGGCCTATTTGCCTGCACAATGTCCCGCTTGCCCACCACAAAGAAATCAGAGCAGGTTTGCACGAAAAATAGTAAGGACCCTCCTGAGCCTTTAGTCTGTGAAATTGCTTTATTTTTTTATACCAAAAAGCCCTGTTGTGATTCCTCTCCCCAACCCGCTCCCACTTCCCTGTTCCCACCTCCGTGCCCGCCCTCCATCCCTGATTGGTTCCCCATTGTGGTGCACTAAGGCCTATCGGCCCGCACAATGTCCCGTTTGCCCACTACAAAGAAATCAGAGCAGGTGAGCACGAAAAATAGTAAGGACCCTCCTGAGCCTTTAGTCTGTGAAATTGCTTTATTTTTAATCCCAAAAAGCCCTATTGCGAGTCCTCTCCCCAACCTGCTCCCAATTCCTGGATCCTGTCTCTCTGCCTGCCCTCCGTCCCTGATTGGTTCCCCCTCTTGGTACACTAAGGCCTATCGGCCCGCACAATGTCCCGCTTGCCCACCACAAAGAAATCAGAGCAGGTGAGCATGAAAAATAGTAAGGACCCTCCTGGGCCTTTCGTCCGTGATATTGCTTTATTTTTGATCCCAAAAAGCCCTGTTGCATGTTCTCTCCCCAAACCGCTTCCACTTCCCGGTTCCTGCCTCCCTGCCCGCCCTCCGTCCATGATTGGTTCCCCCTCTTGGTGCACTAAGGCCTATCGGTCCGCACAATGTCCCGCTTGCCCACCACAAAGAAATCAGAGCAGGTGAGCATGAAAAATAGTAAGGACCCTCCTGGGCCTTTCGTCTGTGAAATTGCGTTATTTATTATCCCAAAAAGCCCTGTTGCGAGTCCTCTCCCCAACCTGCTCCCAATTCCTGGATCCTGTCTCTCTGCCTGCCCTCCGTCCCTGATTGGTTCCCCCTCTTCGTACACTAAGGCCTATCGGCCCGCACAATGTCCCACTTGCCCACCACAAAGAAATCAGAGCAGGTGAGCATGAAAAATAGTAAGGACCCTCGTGGGCCTTTCGTCCGTGATATTGCTTTATTTTTGATCCCAAAAAGCCCTGTTGCGTGTTCTCTCCCCAAACCGCTTCCACTTCCCGGTTCCTGCCTCCCTGCCCGCCCTCCGTCCATGATTGGTTCCCCCTCTTGGTGCACTAAGGCCTATCGGTCCGCACAATGTCCCGCTTGCCCACCACAAAGAAATCAGAGCAGGTGAGCATGAAAAATAGTAAGGACCCTCCTGGGCCTTTCGTCTGTGAAATTGCGTTATTTATTATCCCAAAAAGCCCTGTTGCAAGTCCGCTCCCCAACCTGCTCTCACTTCCCGGTTCCCGCTTCCCTGAACCCGCCCTCCACCCCTGATTCGTTCCCCCTTATGTTGCACTACGGCCTATCTGCCTACACAATGTCCCACTTGCCCGCCACAAAGAAACCACGTTTGATTACGAAGAAAAAGGGAAAGAGTTGAAAATATAGATCTTCTTGAATCTCCAAATAGAAATCTGTAAGAGGATGAACAGTAGTTTATGACACAGCAGGCTATGAATCACAGGGCAAATGCACTCTGAGAGTGTCCACTGCAAATAAACCTGTACATATTTACTGACACTCACAATCTAAATTGTTATCCTTAAAAAAATTACCATGTAGCACAGCACATCATCTTAATTAAAAATCTAATGTGGTATTTTCTGCAACCATTTTTTTTAACTTAATATAGCTTACACACCACACTGCAAATAAGCCTTTAAATATGTAAAAATGTACTGAAACTTGCTCTAATGCAAAGTCTCCAAATATTTTCACATCGGCCACAGAGTCATCATGTGCACAATAGGAGTTCTGCAATCCGAATGGCAAAAGTCTACAACATGGTACCTCTGATGCTTTCCAAAATAAATGCTGCAAAAAGAGGACTATAGTAGGCAAACTACTAAAATGGCTGACACATATTCACTGCAACCTATTAGAGGCAAGCATACAATTGCAACAGGAACACCAACCAATTGCAAACATCAAAACGCATATATCACGCATGCACCTCTCCTTTTATTAATAGAAATTCAAGCTTGGAGTAATTTTCCTGCAAACAGAGAAGATCTGCAGATATTATAGCTGCTTTTAAAACTGTGTGCCTAATTGGAGACAGTTGGACTACAAATGTGTTGAAATACCCCAAAACAGTCCTTTTAAGGACTACCTATTACATACATAAAGAAATCAGAGCAGGTTTGCACGTAAAATAGTAAGGACACGTCTGGGCTTTTCATCTGTGAAATTGCTTTATTTTTTTATACCAAAAAGCCCTGTTGTGATTCCTCTCCCCAACCCGCTCCCACCTCACTGTTCCCACCTCCCTGCCTGCCCTCCATCCCTGATTGGTTCTCCCTTGTGGTGCACTAAGGCCTATCGGCCCGCACAATGTCCCGCTTGCCCACCACAAAGAAATCAGAGCAAGTAAGCACGAAAAATAGTAAGGACCCTCCTGAGCCTTTAGTCTGTGAAATTGCTTTATTTTTAATCCCAAAAAGCACTGTTGCGAGTCATCTCCCCAACCTGCTCCCACTTCCTGGATCCCGTCTCTCTGCCTGCCCTCCGTCCCTGATTGGTTCCCCCTCTTGGTGCACTAAGGCCTATCGGCCCGCACAATGTCCCACTTGCCCACCACAAAGAAATCAGAGCAGGTGAGCATGAAAAATAGTAAGACCCTCCTGGGCCTTTCGGCCATGAAATTGCTTTCTTTTTTATCCCAAAAAGCCCAATTGCGAGTCCTCTCCCCAACCTGCTCCCACGTCCCGGCTCACGCCTCCCTGCCCGCCCTCCATCCCTGATTGGTTCCACCTCATGGTGCACTAAGGCCTATCAGCCCGCACAATGTCCCGCTTGCCCACCACAAAGAAATCAGAGAAGGTGAGCGTGACAAATAGTAAGGGCCCTCCTGGGCCTTTCGTCTGTGAATTTGCTTTATTTTTTATCTAAAAAATAGCCCTTTTGTGAGTCCTCTCCCCAACCAGCTCCCATTTCCCAGTTCCTGCCACCCTGCCCGCCCTCTGACCCTGATTGGTTCCCCCTCGTGGTGCACTAAGGCCTATTGGCCTGCACAATGTCCTGCGTGCCCACCACAAAGAAATCAGAGCAGGTTAGCGCGAAAAATAGTAAGGACCCTCCTGTGTTTTTCATCTGTGAAATTACTTTATTTTTGATCGCAAAAAGCGCTGTTCCGAGTCCCCTCCCCGACACGCTCCCACTTCCCGGTTCCCACCTCCCTAACCACCCTCCATCCCTGATTGGTTCCCCCTTGTGGTGCACTAAGGCCTATCAACCTGCACATTGTCCCGCTTACCCACCACAAAGAAATCAGAGCAGGTGGGTGCGAAAAATATTAAGGACCCCCCCTGGGCCTTTCGTCGGTAAAATTGCTTTAATTTTGATCTCAAAAAGCCCCAATACGAGTCCTCTCCCCAACCAGCTCCCACTCCCCGGTTCCTGCCTCTCTGCCCGCCCTCCGTCCCTGATTGGATCCACCTCGTGGTGCACTAAGGCCTATTGGCCTGCACAATGTCCCGCTTGCCCACCACAAAGAAATCAGAGCAGGTTTGCACGAAAAATAGTAAGGACCCTCCTGAGCCTTTAGTCTGTGAAATTGCTTTATTTTTTTATACCAAAAAGCCCTGTTGTGATTCCTCTCCCCAAACCGCTCCCACTTCCCTGTTCCCACCTCCGTGCCCGCCCTCCATCCCTGATTGGTTCCCCATTGTGGTGCATTAAGGCCTATCGGCCCGCACAATGTCCCGTTTGCCCACCACAAAGAAATCAGAGCAGGTGAGCACGAAAAATAGTAAGGACCAAATTGCTTTATTTTTAATCCCAAAAAGCCCTATTGCGAGTCCTCTCCCCAACCTGCTCCCAATTCCTGGATCCTGTCTCTCTGCCTGCCCTCCGTCCCTGATTGGTTCCCCCTCTTGGTACACTAAGGCCTATCGGCCCGCACAATGTCCCGCTTGCCCACCACAAAGAAATCAGAGCAGGTGAGCATGAAAAATAGTAAGAACCCTCCTGGGCCTTTCGTCCGTGATATTGCTTTATTTTTGATCCCAAAAAGCCCTGTTGCGTGTTCTCTCCCCAAACCGCTTCCACTTCCCGGTTCCTGCCTCCCTGCCCGCCCTCCATCCATGATTGGTTCCCCCTCTTGGTGCACTAAGGCCTATCGGTCCGTACAATGTCTCGCTTGCCCACCACAAAGAAATCAGAGCAGGTGAGCATGAAAAATAGTAAGGACCCTCCTGGGCCTTTCGTCTGTGAAATTGCGTTATTTATTATCCCAAAAAGCCCTGTTGCAAGTCCTCTCCCCAACCTGCTCCCTCTTCCCAGGTACGGCCTCCCTGTATGCCCTCCGTCCCTGATTGGTTCCCCCTAATGGTGCGCTAAAGCCTATCAGCCCGCACAATGTCCCGCTTGCCCACCACAAGAAATAGGAGCATGTGAGCGTGAAAAATAGTAAGGAAGCTCCTGGGCCTTTTGTCCATGAAATTGTTTTATGTCTGATCCCAAAAAGCACTGCAGTGAGTCCTCTCCCCAACCCGCTCCCACTTTCCGGCTCCTGCCTCCCTGCCTGCCCACTGTCCCTGATTGGTTCCCCCTAGTGGTGCACTAAGGACTATCGGCCTGCGCAATGTCCTGCTTGCCCACCAGAACAGCTGAGCGTGAAAAATAGGAAGGACCCCTTTCGTCTGTGAAATTGCTTTTTTTTTTATCCCAAAAAGCCACGTTGTGAGTCCTCTCCCCAACCCGCGCCCACTTCCCGGTTCCCACCTACCTGCCCGCCCTCCATCCCTGATTGGTTCCCCCACGTGGTGCACTAAGGCCTATCGGCCTGCAAAATGTCCCACTTGCCCACCACAAAGAAATCAGAGAAGGTCAGAACGAAAAATAGTAAGGACCCTCCTGGGCCTTTCCTCTGTGAATTTGCTTTATTTTTTATCTCAAAAAGGCCCTTTTTTGACTCCTCTCCCCAACCAGCTCCCATTTCCCAGTTCCTGCCTCCCTGCCCGCCCTCTGACCCTGATTGGTTCCCCCTCATGGTGCACTAAGGCCTATTGGCCTGCACAATGTCCCGCTTACCCACCACAAAGAAATCAGAGCAGGTTAGCGCGAAAAATAGTAAGGACCCTCCTGTGTTTTTCATCTGTGAAATTGCTTTGTTTTTTATCCCAAAAAGCCCTGTTCCGAGTCTGCTCCCCAACGCGCTCCCACTTCCCAGTTCCCGCCTCCCTGCCCGCCCTCCGTCCCCAATTGGTTCCCCTTCATGGTGCACTAAGGCCTATCGGCCCGCACAATGTCCCGCTTGGCCACGACAAAGAAATCAGAGAAGGTGAGCGTGAAAAATAGTAAGGGACCTCCTGGGCCTTTCCTCTGTGAATTTGCTTTATTTTTTATCTCAAAAAGGCCCTTTTTTGACTCCTCTCCCCAACCAGCTCCCATTTCCCAGTTCCTGCCTCCCTGCCCGCCCTCTGACCCTGATTGGTTCCCCCTCATGGTGCACTAAGGCCTATTGGCCTGCACAATGTCCCGCTTACCCACCACAAAGAAATCAGAGCAGGTTAGCGCGAAAAATAGTAAGGACCCTCCTGTGTTTTTCATCTGTGAAATTGCTTTGTTTTTGATCCCAAAAAGTGCTGTTCCGTGTCCTCTCCCCAACCCGCTCCCACTTCCCAGTTCCCACCTCCCTGACCACCCTCCATCCCTGATTGGTTCTCCCTCGTGGTTCACTAAGGCATATCGGCCCACACAATGTCCTGCTTGCACACCACAAAGAAATCAGAGTAGGTGAGCGCGAAAAATTGTAAGGTCCCTCCTGGGCCTTTCGTCTGTGAAATTGCTTTATTTTTTATCCCAAAAAGCCCTGCTGCGAGACCTCACCCTAACCCGCCCTCTGTCCCTGATTGGTTCCCCCTTGTGGTGCACTAAGGCCTATTAGCCTGCACAATGTCCCGCTTACCCACCACAAAGAAATAGAGCAGGTGGGCGCGAAAAATATTAAGGACCCTCCTGGGCCTTTCGTCCGTAAAATTGCTTTAATTTTGATCCCAAAAAGCCCCAATGCGAGTCCTCTCCCCAACCAGCTCCCACTCCCCGGTTCCCGCCTCTCTGCCCGCCCTCTGTCCCTGATTGGATCCACCTCGTGGTGCACTAAAGCCTATTGGCCTGCACAATGTCCTGCTTGCCCACCACAAAGAAATCAGAGCAGGTTTGCACGAAAAATAGTAAGGGCATGCCTGGGCTTTTCTTCTGTGAAATTGCTCTATTTTTTTATAGCAAAAAGCCCTGTTGTGATTCCTCTCCCCAACCCGCTCCCACTTCGCTGTTCCCGCCTCCCTGCCCGCCCTCCATCCCTGATTGGTTCCCCCTTGTGGTGCACTAAGGCCTATCGGCCAGAACAATGTCCTGCTTGCCCACCACAATGCAATCAGAGCAGGTGAGCGCCAAAAATAGTAAGGACCCTCCTGGGCCTTTTGTCTGTGAAATTGCTTTATTTTTTATCCCAAAAAATCCTGTTGCGAGTCATCTCCCCAACCTGCTCCCACTTCCCGGCTCCCGCCTCTCTGCCTGCCCTCCGTCACTGATTGGTTCCCCCTCTTCGTACACTAAGGCCTATCGGCCCGCACAATGCCCCGCTTGCCCACCACAAAGAAATCAGAGCAGGTGAGCATGAAAAATAGTAAGGACCCTCCTGGGCCTTTCGTCATCCCAAAAAGCCCTGTTGCGTGTCCTCTCCCCAAACCGCTTCCACTTCCCGGTTCCTGCCTCCCTGCCCTCCCTCCGTCCATGATTGGTTTCCCCTCAGGGTGCATTCAGATCTATCGGCCCGCACAATGTCTCACTTGCCCACCACAAAGAAATCAGAGCAGGTGAGCGCCAAAAAATAGTACAGACCCACCTGAGCCCTTTGTCCATGAAATTGCTTTATTTTTTTATCCCAAAAAGCCCTGTTGTGAGTCCTCTCCCCAACCCGCTCCCACTTCCCTGTTACCGCCTCCCTGCATGCCCACCATCCCTGATTGGTTCCCCCTCGTGGTGCACTAAGGCCTATCGGTCCGCACAATGTCCCACTTGCCCACCACAAAGAAATCATAGCAGGTGAGCATGAAAAATAGTAAGGACCCTCCTGGGCCTTTCGTCTGTGAAATTGTGTTATTCATTATCCCAAAAAGCCCTGTTGCAAGTCCTCTCCCCAACCCGCTCTCACTTCCCAGTTCCCGCTTGCCTGCCCGCCCTCCATCCCTGATTGGTTCCCCCTTATGTTGCACTAAGGCCTATCGGCCCACACAATGTCCCACTTGCCCACCACAAAGAAATCAGAGCAGGTTAGCGCCAAAAAATAGTACGGACCCTCCTGGGCCTTTAGTCTGTGAACTTCCTGTATTTTCCATCCAAAAAGCCCAGTTGCGAGTCTTCTCCCCAACCCGCTCCCATTTCCCGGCTCCTGCCTCCCTGCCCACCCTCCGTCCATGATTGGTTCCCCCTCAGGGTGCACTCAGGCCTATCGGCCTGCACAATGTCTCGCTTGCCCACCACAAAGAAATCAGAGCAGGTGAGCGCAAAAAATAGTACGGACCCTCCTGAAATTGCTTTCTTTTTTTATCCCAAAAAAGCCCTGTTGTGAGTCCTCTCTCCAACCCGCTCCCACTTCCCTGTTACCGCCTCCCTGCCTGCCCTCCGTCCCTGATTGGTTCCCCCTCGTGGTGCACTAAGCCCTATAAGCCCGCACAATGTCCTGCATGCCCACCACAAAGAAATCAGAGCAGGTGAGCGTGAAAAATAGTAAGGACCCTTCTTGCCAATTATTTGGATGAATACTTAAAATCTCTGATTGGGTGAGTTAAGTAATACACTTATATTTTCTTTATTTACACATGAAAAACAACAAACTATAAAATGTGCTATTAGGTTTTATTTAAAAAATGCAATTTTGGTTTTCTCTTTCTTATAGAACATATTTTCCTCTCCTGATGAACCATTATTATTTACAATGGGGAAACGTGTGTCGAGAGAGACATAGCAAGGCATAGAAATTCCCTAAAACACTAAGGACTAATATTTACCAATTTTGGAGAGCTAAAAATTAAAAAGTGTGGAGCTAACACCTCATATTAATTTGTATCAATAATCAAGCAACTTATCTGGAAATCTTACATCAATCTGTATAAAGGAACTGTGAACAATTAATGTGGAAATGTTAATTTGTACCAAAAATCAAACAACCTATGTGGAAATCTCACATTAATCCATGGAATTGTGAACAATTAATGTGGAAAATGTAAGGTGTGAAGACAACACCCAACTGGAATATTCTTTTTTGTTCATCCTATAATATATTGTTAAAAAGAAAAAGAAAAAACGGACTCACCCTTGAATACATTTTTGAATAAGGTTGGCGCATGTGAGTAACCTCTCTAAATCCCCCCTCTTTTTCCCAGGGCATCACCCTGCCGAGAGGTCCCGGGTTCAAATCCCGGACGAGCCCCCAATTTGTAAGAGGATTCAATTCGGCACTACAGCCAAGTCAACGCCAAGTCTAGAATACTGAATGAAAACCCTTATTGATATATCTTTATGTCCAGTTCATGCGTTCTGGATGACTACCCCTATATAACACCCCTCTCTCAGAATCCCCCTGACCCCACTGAGCCAAGAAGTAGTTCTGTTTTGCAAATTAAAAGGTTTATTTGAGAAGTAAAGCAATATATATCTATCACACTTTATAATAAATTAATAATTGAATATCACACTTAATCTGATATGATAAAGATTAACAACGGAGAATCTGGCACTAGCACACTTCTTGATAATCACTAAGGGGTTGACATGAAATGGATAAGATAGCAACAATACTTTTATGGTTTCCAATGGATGCAATGTGGAATGAAATGCAGTACAGAAAATAACTTGATAGGATTTCAGCAAAAGACAATGTAATCACTTTCTTGGACAATTCACCCCCCCCCCCTTTTATGCAATGCAAGGAAGTGGAAGGAAGGCACACAATTCTCAGAAATGCAATTCAAATGTAATTCAGTTCACCCCAGCAACTTAGACTACGGAAGTTGAAAACACAGGCCCAAATGCTTTTAAATGTGCTGGAAATGAAGAAAAAAAAATATGCTAAAATGCTTTTAATTCCCTCTAGAGGTTCAGGGTGAGTGAAATCAAGTTAATATTAGTCCAGGCTCACACTAGCAATGATTCAGGGATGATTAGCAGGTTAAACGAATTTCTGGCAAATGGAAGGCAAGCAGCAGCAGATTTTTACACGTGAAGAAATTTGCAAATCGCGGCAAAATTCGCGAATGCGTGTTCCGCGATTGCGGTAAAACTATAAGGGGTAGGAATGTGTTCCTTGGTGCGATTAAAAGCTAACATTCTAAGCTTTCAGATGAAAGTTACTGCAAGTCTCTAGGACAAAAGGTCGCGGAGATATGAGCGATTTAGTGAAGGTCGTTTTTGGTTTTGCAAATTTTAAACGGAACACTTTTTCAGCTTTAAAAATGATGGCAGAATAACACAATTGCTAAGCTGCAGTTCTACTTAGATTAAAAATGGATTGAATTATATGATTTTAACTAAGAGATGTGTTCTGAGTTTTGCTGAGTACTCACAAGAGATTTTGAACCGGAAAGCGACTTGGTCACGGACTTCAGTCTGGTCAGGTCTTCCCGAGTTCCGCTCACAGCGCCTGGCCTCTGGAACTGCTCACAGCATCGGGGTCAGCACTCCGGATACAATGGCCTGGTCTCTGCTAGGCACCGGTTCTCTGGGTCGGGTCCTGCCTTCTCTTTGGATATTTCTGTCACCGGGTTCTTGCAAAAGTTCTTGGCAAAATTCAGACGGCGTCAGCCGGCTGTCTGAAGAGTTCAGTTGCAAAAAGATTTTCAGGCCTGTTGACAAATACTCTTGCTGGCAGTGGCCTTTTTGGTTAAGGTTCTGTAGTCTCTGTTTATCTTGGAGTCTAAGTGTTGGCTCCTTGAAGGTTGATGGAGGTAAGTATGGATTTTTCCGGCAGAGCGTCCCGCTGCAGATGGAAATGAATGTCTCTACCTAAGTTTCAGTGGTCCATTTATATGTTCTGCAAGTGGGTGTGTGTGTTGGTCATAACTAAACTTGCCCCTCTCACTTGTCATTGGTCCAGCTTTCATTTCTCCCCTGATTGGGGGAGCTAAGTTGTGTCAGAGTGATGTCAGCCATTTATGATCTCTTGAAAAAACTCCCCTGTCATCTGTGCACCCAAATCTATATATGATCAAAATACATATTTCACAGTTACACAGTTGTTTGAAATTACATACCCATGTCACATATCACATGAGGTATACTCTGTCCCAAATCTGCTGTTTCTAAGAGCTTGCATTCAAAAATGGCAACTTTTAGCACTTTTTAATGTGCTAAACAACATTGGATCTTCATTAAATTTTATACAACTGTTCCTCACATATCTACCCACATACCAATGCATTTTCGTTTGTCTAGCTGAAACAGGGAGTCTGTAATATTAATAAACAGCAGGGTTTTGTCCCAGAATATCCCACAATTTGGAGTTTGGGCTTAAATTAAAGGTACATTTTTTAAATTAAGTCTCTCAAAGTTATACATTTCTGTCATTTGATTACAAAGAGTTTCAGTCCTCAGAGTGTTGGAGTCCGCCTCCAAGACTTGGGTGGGTCAGTCACATGTCTTCTGGCAGGCAGGCCTTTGTTGACAGTAAAACAGTAAAAATCAACATATTCCTTTCAGAGGAGAGGGGCCATTGTGTGGTCTCTGGGAAGCTGACATCAGGAGGCCAGGAAGCCACTTTGCATTTAATTAACAGAACCCTGTGATTTCCTGGCTTCTTGTGTTGAGTTCTGAAGTGTCAAGAGTTCTCAGGACAGGCAACCCCTTTGAACTTTTGATGAAATGAGACCCCTTTCTTTGCACTAGACAGTTTTGCAAGACAGCTCTCCTGTCAGAGTTTAGACCGCCAGCGCCACCCTCAGGATTTTGCGGTTACTGCATCCCTCCTTGGGATTTTTTTTAGATTGATTCATTTCAGCAAGTGATATTCCATGGAGTATATTGTCCATGTTCAGGACATGGCATTGGTGTGTTTCTGAAGTAAAGTAATTCTGTGCCCATGATTTTGCCATATTTGACATTCAAGAAAAATGAATTCCCCACAATTCTAGGTGGCTTTTGGCAATCAGCATTGCCATTCCCAATGGTTTCAGACTACTGTGCGGGTAGTCCAATGGTGGTTTTAGGCAGTGCCCTTCTGTGCCCATAACATCGGCAAAATGAGTGGCAGCCTATTCTTCATGCATTTCCCTGTGCATTTTCTGGGAAGCTCTGGCCATCATGATGTTTTCCATGTCAGTACTGCACAGTTTTGAGGTAGGGCTCGGATGCATGGGTAAATACATCCCACAGTGGCTAAGGGCCCCGAGGCAAAGGGCGGCTCCTACATTGGCGGCTCCAAGATGTGTCTGCCGGTGTCAGCAGGGGAAGCCAGTGGCCAGCTGTCAACAAAGTAAGTGTGGCATGGTTGGGGAGTAGAGCAATTACTCTACTCCATAAAACTCCTGCCACTCTACATTACCCTACCTCAAAGTTGTGAAAATTAGCATGTGCCACACTCAGATAAGAAATGTGTATACTAGCCTCTAATGTCTCTAGTCATTAGCCTGCATCGCACCTAGATGGATCTGTGAGCACTAGCATGTGTCACAATTAGAAATGTGAATATTAGCAAGTGTCACACTTGGAAGAACTGTGAATGTTGGCACGAGCCACACTTTGATAGAATTGTGCACATTAGCCTACATCGCATCTAGATAGGACTGGGAAAGTCAGCAAGTGCATACTTAGATGGTATTGCGAATGTTAGCAAGTCCCACTCTCAGAACTGTGAGTATTAGCAGTATTAGCAGTTGCCACACTTAGATAGAATTGTGAATGTTAGCATTTGCCACACTTAGGCCCTCATTACGAGTTTGGCGGTAACGATGCCGCTATTGGCGGCATGGCTGCCGCCAAAATCGCCTCGGGGTCCAGGTCCTCGGAATGAGGACTTAAGGGGCCATTCCGAGTTCAGAAGGCCCGGTAATTCCTCCGTCCAAGGACCCGGACACGGTCCTTCCCCATTCCCATTTCGGCCCCCATAGGGCTGAATGGGAATGGGAGGGGGAGCAAACAACGAGCCATTACGAGATGGCCCGTTGTTTGCTCCCTCTTCCCCTCGCGGGACCCTGTAAGCACGCCTGGTTTTCCAAGGCGTGCTTACCGTGTTCCTCGAGGAGAACTCGTAATGCGGCGGTACGGGGTGATCGGCGCCGGCACCTTTTACGGTGCCGTTCACTCCGTACCGCCAGGGTCGTAATGAGGCCCTTAGAAATGTGAATATTAGCAAGTGTCAAACCTAGAAGAACTGCGAATGTTAGCATGTGCCACACTTAAATATAATCGTGAACTTCAGCCGGCGTCGCATCTAGACAGGATTTGTGAATATTAGTATGTACCACACTTAGATAGAATCATGAACTTTAGCCTGCGTCAAATCTATAGCATGTACCACACCTAGAAATGTGAATATTAGTAAGAGTCACACTTAGAAGTACTGTGAATGTTAGTACGTTCCACAATTAGATTGAATTGTGCACATTAGCCTACGTTGCATCTAGATAGGACTGGGAAGGTCAGCAAGTGCCGTACTTAGACAGTATTGTGAATGTTAGCAAGTCTGACTGTCAGAACTGTATTAGCAGTTACCACACTTTCATAGAAATGTGAATGTTAGCATGCGCCACACTTTGATTAAACCATACCCGTTAGCCTGCGTCGCATCTAGATGGATTTGAGAATATTAGCATGTATCACACTTAGAAATGTAAATATTAGCAAGTGTCACACTTAGAAAAATTGTGAATGGTAGCACGTGCCACATCTAAATAGAAATGTGCACATTAGCCTACGTCGCATCTAGATAGGACTGTGAAGGTCAGCAAGTGCCGTACTTAGATGTTGTTGCGAATGTTAGCAAGTCCCACTCTCAGAACTGTGAGTAATAGCAGTTGCCACACTTACATAGAATTGTGAATGTTAACATGTGCCACACTTAGATAGAATCGCAAACTTTAGCCTGCGTTATATCTAGATGGATTTGTGAACGTTAGCCTTTGCCGTACTTAGACAGAATCATTAACTTTGGCCTGCACCTCATCTAGATGGATCTCTGAATGTTAGCATGTGCCACACTTAGAAATGTGAATATTAGCAAGTGTCCCACTTAGAAGAGCTCGGAATATTAGCATGTGCCACACTTGGATAGAGTTGTGAACATCGGCCTGCGCCGCGTTCAGATAAGACTATTAACGTTAGAAAATCCCACAATTAGAGTTGTGAATGTTAGCATGTGCCACACTCAGAATTGTGAACAGCAGCCTATGTCACAACTAGATGGATCTGTGACCATTTGCATGTGTCACACTTAGATATAAATGTGAACAACAGTCAGCATCGCATCTAGATAGGTCTGTAAAGGTCAGCAAGTGCCACACTTAGATGAAGTTGTGAATGTTAGGAACTCCCAACTTACAACTGTGAATATCAACATGTGCCACACTTGATTTGAATTTTGGACATCGGCCTGCGTTGCATCTAGATGGTATTCTGAATGTTAGCAAATCCCACACCTAGAAAGTGAATATTAACAAGTGGCACACTTGGATAGAGTTGCACACATTGGCCTGCGTTGCATCTAGATGGGACTGTGAAGGTTGGCAAGCATCGCACTTGGATGGAATCGCGAATGCTAGCAAGAGTCCAACGCTCAGAACTGTGAATACTGGCTTGTGCCTCATTTGGATATAACTGTGGACATTGGCCTGCATCGCATCCAGAAGGGACTGTAAACATTAGCAACTGGATGCATAAAACAAAACCACAGCGACTAAGAGAAATATAACCCATTAAACAAAACCTCAAATTTCTGCATACTTAATTCACGCAAAAGCCCACACAACCACCTCTCTCACAGCAAACCGCACGCACTTCACCAAACCGCAACAACAAACAATCAACACAGGGACCGCAACAACAGCACACAAGTACTCGCTTCGATCCTACACACTCAAGCTCAAAGCACGGTGAAAACCAATCTGAAGCTGCCAACAATACGCCACCTTCTCACTATCCTACACCCTCTTCACCCACTAACCCAACCCCCCCCAACTCTTTGTTTAACAGATCCATTTGAGCGCCTGGGGATCAACTCCGTTGGTGACGGTGCGCTATATAAATACCTTTAATATTAACATATGCAGACATATAATAAAATACACTTTTTTTAACAATCTTGTTATAACCACAGCTATTCTACCCGTGGCTATGAACACCTTCTTGTAGACGCAAAAACATGTACATATTTTTCATACTCAAAAACACACATAACACAGGGGTAGAGGTGAGGGCATGGAATCAGAAACACATCTAAAAAAGTGTGGTCCAAAATCCATGAAATAATATGATTAATGCACAGAAATGTGTGGTTTCATACCCATGGCTATTCTTCAAACCCACGACCCTATCACAATACATAACATCCACAAATAAACACTCAAACAAATATTAAGACATGCCAATTGCAATAAATACCTTAATACAAAAAATATTGTTGCCTCACACATATTGAATATCTTAAAATTAACAATTTCATATTCTTTGACAGGTAAAATATGTCTTTTTTTACAGAAACCTCCTGGTTTATATATCCATGAAAAGGCCAGGTTAATGTCATATGTTGCAATAAAAGACAATGCCCCATTCTATATTGATAAAGAAACCTTTATACTACGGGAAGGTATGTGTATTAGCAGGGCAAAAACTGATACAATTATCATGTTTTGTACAATAAACCATACATTGGTGAAAATGCTCTACTCCCATCCATTTCCGCAAGACAGTATTACTTGCTAAATATTTAAATCTTAAACATGCCAGATTAAATTGGTGAGGAATACATATATGCCACTCAAGATAGGGTTCCAAAAACCTCGGAGATGAGATTAGAAAGAATGGTTTACTAGGTGATTTTAAACATTCTACAGTGTCTCTTTCATTGGAGAATTGTTTCAAGTCATAGCATTTTTGCTCTTGCTAAACTATATTCACCTACATGTTCAGTATTCTCAAACCAGTGGATAGCATTAATTGACTTAAGCCTCTTTTATATATAGTCTAGTAACGTAGTAAAAATAAGCCCACATACATTTCTGCTTTGATTCTGGCGTCGAAATCCATCAGTCCAGGGTGCAGATGTGAATGAAGATATAGATTATCTGTACTTTTTTAAAGAATTTGGCACAGCATATACAGAAGTATATACTAACTAACTAAATTATTTTTTATATAGCGCACACACACCCGAAGGCCTCAGGGCGCTGAACTATAACTTATTATAAAGTGCTATCACTTTTACTTTTTAGCCGAAGCATAGACCAATCTGCAGTTTATTGCAGTACGCTTTGCTTAAAATACTGACTTTATCGTCAGTATACTTGCAGTTTAATTATAAATTTTTTTAGGGATGGTATGTGATGAATGGGCTAGCTGTATTAAGAATGCTGGAATATAATTAGAAGAACATTGTACAGTCTCAATTATTCTCACAGGGTGTCTGCAACTGCTGGCAAAGGCATGGTGTACAGCAATCCACCTGCACAGACAGATAACAGTAGCAGAAGCAGCATAAATGCATGCAGTATTCTCGGATATTTTCTTTGAATGCATGTTCGTGGCCTTCAAAAGAATCCTGCGAATTGACTATGGGAGCGTCAGCTACTGAGCGAAGCCTCCAAATTACCTCAGCCTCAGAGCCATTGAAGAGAGGTGCAAAAGCTTGGAGCAAAAAAAATAGATTTGAAATAACCATCATCACTATAAAACATTTCACTCTATTCGCTCTTACAGTACGCCTTACAAAGAATTAAACGAGTTCGATAGCAAGTGGGCCTTGTTATCTGAAGGCTCTCTTTCTGAGAAGTCACATCTTTCCAAGCAAATTGAATTACCTCAGAAAAACAGATAAAGAACAAGCATCCATCTCTCTGTCACTTCTACTCCATGGAGAACGAGAGAGTAGCTACAGACGCCTCACCAAAGAATCAGTCCTAATCTGCTGCGCCATTGGGCCCAATTCATGGCATATTTGCCCGGTTCAAAGTGAATTTGCACTGCTGAAAAGTGACTTTGTACTGCCGACAGGCACCCTGATTCATGGAGCCGTGCAAAGTGTATGTTTGCTGTGCAAAGTCCGGGCAAAGTCAGTGTATAGTCATTTTTGCAGGACAAAATGACTGTGCACTGACTTTGCATGGTAAAAATACACTTTGCACGGTTCCATGAATCAGGGTTTGTGTCAGCAGTGTAAAGTCACTTTTCAGCAGTGCAAATTCACTTTGAACCGGGCAAATATTCCATGAATCGGGCCCATTGTCTTTCTGCAGCCCTGAGCACACAGTGCCTCGGGCATGCACGGGTACAGCCTGGCCGCATTATTAAGCAGAACCGGAAACCCGTTTGCATCCGCCAGTGCAGGGTCTTGTGCTTGACATGCAAAGCGTTTTTCAATGGGACTTTCCGTTTGAAGAAACACATTTGTAAATTAGGCTCAGTAGGCCTTTGGAGGTCGCCAATTCAGTGAAGTCTTTGCGCAAGTGTTTCCCAATTTGCGCAGGAATCACAGTATTTTGTTTTAAAGGCTGGTCCCATCCGCTGAAGTGAAGTAATGTTGATGCTTTTTTAATCATTATTGTCATATAGCATTATTATTGTAATTTCAGTAGTAAGAATACATTAGCAGAATGTTTTTCAGGGCGAAGTAAAACGTTTTGCCTGCAGCACGGCCAATATATTCCAAAAGCTATGACCAACTCTCTGTTGCACAGGTTTGTAATGCTTTCTGAGTCCTGGATTTTGTTTCCAAGCTTTTCCCTGTAACATCCAGCACCAGTGGTTAACATAAGGCCCAATTAAACATGAGCACTTTCACGATTGGCATCATGTCATTGAACTGGAGTCCTGGGAGTGAATCACAATCCTATAGAAAAGGATGGTCTTCTAGGAGTGCTGCAAAACAAAAGAGGTGATGGCTGGAAGGTTTAGCATTAATCTTAACCTCTGGCATTGCTCTGAGCAACCTTTCAGATCATCGTTCTCCGCCTGCCAAGCCATTACAAAAGGGGAAAAACCATATGCAAATCACGGTTGGTCCCACCCCAAAAGGGGCAGTCTAACCTGAACTGCTTGGTGACATCCCTTTTGCACAAGACCACAAGAATCCCCAAACATCTTTCAGCCCTCAAGGACGGCCGCCATTTGAGGTGGTTTTCAGTAGTGCAGGCTTCGAGGATTGTGCATGAGGGCAGATGTCGACTCTTAAGGGCTAAATCTGATATTAGGAGAGCTCAAATTGTGGAGAGCTCGAGGAGCAATATATAGGGATTTGAAAGGCATCTTTTAGGGGAGACGGAGCCAATGCATCATAGCTAACAGGAGCCATGAAAGTGAGAAGATCGCGTTCAAGGACAAGATGGACAGCAGCAGTCTGAATTATCTGGCATTCATGCAATATAGCTTGTTGTCATAATATAATCATGGCATGAGGATAACTAAATGTTTGCTGGCCAAAAGAAATACAAGGGGGAGCAAGAGCTTCTATGAGTTAGGCCCAAATGTATACCACAACTTAGCTCAGAGGTTAAAAGGGTTATGCAGACAGAATTAGAGAGTATACCGCTATTGCCTTATGTAGCATTGACAGAGGGCAGACTATACTCTGCAGAGAGGTAGGATGACAGGGGAAATCTCTGCACGCAACAGTATTGTACTAATTAAAAGGAACGGTCATCACATCTATATAATAATAGCACTGCTTACCAACACACTAACACTGCTACACTCCCCTTTTCTGCAAGAGAAGAGACAATAGATCCACCTTGATTTCTGCAAAGGTCAGTTTAAGATGGGGCTCTGAACTGCACAGATGACCTTAAAGACATTGATAATTCATTATTAAGAGCAGGGAACTCAAAATAAGTCATAAGGAAAGGTTCATTTCTGGGGTCATGGTAGTGATAGGGAATCTAACTATGTTCTAACCCCTAAGGGAAGCTCTAGTGATCTGGTTGCCTAGTTGTCTTGAGCTGTACCAATTCTGCTACTTCAACTATCGTACCTTTTGTTGTTGCTGGTCTAACAGCATCAAACGGTTCTTCTGGGGATCCTTAGAATCATGACCTTTGACCTCTTCACCCGAGTCACTCGACTCGAACGGCCCATCCACTCAGCAGCCTCTTCACCGTTGAACCAAATGATGAACCAACCCCTATGGCCCTCACAATCCACACTTCTCCGAGCCTTGACTTTGAACCGCTTGACCTCCTATTCGACCTCTGCTACATCAATGCGACTTCTGTACCCAAACTGCTGAACTGCATGTTAAAACCTGTTCACTGCTGCCCCATGCTAGCTGAACATGTTGTTGCCACGGCTTGAACTACAAGCTTTATATTGCATCTACTGTCTTTGAATCACAGCTCAACCTGCCAACATCTTTTCTGCTGCTCTTAATCGCCAGTCAAACCAACCCTGGTGAATCATCGAGTCCCAACCCTTGAAAACTGCACGAAACCACTCAAATCAAACTGTGCATCCATTCTCCAGCCTCTTCATCACTGAATCAGCGATCGAGCGGACCCTGGTGGCCCTCATGATCCGCATCCCCTCAAATGCTTCATTCCATCGATCCAGTAAGAACCACGCATCCAGTCACCAGCATCTTGCACCAACTGTCAACCCAGCCCTTGTGGCTGGCCCTAATTATCTGCACTTCTTCAAGCTTTGCATTTGAACTCCAGCAAGGAAGGTTGACCCTTGTTCATCATCTTAAACAAAGCCATCGCTACACCCAAACCTCATTGAACTGAATGAAAAGTATCAAAAACCCTGGTTTGATGGCACAAGAAGTGCAAGAAGGCATAAATGACTATTAACTCCCAACTCCCGCGAGCCACTTCTGGGCTCCAGAGACTGGTTAGGTCACCAATATCCCTTTTTGGAACCAAGAACATATGCGTTTACAAACATTTTTCTTTTTTTACTTGACTTGAACCTCTGATTCATAGCTTTGAGTGCTACATCTTTTCATATATAAATATTCTGTGTTCTTTCCTCAGGGGCGGGTTTTGAATAATGTTTTCTATTAAGTTATTATAAACCCTTGATTGGACATTTACTTTATTTTAGACTGTTGCACTATTGCTGTTTGGGTTGCTACTGGATCACATGCACACCCATCTTGAGAGTATAGCCTTTCGGTCGGCCCAAGTTACCACAAAAGGCGAAGGAGGTATATCTCTTATCTGTGCCGATTTTACCTATATGATTGGGATCACTTTTCTTTTGTAGCAGTTTCAGGGCTGAGTAGGTGCTTTAGCCACTACTCCTGTGGGGCAGATGTCATTTAGTCACACTGTGTGCAACTTTGTTTTGGGAAGGCTGTCATTTCACCGTGCATTTTATGATTTGTCTTTGAACTGTGCACAGTTGACGTTTACATGTATTTCCATTGGTCACAAGGCTCACCCATATATATTCACACCAATGAAACCTCTTTTTAGAAACTGCGTATATGGCTTTCCTGGGATAGCCACCTTTAGTTAGTTCCTAAAATTCAAAATAAAAACTCTGGTGAGTACATACACAGATTACTTTCTGTCACACTTGGATACCAGGGCATAAACTGTTGTTGCAATAGAATGATCAGAGAGTAAGGGGAGAGGTTTACAAAGAGTGATGGCAAATGAGGCAGCTTCCAGTGAACCTGTTGACTGTAGGTGTCAAGGCCATATTGCATTCAAAGCAGAAGCCCATATTGGGACTTGGAACATACAGGATGGCAACTCTGATTTCCAAGCTCAGGCGCCTCAGAGGTCAACCCAGCTGCCTACAAAAAAAATCACCTAACTCTTATCAGTATTTCATTGTAGCCAAAGACTTGCCAATCAATGGCCTGCTTTCTCTTCCTCATATAGCAAAGGTTAAATCCAGGATCCCTTCCCGGACATGCTGGGCCCCGGACATCTTCCTCCAAACCGAAATAAAAGAATTGATCTGCTGCCTGGGTGAGGTCTGATAATATGTCTATAAAATGCTTTGAAATAAAACAGAAGAATCAAATAGTGAATGGAATTATCCCTTTCTACTGATCCATAAACCACATGTTAGCAATGGATGCTGCATTGATTTCAGCTAAATCAATACTGTGTTACAATTCAACACCTGTCCAATTCTGGGGTTGAGGATGTCAATGCCACGTGAAATATATCTCCATGCTGGACTTAACCAAAGCTCTGCTTTATTCCTTAGATAAAGTCTAGGGAGCTGTGCATTACTATTATACTCTAGTCCTTAACAAGTCTTCTGATAGTCACATACAAATGTAGAAGAAATGTTATTCTAATTTGGTTTTACAGCACTATATACAGGGCTACATAATCACTAGGTATGAGACTACAGACACATTAAGAAACCCGCAAGTAATTTGTAAATGTGTTCATTTAGTGAGAAGCCAAAATCTGCAAGCACTGTAAATGAAAAAAGCAGATCGTATTATTGGATTGTTGTCACTCTTCTCTTCTCCTGTAGAAACCGAAGGCAAAACAGCATTGTGTACCTGCCTGCACAGTTGTTTCCGCGCATCATTCTCAGGGACTATTGCATTATTCACAGTCTCTGTTCTGTCTCTTACCATTATGCACCAACATAAAGAAATACAGAAAATCGGTTTGCATATGCCTGCAACTCCATTTTCTTCTGCCGCCACACTACTTATCCATATTGAAAAATCAAGAGATACAGACCGTGTTATGGAGTACATCCTGCACACTAACCCACTGATACAGCACCTCTCAGCTGCAACATGAAAGGTAGAACAGTGTGTACCTACCATGTGGCTACGTTTTCCCAGCTTTTATTCGAAAGGCAGCATCATTTCCTTTAATATGCCCTTGTGGCTCTCAACTCAGCCAGCTAGCAAAGTAATATGTAAATGATCACGTTGAACCTGAAACCCATGTCCAACACGGCCTCAGAGCCCTCCAGTGACTTTGTCTTTGTACCCATTTGCTGCTGCACCAGAAATTGACAGGTCACAGAAGGTCTTCCGCTCAGCAAGACCTTGTGAAATAATGCAAACCCCTTATGCTGGAATCCAACCCTTGTATGAGTATTTGACTCCGGATCTGCCCAGAATCGACTCAGATGACAGAAATACAATAGATACATATGATCCATTCCTCTACAGCTCAGCGTGTAGGAAAAACTGTGATGGCTTGCTATTTGACAAGGGTGTAGAAGACTTGGCTTTTTACTGACATTAATGTAATAAAATGATGCAGGTAATTCCATCTCTAAAAGGTTAATCTGCTGAGCAGATTACCCTTTCATAAACTCCATCCCAAAAGCAAAGTGTACACCTGCGCACTGTATTGCATCGCCTGCCCTAAAAAAGCAAAGAGCAGGTTCAGGTCACAAGTTCCCTCTTGACAGCTGAAGTGACAGCAAACGTCACTGCAGCAAAGTGGTGGCATTTAAGGTATGCACCCTTGTTCCAAATACTACATAACTACAAGAATGTTGCCTTGGCAGCAAGTTAAGCTGTAAATATAAGACATGCCTGAGTTTAGGGTATGGTGGGCAGCATCCCTCATAGTTATCCAAGCCACATCAAATTGATATCACTCATGCATCAGTCCGGTAAACCCAGTTCAGTTGTGGAAATATTATGTGTATTCTCGATAGACAGGCTGGGTCTTGCTCTATTGGCAGGAATGTAGCCTGGGGGTTGCATCTTTGTTCCTTTGTAAGGTCAGATAACACCCTTTCCCAGGGAGAACCAATCTGCTGGAAGCTGGCCTGGGAACAAGAAGAAGGAAACACCCATTCACAAAATGCTTTGTAGTGTACAGTTCAGAAAGGAATACACCATCTTGTTTCTCTCTGCCTTGCCTCTTGTGACGAGTCACAGGATCTTGTATCTTCTCCCCAGAGGGGAGCCCTTCCCTGTGAGCCGAGGGAGTTGAGGCTGCTCCCCAATAGTCCCTCTAGGGATGGAAAAAAGCAGGAAGACCTCAAAGGAAGAGACTCCCTTCAAGGGGTGAGGACTCCTGTCTTGTGAATGGCCTTCCTAAACTCTTATGCCCAGAATCCATGGCTCCATTGACTCCTTCTCTCAACCCATCTGAAACTACTAATATATTTTATTGTGAACTGTAAGATCAAATAGGACTGAGACAATGAAGAAACCAAAGAAACATACCAAAGTACTGTGACGAGGTGGCCACGAGGAGGCATGCATATAACTTCAAAGGCATTGATGACCACATTGACGCTATGCAGGGTTGGTTCCAACAATAAATTTAAAGACCAAAGAAGGACTAGAGGTGTTTTGGAGCAGGAAGAACATCGATGGAAGCTAGTGAGCATTCTGCAGGACCCGGGAAATTCAAATCCACGCTGCCCGAAATGTCGAGAGGCAATCAATCTTGCAAGAAGAAGCTGGGAAGAACCATGTGTTTCAGAGTAAACCCAATTCACTACTGAGGCAGGAAGAATCGAATGGTGCCGTGGCCTCTCCGAGGTGGACTGTGTGATCCATAAAACACACCAATACTGCTGCAGCCAACGGTCTGTGGAGCTGGACTGACCAAGAAGGAGGAAAGCAGGAATACTTGCTGATTGTGTGCGGAACCAACAGCAACCCCAGGAAGAACCACTAGTGCTCCCCAGTGAAGATATAGGTAACAGGAGTTGCAGGAAATCTGGGTGGGGTCCATGGAGCCCAAGGTGTCAGGTATTCTGCAGGAGTGATCTCCCTCATCACAGTATTGATGTTCAGAGAACCAAGAGTCAAGTACTCTTTGGGAGTGATCTCCCTCATTATAGTAGTGCTACCCAAAGAACCAAGAGTCAAGTAATCCTCAGGAGTGATCTCTCTCATCAAAGTAGTGATATCTATAGAGCAGAGAATTAAGAATCAAGCCTTCATCAGGAGTAGTCTCCCCCATCATGGAGGGGGCACGGAAAATCATAAAACTCAAGAGTGCCTTGAGAGTGAACTCCCTCATCACAGTGGGAAAGCTAATCCATGTGCAAGATGCTAAAAGGACCACAAACTGTCAGGGAGAGCTCAACCAATAATCAAGATATAAAAGGTCCGGACAAAATGCCAGCACTAAGAAAAAAAGTTGACAGAGCCTTAAATATGTTGTTTACAAATCCTTTGGAGGAAGTAAAGAGACTATTCAGGAACAGACCTCATAGTTATTTTAGATAAACTAGGAGAAGGGAGCCACCCTCCTGGTCCAGGTGTATTTGGTCAATAAGAACCTGCAGCACGAGACTCCTGTTAAGTCAAAAAAAGACAAAATTGTTTCACCAGGAGAAGGGAGCCATTCCCCGTAATAAGAAGTTCATAGAATCCATTATTTGGTTTATTTTCAAGTGGAATGGATACAGTAATGGGTTTGGGCAGAGGATGGTATTTTGGTTTTTACTTACACCCTGACAAGCACCCGAGCTATTCCATTTTAAGGTAGGGAAACCCCCTCTAGAAATAGGGGGAGGCAGGTTCTTTTAATTAGTTGACTAAAAGTATATAGCCAAAATGTTAACACCTTGTCAGCCTCCTTACTCCATCATGCCACACTATCCTTCCTGTCCCACCTGGTATCGCACAAAGATGTGTTGGTATGATGTCAGAAGGGCAAAGTCCACTTCTTTTAGGAACAGTGATTGGACACCTAAAGTGACTGGTTTTAGACAAATAACTTGGGGACTTTTACCTTGAAAGGAAGGGGTCTCACACCACTTTGTTGAATCATGTTTTGGACTCCAACCCTTCAAGGAGATTTCATCGGACCCTGTGTTGGAAGAATTGCTCTCTTCATAGATCTATGCCAATGAGCTGAAGACTGAGTGTCCAAGGCAGTGGCAGGATCTGTTCCCTAACCATCCCCTGGGACCATTGGGGGTGAACCTGCTGCTGGAACAAGACCTGCCTATCAACTAACCACAGTGGCAGCCAGCACTTCACCTTGTTGAAGGACCCCTACAGTTATGTTGAAGCCTCCCTGTGTTTGAGAGTCAGAGAACAAGGACCCATCTTGTCTCTGGGTCCCTGGTGTGGAACTCACAGCAACCTGAGAAGTGACCTTCTGTTGTAGCAATACCTGCCTCTCTGCTAGCCACAGCAGCACCCATGACCTGACCGTGCTAAAGGACCCCTGCATTTGTGTGCCCGCCACCCCGTGTTTGGGAGTACAAGAAAATAGCTCACCTTGTTCCTGAGCTCCTGTATTGGGACTCACAGCACCTCAAGAGCTGGAATCCTAGTGTTTTTCACAGTTTATCTGCTTGGAGCCATGTTCCAAGAACTATACAACAAATGTGCACCACCAGGACCTTCTGTTACTGAGTTTTGCACTCTCCTGATCTTCAAATTGCTGGCAGTGTGCCAAGAAGTCTGATTTTGTGCTGCAGAACCACCACAAAATGCAGAAAGATACTATTGACTGATAACTGCCTCCCTGGTCCATTTTGGGCCATAAAGACTGGTTAGGTCACTTGTATTCCTTTTCCACCCAAGAACATATCCTTTTAAACCATATTGTGATTATTAATTGCCTTACACTCCTGATTCATCACTCAGAGTGCTCCATTCTTCTATGACAACTGACAATTTGTCAGTAGAATTACTATGCATAAAAGGCAAATAAGGTAATACAGTGGTTTTCAAATCGTTTCTTGCATGTTCTCCACTAGTGTCTTTCTTTGTATGGGTGGGATGGACAGGGGATCTTTAGCCACGTTAGATAACCTAAGGTTAACCAGTGTTTTGAGTAGGTCATTTATCCATTTTGATTTCATTTTGTTCCCTATATTCAGTATATATTTCAATATAGTTCAAGAGGGCCTTATCATTACGACAGATTGTTTACCAAAGTAGTAAGGAGCCAATTCTCAATTGATCACTTATCGATGAGAGAGAACGTTTTCATAATATAAGAGTTCTGCTGCCATTCCAGGAAAAACATCCAATGGCAAGTGCAGGAATCAGAAAAACGCCATATGGCACATCTATACCGAAGAGTACTCCCTACTTCGCTTGATAGGCCTTTAGTGTGGGAACGGCGGCAGCCCTGCAAAGAAAAACATAAAAGCCCAGAATTTGACAGAATGATTTATATTGGTTAAAGATGAGAAGATATGTGGTTAAGTGTCTAAAGTGCAGACTGGTATCAAATGCAGTGTTAAAGAAAGTGTGTGGTCCTGAACAAATGACTTCATTTCACTTTGCCATATCTTCCAAAATTGCAATGTCGGGTATAGGTTCCCTGTTATGGGAAAAGGGAGATAGGACATCAGGTATAGGATTGCGTTATGGGGGGCTGAAAGCAAGTTGCCAGTATTGTTTTTAGGGGTTGAGGAAAAGTTATGACAGTTATGGGTTTTGTGCTTGAAGGTTTGGGGAAAAACTACAAGGCATGCATTTGTTTGTGGATAGGCTTACATTTGGCTCTTAGAGCCAAGCCATGCGGTATGGCTCAGCTCCGGCTTGGCTCTACCCATGGCTCCTTTGGCTCTTAGGTATTTGTCTCTTGGTCTCCAACTGCAGGAAAGGTCCACATTTATAAAGTTGTTGTCCCATATACAAATACATGGTTGCCAATAAAATGGGTCTCCTTGATTCCTCTGATCAACTGCCTTCACCCCTATTGTTTGGGACTGTAAACAGCTCCAACAGGTAACCAAAGGGGTGCACTGTCACAGGCTATGGATAGATTCATCCTGGGGTTGGCAGGGGGACTGGTGCTTGCATTCATTGGTGACATATCTACAGTGGAGTGTCCTCGTTCTTTGCCGCAAAATCCATAATGCCTCGCATCTAGTGGAGTTGCTGCAATGCAGAACGAAGAAAGAGCATTTGCAAGACATGTTGCTTAGATTTGCCGATGTTCTACCTCCCTTAGAGCAAAGGACTTTGCCTGGAATAATTCTGACCATATCACTCATCGCTGTATAGGGTCCAAGGGTCTATATTGATCGCATACACATTTTTAGAAATCTTCCTTCTGACCTGCTCGTGAAGTGAGAAACTGTCACTTGGGATCACAGAAGGCTTCCTGTTTGCTGGAGCTTTACATGTGTGTAATCAGCTCTAATGGGGCGATGCTTCTAATCATACCACTGGCAACATGTTTATTTAGCCTAGCATGCCATTTGTAGAGTGCTAACTGGGCCAGTGAGTTTTAGCATAAGGTTTTGTGAGTTGAAATAGAACCCCACTGCTCTCGGGCAGTTATTGGCATTAGCAGACGTTAATGGTTAACATCATTATTTGCCTGACCTGTATCTTTTAGTGATGCACACATATAAAGCTACATGTAACTTTTGTCTCTGAAACGTGGATATTTCAGATGCTGGTGTGTCATTGTACTGAGCACAACATACGTGTACAGGCACTGACTATATGGTTGCCAGTGATTAAGTGTCTTACACCCTCATCCAGAAGTCAACTCAGTAGTAACCACTGACATCCCTTGTTATCCACCAAACACTTTCACTTTGCATTCACAAAAGCAAAAAAAATAAACTCCTGAGCACTATCTTGCAGATGGCAATCTGTCAAAGTTGCTTCAGAGATTCAGAGCTTTCTGCCCATTTTCGTTGTCACAATGAGGCATACATTGGAGAAAAAATGTGCAGCCTTGTACAACATAATCAGGTGGTAATACTTTGTAATACTGCATGTGGGGGATACCACCAGGCCAAGAAACAGACAAGTGTAAATACCACTCATTTATACAATTAGCCCCAAAAACAATAAGATGTTAATTGTGTGATGGACTAAAAAGAAAAATAAATGAATATCATTTGCCAGGTTGATAATAAATGAAATGTGAGTAGATGCATGTCTAAATGAGTGCATGAAATGACATGTAAGATTTAAGCATGATAATCTTTATATATAAAGCTGAATGTATGTATGTGTCTGGCTATACTTAATCCTTGCAGTGGCTGCAAGGATTAAGTTAAAAACCCTCTGCATTATACACAAGTCCTTCTGGGGCCTGGGACCTCATTACCTTCAACTCTCTCTTCCTAAATACCTTCCTTCTCGGGCTCTTCGCTCATCTGCCTCCAACTCCCTCAGGGTTATCCGCTTCTCCAAGCAACGAGTTGTGGTCGATCTCTCTCCTCGGCTGGGGCCTCCCTCTGGAACAGCCTTCCTGCCTCCCTGAAACTCGAGGAGAACCATCTCCGGTTCCGGAAACACCTCAAAACCTTCCTCTTTGCTTCTGCTTTCTCTGCCTCTCTCCCCTGCTGAAATTCCCTGCCGATTCTGCAACGGTTTCCTGGCCACCCTTTCTGATCTTGGGGCCAGGTCCCGCCTTTTACTCACCTGCCCTGCCTCCCTGGCAACCCCCTTCACTTGGGGACTGGTTCTGAAATCCCTTCAGTCCCCTTACCAGCATTTATGTCTGCTCTTACCTTGCACTTGCCACCATCAGGCTGTTTTATTTATCGTATTTATTCTTCTTTCCCATGTACTGCACTGCACTTTCCCCTTTCCCTTCCCCTTGCACTGTTCCCTTTCTCCCTACCCCCGCACTTGCGCGATCTGAATGACACCTGGCCTAGTAGGATCGTTGTCTGTCTTCCCTGTTTTCCCCTCCCTTGCCTTGTCGCGCCTTGAAACACTTCTGTATAGTCGCGTTATAAATGCCATATCATATCATATCACACAGTTGAACCCACGTCCACCAAATTTGGAATGGATTCCTAATTTGTCTGTGGAAAGATTGTAGTCTATGTTTGATGCAAAGATCTTACATGCAAAATACTTTGGGGATGTGTGTGTGTATGTTTGTCCAGCTAAGCAAATCCACACCGTTGAACCCACTGCTACTAAATTTGGCATTGATTTCTCATTTGTCTTTGGCAAGATTGTAGTCTATGATTGGATGCAAAGAATTCACTCCGTAGACACCCTCATATCCTGATGCTCACTCGATTCACTACAGTAGGTCTAGAAGGAGGCAACATTTGGAAAAGTGTCTGAAGCAAAATGTTTGATGTGTTATTTATTCCTTTGACATTTATTACTACTGCATACAGTTCAGAAGTGTCTGTTAAAGCACAATCAATCAATATTACTTGGATATTTTCTCAAACGTGCTGAAGCCATTGAGTGACTGAAACATGCCGCACAAAAAACGAACATCACTTGGAAAAGCTCCATTTGATGCAAACGAAAATCATTATCAAGAGCTTCTGAAACACAACAACAAACAGCAGGATGACTTGCTGACCAGAGGACAAGAGAAACTTTCTCCAGGGCAAATGAGATGCCAGAGCAAACTGAAGCATGGCTTTGTGACATGAGAACAAGAGCAATATCTTTCATGGCACATGAGACACCAGAGCAGACTGAAGCAAGACTTGCTGACACGAGAACAAGAGCAACATCCCCCAGGGCACATGAGACACCACTCGATCAGGCCATGGACAATGCAGGGTATCCCAGTTAGTAAACTATAACAGGAAGAGGTGGGATGGAATAACGTACCGACAATTTGTAAATGGGGCATAAAGAGCATCGGGCATGAAGTTGGATTGTTAGATAGGATGTGCTTTTTACGCATTCACCAAAACAGAAAGGTCAGATTACACCATCATTCAATGAAAAATAAAGGTAGAACTGAGAATGACGAGCAGGAAGAGATAAGGCAAGGCAATAAAATAAGTGTGTGTAAAAGAGGGGAGGGGAGTGAGGAAATGTCATTTACGTTGAATGTGAACTATTTCCCCGAATACAGAACAGATGCAACCAAGATACTGCTTTAAATGCCATCAAAACAAATAGTTTGTAGCAGCAGGTGGTTACATTATTTAACAAATTATATTCTGTTCAGTAACATGAATGTGTGCTCAGTTCAGAACCTTTTGTCATTTTCATTGATATGCTTGTCTCTTGTATTATGGCTCTGCTTAGCAATGTTTAATGAGTGGGAACACCTACATGGACAAATGGATTTTCACGTGAAATATGGACTTTCAGATTCTGCCCAGCCACAAACTGCATTGAGTGTTTCCATTAGTGGGAATACGAAGCAGATGCATGTGGATTTTACAAAATACACATCTGGATCTCAGTCCATCAGTCTCAATCTGACCAGTCTCTCAGCCTCATTCTCTTGGGATCAGTTTTTCTTTCTCAGCCTCTCAATCTCTCAATCACTCTCTCTCAGTCTCGCAGTTGAAATCTCAGTCTGAGTCTCTTAGTCTGATTGTCATGCTCAGTCTCTGAGTCTCAGTATCTCATTCTGATTCTGTGCTTTGCAGGTGGCGTTTTTCTTTATTCTCCACTTGATATTCGTAGGCTCAACAAATAGGAAGGTGTCCATGTAGACGTTGGCGTTGGCATTTGTCAGGTGGAGCAGAACGGGATGACAGAATCATAAATTACCATCCCTGCCCCTGCTCTGACACACAAATCTGTCAAAATGGCACTGTGCAAAGAAAACGCATGTAAATTGTTACAAGATTATTCTTTGCACACCATGAGCACCCTAAGGGTCTGATTCACAGAATGTTTTCCTAGGGGAATGCGTCGTTATAAAACGCTTTGTGAATCAGGCCCTAAGACTATAGGAAAATGACCCCTGTGCAGATTTCACCGGTTCGATCATTCTTCAAGTACTTTCTTTGACAGACTAGAAGCAAAACAGCATTTCCTGGAGAATTAAACATTTGTTAGGTGCAACACTCACTACCTGGTAAAGATAATTTCCTGCAAACCCTCTCTGATGATGCATAGTTCTTCCCAAAGGTTGCTATCCAGAGGTGGAGAGGATTGAAGGACACACCCTACTAATCATGTAATCGACATACCCTGGTGAGCCTCTAATCCCCACCCTACAGATTGATTGGCAGCTGCAGAATGCGAAGATCCAATGTCTGCCTGCAATTTATGGAGTCTGAATCATGGCTGTCTCTTAGTCTCAGTCCGAGTCTCAGTTTCAGTTTCTCAGCATCTCAGTCGCTATCTCTAAGTCAAGGTATCAGTCGGATTTTCAGACTGAGGCTTTCAGTCTAAGTTTCAGACTGCCATTCTGAGTCTGTGCACCGCAAACAGCATTTGCATGATTCCCTATGGTTCCCTATGGAATCTGCCTGAATTTTGCAGGTGCCAGAACTAGCCAGAACCAGGAAGATTTTCTTACAGAATGCAGCAGCCAGACTCCTCCTCAAGCTACCCTGAAGAGAACACATCACACCCGTGCTAAAAATACTACACTGGCTACCACTAAAACAACGAATAAAGTTCAAGTCCATGTGCATCACGCACAGAGCAATACACAAACAAGGCGCAGAATTCCAAAGCGACAAACTACGCCTCCATCAACCGACAAGAACTCTAAGATCAAGCACCGACATATGCCTGGAACCAAAACCCTACAACAGAAAAAAACTCAGAGGATCCTCTTTCTCCCACCAGGCACCCAAAACCTGGAATGACATACGTAAGAATATACGGAACACAACAAACCACCTAGCATTCAGGAAACTCCTCAAATCATGGCTCTTCACAGGGTAACCACAACGGAGATGAACCAGAATGCGCAGACATTAAAACAACGATGAAAAGAACTCCAATCCCAGCCACTCTCAATCTGGACAAACACTCAAACCAAAGAACAAACCACCCGACAGAGCATAAGATATCATGGAAAATAGCCACAAAAGGAGGGCTCCAGAGACTGAACACATACTTAGACACAGACGAAAGCCCTCAAGTGACTCGCCCACTCGCACGTACCGGACGCACCATATCCAGACCGGCAGACGCATTTAGATAGAATTGAGAATATTAGCATGGCCACACTGGGATGGAGTTGTGGACATTGGCCTGCGTCGCATCTAAAGGGGACTTTGAATGCTAGCATTCCCGCCCTTAGATGGAGTTGTGAATGTTAACATGTCTACATTTGGACAGAATTGAGAATGTCAGCCTGCATCGCATCTAGGTAGGGCCATGAGTGTTGGCATGCCCGCACCTAGGTGAAAGATGAATGCCAACATACCCATACCTAGATAGAATTGTGAAATATAAGCATGCGTCACATCTAGATAGGACTTCGAGCGTTAGCATGCCCGCACCTATGCGAAACCTGAAGACTAGCACAGGCCACACCTAGAATTGTGGACACTGGCCTGCATCGCATCTAGATGGGATTGATTGAAGGATAGCAAGCCTGCGCCTAGATGAAACTTGAAAGTTGGCGTGTGCCACACTTGAATTGTGAACACCAGCCTACGCTGCATCCAGATGGGGTTGCGAATGATAGCATGCCCACACCTGGACAGATTTCTGGACGCTAGCTTGCGCCGCATCTGGACGGGACTGTGAATGTTGGCTTGCCCACAACCAGATAGAACTCTGGACATTGACCCGCGCCTCATCCAGATAGAGTTGTGGGGGTCAACTGGCGCCACACTGGGACAGAACTGCAAAGGCTAGCATGCCAAAGGTCAGGTAACCCACTAACCAATATAAGCTCAAACTCTGCATACTTATCTCACTCAAAATCACACAACCATCTCTCGCACAACAAGCTGCATGCACTTCACAACACTGCAGCAACACATAAACTGGACCAACAGCACACGCGGCCTATCACAGACCCGATACCCGCACCAAAGCTCAGCATCTGGTGTATACCGAGTTGAAGCTGCCAACAGAACACCACTCCTCTCACGATCCTACTCCCTCTTCACCTTACTAACCCACCTTATCATTTACAGATCCGCCAGAGCGCCTAGGGAACAATTCCGTTGGTGACGGTGCGCGGTACAAATAACTTTAACATTTAACATTTAACATCTCTGTCATATATGGGAGTCAGAGCGGGAGGGTATAGCACAGGGATCCCCAACGTGTAGCTCGGGAGCAACATGTTGCTCGCTGCACCCTAAATTGTTGCTCGCCAGTAGCTTTGGGCCATGGTGTGGAGGCCTAGAAGGAGGTGCTGAAGGATTGTGATCTCAGTAGCACTGTAGCCAGGACGGAGTCTTGCACTGTGCATTAATATTGGCCAATGAGCCTGCTATGGTTCCAGCTGTTTATTTTTATTCAGGGAAGATTTGTGTTTGTTGCCACCATGCAAATTCATTTTCAGCAAATGTCCTTACTTGCTATAGTAGTGTCATTGTTAAAACCCTATCATCTTCAGTTACTTTGCTCAGATGACAAATGTATTAATGAGTAAAATAATTGAACCATATTTGTGTCCTGGAGAAAATAGTCATATTCTGTTCCTTGGTACAGCTACCGGGAGCATCATGGACAAATAGGTAGCATGCATACCCAACGTTCCTTTATTAAATAATGTGAATTGACTGCTTTTTGTACAAGTGTAGTTTGTGTTTAATGCCACCATGCATATTTATCTGCAATATTAATGTTGGTGTCACCTATGTCCTAGTGGAAAAACGGTCATCGTTTGATACTCTGCCCATCTGACACATGGATAATGGGCATATAAGGTAAATGCATGCCACATTTTTCATAATTAATTTGCCCTATATTCAAATCTAATTAAGATACTGTAATATGTTTATACTAACAAGCCAATCAATTAATCCAAATACTTAGTTAACACCACCACACCCCTCTATGAAGTGGTCATCAAATGCTCAAAGTTTTGACCAATGCTTGCCACTAAGTCTTGTGTGAAATCCCCTTTGGGCAAAGAAAAGAAAGGTATTCTTTTTATTCCTAACCACTTGTTCACCAATGTAACAGCCCACTGGAGCTTTAAAGCACACCATTTGCCATAACATTCCCAAATAATTCTTAAAGCCTACCATGTAACCTGTAGTACTCCGTTAATATATTTCTCCATTAAGTTAGCAATATTTAAAAACATGCATCATATTTTTCATACAATTCACACAGAGCAAGCCCACTTTAACCGATTCAAACATGCTATATATAAAAGCCTGATCATTACAATTAATGATATAAAACATAGCTCTCATGCATTCCACGCTTATACAAAACAGAGAAACGACGACAAATTAACAAAAAATTAACCAAATCTTCGACTCTTATTTGCAAGCACATTTTGTGCTTCCTCCTGCACACCTTAATTTATTGAGGAATGGGTAAATTTAACCAGCCTCCTGCCTTCTGGTGATCTTATTTCACTGATTTCTCCTTGCAATCTTATACGTGTACACAAGTCTGTATACAAGGCTAAAGAGGGCAGCCTATGTATATTTTGGACAGCTGCCTCTTTTTCCATCGGACAAGCTCTTGCTATTAGAGCTATTTTGAGGTGACGTAATGTGCCAGATTTAGTTATATCCCATCCCTATCCAAATGGACAGTGCCTTACAACCGCCCATAACCTCAAGTGGCTTTCTTTACAGGGAAGGGTACAATCGCACTTGCACTGAAATTCCCTTTTTTATTAGCAGAAAATCCCAGATGTGCTTTTAAAAATAGGTAAAAAATCTTAACTGGACCAACACGTTCAAATTGAACACTCCCAATTCAGCTCATAGGACGCAACCAGGCGTATCTGCAGGGATGCCTACTATTTGGCACATGAATTTATTTTGCAACTCCTCCAGGCCATGACAGTTTGAACCACCCTAGATTTCGCTACCATCAAAATCATGGAACAGACCTTTGCCTTATATACCTCCAGGCACTTGTCCAATCAGAATGCCTCAAACTTGAAATAAATATGTAAAAAGCCCTTTAATCATCAATGATGCCTTTTCAGCTGACTTCTTAAAATGGTTGATGCAAGCACTGCTCTTTGAGAAGAGTAGACTCAAATAAAAATGAGACTGCCCCCTCATCTGTACATTAATTTAATAATTAGCTACAAGGTTTCACCCTTTTCATGAACAGCATAATTTTTGTTTTTATCATATTTAATTTCCAACTATAGTAACTTGTGTTAAGCAGGCCCTGTTGGAGACCTGCCGGGGGAAAGTCCAAAATAGCTGTCTTCTGCATAAGGAAGCATGCTATAAAATGCCCCCTTCAGAGAGGGTGGATTAACTCTCCTATGCAAAGTACTAGAATCAACATCCAAAAGGAATCAATCGGGGCCAACTGACATCCCTGCTTTTCACCTTCATCTGTGGTGGAAAACAATGTGTAATTCCCCGTTCTTGTATATCGGACAGATTCTGAGATGTCTGCATATCACGGTTGGATATGACTTAACAAACCATTAGTGACCTGTAAGGTTGTAGAAGTAGGGCTCGGAGCACAGTGGGCTCATGTTAATTGGCATTCCCTTTTATTAAAGTAAAAGGGTGGGGGGTGTTGGGGAAACTCCTGCCTTTCCCTAAAATTGAGAGGGGTTTCCCCACCTCAACCAAAACTAAGGAAACTGTCAGGATGTTTTTGTCTAAAGTAAATAGTCCACTGTCACAAGTCCAGTGTCTATTTCCATCCCTCACACTATTGACTAAACTTTAAAAAACAAAAGGTCTTCTTAATTCAGAAGAATAGGTTTTAGATCCAATCAAAGAGTTCCAAATAACAAAGGTTCCAAACCCAAACTTCATAAATGTAAAAGAAAGTTCCATAAAGTTCTTAGATATTTCTCTGTTACAAAAACTTTGCAAAAACCATGGGCAATGACTCCCTTGTCCTGGTTCATTCTCTTGGCAATTCTCTATTTCTTGAAACAACCAGGGGCAATGACTCCCTTGCCCTGGTTCCTTCTCTTATAGGTCCCACATCTCTGCTTCTCTCTCTTTCCGCTTGGCCAATTTGGTTCACTTCCCTGTCAAGTATGGTCCTTAGTAAATTGCTCTGTGGTTTCCCTTCTTCTCATGGGATTGGGTCCCAGACCCCTCTTTATGGTCAGGAACTCAGCCCTTTTCTCCCAATTACCGCCCCGAGGAAAAGGACTCACGCTGCTTTCATTTGGTGGGGCCCAGACCTTTAAGATTCTCTTGTTGCGGACTAGACCTGGTTCACGTACTTGCCAGGTCTTGTGACTATGAAGATGCTGACTGCACCTTCTTAGTTTCCCACCAGCCAGCCTGAGCACTCCCCTACCTCTATGGAGCCTTGTAGTGGGCTCTGGTCTGCCCAGGAACACTGCAGTGTCAATTTTTCCATGGGCAACGCGGTCTTCACTTCACATGCTTCCCAGTCTTCAGGAACATCGGGAGCTTCTCTGCCAGCTTGCCTTCTGGTCCTTCCACTCTGGACTGGCCCTGGTCCTTCTAGCTCCCCTTTTGGCATCCTGGTGTGCTTACTTGCAACTTTCTGCACTGTGCTGGCTCCTGCAGCTCCTCCATGGAGGACTAGACAACTTCTTCCTAAGTCTCTCTTCTTTTTCTACTCTACATTGACCAATGAGCAGTCAGCAACAACTAGACTGCTCATTGTGGTTCTTAGGAGTACTCGTACTGCCTCTGCGCCTCCTCTTCATCCCAGTACTTATTCCAAGTTGTCTAGTATACTCATGTTGGTTACGCAGGGCACTCTACATTCCTCCATGCATTTTCTTCGTCTCAGTGGTTGTAAATAGTATATCTTTCATTTCTTCCCCACTCTTCTTCGTCTCAGTATTTCTACTCTTCATCTCCCTTGGGTCAGTTGTGCTCTTCTTAGTCCCAGTACTTTCTAGGGAAATGGCAGGGCGACTATAACTCATGAGCCAATTATGGAAGGGGTTGCTCTTAGGGTTATAGGAAGGGGGGGCTAGGGTCTGGTGACTGGCACGGATACCGCTTTCTCAAGGGTGGGTCTTCCCAAGTCCCATGAGGGGTTTCTCCTCCCATGTGATACTCTCCCTGTGCACCAACCCCAGGGGAACTATAGTACTGAGGATGCACCGTCCTGGCCCCATGGGAATGGTCTTTCCCCTGGGGGAGAAGGGTCAACATCCACAGATTTGTCACAGACCCCAATAAAATGTAAATTATGCCACGCTATGTTTCTATCAATCAAATACCACCTGCATCCACCCTGGAGGCCTATGGACTCCATCAGTAGGGACAAACACAGGCAAACCACCATTTGGAATATGGCAGTGATACCACCAGACAAAGTGGCGGTAGCGGTACCGTTGAGATGCCACCAAACTCGTAATGAGCCCCAATGTTCTAATTTGTGTTGCAATCATTTGACCGCCAACTGTGCGTTTATATGTTCCATCAAAAAAACTGATGTTGCTCACCATTTTATTTTATATACCAATTTTGCTCATTGCACACAAAAGGTTGGGGACCCCTGAGGGACAGGTGCCATAATGAGAAAAACGGTGCTATTCTGCACTTGAAGGAAGGCAGCAAAAAATAGGTTGGGGGATTGGGAGACACACACCGGGCAAGACCAATCAACAACTTCAACCCTAAACCTTGCCCAGGCTGCTCTTCATCAATGAAACTATTTCTTTGATTGTAGTACCTGTCGCAAACATTGTGTACATGACATAGCACTCCATTAGAATGGGGGCATGCCCACATACATTAATATGTCACAACACTTTGTAAAAAAAGATATTTGCGATTTTCAAAGGATTGCACAATTTCCGTACATTATTTATATTTTTTGAAAACATGTTGAAGCCATGCATAATGTGCACCTTTGTACTCACATCGCTTTCTAGTGACACAAAAGGTCACAGCATTACTCTCGTCCAAGATTTTTCTCACAACAATAATAGTTTGAGTCCTAGATATGCCTAACACAAGCATTGCCAAAGCCCATTGGCCTTGGATGTCATATGTCAAATGTAACCTCTAAAGCCCTATGAATGCCAGCCTATACCTAGCTAAGGCGTAGCCCCGCATGTACAGCTGCTGCCATCATATGCCTTGTACAGCCTCAAATGCCCCATAACCCATTATCTGAAATACATTCATAGATAAATACATGTGTATTCATCCCTACTTCCATGAGCATGATGTCTGTACCATATTCTCTGGATGTGAGTGTGCTGTTGGATTTCTACTGTTGCTTCACTATCCTGGCATTCCCTCTCACATCCCTGTGCAACAGCTCCTACTGTTCTGGTCGGTTTCTGCATATCTTAAAAAGCCTTGCACTCTTCCTCCTCCCATGAACACCGCAGACCTTCCAGTAATACACTCCAGCACCATCAGCCTCTCATTGGCTAAATCCTAGAGAAAATGACCATTGTCCACCTTCTCATTGAATCCTAGAACCTGCTCCATGACTCCTAATGTGGGAGCGGTGGACAGAGGATCTACCCGTCCATTCTGATAGCTGAGCTTCTTCACTCTTTAGACATTGGTTTCCCTGCCATTCTCATTCTTCTGAACCAGTCAGATACGTTTCACACTTAACCACCGAAAATATTCCTCTGGCATTAATCATAGTGTCCTTGCTGGATTTCGTCCTTCATCCTTGAGTGATTCAGATGGGGTCTGGCCTCTTCCTCACTGTGCCTAAAATATGTAACTGCAGTGTCCCTCAGAAGTACATCCTCTCCCTCTAGCTATTAAAGACGTACTTTCAAACTTTGGCTGACCTCAGCATCCTCCTGTATCTTCCAAACGTGTGCTAATCACACATGCTTGTAGGCAACTTTGCCTTTGGTTTGAGCTCTATCTCATCTTGCCTTTCACTCATTTAGTCTTGGATGCTCGAAAACAATGTATTCCTTAATGCTATAAAAGTGGAAATCATTCAAATGGAATCCACTATCGCTCCCTACTAGCCTTTCTAATGAACTACCACTCTGATCACTTCTCTTACTCTTATCACTATGGTGAAGAATCTGTGGACTATCTTCAATGGCTCTCTCTTCTTCACCCCTAACATCCTTGAACTGTCTAGGAAATTGAAATTCCAGCTACACTTGCTCAAACTTATTCTATCTTTTCTCAATATGACCCACACGCTGAAAGTGAACAGAGTACTTCAGCAGTCTCTAACGTAACTTTCCCAGGAGTTTTACTTATAAAATGTAGGTCATTTAAAAGACCTATTTTGGGTTGAGACATACAGAACAGATGGCTCCTACCTTGAAAGCATTGCACTGACTCCCCGTGTGTCAATAACAACCTAAACAGCACTCTATGTCGACAAGAAACTAAACATTTGTTGCGAGCAGCACACCTCCACGCTGGAAACAAAGAACTACAATAAGTAATACATCAGGAAATATGGCCTTTACTGCTTTGCACTTTGTGTACGCAACAATTTACCAACACAAGAATGTCAACCCCTATCTGACACTTCAGGAAGGACCCGAACCCCTTAATCTAGCCCAATCACTGATCACTCTATTCAACCCTACTTCCAGAGCTACTCTATACTTCACTTTGTCACTTATACCTATTAGCCACTGTCCTTTTTATAATCTATTGTCCTATGTACTTGTCTTGATAATTCCTTCTACCTCCCTCTCCCTAGCAATTTCCTCTCCTCAAACGATTCCCCCTGTGGTCTGTATTCTTTTTTAAGTCTGTTTAAATCAATTTCACTTCCCGATCTTATCTTTTGGGTCAATGAAGTGACTGTGAACACAGTCTGTGATTTATAAGTCATCCACAAATACATTACGAAATACCTAATATTACATCATATGTGTGTTTTATATGAACACAATTAGAGAAAACAGTTTTGACTGCCTAGATTGATTTGAGAATTTGTGAACATTGTTTTTAATGTTTAGAGTGATTTAAGATATGTTTTATTAAGGACTGTGAAGCTACGTTATTTCTTATATGTATTGTTTCTTATTGTAATGTGGTGATATGTTAGTTTGCTTGTTTTTCTGAAACTTGCATGCATGTATCTGGATGTTTAAAGGTTTGTATGAAACCGAATACACAAATAAAGAAAAATACATTAAGAATTCCTATTTTGCCTGACAGTATCTTGACTAAAACCCATGAAGAAACTCACCTTTTAAATCTGTGTATACGTCTTTTTTCATTCATTGTCATTCTTTATATCAATCCGTATTGGACAAATGGAATCCATAAAAACCTATGAATACATAAAACATGGTAATACATTAACATATCTAATTGTACATAAATCACATAAAATCACCATTAAAATACATGTATGACAAAAAACAAATAATGTGTATGACAAAAGCTAGAAATATTGCTATGCATGCCCTACAATCATCTCATCCAAAAACAAGATGACTGGAATAGCCCTAACATTCATCTTTGGTACATTTTCCCTTCTACCTGTATGCATTCTCAGTATTTCATGTGTGTACACTATGAAAAGCTGGAGGGTCAGGCCACTTCTACCTGACCCCCTATCTACATAGAACTATGCAGTGTTTCCCCCTGCATCCAAATTGCATGACCGCAAAGTTCTCACAATGCAGACTCATGGTTTCTCTAAAGAGGGCAGGTTCCAGACCATAATACCATTGAACCTTCCTCAGCTAGCACCTATGCACCATGTCTAAGACCTGACGGAGATTGATAAATATCATGTGGAGAACTCCGCACTTTGAGAACACAATTTGCAGCAATAGACAGTGTTCTATTGTACCAAAAACCTTTCTAAATCCAGCCTGGGAAGGTGTCATAAGGCCTAGAGACCCAAGCTACTCCTCACTGATGACGCCCAACAAGGCTGAAACATGTCTGGGGATGCTTGTGGTCTCGTGCAAAAGGGATGTGACCTAGCAGTTCGGGCTGGACTACCCCTTTGGGGGTGGGACCAAGCCTGATTTGCATATGGTTTTTCCCCTTTTGTAATGGCTTGGCAGGCGAAGAACGATGGTCTGGAGGGTTGCCCAGAGCAATGCCAGAGGTCAAGATTTATTCTAAACCTTCCAGCCATCAACTCTTTTGTTTTGCCATTGTCACCCCGAGTGGGAAGGGTATGCCCAGACGTGGGTCCCTTGCCTGCTGGGCCTAGAGACCCAAGCTACTCCTCACTGATGACGCCCAACAAGGCTGAAACATGTCTGGGGATGCTTGTGGTCTCGTGCAAAAAGGGATGTGACCTAGCAGTTCGGGCTGGACTACCCCTTTGGGGGTGGGACCAAGCCTGATTTGCATATGGTTTTTCCCCTTTTGTAATGGCTTGGCAGGCGAAGAACGATGGTCTGGAGGGTTGCCCAGAGCAATGCCAGAGGTCAAGATTTATTCTAAACCTTCCAGCCATCAACTCTTTTGTTTTGCCATTGTCACCCCGAGTGGGAAGGGTATGCCCAGACGTGGGTCCCTTGCCTGCTGGGCCTAGAGACCCAAGCTACTCCTCACTGATGACGCCCAACAAGGCTGAAACATGTCTGGGGATGCTTGTGGTCTCGTGCAAAAGGGATGTGACCTAGCAGTTCGGGCTGGACTACCCCTTTGGGGGTGGGACCAAGCCTGATTTGCATATGGTTTTTCCCCTTTTGTAATGGCTTGGCAGGCGAAGAACGATTGTCTGGAGGGTTGCCCAGAGCAATGCCAGAGGTCAAGATTTATTCTAAACCTTCCAGCCATCAACTCTTTTGTTTTGCCATTGTCACCCCGAGTGGGAAGGGTATGCCCAGACGTGGGTCCCTTGCCTGCTGGGCCTAGAGACCCAAGCTACTCCTCACTGATGACGCCCAACAAGGCTGAAACATGTCTGGGGATGCTTGTGGTCTCGTGCAAAAGGGATGTGACCTAGCAGTTCGGGCTGGACTACCCCTTTGGGGGTGGGACCAAGCCTGATTTGCATATGGTTTTTCCCCTTTTGTAATGGCTTGGCAGGCGAAGAACGATGGTCTGGAGGGTTGCCCAGAGCAATGCCAGAGGTCAAGATTTATTCTAAACCTTCCAGCCATCAACTCTTTTGTTTTGCCATTGTCACCCCGAGTGGGAAGGGTATGCCCAGACGTGGGTCCCTTGCCTGCTGGGCCTAGAGACCCAAGCTACTCCTCACTGATGACGCCCAACAAGGCTGAAACATGTCTGGGGATTCTTGTGGTCTCGTGCAAAAGGGATGTGACCTAGCAGTTCGGGCTGGACTACCCCTTTGGGGGTGGGACCAAGCCTGATTTGCGTATGGTTTTTCCCCTTTTGTAATGGCTTGGCAGGCGAAGAACGATGGTCTGGAGGGTTGCCCAGAGCAATGCCAGAGGTCAAGATTTATTCTAAACCTTCCAGCCATCAACTCTTTTGTTTTGCCATTGTCACCCCGAGTGGGAAGGGTATGCCCAGACGTGGGTCCCTTGCCTGCTGGGCCTAGAGACCCAAGCTACTCCTCACTGATGACGCCCAACAAGGCTGAAACATGTCTGGGGATGCTTGTGGTCTCGTGCAAAAGGGATGTGACCTAGCAGTTCGGGCTGGACTACCCCTTTGGGGGTGGGACCAAGCCTGATTTGCGTATGGTTTTTCCCCTTTTGTAATGGCTTGGCAGGCGAAGAACGATGGTCTGGAGGGTTGCCCAGAGCAATGCCAGAGGTCAAGATTTATTCTAAACCTTCCAGCCATCAACTCTTTTGTTTTGCCATTGTCACCCCGAGTGGGAAGGGTATGCCCAGACGTGGGTCCCTTGCCTGCTGGGCCTAGAGACCCAAGCTACTCCTCACTGATGACGCCCAACAAGGCTGAAACATGTCTGGGGATGCTTGTGGTCTCGTGCAAAAGGGATGTGACCTAGCAGTTCGGGCTGGACTACCCCTTTGGGGGTGGGACCAAGCCTGATTTGCATATGGTTTTTCCCCTTTTGTAATGGCTTGGCAGGCGAAGAACGATGGTCTGGAGGGTTGCCCAGAGCAATGCCAGAGGTCAAGATTTATTCTAAACCTTCCAGCCATCAACTCTTTTGTTTTGCCATTGTCACCCCGAGTGGGAAGGGTATGCCCAGACGTGGGTCCCTTGCCTGCTGGGCCTAGAGACCCAAGCTACTCCTCACTGATGACGCCCAACAAGGCTGAAACATGTCTGGGGATGCTTGTGGTCTCGTGCAAAAGGGATGTGACCTAGCAGTTCGGGCTGGACTACCCCTTTGGTGGTGGGACCAAGCCTGATTTGCATATGGTTTTTCCCCTTTTGTAATGGCTTGGCAGGCGAAGAACGATGGTCTGGAGGGTTGCCCAGAGCAATGCCAGAGGTCAAGATTTATTCTAAACCTTCCAGCCATCAACTCTTTTGTTTTGCCATTGTCACCCCGAGTGCGAAGGGTATGCCCAGACGTGGGTCTCTTGCCTGCTGGGCCTAGAGACCCAAGCTACTCCTCACTGATGACGCCCAACAAGGCTGAAACATGTCTGGGGATGCTTGTGGTCTCGTGCAAAAGGGATGTGACCTAGCAGTTCGGGCTGGACTACCCCTTTGGGGGTGGGACCAAGCCTGATTTGCATATGGTTTTTCCCCTTTTGTAATGGTTTGGCAGGCGAAGAACGATGGTCTGGAGGGTTGCCCAGAGCAATGCCAGAGGTCAAGATTTATTCTAAACCTTCCAGCCATCAACTCTTTTGTTTTGCCATTGTCACCCCGAGTGGGAAGGGTATGCCCAGACGTGGGTCCCTTGCCTGCTGGGCCTAGAGACCCAAGCTACTCCTCACTGATGACGCCCAACAAGGCTGAAACATGTCTGGGGATGCTTGTGGTCTCGTGCAAAAGGGTTGTGACCTAGCAGTTCGGGCTGGACTACCCCTTTGGGGGTGGGACCAAGCCTGATTTGCATATGGTTTTTCCCCTTTTGTAATGGCTTGGCAGGCGAAGAACGATGGTCTGGAGGGTTGCCCAGAGCAATGCCAGAGGTCAAGATTTATTCTAAACCTTCCAGCCATCAACTCTTTTGTTTTGCCATTGTCACCCCGAGTGGGAAGGGTATGCCCAGACGTGGGTCCCTTGCCTGCTGGGCCTAGAGACCCAAGCTACTCCTCACTGATGACGCCCAACAAGGCTGAAACATGTCTGGGGATGCTTGTGGTCTCGTGCAAAAGGGATGTGACCTAGCAGTTCGGGCTGGACTACCCCTTTGGGGGTGGGACCAAGCCTGATTTGCATATGGTTTTTCCCCTTTTGTAATGGCTTGGCAGGCGAAGAACGATGGTCTGGAGGGTTGCCCAGAGCAATGCCAGAGGTCAAGATTTATTCTAAACCTTCCAGCCATCAACTCTTTTGTTTTGCCATTGTCACCCCGAGTGGGAAGGGTATGCCCAGACGTGGGTCCCTTGCCTGCTGGGCCTAGAGACCCAAGCTACTCCTCACTGATGACGCCCAACAAGGCTGAAACATGTCTGGGGATGCTTGTGGTCTCATGCAAAAGGGATGTGACCTAGCAGTTCGGGCTGGACTACCCCTTTGGTGGTGGGACCAAGCCTGATTTGCATATGGTTTTTCCCCTTTTGTAATGGCTTGGCAGGCGAAGAACGATGGTCTGGAGGGTTGCCCAGAGCAATGCCAGAGGTCAAGATTTATTCTAAACCTTCCAGCCATCAACTCTTTTGTTTTGCCATTGTCACCCCGAGTGGGAAGGGTATGCCCAGACGTGGGTCTCTTGCCTGCTGGGCCTAGAGACCCAAGCTACTCCTCACTGATGACGCCCAACAAGGCTGAAACATGTCTGGGGATGCTTGTGGTCTCGTGCAAAAGGGATGTGACCTAGCAGTTCGGGCTGGACTACCCCTTTGGGGGTGGGACCAAGCCTGATTTGCATATGGTTTTTCCCCTTTTGTAATGGCTTGGCAGGCGAAGAACGATGGTCTGGAGGGTTGCCCAGAGCAATGCCAGAGGTCAAGATTTATTCTAAACCTTCCAGCCATCAACTCTTTTGTTTTGCCATTGTCACCCCGAGTGGGAAGGGTATGCCCAGACGTGGGTCCCTTGCCTGCTGGGCCTAGAGACCCAAGCTACTCCTCACTGATGACGCCCAACAAGGCTGAAACATGTCTGGGGATGCTTGTGGTCTCGTGCAAAAGGGATGTGACCTAGCAGTTCGGGCTGGACTACCCCTTTGGGGGTGGGACCAAGCCTGATTTGCATATGGTTTTTCCCCTTTTGTAATGGCTTGGCAGGCGAAGAACGATGGTCTGGAGGGTTGCCCAGAGCAATGCCAGAGGTCAAGATTTATTCTAAACCTTCCAGCCATCAACTCTTTTGTTTTGCCATTGTCACCCCGAGTGGGAAGGGTATGCCCAGACGTGGGTCCCTTGCCTGCTGGGCCTAGAGACCCAAGCTACTCCTCACTGATGACGCCCAACAAGGCTGAATCATGTCTGGGGATGCTTGTGGTCTTGTGCAAAAGGGATGTGACCTAGCAGTTCGGGCTGGACTACCCCTTTGGGGGTGGGACCAAGCCTGATTTGCATATGGTTTTTCCCCTTTTGTAATGGCTTGGCAGGCGAAGAACGATGGTCTGGAGGGTTGCCCAGAGCAATGCCAGAGGTCAAGATTTATTCTAAACCTTCCAGCCATCAACTCTTTTGTTTTGCCATTGTCACCCCGAGTGCGAAGGGTATGCCCAGACGTGGGTCCCTTGCCTGCTGGGCCTAGAGACCCAAGCTACTCCTCACTTATGACGCCCAACAAGGCTGAAACATGTCTGGGGATGCTTGTGGTCTCGTGCAAAAGGGATGTGACCTAGCAGTTCGGGCTGGACTACCCCTTTGGGGGTGGGACCAAGCCTGATTTGCATATGGTTTTTCCCCTTTTGTAATGGCTTGGCAGGCGAAGAACGATGGTCTGGAGGGTTGCCCAGAGCAATGCCAGAGGTCAAGATTTATTCTAAACCTTCCAGCCATCAACTCTTTTGTTTTGCCATTGTCACCCCGAGTGGGAAGGGTATGCCCAGACGTGGGTCCCTTGCCTGCTGGGCCTAGAGACCCAAGCTACTCCTCACTGATGACGCCCAACAAGGCTGAAACATGTCTGGGGATGCTTGTGGTCTCGTGCAAAAGGGATGTGACCTAGCAGTTTGGGCTGGACTACCCCTTTGGGGGTGGGACCAAGCCTAATTTGCATATGGTTTTTCCCCTTTTGTAATGGCTTGGCAGGCGAAGAACGATGGTCTGGAGGGTTGCCCAGAGCAATGCCAGAGGTCAAGATTTATTCTAAACCTTCCAGCCACCAACTCTTTTGTTTTGCCATTGTCACCCCGAGTGGGAAGGGTATGCCCAGACGTGGGTCCCTTGCCTGCTGGGCCTAGAGACCCAAGCTACTCCTCACTGATGACGCCCAACAAGGCTGAAACATGTCTGGGGATGCTTGTGGTCTCGTGCAAAAGGGATGTGACCTAGCAGTTCGGGCTGGACTACCCCTTTGGGGGTGGGACCAAGCCTGATTTGCATATGGTTTTTCCCCTTTTGTAATGGCTTGGCAGGCGAAGAACGATGGTCTGGAGGGTTGTCCAGAGCAATGCCAGAGGTCAAGATTTATTCTAAACCTTCCAGCCATCAACTCTTTTGTTTTGCCTGCTCCTCTACTCACCACAGTAAGGATTCCAGCAGGAGCATAGCAGTGAAATCCAGGAGGACATTTGGGAAAAATACACTGGATCTTTTTGATGCCCTTTTTGAAAAATGTATGATATGGGCTCCAATCTAGGGATCATGGATTATCTCAGTTGTAACCACAGAGTTACAAAATCTACTAAAAAATGTGGCCCAAAAGTTAGAGGTTATGTCTGAACAAATTGGTTGGAAAGCATAATGGTCCACAGCTTTGTTCTGATGAGGACTCACTATGACTGCTTTGGTTTCTGCCAGAAAAAAAAGTGAATTAGTAAATTTGTGCAGGTGTTATTCTGCTCTGGTAAATATATCCTAGTGAAGAAATCACCGAACACATCCACACATAATCACCAGTGTTAGTGATCTTTAAGAAAGCTGTTCAGTCTTTAGTTCTAACTGGTATCTATTGTTTCTCCCAGAATGTATGTCCCATTTCCTTCAATCTCTGTCTAATATGTTATGCTCTGCTGTGTTCCCATAGATATTTGATAGATACTAGTTCCTTGCAGAAATAGGTTTTCAAATGAATAGTTTCTTCGACATTTTAACTATTTCATGAGCCAGTAAGATACACCCTGCCTCCTGTCTGCCCCCATATGGGCCATCACATGCACCTATGCACCTTCAGTGAAATCTGCAAAACATCTTTGCATCCCATGGGATCTGTCTCTGGGGTCATACAATGTAGAATTTGGGCAAAGGGCTCTACTGAATGTTTTATTCACTTCATATGAGTCACCAAGTTTCCATCTCAACCTTGATCTACCCAACCCACCACCAGCAGGGTATATTGTACACTAAAAGCAAGTTCAGGATCAGATGGCTGTGATCAAATGATGCCCTCCCATCCATCCTCAGATCTTTCACAGCCTTCCACCGTAAGACGGCGACAACTAATTAGTCAACAATGGGCTACATAAATTGGGGCAGTCAGAAAATCTAATCTCACCAACCCATTTAACGATTGCAAGCTTGTGTCCAGGGGCTTTTGAAATAACAGGTACCTTGTCTGTCTTGGATACTGTTAAAATACACGGGTTAATGAAATAGGGACAATGTATGTTGCCCCAGAAAGCCAAAAGATTGAACAAATCTCATCACTCACCAATTTGCCAACTAATTTGCGTGTGATAGTTGTGCTCTCATTATTTAAAATGTGTGTATGATGAGAATGCCACAGTAAACATTGCACCAACCAAGCATCACCCAAAGGCTGCAGCACGTTTTGTTGGCTAAAGAAGGAATAAGAAAAGTCACATTGAGTAGCGAGAAAAAAAGGGGTAACAGGCTAGGAAAGTGGAGGTAGAAGGGAGCCATATTCATGCATATTGGTAAGGAGAGATGTGGGGGGCGGAGTGCAGAGGGGTAAAATGACTACTGAAAATATGTTCATAGTCATCCAGGAAATCTGACCTCTTGTTCCAAGTCTTACATAAATAATAATCGAAATTTGCCTCCTGATAAAATAGACTCCTACTTGGAACCTTCTCTATGGAAATTCAGGAGACGTACAAAACCAATAGGTCTACAACTGTATCCAGTACAAACGATGTATGCATAGTTAATTGCCATGTATACCAGGGCACCTGGCTTCATGTAAAAACATGATAGGGCAGATGCTAATCACAGCTAAGTTGCAATATCTCAAGAGGCTCTGAGTCAGCTCTTCCTTGTGCAGTTATGTCATTTATATTTTGATGTATTTGGCTATACATAAACATTCAACTAATACACAATGAAACTAACCAATAATATAAAACATGATTTGACTTCCGTCAAAGCAATTCAGGAGAAGTATGAAAACCCATAAGTTAGCAACTGGAGCCATTAGAATAGCATTACATATCCAGCATATTAGCCAAGATACAAAAAACAAAAGCAACGTTGAAACGTATTTCAGTTGGAGAACCGTTCTTCAATGAGTTAGTGCAGCCTTATCACTTCTGTCCTGACTTCTCAGAATTAATTAAAACATTATTTACCATGTGATGTTTCATATGTACCAAATATTGATTGTCAAATCAAGCAATTGTAATCATTCTTTGTTTTTCCTGTGTGAATTAATGGTTTCGTCACAATTTTGCTAATAAATATGCTTCATTGTTAGGGCCAGGATGCTGAAAATGATATGCTATGTTATGGTAACTTATAATGCGCTCGTTCACGCAAGGGCATCATGGTGCTGTAAGGAGAGAGAGCAAAATCGGCTACAATCACAATCCTAAAACAGAAAAGTTTTCAACGCTTTTCTGAAAATAAAATGATTTGGAGAGTTTTTCAGGATCTGCGGAAGGCTATTCCCTAGTCGAGCTGAGGTGACAGCGAAAGCTCGCCCACAAATGTGGGAGCGGCGAAATGAGGGAACAACAAGTAAGTCCACAGCAGCAGAACGTAGATGCCACGTAGGAAGGTAATGGGTGCACTTGTCACAAAGGTATTCATCACCTTCGTCATGCCAGGCACTGTATAGCAAGTAGAGAGCCTTAAAGGTAATGCGCTTAGTAACCGGCAACCAGTGCAGAGAACACAGCACAGGTGATATACGGGCAGTAAAGGGGAACCATTAGCAACCCAGGCAGCCATATTTTGAAGGCGTTGAAGTCGCTGTAGTAAACCCTTTGGTTGAGACAAATATAGTGAGTTGCAATAGTCTAAGCGACTGAGCACAAGGGCTGCAACTACAGGAGGGTGTAAATGAGAAGGTATCAGCAGGAGCACCTTCCTCAGAATTCTGAGATGAAAGTGCCCCGCTTTGCAGACAGCAGTGACTTGTGACTCCATCGAAAGTGAGGCAAAGACTATTACACCCAAAGTCCTCACCTGATCAGCCGGGACAGGAAGAGGACCCAAGGAACAAGGGCAGAAAGAAGACACCCAGAGTGAAGGATCAGGAGGAGAGCCCACCACCAACACCTCCGTCTTGTCTCCGTTCAACTTCAACCAATTGCGGTTCATCCAGTCCCCCACGGATGCCTGACACCGCCGCAGGCACAACGACAACTCAGCCTGTTCAAGATCTAGACGGATCAGGATCTGGGTGTCGTCGGCATATGAATAGCACCTGACGCCGAAGAAGCGGATTAGCAATACAAGAGGCCAGATAGGAGACAAGGCAGAGCCTTGCGGGACACCATAAAGAAGAAGGAAGGAAGTGGAGAGAAATGGAGGAAGTGAAAGAGTCTGGGTTCTCTCTGCCAGGAATGAGGTGAACCAGATGTGCACCTGGCCCGAAATTCCGACCTGAGCCAGGCGGTCAAGCATGATGGTGTTCCACGGTGTCAAATGCCACTGACAGACCTAATAGAATCAGGGCCCCAACCCCTCCTGCATCAACCAGCCTGGCCATGCCTGCCAATATCTTCTATTAAAGTATTTATCTCAATAAATACTGTCAGAATGGGAAATAAAGTTCACCAGCTAAAGAGAAGTAATAAAAAGACAGATATTTTCACCCAGTGATATATTTATTGAGTGTCTTTTGTCTTTTGTTCCCTATTTTGCTAGACTATCATATAGACAGTTTTACTGGATCATCTTGACCTTTCCATGTTTTCTATGGTTTCCAGTATTCTTATTGTACCATCTCACTAACAACGTACAGAGCTTTGGCGTAGAGAGCTTTAGAAATCTAATAAAACACAATTCCAAATACCCATAAAACTCAACTTATAACACTTTACGACTCATTAGCAAACTGTAAATGAAGTTAATGAGTCACCCATCAGATATTTCCTTTATTAGAGTTCAAATTCTTTTAGCATTCAAAATACTTAATAATTTTGAAAGACAGCATAAACGAGCCAATTGTGTGTCCTAATGTGACTGCGGCACCAATACCTGCGTGTGATGACAGTGGATAGGGCGGGGCTACGGCCAGAGCACTGGCATTCATGTATCCATCCGAGAATGCCATCTATTCCTTTTTTATTAATCTTAGCATTTGTTTTTGGCAACATCAGGTATCCCTGTGCAACACCTTCCAGCCACAACCTAAAAATAAGAAGTCCTACATATTGCCATAGTTGCTTAGAAATACGGAAAATACATGTTAAATATCCCCCTCATCTGAACTTTCATGAAGAGGGCAAATTACAAATTACAAATTGTATCGAGTTGACAGCAAAATGCCTGAAACAAGCATTTCCATCCTCTTAGGCAGATCTGGCTGTCTGGTAATGTAGCTGCATCCAATTTTCAAATATAGTGGAGTTGAATTTAACAATCAGCACCTAAAAGAACATTGCTGCCTTCACGAAACCGTCAGCCAGATGTGATTTGTGTGATTACTAGTTGATATACTACTTGTTAGCCTTTAAGCAGCCATTCATGTCTGGCCTTTAGCAGTAGCAATATCTTTTAAGATTACACCTTCTGTGTGAGTGAGACTTAAAGTGAATGTGTGCGCAATGCATGCTTGGGGCCTAATCTTGAAAATTATGATAAGTGCTGCACCTATTCCTTCCATACATCTGAACCGTGCATATTATTCGGCTTCCAGTTCTCTCAAATTCATAATACAGCAGCGGGGGTCCGCTCCTTCTCATTTGCAACTTTTCCTGTGCTTCCCAGTTCTTAAAATCCTTGCCTACCTTAAGGTGCTATGAAAGTGGAAAGCAAGAAAATAGTTGTTCCTGGTTTCATCTTAAGAAGTACTGCGATAGTTGAAGATCTTTATTTGAGATGTTGCTATACACAATGCAGAACTACAAACCCTATGTTTATTAGCAAACAGACCGAAAAGGATACAGAGAGTACACAGCATTCATGACTCACTAAAGTAAACAAACTTGCATTGTCGGCATCAGAGGCTCTCAATTATATGCAAGTCACTGATAAGTGGTGCCTAAAGACAACTGTGAACATTTCACTGGGCCTCAATACGAGGTATGCCGGTAAGGCAAAAACAATGCCGGTGTGGTAATATCAGCATCGTTTACCGTCCCGTTGCATTCCGACCCGCAAACCCGCTAATAGTGGCATAGGCGCGTACACGCGCCCCTTCAGGGAGCAAATACCGGCATGCCGGAAATAGGGGGTAATTCCAACCCACGCATACATGGAAATACCGGCACCGCGAAGCCGGTAATCACGGCCTGCACGATGCCGGCCATACAGGCATCTCAGACCACCCGCAAACAGCAAGCAGGATACTAGGCAGCTGCCACAGGTGCACACAATCCACACAGGTGGAGTCAATAGAGTATAAACTGAGCACACCCACACACCACAACCCCCCCACAGGTGTAGGCAATGTAGAGTGGCCCAGTACAAAAGGAGCAAACCTACACACCACACCCCTTCCTACACCAAAATGCTAACACTAGCAGTTGCAATCATGGCACTGGAGGACATGCCTATACTGCTACAACTACAGCAACAACAGCAACAACAACAACAACTACAGCAGCAACAACAACAACAACAGCAGCAACAACAGGCAGCACAGAGGAGACACAGGAGGAGAAGGAGGGTGAGACAGGCCCAGCAATTACCACCAGGGCAGCCACCACTGCCTCGCAGGCAGCCACCAATCCCTCGCACCAGACCCAGCCCATTCAACCTAACCCCTGAGCAGATCCACACCCTGTACCGGCTGGACCGTGACACCATCACCACCATAGTGGACATGATACAGAACGACATTGCCAGCCACATAGAAATACGCACTGCAATCCCCCCACTACTAAAGGTTGTGTCCGTGCTACACTTCCTGGCCACAGGCACCTACCAGCACACAGTGGGCCAGCTGCATGGCATTTCACAACCACTATTTTCACGCATGCTGAACCAAGTGCTGGATGCCCTCCTGAAGCACGCAAGCACCCATATATCCCTACCACGGACTGACCAGGAGATAGCCGAAACCAAAGTAGGCTTCCATGCACTGGCAGGCATGCCCTATTGTGTTGGTGCCATCAACTGCACCCATGTAGAATTGGTAGTCCCCCATGCCATAGAGGCAGTGTACAGCAATCACAAGCAATACCACTCCATCAATGTGCAAATGGTATGTGACTCCAGCAAGATCATCACCCATTGCTGCGCCCGATTTCCTGGATCCACACATGATGCCATGGTACTGCGCAACTCCACGCTACCCCGTCACATGGAGCGACATGCTGGACCACGTGCCTGGCTGCTCGGTGAGTTGCACAACAGGCCCATGGCCATGCTGTGGGGTACAGATGTGTGCGGATGCAGAAGGGGGGGTGGCCTACTGCACCAGGGTGGAAAGGGGGGGGTAAAAGGTCACCAGGGCGCCAATAGCCAGTGAGTGGAGAATGCATGCAGAGCTAAACACTCCTCACCTGAACCAGCCAAACGGACAGGACACATCACTGGGCCACATATCACAAATAATGCATATGGATGATAATAAATAAGAGGCACAACCAGGGCACCATGCTGTTGGCAAGCAATGCATGACTGAATAGGATGGCAACTGTGCCAATGCGGCTAGTGTGACCATTGATAGCAAACAATATCCTGCATGAATTAGAAACTAAACATTGTCGCAATACCAGAGCACATCTGCCTCAGCATGCAGGAATACATCCTGCATCATCTAGTTAATCCCATCCAGTGTACCACACCTCATTACAGTATACATTGCATCTAGGTGATTATTTTCTGCACGTACAGGGACATGTGCATGCCCACACCAAGTAGCTGCTGCCATGACTGTGCTCCCTGAAGGTGGCAGTTCAGAGTGACACACACTGATTTGTTTCTTCTTGCAGGTGATGGAGTATATCCCTTGAGGCCTTGGCTACTTACTCCTGTGCGGAACCCGCAGAACAGCCATGAAGAGGAGTACAATCGTGTGCACACTCACACACGTGTTGTCATTGAGCAGGCCTTTGCCAGGCGAGCCTCTAAAGAGTTGTCGGCCGCAGGTGTACTGGTGGCTGGCAGGGTGGTGGCTGGAAGGGTGGTGGCTGGAAGGGTGGTGGAAGGCACCTGTGTGGTGCCCTCGTCCAGGGCACTGTCCTCCTCAAAGATGGCAATGTCTGATTCTCCTAGGTCCGAGTCATGGAGGCACGGATCGTCCAGGCTCTCAGACTCCGCAGGGGGGGGGGTGGCTGGCAATGGGGCTTGGGGTGTGTGTGCCAGACATGATTCCAGCCTCATCATCCACCTCTGCGGACACAACGTCCGTGGTGGCTGGCGGAACGGCTCCCACTGTTGTGGGTGCCTGCTGCTGTTCTGTGGCTGCAGGTGTCCCCTGCAGGGTTACTGCCTTGCGTGGCACACTGGCTGTTGCTGCAGGTATTTTCTTGGGCTTGGGGGTGGCGGTGGCACTGCTCCCTTTGCGTGCACTGGATGTACTTGCACCCCTCTCCTGTGTTCCACCTTCCTCATCGGTGCCTGGGGGATAGAAGAGATGCAGGTCATCCGTGATGTTGTCAAATGGCAGCTATGATGTATTGCAGTGTGATATGTTCATTCATTCAGGCATCATTTCATTTCTGGGGTGTGGCATTTGGTGTCCTGAGGGGACATGTGGCCAATCAATGCATGGCTGGTGGCATAGCATTGGTTTGGTGTCTGTGTGGCGGGTTCCATGGGCATGGTTGGGTCATGCCTCTGTTGGTATTGGGATTGTCACTCAGCATGCGTGTGGGGCAGGGTGTGGCACTCATTCTTCAATGGATATGTTGATGTAGCCTTGGGACATGCATTACCTTGCCTAGTCTCACTTCCACATCACTTGTGCCACATCATGGCTTAGTATACGTGGATGTGATGGTTTACTCACCTTCCTCTGTGGTAGATGCAGCGCCAACCTCCTGGTCTCCTATTCCCTCAATTGATTCCGGGTCAATGAATGCACTTGCGGTCTCCTCCCATGCCGTCAACTTCACAGGGGAGTGTGGGCCACCGCCTGTCGCCATTGCGGCCCTCCTGTTCTCCACCAGCATCTTCCTCACCCGGAGGCGGAGGTCGTCCCAGCGCTTCCGTCAGTCACTCTCCCCACTGCCGACACCCTCTGTGCGACCTCCTGCCAGACCTCTTTTTTTTTTTGTTTGGGCCGCATGCCTGAGGTCTGTGCTCCTGATTGTATCTGCATGCTGTTCGAGGGTGTTGGCAAGCAAACGCTGCTTTCTCTTCCTTTGGGAGGATTTCCTGGTGGCCTTCGACATCCTGCTTCTGTTGTGGCACACAACACGAGAGTAGTGGTGGTTATGGAGGATGGCAATGGATTGTGTTTTTAAAGATGGCCGCCGGCCCATTTTCCGTTCCTGTGCGATGACTTAATTTCCGGGTCCCTTTTTTTTGTGAATACGGTAATACCATGCCGGTATTACCGTGCCGGTATTTAGTGGTTGTTATGATGCGGTTACGGAATGGGCGGCACCCGCAATGCCGGTATAGGGGGGTTGGTGGCCCGTTACTGGCATGGCGGTTTTGCAAATACTGGCATGGGGGAACGCACGTTCTCGCACACTCGTAATCACCCGCTGTTAGTGGGTTCATACGGACACGAACCTGCATGTTCCGCCATGCCGGTATTGAACACACTGTTACCAGGATACTCGGAATGAGGCCCACTGTGATTAACAGAGTACATGAGAATAGAAAGATTGAATTAATCACCATCAAGAACTAGAATAAGTGAATGGCTATGTTTTCTTTGCATGTAAAAGCCCACCCAGGACCCATTGAATAAGTAACTGAAAGTATGGATTAAGAGCTGTCTGCAGTTGAACATCACAGGACTGGCTTTGGAGGATGTGTCATAAAAACCTATGTCAATTCTCGCCCCGGAAAAACATCTGTGGCTTAATTTCTATGAAAGACAGATCATAGCATTCCACCATCACTTGTTAAGTATTTCACGAGGGCACAAATCATCCTGTCATCACACATAAGACATATTGCAACCTGATTATATACCAGACTATTCCAACTGATGTAGGTCGCCTCTTACTAGCTTCTCTAATTGTCTTTTATTCATTGAAATCAACTATTATGTAGCATTAAGACAATCTATCCCTCTATGGAGATAGACAACCATTAGAAATCCAGTGAAAGACGGTATTCTGCAATTATTATTAATATTATTAATGTTATTATTATCATTATTATTATGTGGCATTGTGCACCCGTTCCAGGGGCAACAATGGGGGGTAACGGCCCGGTGGCCCGAGTTAAGGCCAGATTGAAGCAATGTCAGTTAATGGGGGCCCAGGCCATTACCCCCCCCCCCAGTGTTGACTGTGGAACGGGTGCAACGCCATTAGTGCCCTTTCCCAGCGAAAATAGGAAGAAAAGAAAAAAAAACATTTCAAAACCATACCGAGACTGTCAGGACTCAGGGGCAATAACACATCAATATCATTTGGTCATGGACGTCTGCTTGCATTCACATTAATTTGGTAATAGAGACATATACACACTGATCTTAACGATACATATAGCGATCCATTATTGTATGAAATGTACATTACATTATAGTGATATCGTAACGTATTGTTCATAGTGTGCAATGCAATGTGATGCCACTTCCTGTTTTGTCAACGTGCGAAAGGTCGTGTTCCATCGCTCCCCGCGATATCACTTCGGGTTGGGGTCAAATGATATCACTTCCTGTGGTGTCATCAGGGGGTCAAGGGTTGTGTGATGTCACTTCCGCTACCCCTGGCATTTTGGTGAAATGACGCCCCTGCTAGACTGCTCATGAGGACAGGGGTGAGGGGGAAGGCTGTGGCCATATTGGAAGAAGCAGAATACAAATGAAAATAATAAAACCAGCTTAATGTACAATCACTGCAAGAAGTGAAACGTGCTTCAAAAGCAAGAGGGAACAACAGCAATGTGCCAAAATGTAACAATTAACTACAAAGCAATGAATAACATGAATAAACATGGCGCAATACATATTTGAAACAAGCACCAAAGGGTGTGCAGTGCATAAAATTGTGCAATCAATATTTGAAACAATCACCAAAGGGTGGTCAGTGCACAAAATGGATCAGTAAATATTTGAAAAAAGCACCAAATGGTGCATAGTGCATAAAATGGAGTAAAACATATTTGAAACAAGCACCAAAGGTTGTGCAGCGCATAACAAGAGAGGTAATGAAAGCAAAGATGAACCAGATACAAGAAGCATGCAGCAATAGTTGCTAAAGGAACTTCATGTGTGTAGCAAAATAAAGAGACATAGGATGAGCACATAAAAAATGGGGATAAAGAAAAGAGGACAAGGAGAGCATAAGCCGAGTAGAGGGGACAGAGCGTACTAGTTGGAATTGAATTGAACATTGCCAAGAAACGAGAAGGAGCAGTTGTGAAAGTGGGAAAAGGATGGGAGGATGGAGGAAGAAGAGTAAAAGGTGGTGGGAGCTGGAGGGGTCAATGGACAGGTGGAGAGGTAGAGCAGGGGATAGTAGAGTTTGAGGGTGTGCTGGAACCGGCATATGATAAAAGTGCATGCTCCTGGTTTCATTGTTTGGGGAGAGGTTGCCAGTAATTGCGGATTGAAGATTCAGAGCGGTGGCCACTGACTGCCATAATTTGATGGCTTTCAAGGCCAGCGTTGGCAAGCAATTGAATCGCAGTGGCACAGATTCAGGGATTGGTATAGATGGTAGAGAGATTGGCTTGTTGAGACAGAGTTTTCATAAGAGAGCCAAGAAATGTTTACTAAGTGGTTTGTTACTATAAAAGACAGAGTAAGATTGAACGGTTACAAGGGGACAATTTGAGTGGATATACAAAAAATCAAGGGGTGGTGGATAGCAATTTTTTACAGTTACAGTGACTTGACGGGACAGGATGGAGAATCAGGTGTAGCATATATTGCACCGCAGAAAAAGAGTGCGGGAGCATTCGTTTAAGCTGGAGTGGTTTTTGGTGGGCTCTTTGAAGGGTAGAGAGGCAACCGTTTCGCCATGTTCATTAGCTGCGATGGTGAAGGCATTTTGTGGTAAAATGCGTAGTCCTTCATGGCCATGGTGAGCCAAATGGGTTGCACATCGAACTACACATTGTTTGTTTGTTTGTTTGTTTATTTATTTGTATTGCGCGCCAGACCCAAGGGTAACCGGGCGCAGTGAACAGAATATACAAAGCTTACAATGTTGCATAGAAATTACAGTGTTACAGCAAATTACAATGTTGCATAATTAAAATTTACAATAGTGATAAATCTTTGATGGTACATATATACATTCAGATAAGTAACGTAACACAAATTAAGTCTTTCAAACCTTACATGTTGTTGCCATTGAAGTGTTTGATAAGATTCGTTCTAAAGTGAGGAAAAGGTTGGTCTGAACTAAGGTTGTGTGGCAGGGCATTCCACCATTTAGCGGCTAGCACAGGGAAGCTTGTGCCGCCAATTTTGGCAAGTTTAAATCTTGGAATTTCCAGACAGTTGGAGTTGGGAGTTCTTGTAGGTCTGCTAGAGATTTTTCTTCTTATTTTGTCCATCAGGTAAGTGGGGGCAGCGTTATTGAGGGCTTTGTGCGTCAAGGAGAGCATTTTTAGGTGAATTTGATTGTCGGTGGAGAGCCATTTGTATTGTTGTCTAGTGGAGGAGATATGTTCCCTTTTGTTTATGCCTAAGGCAGCTCTCAGGGCGTTGTCTTGTAAAATTTGTAGCCTTTTGGTGATAATTTTGTTAGCGCCACTGTAAAGGGCATTGCAATAATCGAGTCGTGATAGTATTAAGGCTCTCGCTAGGATCATGCAGCTGTTATTAGAGAAGAAAGGTTTACCTGCTCTTATTAATTTGCAGGTATAGGCTGTCGTGGAAGCTAAGGAGGTAACTTTTTTTGCAAAAGACATGGTGGAGTCGAGATAGAAGCCTAGAGTTTTTACTTCACTCAAAACCTTGATTCTATTGCCATCTGTGTTAAACGTGGAGTAGTCCTTGCCTAGTTTGTTGATATTGGCCTGCGTGCCCAGAATGATCAGCTCAGTCTTATCATCATTCAGGCAGAGGCCATGTGATGCCATCCATGCCTGAATAATGAGGTACACCCTATTCACCAACTCCCCGTCCTTGTTGTGATCCCCAGAAAGCGGGAGGAGAATCTGTGTATCATCTGCATAGTTAGTGTAGGTGATACCTAGAAGGTCCAGATCATCGAAGAGGGGTTTAGTGAATATGTTGTACAGGGTTGGGGAAACACAGGAGCCTTGAGGGACGCCGCACGTGATTGGAAGAGGGTCGGCTGCTGCCGAGGGGGAGAAGGCTCTCATTGTTCTCTCACTCAGAAAGGATTCAATCCATTTGGTGGCATGCGTGGAGAAGTGTGCAACAGTGTCCAAGTGTTTGCAGAGGACCCTGTGATCCACCAGATCGAAAGCAGCTGAGAGATCAAGTAAGAGGAGGAGTGCCGTCTTACCTTGATCTCTCAGTTCGTCTATTTGGGTCTTTAGATCAATGAGTGCAGTTTCAGTACCGTGGAGTGGACAGAAACCAGATTGTCTGGCTCCCAGTAGATTGTTTAATTCAAGGTGTCTTTGAATTTGTGTATAGGTAACCTTGTCTAGTATCTTCAGTAGGAAAGGTACGGTAGTGATGGGCCGATAATTAGTGGGGATGAGGGGGTCAAGAGTCTGTTTCTTGAGAAGTGGGAGCACCCATGATTGTTTTAGGTTCGCCGGGATATTACCTGTGGCGAAGGATGTGTTGATCAATTTTGAAATGAACGGTGAAAGGTCTCTGGCAGCATCTTTTATTAGTTGTGCTGGGCAGATGTCACCTTTACAGTTCGACGGTTTGAGGGAAAGGATGATTTTCTCTACCTCTAAGATGGTAGTTTTTGTGAAGGAGAATTTGTTGGTTGGGTTATTAATGGTGTTGTTAAGTGGCGGCTTGTTTGTGAGGTTTAGGGAATCTTTTTTTAGTTGGATTTTGTTTTGCAGTGCGGTGATTTTATTTGCTAGGGCTGTTTGGATATCTGTGCACCAGGTCTGGTCTTTGATGCAGGTATCAGGTGTGGCAATGGGTGACTCAAGTTCTTTCAAGATGGAGAACTGTTCCTTCATACTTGAGTTGGCATTGGCAATGCGAACATTGTAGGAATTGCGTTTCGCTAGACAGATTTCATTTTCATAATGCCGAGAGATATTAGTTAAGTTAGCTTTATTCTCTTCGGTTGGACATAGTTTCCAGTTGGATTCGCATTTTCTTTTGTTTAGGCGCAAGTTCTAGCGTGAACCACTTGTTTAAATGTGCCTTGGGTTTGCTTGTTCGCATTTTGAGAGGGGCCCCTTTGTCCATAGTGGTGCGCATGATGTTGTTGAATTCGTTGACCAATGCACTAGGGTCGAGGTTGTCTGGCAGTGCATTTAAGGTAGGAAGGATCAGGGGAATAATATTATCCGCTGTAATATTCTTTTTGTTTCTTGTAGGGCATGGTGGAGCTGCCTGTGGGGCAGGGCTGGGTAGTTTGTTGGTTAGTAAATTAAAGGACACCAAGGAGTGGTCTGTCCAGGAGAGGGGCGTAATAGAGGATACTGTGGCTGAGCAGTTGGAATCAGCGATCCAGTCAAGTATTCTACCCTTTGCATGTGTAGGGGTGCTAACTTTTTGGGTGAGTCCCAAGGTGTGAAGGGTATTGGCAATAGTGGAAGCATGGGCATCTGCTTGGTCATTGAAGCCAAGGTTAAAGTCCCCTAATATCAGCAATTGGGAAGTAGTTTTGGTGTTGTTGGCCAGGAGGCTGTGCAGGTCCTCCTCGAAGGTTCCAAGTGGGCCCGGTGGTCTGTAAATTAGATGAATTGAAAGAGTTTGGGTGTTGTTTATGGGAATTTTGGCAGTGAGAGTTTCACAGGATTGCATAGTTGTGGTAGGGGCTAGTCGGAGTGATAGGTTTATTTTGGATATAATGGTGATTCCACCTACGCGGGAGCCTTCTCAGTCCTGCCTAGATATGGTGTAACCGTCAGGAATGGCTAACATGAGCGATGGGCCTGCCGCATTGTGTAGCCAGGTCTCAGTTATAGCAATAAAGTCTAGATTGGCTTCTGTGATTAAGTCAGCTAGGTCGATGGCGTGTGCCACTAGGGATCTTACATTAAGGAGTGCTCCCTTGAGGGAGTGTCCTTTAGGGTCCATTTTGGTTATGGCCGAGTTGGATGAGTGGGTATTTGTTTTAAGCATGTTTATATTCACTGCTGGGGGGGATTTAGGGGGTGCAGTGCATATTCTAATGTGTTGGTCTTTCGATGTGCGTTTTATAGTGGGGAGGGATCTTCTAAGAGGTTCATAGAGTTTATTAAGTCTGGCGCGTAATTTAAGGTTTCTCTCGTGAGTTGGGGTAGGCTGAGAGGTGTAGACTAGTTGGCCTGGCATGGCCTGGTGCGCGGGGCTGATGTGGCCAGGGTAGTTGGGTGTCTTGGGTGTGGTGAGTAAGAGAGGAGGTGCGAAAGCTGGCTTGCAAGGGGGAACTTCAGTGTGGCTGTTCTTGGGGAAGCGTGCAGTGTGGCCATAATCATTAGAAAGTAAATGTTGAGTGAGCTAGACATAGTGCAAAGCTATTCCTGTTAGCTAGCAATGCCACTTGGTGTGTGTGGGTTAGGATAACTGTTCTTCAAGGTACTAAATGTCGGTGACTATGTCTAAGGCTTTGTGGCTAGATCAGTAAGGTCTAGGCACCATTCACTAGTAGGGGCACAAGTATATGAGGCATGAATGGGCAGTGTCTAGGGTGCATAGCATGGGAGGCCCCTAAATACGCCTGTTCCAACAGGGCTAAGATATAGAGACTGAGGGCACCTAGCTGTGGCAATCAATCAGTGACTATAATACATTGCATGGTATGCTAAAATACAGAGACTAAGGGCACCTAGATAAGGCAATCAGACAGTGACTATAATGCATAGCCTGTGAGGCTAGGACATAGCACAAATCAAAGTGGTCTATTAGCGACCATAAGGCACAACACAAATCAAATATAGTCTTATTAGCGACCCTAGGGCACAAAACAAATCATATGTGGTCTGTTAGCGACCATAAGGCACAACACAAATCAAATGTGGTCTATTAGCGACCATAAGGCGCAACACAAATCAGATGTGGTCTATTAGTGACCATGAGGCACAACACAAATCAAATGTGGTCTATTAGCGACCATAAGGCGCAACACAAATCAGATGTGGTCTATTAGTGACCATAAGGCACAACACAACACAAATCAAATGTGGTCTATTAGCGACCATAAGGCGCAACACAAATCAGATGTGGTCTATTAGTGACCATGAGGCACAACACATCAAATGTGGTCTATTGGCGACCCTAGGGCACAACACAAATCAAATGTGGTCTATTAGCGACCATAAGGCGCAACACAAATCAGATGTGGTCTATTAGTGACCATGAGGCACAACACATCAAATCTGGTCTATTGGCGACCCTAGGGCACAACACAGATCAAATGTGGTCTATTAGCGACCATAAGGCACAACACAAATCAAATGTGGTCTATTAGCGACCATAAGGCGCAACACAAATCAGATGTGGTCTATTAGTGACCATGAGGCACAACACATCAAATGTGGTCTATTGGCGACCCTAGGGCACAACAGTAGGGCATATCATGAGGAGACAGTATTGTTTGCTATCTTTTGTAGCAAGTGTGGTGATACAGCCGGGAAAAAGTAAGGGAGAGAGCCTGTCAGGTGGGCCGTGAGTAGCAAAGTAAATATGGCATCTTAGGTGTATAATAGTAGTGGAGTGCTGATAGAGCGTGAGGAAGGTTCAGTGAGGTGCCATGAGGCGAGTGAAACATAGAGTCACGGTTCATACAGGAGAAAAGGATTTTTCTGTTACTCACTGTTCGAATGCCAGATGTCGAATGACTCAGTAGGGGGCAAGGTTCCGTGTTTGCAGCGGGAGAGTGCGAGCAGCGCTCGAGGTGATTAGGGCGCCCGGGCTGCGCAGGGATTTAGGGCCTGTGCTCTGGCAGCCATTGTATTGCAAAGTAACAGGGTCGGCACAATTAAAAACTGGAGAGAAGCGTATGATTTGTAAATCAGCATTAGATATATTTGGCTTATGTGCTGTCTATAAAATATAATTACAAATAAAACAAAATAGTGTTTTTCAATGTACACATAATCCACTAAATGATGTACATTAAGTTTAATGTTCTAGAGAAGGGACTTACTGAAATCATGAACTTAATACATTGCAAACATGAGACCATTCAACTTCACCAATACTGCTTGTACTGCACACTCGACCTGCGAGCAGGAAAGGATTACTTGGTCTCTCCACTCAGACAGGGTCAGTAAAAAATTGATTACATGTTTTAATGTGTAATGGTTAATTCAATTTTATTAATGCCCATCTGCCCTCTGTTTGTTAAAAGTGATTTTTCTTTAGTCAAATGTGTGATTTATCAAAATGTAATTCTCGCGCACTTAAATCTCCATTATTAGGATTGAGATTATATACACTCTATAACCCCAACCAAGCGGCACAAACTGCTGTGTTAGCATTCCTTCCGCCTAACACATTAAATGGAATGAGACCAGTTAAATAGTTTGGAGAATATCGATCTGCAGTATTATGTAAGTCCATTGCTTCTTTTCAATCAGTATCTCACTCTTTCAATTGTGTTTAACTTCCATGAGAACCTTGTTGACTCACTCAATACAGCTACTAGCTTCAAGTTGATAATAAAGCTGTTTTATATGTGTGATGCTCTCGGAGAAATGTATGTTTGCATTACTCTATTAGTAAAGTGCAAGCCATTATCAGTTACTTCATATACTTGTTGGATAACCTTCGCCTAAACATGTTATCCAGAAATCCGATGCTTACATCAGAAGATGTCTCTCAAAGAATTGTCATTTCTTTCAATGTGGAATAAACATCAATCATGACAATGACATTTTGGCTAATGCCTTGTCCTAAATTAACGGGACCTAAAATGTTAATTGCCAAATCATGTCAGGCTGTTTACAGGACAAAAATTGAGTTCTCTTTTTGTAACTTTTATTGCTATTGATTTTGACCACATCTCGCAAACCCAATCAATCAATTTAAGCATTGTACGTTGTTATAGCGAGGGAGATTTTACTTTCATGAGCAATTGACTTTCATGAGTATCGACCATGCCACGATACAATGCCAAGTAATGCTCCCCGCTCCACTATAACATCAACATGAAAAAGCACGTAAGGTAGTAAGTATAAATAACCAGAATATAACAGCAGGAGATTTGGCTGAGTGTATGGGTGACCTATGGGCAAAAACCAATTACTCAGATCATCTGGATACGCCTGTCAAATCTTATAATGATTAGATGACGAAACTATTGGATAAGGTTGCGCCTAGTAAACTAAGATATGTGAAGGAAAAGCCAAATCATCAAGTTTTTTCTACTGAACTTGCACAATAAAAAATTAAAAAGAGACAAGCGGAACAAGCTTGGCTTAAAAACCAAAATGTGACTAATAAGACTTTGTGGAAATGCAAAGAAAAAGAATATAAAGAAAGGATCACTAAAGCAAAAGCTAATCATTTTAATTATTTAATTAATAAAGCTGGAAATCAGACAAAAGAACTCTTTAGAGTTTTCAAATCCTGGGAAAACCAAGAGTCTTGACGCCGGTTATAAATCCCTCGAAGGCTGACTGTGACCGAGTACAATGTGTATTCGTGGACAAACTCTTGTTGGCTCAGAAAAAAATCAAGAAGCAACTTGATGGGCTGGAAGCAGCCACAATAAAGAATAAGTCTAGGGAAAAGCTTCAAAAAGGACTGGAGGAGAGTAGTGCTCCAGGTCAAAAGTGTGATAACCAAGAGACACCATCCAAGGGTTTTAGCATCAAGGACACAAATACTCCTGAAATCAAGAAATTATTAAAACAATGCATCCGACTAACTGCCCAAGAAATTTACTATGCTCTCGAGGTTTCTTCAAACACCAAGATCTCTTTATTGAATTTCTCTGCAGATTTTTAAACTCTTCATTTAAGCATAGCAGCATTCTGCTACTTATAAAAGATGTGGCAGCCACACCTTTGGTGAAAATACAGCGTTGGATCCAATGGCTGCGTCTAACTGGCAACCTATTATGAACACAGTGTTCCTTTTGAAATTGGTAGATGAGATTGCTGCCATCCAACTCCAAGTGAATATGGAAGATGCTGGGATTTTTCATAAAAAACAATCAGTCTGTAGATGTGCTTATGGTGGATTTACAAACGCAAATGCGGGAAGCTCTGGAAAAAAGCTGACCCTCTTAGACCTTTCAGCAGCATTTGATATTCTGGACCATCAGATTCTATTGAGGAGGCTGAAAGTGATTGGGGGGTTTTCAGAGAAAGCTATCTCCTGAGTGCAATCGTTCCTAGAGGGACGCAAATCAAGGGTATATTGGGAAGACAATGCATCAGATGCTATCCTTTTGATGTGTGGAGTGCCTCTCGGGTCTTGTCTGTTGCCTCTGTTGTTTAATATATATATACAGCCATTATGCCAGGAGTTGGTGAGACTAGGATTTTTCTTCTCCAACTATGTTGGCGATTTTCAGCTCACAATGGAGCTGACGGGTAATCATCCCGAGGATCAAGATTAAGAACTGGATGTCGATAAATTTGTTATGCTTGAATGCAGCTAAAACAGAACTTATGATTTATGGCTCCAGTTGGGCAACAAAAAAGCTAAGCCTATCTTGTGGAATCTACTCTATAGAAGAGAATCTAATTCTGGTAGTGGCTAAAGTGAAGACTCTTGGTATCTGTATGGAAGCAAACCTCAATGCTGATGCCCAAGTGCAAGGCATCACAAGAAACACCAACTACTACCTTGGACGCCTAAGGTTAGTTAGACCTATGATTACCAAAGAGAACTGTGCCAAGTTGGCCAGAGCTGTCGTTCTCTCATGGTTGGGTTATTGTAACTCCTTATTGGCAGTTTCAAGTAAAAAGTCAATTCAAATGCTGCAAAAAATCCAGAATGCAGCTGTACTTATAGTGCACAGGCTGACACAGAAAAATCTAACATCTGCAGCCGGGAGAGAGCTGCATTGGCTACCCGTGGCAGAGAGAGTTGCGTTTTAAATAGTGTCCCTGGCTCATAGATGTATTCTGGGGATTGCTCCCCAATACCTTAGGGATCGACTGGTAGTATACCAACCCAAGAGAAACCTATGTTCAGCTAAAGCTTGTCTACTGAAAATGGACCGGGTCAAAAGAGCTCAGGGCAGAGAGCGCTCTTTTCCGGTCTTGGCCGCTCGAGCATGGAATGAATAGCCTGAATTCTTGCGTAAAGAGGATAGCCATATCATATTTAGGAAGCGCCTGAAAACTAGATTGTTTGTGTAAGGTTGGAACGTCGGAATAATGCATAGACCTCTGTATTGTGAGGCGCCTTGTAACATAACATAACATGAACTAGGTTGGTTACTTATGCACACACTGTCTGTACCCACAATCTACTGCTTTCCACATGTAATACTACCTTAATTAACCAAAATTCATGTTGTTTCTCTATAACATCTCAGGCCAGTGAGTAGTGAAAAAATGATTCTTATTGTTTCGCATTAAGTGCATTTTATCAGACCAACAAAGAGTGAAAAAAGTAACAATATCATAAAGAATTGTTTCTACAACACCCCCTTCATCTAAGATCTTCCTTACTGATCAAAGACTTGCAACTAATATAAATTAGCTCTGACCTTTCTACAAGAGGTTAATTACTATCATATTGACAAATAATCAGAAAACTGTGTTTATCTTCCTTCAATAACACAAAATCATAACACTTCATATGGGAGTCCGACATTGTAATGGGCCCGACAACCCTCAAACATGCTTTGGCTTCATAAATTGACTTACAACGTGTGCAATCAGTTACCAATGATCATTGGGATACCCATATGAATGGTTTCAATTCTTCTACAGCCAGGTGGCAACCTAGGTTTTTTTTCTATTTGAATATTTCGCGTCTGCAAGTAGTGTTTCACTCCAAGCTTGAAATTGTCATGAAACAGCACATATGCTGATGTCACAGTCATCCGTGGTGACGGTGGTATAACAATGTGTGTTAAAAGGTCCTCATTTAATTTCTTACACCCCATAAAATCATGCTCACATATGTCATTTCACATGTATGCAACACCTATTTTCATCAACTATGTTTTTATTTTAAATATTGTTTACCTTGTCTGCAAACATGGGTTTCAATTAGACCCAGAAAATATCTATTTATTTCGTTACTATATAGTGTATGTACTCTCTTTTATATCTATCACCCTCTTCTGAGATGTAGCTAACTTATGCTTACTAAAATGGCATCCTCCTTTCTGCACAGCAAGACCTCTGCTGCATGCCACTGAAAGAACCTTGTGTAGATTCTGATGATGTTCTTTATACGTGTCTCCAGTAATCAGGTTGCCCTCTTGAAAGCATTGAATATGTCTGGAATAACTAAAGAGTTTATTGTATAATTCTTGGAAAATTGCAGAAGCTGAAATTAATCAAAAGTGCATTCTTTTAAATTATTAGATATCTTCATGACAGTATATATATCTATTTGAATCCTGATTAAGTTATGTTTGGTAATATGTCAATTGTAATGAAACTTTAGATTGACAGATCGTGGACATTATTGCATTATTATTGGACAGGGGATGTCCCTCAACTTCAGCACATGTATCACTCGGTCTGCTATCAACACATAAGTGGACACAACAATTGGATGTGCACACAATAACAAGCAGGGGATGCCATTCTATAGATACAACTTTTTCAATAACATTATTGTCACTACATACACTGGCCAGTGTTTTACCACTACTCTTAATGATTGTGTTGCTTTGCAAAAATAGGAGTGGAGTTATCTTTCATCATTGATTTTATGTATGAAGGTCTTAGAGTATCCTATGTTTCTGAAAACATAGAAGGTTAATCATATCAACCTCAGTGGATCTTCAATCTGATATTTATTGTACATAATTATACTGGGTTCAGGCCAGTCAGGTTTTTGCTCAAAACGTGGTACAGAAATTGATATAAAATCTAACATTGTGAAAAGTCTGACAAAGGCAAGGTGCTACTACTCCTGTTGCTTGATTTATCAGCTGCTTTTGCCTTGGTAGATCACGAGCTGCTGATTGTTCGACTTGTTACAATAGGATAATGCGGTTAAATGGTTCAGAGCCTTTCTTGGACCGAGACAAGTGAAAGTAATCAAAAATGACAACCAATACTCTCCTGTTGTTCTGACCTGCGGCGTACCACAGGGATACTGTCTCTCTCCCCGGTTGTTTAACGTCCCTTATTTGACCTGTTGGACAGTCTGTGAGTACAGTTTGCTTACTATGCAAAAAGAAAAAAACAGAATCCATTTGGCCCTATTAATCGTGTGACTATCATAATCCGAATTCCTTAGTTTCCCATATAATTTTGAGAAATGCTCCACCCAACCAGACTCAGAAATCGGTTGAGCTTGTAAATAACACTGCGTAAAATTAGGTTTTTCAATCATTGTCCAAAAGGCAGATGTGTCCTTACTTATTACAGCTATAAACATAATTTCAGAGTCACAATGGAGCTTTAGGAAAGCATGAGCTTTAAGCCATTTTGTGTAGCCTTGATTTAAGTGTATTACTTGCTTCCTATACATTGACTTATCCTTATAGCACAAATGTCTAATGTTACGATTATGTAGTGTCATAATAGTGCATATGGGAGACTCTTGTGTTCCCATCCTAACTAACACAATCTAAAAACAGACCCTGCAATAAACCCTGACGCGTTCCAGAAAGGTTTCGAGGATTCATTAGCTGAAGAACATCCACATCACTATTTGCCATTATTCTCATCATTTTCACATTCAAGAAATCCACTATACCTGACTTCCAAACTATTGAAAAATTACCAGCCTTGATTTCTACTGCCATATCTACTCTCCCAGTTGGCGTATGATGAATAGAAAATATTGTATCTAGTTGCAGCCGACATTGGTCACTTTCTAGCCTCGCTCTTATGTTTAATTTAGAGCAATTTGCAGACAGAGAGCTAGAAACAAAAATCTAACCAATAGTTTAATGCATTTTGGAATTATGCCAGGTATAATTAGATTTTCTATAGCCCTAAACTCGACCAGTCAGAGGAATCAAATCCCACCCTTCGATTTCTCCATGCACTAATGCTTGTTGAAGACAAGTGAATCGGGATAATTAGTATAGAAGGATGGATCCAGACATTCACTATCAAAATCTCCCAATACGAAGATATAGCCAGAGCAAACTGTGAGCCATTTTTGTCAAAGAAATCTGCCAATGCAACCATAAAACCTCCACTCACATTTTTTAAGGGTTTTAATAAACATTTAACAACAGACAGTTTTCTTGTACTTTTGACACAAAATTAAGCCAATTTAGTTGAACAGCCTGGATATCAGGCCGCAATACGGCCCAATCATCCACTAAGACTCCAATACTATTGCGCACTGCACATAATAGACCACCAAAAGACCTTCTTAACTGCCCCTTTTCAGTCATAACATGAGAGACAGTAAAGACAACTATAAGGGGAGTATCTACCAGCCAGGTTTCTTGAAGACAGATAATATAGAAACACCACCATGACAAGTCAGAAAAAAAACATGATGCTCCAGGAGGTAAAACACAGTTGGTACTCAGTTTTATCTCAATTTTTCAACTTAGTAGCAGGCTTATTTGCATGCAAGGTATTCAAGATTGGTGACCAATCACAGATGTGCCTCATAGACAACTGCAACTTTGAAGGAATAATAACCTGGCATTCAGTAGTCCCATCAGCCGGGAAGTGCATTGTCAATATGTTTAACATATCCTGTGTACCTGAAGCAAGCACATTTTTAGAAATTGTCCTATGATTTTCTCCAACATTCCTGTTCTTCAGGGCATCTGGGATGGGGATCAGAACTCTGGACTATGAGCACGAACTTAAGCAAACAAAACGGAATACGAACCAAGACAGACTCTGGAGACTATCTTATTGATAAGGACCAGCAGACATTTGATGCACAACGTTTTATAAACCAAAGGTTACAAAGAGATTACAGAGAAATTATAATTCTCAAACTGTGAACTGCCAGAACTATATATACTATAATTGCCTTGAAAAAGCCCTAAAGATGAAACTTCTGGCCATGGAGTTGGCACCTTAGGCTGAATTTGAAAGTTAACAAGTCACTAACTTACTAACACACCTGAATTTCTATAATACAAAATGCAAATGACTCAATATGCTTATGAGATAAATCTCTAAAGGAAACCACTGTTGAATACAATAAACGTACATAGCAACTTTCTGATTTGTTTTATTTATAACTGTGAGAAGCGCTTACAGTGGGGAATCCTGCTCTGAAACTATCCGCAGAAGTAATCGAGCGTAACCGAGGAATGTCATACAAAAGGGACGAAACATTGAAAAAGTAAATATTGTTATCAAAAATTCTTGAAAGATATATACCGAAAGAACATGGGAAATGGATTTCCGTGGACATGGGACATTTCTACATGGTCTGCTTTTGTGATACAATATTTCCATGACCATAATTCAAATTAAATGTGTTCATCCCCCTGTCATCTAACATAAATGTATGCTTATCAGTATCACGACAGTGTGCAACTGCATTTGAGTTTATAATGTGTCCAGGCACGTCAGGCACTGAGACAGATAACTCTGAATAATTGAGTTTATCTCTACCCTTCCTTCAGCAGAACCATCAAGGAAGGGATTAAATCACCACTAGGGACAATTATCTCAGTTGAGACAGTTGCAGAAGAAGCAGCTACAATAGCTTTGCAAGCTCCTTGGTCCAAACTAAACAATGAAACTGTGGCTCCAGGTGATGACTCAGTAGCTACAAAAGAGTGCTCTGCAAGAATAATAAGATTCATACCCACTTCGTCTGGCACATGAATAACCTTCTTTGGCACCAAGAAGTGTTTTATTGAATGAATCCCTTCCATATGTTTTTTGGACGCCTTTGCAGGTGTTAACCCTTGTTTTTTCTTTCTTGTCTCCATTGCATTCTGTATGTCATCATCAATTGTAAGGAAGATTGCAACCTGCGACTGGACATTTTGAGGGGTCAGAAATGTGAGGCGGGCAATTTGGTAAATGTTTTTTTACAATAAGCCATTCTATTAACTCGAAAGTGTGTGACAAACACCTTATTATCCCTGCCCTAAATAGGAAATGAAAAGAAAAGTATTTATCTTCAAAGTGATAATCAATACCTTAATATCATTTCTCTTTCTTGAAAAACAAGCGGTTCAACAATTCTTCCTGATTCACAATAATGTCTTTGTCATGAAGTTTTTTTTCCACAGTTCATCACACACAGTAGTGGCTTTGCCACTTCCTTTCCTTCACAAGCTTCAACCACAATGCAGTACTTCAATGTCTTCTTCCTGGTCCACTAACCTGCCAGGATTACCACTAAAAATACCTGTGCTGGTATACTCCCCTGCCAGGACAGAAACTCCAAACACTACTACATGTACTTTATGTTAAGGCTTGCTTCACACTTTTAGAAAGACCCTTGACTTTCAACAACATTAAGATTCACAACTTCTGTGAAGACACAATACACATTGGTGCTGATTGTTCCACTGATTTATTTGCCACTCTTTATCTCTCATTTTGACATCAAACAACTGCTGACAATGTCTCTGTGTCACATTTGTCTTTCTTTGGCTTATGAAATTTATGTTGGTGGGTGGCTTAACTATGGCCTCTTCCTCACTCTGGGAATAATCGTTACAATCTCTCTGCAATATTGTTCTCTTGTTACATTTACAATGCAGGTTATATGTTTGCCAACGTATTGTCATCTCTTTACTTTGGCAATGGCGGTTGTAGGTTCTCTTCCATGTCGCCCTCTCTTTACTTTAGCAATATGGGTCTTTATCTTGCTGCAATATTGTCCCCTTTTCATTTAGACAATAATAGTTGTAACCTTGTTTTCCTTTAAAGTGAGTATTTTGTCCACATAACTTTCTTGTATTAATTCAGTATTCAAAATATTTACTAGTGGTCAGAGTTCGACTATGGAGCATTCCAGGGTTACCTAATACAGGCAAACTCCCTTGTCTCTCCACTCGCACCCACTCGAACCGCTGCTGCTGCTCCTTCTGCTGACTCCTAAACGTCTGACAGGTTTGGTCGCATTCCTGCGGCCTGCACCACTTAGGAAAATAATCTATCTCGCTCCTCCTGCACTCTGGTGCTCGCCTGCCACCGGGACCAGGCACATAATAAGGAGAGCTTCTCTCTCCCACGGGATAGTCTGTCTCAATACCGCTTCCCGATGCGGGACCTCTGCAATTCAGGGTTTCCACTCTGAAGACCATCGCAGGACCAAACTCCCCTTCACAAACAACAGCTACTCTGGCGTCTTCAAGTGTCTGCTTCTGCTGCTGCAGCTGTGGCTGACAACTCCTGCTGCTGCTCCACCTTATTGTTCATATGGCCTGCACCTGAGGGGGCCTTGAATATTCAAAGGTGCTGCTCAGATGTGGGTCAGTAGAACCACAAGACTGCATACTGCAGTTTGGTGCCTCTAAGTCCCTATTCCTCGTCCCAGTATTTAGGGAATTATGGGAACTGAATTCCCCCATTTTCTGATTTCTTTTTGTATGAAAGTCCTTGATTTTGCAAAAGGCCATACAAAACTGTAGGGTCTCTAGGGTAGTTAGGTAGAGGGTTCTCCCAATTGTCCTGAGTTGAGTCCCCTCTCATGTAATCATCGCACAGAACACCACCCCCATGGTCATGAAGTGTCTGCCTTTCCCTGGCCACATAAGAAGGGTCCCAGGCCAGGGTTCTTCAGAGAATCACCTCTGATTCATCACAACATCAGCTAGTGAAGTCAAATCTTCATTAATACGAGAGAAACTCAGTTTACGGCATCTACTAAATTCCCAAGAGCTCTTATTTTTTGGTTTGTCATTATTTTGTATAACTTTTCATCTTCTTTTTATCCAACGGTACAGTTTTCAATTTTGCAAGCCTTTCGCTTGTGCAAATATCTTCCACCACCAGAGCTGACTACAATAAAGCACTTGCATTTGATGTTTCTACAATGACAATTGAGGCTTCTTGAGCACCAACTTGTAGCTTTAGTTCCCCCCCATGTCCATTCAGATGTAATTGTGGTGATCTCTGTCCAAATCACTTCTCTAACTAGATTGACCATAGATAAATGTTTCTAAAAAGCTCAGATTTGCCACAATAGTCGTAAGTGAGTTTTCCTGAGCTTTCAATTCCTCCCTTATATTTCATAAAGTTTCACTAATGACTTTAGAGTTAAGTTTAAGGCAGGCAATGCAGATGCAGAGTCTTTGCTTGCAATAGTGTATTCTGGAATTTGGTTAGGTGTAATCCTCTGTGGCAGAGTAGGTTGGTACAAAAAAACAGATGGTTCACATATTTTTGAACTCTCTGAAGTGTAGAGCGAGGGCGAGCACAATAATCTAGACTGTCATGGGCTGCTTTCCTGCAACAGGGACAGAACCATTGTGCAAATTAGCAATTGTTTCAGCCTCAGAATTTACTCTGCAGGACGACTTAGCAGATAACCCCACCTGGTGGTACTCAATCATCTGTAGCTGCTTGAAGGAGAGAAGAATCACCTGTTACTTGTTGGTTGTGGTGCAACACCTCTCCGCTCATATTTGGGGCAGCAGGGAGAATACTTGTAAATTCCATCACAAGTATTAGAGTACTGGGTGGAAAACCAACCGCGTTTTTGAGGCTGGCGGGAGAACAACCAACATGGCAACCAAGTTTGACTCAAGGAAAGCGTCCGACATTACATCTGTTTCAAGCATAATTCTACTGTGCAGGGCATAAGCATTCCTGATCGGTACAGAAGCACAACTGGACTTGCAGTCATGGACATAATTCCTCAATGGAGAAAGCAATCCCAATGTGCGAACTACCATTGACTGATTGCAGACTGACAGTCTCCTTGACACTTTCAAAATATGAGGGGTGAGGGCCCTCTTTTTTGATGTCGGGGGCCTATGTCATGAGGGTATACAACAATTTATAGAACAAAAGGACATAGGCTACCCCGCCTGTCTGACACTGGCCGGTAGTGTTTATAGCACAATCTAACTGATCATAGCATTTGATCTGTACATGAATTTGAGAGCACCAAATTTGTATTTGCTTATTTAACACATTTTATTATCTTTTGTAACATAAAAAGGCCTACTGAGGCCATTAAACATATCTCATCATTTTCAACCCCATCTTGTATGGGAGTTTCATGCAATTGATATCATATTAAACATTCATGTAATATGCAATTTGCAGTTGATATTTTGCACGGTGGGGGTTCGTACAGTATGTGACTTAGAATGTGGTTATTTTAACCAAAACATCTGTCTAGTCGACACTTGTGGTGTTTCTGGCATGAAAGAGGAGATTTTGTATTCTAATGCCATCTTCAGGACTGTAGATGTGGACTGAGTGGTGTCACTGGTTTACCCCATAGGTGGAACATCTAAAAGTAAGGAATAAAATAAGATCAGTGGTTTCTCTCAGCAGGATTTCCTACGTGCCTGGAGTGTGTGCTATAAGGTGTCCTACCGGCGCCTTTGATGTCAGTGTCACAGGTGATGAGAAACAATGCAGTGTTCCTCTCTTAAAGTTCCTCTTGTGCTACTCTGGTAATGTGATCCTGTATCCTTGACACGCCACACCTGGCAACTGGTTAAAATAGATTAGAGTCACAGTCACTAGTGGGTCTGTTTTGGGTGGAAGGGCAAGGTACCAGCTAATAATGTAAGGTAGATAGACAGGGTGTGAGCTGACAAAAGTAATTGTTACTCACCCAGCCAAGGAACAAGTGGTCAATGGACTCTGATGGTACCTCCACACTGTCTCTGGCAAATCACCTACTGCCAATGTGCATCCTGCACACGTTCTCTGCTCTCAGTAACACACGCTCTGCAGCTCCAGGAGGATGACCCTCTACTACCTCTCACCACTGCTTCCACACACGGCTCTCACTGCCTCCAACAGTGGGCCGTGCCACAACTTAGAGGAAAGAACCATGCTGCATATTGCACTGTATCAGAGTGTCAGCGTAGTTGCTGTCAAACTGCACTGTGTCTCATCACAGCCACCTCCGACAGCTCAGTAATTCAGGTATGCTGGAACTGATATACATAACTTGCTCTTCAGCATTGGCATCCAGCTGTATTTTGTATTTCCTTTGTTACTTTTACCCCAACAGAGAAACTCCACAAACTATAACATATATATTAGCATGGGTGTGGCAATTGCTAAGCTAGGATTTGTTAGGAAATAGCCAGCCACTACATGTTTATTCTTATAGAACCCAGCAGAATTTATGTCTATAGGAAATCATTTAAGTGTCTTATCACCCAGATAATGTTACCATACATCTTAAGACATAAAGGTTACCTTTGCCCCAGAATCCTCTGTCACATCAATTTCATCTTCATTTAGGAAAATGTCTGCTCTGGGATTTCCCTAGTATTCACAGGTATTACGATCATCTGAAACAAATCGACAGTAAGCACCTCACTGTCGCAGTCATCCTCATCACTACAATCATCATCATTTTAAATCATATTGTTTCATTTTTACTGTAAACGGCATGTAGACTGTTGATTCTTGCGCATGATTGCATTACTTACGCTCGCAGGAGTATTGGATGCATTGTTTAAATGGTATTTATTAGCATACCTGCAACCCACTCTGGCGTTACTCGTACTATACTTACTTTATAGTGCTCATACTTAATGTTGATTTGCTAGCGTTTTTTTTGCATCAATCTGCCTTGACAAATATTGTTTTATCATTCTTTTCAAATTCAGTAATTAGACATTGGACCTCATCCTAAATTTGGTGGACATTTTGAGGTAAATCTGCAGAATTACCGGCAAACTTGGTTTTCATTATCGCCAGTCGGTCTGAAGAATTACCATGGGATCATGAGCGGTGTCCAGGCAGTGTTGATCCCCATTTTTAAGTTCATCTGACTCGATGGGGATTTTGGGGAATTTACTGGGTGGGGTAACACTGTGCTGTAAATCTTCTTTTTGCTAGAGCTAAACGTCTCAAATTACCACCAAACCCCCAGTACAATGGTTCAGTGATTCAGCTGTAATGGAATTACCACCACTTTAACATCATTGTTACCCTACTGCCATACTTATGATGAGGCTCATTGTTTTCTACAATGAGTTTAATCAACAGTGTTCATCCTCCATTTTACTACTTTGTAATACTTTAGTAGCACATTTCATTTCTCTGGAGGGTAGCTCAGGGGCAACGTGCTCGCCTTGGAAGCAAGGCGATACAGAGCAACACAGGTTTGATCTCCGGGTCCACGCAGACCTCTGGATATTAAGCACGTAATAAATAAGCTATCATACCATAAAGCAGGAAACACAATGCAATGAGGACAGAAAATATAACCAACAGCCTAAAAACAAAGAAATTAACGGTTACATTTCCATTATTTACCTGTTTTTCGGCAGACACCACAAAAAACGTTGATTCTGCTTATAAACAAAGAATTACGTTTTCCTCAGTTCAAAAAGGCATGCAAACGTTCCTTCCCACATTGCTTGAATACTGGTTACACAGCACATAAGAAGCGGCTGCAGCATTTGGTAGAGAGGCAGTGGCAGTGCGGCTTGATGTGTAGTGATCATAGGTTCTTTCTTCTAGTCCTCTAGTCCTAGCGAGTCTCGAGTTCCACGGCTGGTGGAGAGTTTGCGAGGCCGCCGGGGGCACTCATCACCCGCTCCCACTCCCCGCCTCGCACCAGCCCAGGCGCACATCGCAGCGAGGACGCTCCCACCCCCTGAGGTGGCTCCGCGCGACTTGCCTCCCCCCGGCTGTTAATCGGCAGAGGGGTGCGGGACGATCCCGCGGGGGAGCGCCGCAGAGACTAGTCCCTGGGACGGTGGAGGGACGGATAGCTCCCGCCGACACGCTGCCATTGTGTTAAATGACTCCAATCAAGCAGTCCCACTAAGTCAGTGCCTTGTCTGGGATTGCTCAAGGGAAGCCCTTATTTATATATTTTTATGTCCAGTTAGTGTACTCTGGATGACAACCCTTATATAACACCCCTCTCTTAGAATCCCCCTGACCCCACTGAGCCAAGAAGTAAGTTTGTTTTGCAAATTTAAAAGGTTTATTTGAAAATCTAGCTGCAACGCTCGCAGAAGACTGGTTCACGCCGAACTTAGCAGAGCACGTTGCATTTTTTATGGTGAACTGCTTAATCTGCCAGCAATTCGCCGGTGGGCACACATTCAAAGGAGTTATCAAATGAGTTATCCCCAGGCCAAATGGACCATTTCAGCACTTACACATCGATTATGTCGATATGATTCAAGTGTGCAATGGGTACAGGTATTTAATTGTGGTGGTGTGTCCATTCTCTAGATGGATAGAAGCAGGTCCCTGCACACACCCCAACGCTACCTGTGCTGCAAAGTTTCTGGTGAGAACAGATTAGCTTGTCGTTTGGTATAAAGCACAAGTTCTCGTCGGCGTATCACCCGGAGGGGAATGGGATTTGTTAACGGCTCAACGGCATGTTAAAGGAGAGGATAGCCAAGTTGAAGCTCACATTAATAAAGGGATAGTTTGCACTGTCTACCACTGGCATTGTATGCACTTCGGAACCGACCAGGCTCCGACCATCATCTCACGCCGCACGAGATAGTCACAGGCAGAAGGATGAGGCGCCCTCTTACTCGCCGAGATAGAGCTAGATGTGATGTCCAGCCAACTAGAGAGGTTTTGGGAACAGAGATGCAGGAGGACCTCAACTGTATGACATCCAGCGCCTTTGTCATTTCAGGCCAGCTGCCGCGACGGCGAAAAGGGGACAGCGCAGCACAAAACACGTCAGGAAGTGCTGAAGCAGACACCGCGCAAAGTCTACATGTGCCCCTCATCTTCCCTGGCGACAATGTGCTCGTAAGGAACTTTACCAGGAAGAGGTGGGATGAGCCGCGATTCAAGGGCCCTTTCATCGTAGAGGACTGCACCCCTTCCGCCGTCAAGCTCCAGGGCAGAAGAGCATGGATCTTCATAAATGCCATTAAATCTTATATAGGAGAGAGCCCCCAAGCTACATCTAACCACGAAGAAACCACAGACAACGGGGAAGAACCTCAGCACATGCAGATGAGAGCTATGATGAGGAGGAAAGTGTAAAGACTGTTCACGTCACAAGAAAGGCCTATGATCTAGAAACCAGAAAAACAGGACGAATGTCATTGTCACCAGATGACAGCAGATATGCATACCATGTCTTCTCTCACCTCATTGAGAACTTTTCAGAACTAGTGGGTAGACCAACCAATGTTGACGTACTCACATTTCTCGGAGATCCAGTGAAGAGCACTCAGCTAAACATGCTCTTGCATGCCATTATAGCTCAGATTAAAAACACTAATGTCCATCGACTTCTGAGGAGATTCCAGTAAGACTTTTGCTGTGGGACAAACCGAGGATAGAGACACAGTTCTTCAATTTTCCACCACAGGACAGATCGAGGAGAGCAGAGACAAGAACTACACCGTCCTATTTTTCTTTTTACTTTTTCCTCTATTTTTGCATATTTTTTTTTTATTTTTTAAGTTCAGTTTTATTTTTATTTTTATTTTTACAACATTTTATTTTTGTGTGATTTTTTAGCAGTTCTGTCTTTTCATTTCATTTGCATTGAACTGTTTCCAGCATGGCCTCAGGACCAAAGCAAATTCGAGGAGTGCACTGAGACCTTACCTGCTATAGATATGCATTATGAATGTGATGTACCAAGATTGCTAGCCTAACCCTTTTCCATAGTCTAGCAAAAGGAACTGTACTGCATACCCAGAGATCACCGACCGCACCCACAAGAGGGGGGACATTGTAAAGCACTCGTCACTTTTATAGTAATGAACTCTTGAGCTACGAGATCAGTGCAAGAAGAGGAATAAATAACTGACTACGGACTTGTTTGAAATGGGGGCACAGAACAGTAACCTGGTTTTGCCACCAGCACAGGGGCGCCCCCGCTTCCCTGGAAGGAAATGCTGCCAGATGTCCTACAAGTCTATTATGTGTATATGCGTAGTAATTATCATTGTCTTTCTATCGTTGACTATCAGAACTGCTTTCTTTATTGGTGCACAAAGTGTCCCAATATCAGTGCACCCACCAGATAATGAACGTCTGGGGCCTACGAAAGCACCCAGACCCTATATATAGGCCGATTCATGTAATTCCTCTCAAAAGTGTCGCACGCGGCTGGCGCACAGCGTGCCCGTGCGAATGTCTGCGCCAGCCGCGTGCGATAACATCAATTTCCGCGCACAGCGTATTCATGGATTCTCACCTCCAAAAGCAGATGTGGCGCAGAGTGGCGCAGCGACCCTGCAGCAGTGCCAGTTACGCCCCCAAGAACGCCCTCGCGTAAGGAAAAGCCATCAAGATCGCAAAACCATCGCAAAGGGCTGCGCCAACCCTGTACCAGTTTACCGGACTGGCAAACAGCAAACGCAAAGCGGGGAATGCGTATTACGGGTGTCGGGAACACGCGTGCGCGAGAAGTTTCAAACGCGATCTGGCCTGGGGGAGCGTGTGCGTGTATTTCAGGGGTGCGTGAGAAGTATTACACGCAAATGGCCTGGGTGCGTGTATTTCAGGGGTGCGCGAGAAGTTCCACACGCGAATGGCCTGGGCGCGTGTATTTCAGGGGTGCGCGAGAAGTTCCACACGCGAATGTCCTGGGTGCGTGTATTTCAGGGGTGCGCGAGAAGCTCCACACGCGATTGGCCTGGGCGCATGTATTTCAGAGGTGCGCGAGGAGTTCCACACGTTATTGGCCTGTGCGCGTGTATTTCAGGGGTGCGCGAGAAGTTCCACACGCGATTGGCCTGGGGGAGCGTGTGCGTGTATTTCAGAGGTGCGCGAGAAGTTCCACACGCGATTGCCCTGGGCGCGTGTATTTCAGAGGTGCGTGAGAAGTTCCACACACGATTGGCCTGTGCGCGTGTATTTCAGGGGTGCGCGAGAAGTTCCACACGCGATTGGCCTGGGGGAGCGTGTGCGTGTATTTCAGGGGTGCGTGAGAAGTTCCACACGCGATTGGCCTGTGCGCGTGTATTTCAGGGGTGCGCGAGAAGTTCCACACGCGATTGGCCTGGGGGAGCGTGTGCGTGTATTTCAGAGGTGCACGAAAAGGTTCCACACGCGATTGGCCTGGGCACGTGTATTTCAGAGGTGCGCAAGAAGTTCCACATGCGATTGGCCTGTGCGCGTGTATTTCAGGGGTGCACGAGAAGTTCCACACGCGATTGGCCTGGGGGAGCGTGTGCGTGTATTTCAGAGGTGCGCGAGAAGTTCAACACGCCATTGCCCTGGGCGCGTGTATTCCAGAGGTGCGCGAGAAGTTCCACACGCGATTGGCCTGGGCGCGTGTATTTCAGAGGTGCGCGAGAAGTTCCACACGCGATTGGCCTGAGCGCGTGTATTTCAGGGGTGCGCGAGAAGTTCCACATGCAATTGGCCTGGGCGTGTGTATTCCAGAGGTGCGCGAGAATTCCACACGCGATTGGCCTGGGCGCGTGTATTTCCGAGGTGCGCGAGAAGTTCCACACGCGATTGGCCTGGGGGAGCGTGTGCGTGTATATCAGAGGTGCGCGAGAAGTTCCACACGCGATTTGCCTGGGCGCGTGTATCTCAGGGGTGCGCGAGAAGTTCCACACGCGATTGGCCTGGGCGCGTGTATCTCAGGGGTGCGCAAAAAGTTCCACACGCGATTGGCCTGGGCGCGTGTATTTCAGAGGTGCGCGAGAAGTTCCACACGCGATTGCCCTGGGCGCGTTTATTTCAGGGGTGCGCGGGAAGTTCCACACGCGATTGCCCTGGGCACGTGTATTTCAGGGGTGCGCGGGAAGTTTCAGACGCGATTGCCCTGGGCGCGTGTATTTCAGGGGTGCGCAGGAAGTTTCACATGCGATTGGGCTGCGTGCGAGTATTTCAGGGGTGCGCGGGAAGTTCCACACGCAATCTGGCCTGGGGGAGCGTGTGCGTTTATTCCAGGGGTGCGCGGAAAGTTTTACACGCGATTTCAGCAGGGTACGTGTATTCCAGGGGTGCCGGGGAGTCCTACATGTGATTTGGCAGCGTGGGTCCTCCCAGGTGTTCCCTGTACACCCTCCACAGCCCCTGCAGGCAGCCCACACCACAGGGGAGTACCCTGCATCCCTGGTCATGTCCCGCAGGCAGCCCACCCAACATGGGCATGCCCCCCCAGCAAAGGCACATGTCTCCTTGCACTAATGATCACCAACTCATGTCCCCTTGCACCCCCACCACCAGAATTGCGGGGCACCTGCCAGCAGGCCCCCACTCATGTCCCACTCATGTCCCCTTGAACCCCCACCCCCAGCATTGCGGGGCACCTGCCAGCAGGCGCCCACTCATGTCCCACTCATGTCCCCCTTCACCCCTATCCCCCAGCACTGTGGGGCACCTGCCAGCAGGCCCCCACCCATGTCCAACTCATGTTCCCCACCACCCCCATCCCCCAGCACTGTGGGGCACCTGCGAGCAGGCCCCCACCCATGTCCAACTCATGTTCCCCACTACCCCCACCCTCAGCACAGTGGGGCACCTGCCAGCAGGCCCCCACCCATGTCCAACTCATGTTCCCCACCACCCCCACCCACCAGCAGTGCAGGGGCACCCTCCACCAGGCCCCCACCCATGTCTCCCACCACCCCCACCCCCCAGCAGTGCAGGGGCACCCTCCACCAGGCCCCCACCCATGTCTCCCACCACCCCCAACCCCCAGCACTGTGGGGCACCTGCCAGCAGGCCCCAACTCATGTTCCCCAGCCAAAATGTCATCACAGTCTAGATCCCTGGTCCGTATGGTCAGCCTCGAAATGCAAAACACCCACCCGAGTATTGCATCCACCCACTCAGAAATGGCAATTACATGACAGAACACCAATTGCAAGTTTCAAAACAAACACATGTCCCTCACATACACCCAATGGGTGTCAGTGAATCTCAAAACCCATATCATGATATGCATGAAACCAATGAGATGATACTACACATTGAAGTTCGATAAAAAAATATGTATTAAAGGAAACATAAATAGATTCAAAAATAAAGAAACAGAAATGGGAATGTACAAAAATGAAAAGAACCATGTCCGTGAAAAAAAGCAAAACCAAAAATCATAATCCAAAGTCACTGTCCACAAAAGCAAATCCAATGGGAAGTAATAATTGAAAGCCATTGCGCCATGGGTAAATTTTGAAAGAAAAATTAAATCCAACAGTGAAATATGTACAGACGAACAAGCCAGGGTCCATTATCCCAACAAAAGAAATTAAACCTATCTAACAACACTAACTAATAAAATAAACTATATACAAAAATGTGGCCAATGTCCAAAAGGTCCAAAATAAATCAAAAAACAAAGGAAACCTAACACTACCTACATAACTATGTACAAGGGCAGCGGGCTAGTCTGATGGCTCACTTTTGGATGTCCCGGCCCAGGGCATCAGCGAACTCCTGCTCAATGTCCCGGAGGCGGTCCTCCTCCATGGCCCCGAGGGTCCGCAGGGCCGTCAACGTGTCCACCTCCAAACCCCTGCGGATTGCCTCGAGGCACTCGGCCCGCCTCAGGGCCCTCCGCATGGAGTTCTCTTCCCTGACCATTGTGAGCTGTGCCTCTTCCGCCCGCTGCCGCTCCGCATCTATAGCGTGGCCCAACCGCTGCCACACGGAAGACACTCTCTGTCCTGGGTCCTCCTGCCCTCCGGCCGATGCCTGCCCCTCCGATGTTGAAGGCCCCGAGCCTTCATGGCTCCCACCACGTTGCTGCTGCTGCTGTGCCTCTGCCCGTGCACTGCCTCCTGCTGCCTGCACATCCTCTGCCAGCTGGGGTGCAGTCGTTGATGTGGCCACCCCTGCTGGACGTCCGACTCCCGACTGTGGCAGGGATGCCTCCTCCACCAGCCTGGCCGCACCGTCAAAGGCAGCTCCACAGGGCACCCAGGTGACTGATGGGTGGGAAGATGGCACGGAGGATGACTGGCACGTAGGGGGTTCAGTTGAGGAGGGGTCGTAGCAAGCCCCATCAAACGGAGGAATCCGGCCTGGGTGACCTGTCCCGGCAGGCTGACGTGGTCAACGAGCCATTCGAGATGACGTGCAGTCTCCTTATGAAAAGACTGCAGGTCACCTCGCATGGCCCGTTGATGCAACGCCACACCAGTCAGGACAGGCTCAACCCGGACCCGGATAGCCACGTCCGCAGGCAGAGGAAGGCCAGTTGTCGTTTGTGCATCCCCTGCCTGAAAACGGGTCTGGACGTAGGCATCCCTGCTGGTGCAAGATGATGCAGGGACAGGATCAGGGACAGGATTGCACACAGGCACCTCTGCGGCGGCCTGTGCTGCCTCCTGTCCCTGGTCCTGCACTGCACCACTAGCACCAGTGGGATCCCCACCTCCAGACCCCGTCTCTGTTGCTTGCACGGCCTCCTCCTCCACCAAACCCCCCACCAACCTGGATGACTCCGTGCCATCTTCCCCCGTTGGGCCCTGTGGCTTCCCACCTGCCCCTTCTGCTGCCGAGGACTCCAACTCCAACCTCCGCCTCTTGGAGCTCCCCCCGGCAGCTGCGGCCTGGGACGCAGCACCGGACTCCTCACTCCCCGACGAGATGGCAACATGGGAGGGGAGCCGGGCCTTGCGTCTCCGGCTGGCGGTGGGATCCCCGCCGCTGTGCTCCACAGCACCTTCTCCGCCCTCTTCATCAGTTGACGCTGCAGACAGGGAGAAATAAAACACAGGCATCAGGGCACTGTACAATGGACACATACACACATGACAGTTGTACATGAGTGGCATTGGCAAACCTCAGACATGCCATCACAATCCCCAACACACATGTTATTTCAACTCGCACACATGAGCCATACCACAGCCATATCCCAACTGCCAGCACCATCCATACCCATACAACAGCATGAGCAGGCACAGCTTCCACATCCTGCTGTCACATGCATCCATGTTGCATCACTGTTGCACCCTTGTCAAATACACACAAATGCACATGTACACAGTGCTGATACATGCAGCTGAAAACAACATACATGCGTGACATCACAGACATGTCTACTTACATACACATTCATCCAAACATGTGTGCCCACACAACTGCATTTGGCATGCAAGCCTACACACACAAGCACCATGCATGTCTCACACATTACAGCCCTCGCATGTGTTAGCCCCACGGCCCTGTACACCCCCACCCATACTCGACCCCATACAAACAGATGTGCAACCTGCACACTACTGAAAAATCACCACACGCACAGCTCACAATCAGGATGCATGTACACTTACCGCTCGACTCCAGACGGGTCTGCCTCTCAAGGACCTGGACGTGGAGCGCTGGGGATATGCGTTCCAGGACCCTCATCTGATCTTCCGACAAGTGGCCCCGGCACCCCTTGGCATCCGCTGCCTTCAAGAGGCGCCGGGCCTTGTTGAGGATCCTGGACCTGAAGTCCTCCCAGCGCTTCTTGACATGTTGGAAGTCGCGGACTGCCACCCCCTCCGCGTTGATGGCAGTCACGATGTCAGTCCAGATCCGAGTCTGTCCTTCCTTGTCGGCGTGGGAACTTCCGAAGAGGGCATCATACTGCCCCAGAACTTGCTCCACCAGGACACCAACCTTGGTGCTACTGAAGCTGGTGCCCCTCTGCCTCTCTGGCCGGGGGTTGTCAGTGGTGCCAGATGTTGCAGTGCCCGACATGAGAACCCCAGAGGCAGGAGTGGATGGGCAACTGGGTCCTGGGGCTGGGCTGTGGAGCGATGGAATCCCAGTCGGGAGTCTTCGGTTCCAGCAGGGGTGGTCACAGCAACAGCACCCCTGGCTGATGTGCAGGCAGCAAATGGCAGGGCACGTGGACAGCAGGCAGTCAGGCAGCAGCAGATGGCAGGTGGGAGCGTGCTCAGGGCTCTGGGGGGCAGTAGTTCGGCCTTCTGGGCAGGAGCTTGGTCTTCCGTGTGCTTACACGTGGCCAGCTTTATACGGAGTGATTTGGCACGTGAAAATTCTGCACGTCAGCGTGTAATTCGAGGAAAGGCCCTTAGCGCGTAAGCGCGTCAGCACGCATACGAGATTCCATTGGACCAAAGGCCCTTAGCGCGTATGCGCGTCTGTGACGTATCGCGCACAGGTGTTGCTTTTCGTGGGGTGCGGTGCGTGTGTTTTGCAGTCGTTGGGGTTCACACGCTATCACTTCACAGCGGGTGGGTGTTGGCTACGTGTTCTTCTACACGCAAGGCAGACGGGTGAGTGGTACCCTGCTCTCCCAGGCCCGATCGCGTGTGAAACCACCCGCAAGCCCCAGAAATACACGTACCCCGCTCCCCCAGGCCTGATTGCTTGTAAAACCACCTGCGAGCCCCTGAAATACACGCGCCCAGGCCAATCGCGTGTGGAACTTCTCGCGCACCTCTGAAATACACGCGCCCAGGTCAATCGCGTGTGGAACTTCACGCGCACCTCTGAAATACACGCTCACGTTCCCCCAGGCCCAATCGCGTGTGGAACTTCTCGCGCACCTCTGAAATACACGCGCCCAGGCCAATCGCATGTGGAACTTCTTGCGCACCCCTGAAATACACACGCCCAGGCGAATCGCGTGTGGAACTTCTCGCGCACCCCTGAGATACACGCGCCCAGGCCAATCGCGTGTGGAACTTCTCGCGCACCCCTGGAATACACGCGCCCAGGCCATTCGCGTGTGGAACTTCTCGCGCACCTCTGTAATACACGCACAAGCTCCCCCAGGCCCAATCGCGTGTGGTACTTCTCGTGCACCTCTGAAATACACGCGCCCAGGCCAATCGCATGTGGAACTTCTCGAGCACCCCTGGAATACACGCGCCAAGGCCATTCGCGTGTGGAACTTCTCGCGCACCTCTGTAATACACGCACACGCTCCCCCAGGCCCAATTGCGTGTGGTACTTCTCGCGCACCTCTGAAATACATGCGCCCAGGCCAATCGCGTGTGAGAAACTTCTCGCGCACCTCTGGAATACACGCACACGCTCCCCCAGGCCCGATCGCGTGTGAAACTTCTCGCGCACCTCTGAAATACACGCACACGCTCCCCCAGGCCCGATCACGTGCGAAACTTCTCGCACACCTCTGAAATACACGCACACGCTTCCCCAGGCCCGATCGCGTGTGAAACTTCTCGCGCACCTCTGAGATACACGCACACGCTCCCCCAGGCCCGATCGTGTGTGGGCCTTCTCACGCGTGTAGAACTTTGGCGCACATTTTTTTCCTGCGCAGGGATGCTACCGCCTGCTTTCGTGTGGCGGCCATGTATGGGCCTGTGCGCGTCTTTGGGCGTGCGCTGTTTTTCCCTATTCGATTCCATGAATACGTGTTGTAGGCAAGCGTGTGGGCGTTCTGCCCACTTGCCTCCTGTACTTCCCCCGTGACGCCCACATTTTCACGAGTTGTTCCCCATTCTGCGTGTGACGCCCCGTGTTACGCCTACTTTTATGATGTGCACCGCGCTATGTGCGAATTCGCTGTGGCCTTATTGCACGGCGTTTGATGACCTGTGTGCCAGCGTGCGCCAGCTTGCGCCAGCGTGCGCCGCGCACTTTTTCAGCGCACATCCCACATTTTGCGCGTGCACGGACTTCCATGAATAGATGTGCGATGTTTTCTGTGCGATAATCGCACTTGCACTGCGATTTTCGCTATTTCACTGCGAATCGCACGTTTTCGCACGCGTGTGCCGTTTTTTCGGTGCACATTAATTCCATGAATCGGCCTGATAGTCATTCCAGTCAAAAGAAAACCTGATAGTAAAATGAACTAACTGTAAGTAAATGTAATAAGCAGTGATTTAGACACATTTCGGGTAACAAATGAAGAGAAAAGCTGGAGACAGGGTCAGCACAGAATGAATGAAAACGCTGCACTGACCTCTGCACGCACCCACACACAGGATGCAAACAGATAAGGACAAGTGTCAATGGCTACAGGGCCTCCAACGAAGGCTACAGAGAAGGGGAGACAGCCTGCCGAACAATCAGTTCCAGAAAATAGTGGAAGTAACCAAGAAAAGTCAAGTGAGAAACCCAAGAGAGAGGGCATAGCAAAATCCCTCGAAAGAACAGAAATAGCCACAAGGGAACTCACAGAGAAAACACAAGCTCTGATAGATTATTTGTTCCCATTCATAGTCAGAGCAAAGAAACTGCACGAGGAGCTGAAAAATAGAACTAGAGAGACTGTAATAACGAGCATGCCAGCTCGAACACTGCTAACAAGCACCATATCTACGACACAGCCACACGTTGGGGTGTTGGTGAGCCAATGGCGGCCGGAGAACCTCGATGAAACATTACAAAAGGAAAGGAAAAGAAACCGCAAAACATTCTCTTACCACAGCGATCCAGGTAATGAAACCCGCTCCGCTAACAAGCATGCTCGAGAATCCTCCAACAAGAAAGAGTCATATAGACGCATTTAGAGATGTGGTTATAGCTAACTACAAAAGGACATTGACGATTAAGAGAAACCCACATGAAGGCAACAATGAACGCAATAATTACCTGGACAGCATAGCCCATCTCGGAAACAACATATGGTACCAGCACATGAAGGAAGTAGGACGAAGGGGTCAGAAGGAGAATGCTTCGTCTGTGCTCTCCTGCCGTACAGCATGGGCAAATCCAAAATCTTCGTGGCTGTAGAAATTGATGTCCCCATAGCACACTGTATGTCACACGTAGCAATGTGCAACACCAGAGGACAATTTATGGGAAGAGACGCTTCACTGATATGGGCCACCGAAAAGGACTACCCAGTCGAAGATGGCTACGTCCAGGACATTAAAACAAGAAACAGGGCGCACACCAGGAATCACGTGATCCGATACGAGAATCCTGACGTCAAAGGATCTGGAACACGATGGGTGACAAACCCGAGACTGAACATTCAAGGAAAAACTGCAGAAGAGGCACAAATCTGGAATAACAGAGGCCAAATGCAGATCTGGGAAACAGCGGTTTCCCCAAATGGATGGGAAGAAGGAGTAGTGATCTGCCGAGCTTGGATGGTCCTTGGAGCCTGCAAAGAAGCAATAGAAAACTCTCAAAAACTGTGCAAACCCCTATGGCCAAAGCTAGTAAAGTTACTAACATGGGTCGAAGATAGAGGGGGACCCCTGCAAATAGTGCCACTGGAGAGCCCGAAACTATGCTTCAGAAACAATGGCACAAGGACGATGGGAGAGAATCTAAACTGCGGACGAATCTTTGAAGCCCCAGGAATGACACAAGGAACCTCAGTTATTATGGACCATTACTGGGCGTGTGGATCCAAGGCATACATAAGGCTGCCGAAAAACTGGGGAGGCATATGCACACTAGTGAATGTCCATGTTCCCATGATAGTAATCCCTAAGAATGACCTGAAGCTGGACAGTTTCCCGAAAGCAGATGCACATCTAAGGAGAAGGAGATCTGTTGAACTGATATCCAGAATGTAGAGAGAAAATTACTTTTCTACCAAATCAGAAGAAGAATTCCATGCAATCCCGTACGAGCACAGACTGTTTAACCTCACCTCAACAGTATTCACAACACTACTCCTGCCCCACATCAAAATTGGAGTGAATGCTAAATGGTTGCAGATAACCAGATGGTAGTTATTGCAGACCATCAATACCACTATAAAAGGATTTAACGCGATCAAAGAAGAGCTGAGAGCAATCAGATCGATGACCCTCCAAAACAGGTATGTGCTTGACATGATCACAGCAATGGATGGAGGTGTTTGCGCAAAAATCGGAGAATCATATTGCACATTTATACCATCACACGATGAAGGAAACGGAACCTTAACAGAGGCCATAAGTATGTTGACAAACTTGAAAAACCAGATGATCGATGAAAGTGATGAAGTGGACGATGACAGCCGGTTTGGAGCCCTGTGCGCATGGGTCCCACAATGGATGGCAGATATATTCAAGTTTCTGGGAGCTTTACTAGCAAAGGTACTGCTAAGATTCTGTTTTATCAAGATAATCATTACACAGTGCCAGAAAACTGCGAAGAAAGCCGTAGGGATGGAAATAATGGTTGATGTTGAGCCAGGATGGGAACCCAGAGACGTGACTGATGAAGAAATAAGCAACTGTGTGAAGGCCAGCAAATTTGCACCAGAAGGAACAAAGTTCACATATCGTAAGAAACGAAGAAGATATGAAGGAAAATGGATCTGTTGCAGTCCAAATGGACAATGTCAGCTAATGACATGGAACAAAGACAAACATGTGAAAACAGCAGGGAGTTTGAAAGGAGTGATAAAAATATGGACTCCAAAGACTCACACTTTCACACCATCGTGTACAAACCCTGATGACGATGAACATGACACTGAAGAACCAAAGGAAATAAGTGCAAAAGAGATCACAGAAGTAGTCGATGAACCGACCAGAGTGGGGAGTGTAGAGGAGGTCCCAGACATGGCCTGCGCCCCATCCCCTCAGTTCAAGGTACCAGGAGTGTACTCGCCAAGGTATGTGACGTATGAGGAGCAAATGAATCAACAAAGAGCTGCACTGGGACTCTGCCCAGTATACATCAGAAGATGCATACCTTTTGAAGCGCCCATAACCAGACAACCCTGGGAAGCACGGTACCCTATCAGACAGCTGTTACCAGCCTCTGATACAAAACAAAGAGTACCTACAGACGGTCCATGAAGAGACCCAAAGAGCCTTAATGGAAGGCCAGTGGAAATGACACAAGGGCCTGAACAGACTCGTCAATGAATAACAGTGCGAGTAACTATGAAAATAAATGTAATGGACACAGAGAAGAGACAATGTTAAAACGTGAGGAAACGTTGCTACGAGACAAGATGGAAGCAACCGACCGCAAGAGGCTAAAGAATTGATACTGCTTGCAATGCTTAGTAGAAGATTAGAGCGGCAAGCGCCAACTATATATCTACCTCAATAAGGCACATTATACAAGTGCGACTCCATTTTGTAAAAGCAGAAATGTACCCAGGCTGCCAGAGGCCTGACAGGCCAAGTTTCGTAACCCAGCCAGAGGCAAGAGAAGGAGCGGAATCAAAACTCAACAAAGAGCGGCTCATGACTAGGAAATCGAGGTCAACCAGAGAAAGGGAGGAGAGTGTCAGCTAACAAGATTCAAACTTCAGAGCATACCAGCCTGCCCCATGAAGGTCAAGATATGGGGGGCCCATGCAGGTGGCGAGGCTGAAACAGAATTAAATGCACTAAAAGCTGGAAACTGAAGCAGATTCATGGTGAACTAACACGTGACCAGCCAGGCGCGAAGAAGTACCACCGCCTGATGTCATCCAGGACCTGAGGATGCCATAACTTTTCCCGATAAGAGGCTACAGTTTTGTGGCCATACCCAGCCAACTAATTGACAGATAGCCTTAAAATACTGATTGATGAAAGGGAGGCAGGGTGAAACTTGGGACACCAGGCACATGGGTGTCCATTCTGCATGCCGCTAATTAAAATCGGGATTTATGTCTAGGGGTGTAACCTGCCCAATCACAATGGACCAAGTTATCTGGAGTCCTATAGATAGTAGAACCAATAAAGCGTCGTACTTGTAGTGACATCAATCATGTGTGATGTAGTGGGATGGGCGTAGACGCCCACCCGATAAGAGTTATCCAATTTGCATGCCCTATTATCATATACAGATATAGCACCTATACTTAAGTTACCTTTCCTAACCAATTGTATTGCATGTCGAGTTTTTGTAGAATTAGACGTCAGTGATGACGAGTTTTGCCTATAACTATTGCTGTTCGACTGAAGTTCGAGAAAGTCGGAGCGAGACGGGTGGTCGCAACAATGCTGATTCCTAACTGCTTCCCTGTTTGATGTACTTGTCATTAAACGGACTTCCCTTTGCCAAATTACTGAGTCCTCATTATTGAGTCGTATTGGAGTAAGTGAATCCTGCACCCCCAGTCCTCACATGGTGCAGCTATCTTGTCTTAAAGGTACTAGAGGGCACGCACTGATCTTTGGGCCCGTCAGTGTAACCCCGCTCCTCTGTACAACAGTCTAACACAGCAGTCTAAACTGCAGGGTAGAGGCACCTTGCCTGGTTGGTGTACTGTGCTAAACTGTACAAGCACCTCTCAAAACAAATACTCCAAAATCAGACCTGTTTGTTAAAGTAAAAGTAAATCACCCCAAAATAATTCATAAAGAAATTGATATTTCCAAAATGGCGATTCCTGTAGAAATTAGTATCGCTAGGGAGCACCTCCGGCACAAGCTTTTTGTCAGATGTGAGTGGCCAGAACAGAAAGAACATGTCTGGCTGCAGGAAATCACAGAACAGGTCACTGCCATGGACCTGGATACATGGCAGGACAAGAGCCCATTAAATCAAGCTCTTAGTGAACTGTACATGGCCCCAAAAGTTGAAGAGGAGCAGAGTAAAATTGCCAGGATTGCTGCCTACCTATACCTCCACATAGGAGTGATGCAGAAAAAGCATGTTGAAAACATAGCTCTAGCACAAAATCAAATTGAAGCACTAAAGTGAATCCAGAATGATTTAGACTCTGCAGAAGAAAGGCTACAGAAGAGCCAAGAATTAGAGGCAGAATCTAGACAGTATGTCATAAAATTGAAAGAAGATCTGGCTCTCCTACAGAAAGAGAATGCAGAGCAAGACATCCAATTACAGGCACTGAAAGAGGAGTGTCAGGAAAGGGTTGACTCTCTGCAACAGAGTCAACAAAAGCTGGCGCAACAATTAAATTATAATAGAGCTTGCGCAGAACAGATAGTTACCCTACAAAACCACATAGAAACCTTGAAAGAGGAAAATAATAAATGAATTATGGGAGACCTAGACTCTCAAACAGAATTTGATCAAAGGGACGACATGGCTGAACAGAGAGGCACCCTAAGTGAGGAGAGGGAAGCCTTAGGCCAGGAAGTAAGCCAATTAAAAACCGAGCTAGAGAGAAGAAAGCTGGCCCTCCAGGAGCTCAACGAATTAAAAATAGAATATGGGAAGCTACTAGAGCACACCAAACGAATGGAGGATGCTCTGGAAGAGAACACCCAGACCAAAGATGCTAAAACTCAGGAGATGAGTCTCCTGCAGCAGAAATTGCCCCAGTATTCCCAGACCAGGCAGGAAGCGCAGAGAGACAATGAGGCTCTCTGTGAAAAGAATGATGTGCTCCACCAACAGATAGCAATGCAAGAGCGAATCATTGAGACCAGTAAGGCGTTGATAGAGGAACAAAAGGCTCAGATGTGTGCTTATTACCAGGGAATGGGGCTGAAAGAGAAAAGGTAGAGAGGGACAGAGCAACCCCTGAGCATAACATCAGGACCCCTGTACTCAGGGACTCTAACCCCTTCAATACCATGAACTCTGCCACCTTCAATGCCACTGGCTCATATGAACCCGGGGCCATGGGGATGCTAGACGTCAACAGAGTTGGTAAAATGGGACTGACAGATCAGCGCCCCCCAGAAACTGATGGACGGGCATCCCTGTACAGATCCCTAAATGTTAGGGCTAATATCTCTGACCAGGAAGACTCATATGATGGGGGAGTCAGGTAACTGGATCCACAAAAATACCACCTTCCAAAAGATCAGTTTGTAAAATTTGGTGGGGCACTCCAGGAAAAAAAGTATCCCCAAGACCTATACCCAGTTGGGCAGTGGGGGGGGGGTACTCCGCCAATCCTGGGAGCAGGGGAGAGTCAGAAACTCTTCTGAGCACCACAGGAATAGGAAACTAGGCCCCCACATTCTGCAAGCCCTTCTCAAGCTCGCAGAATCAGGGAGTGCCTAGAGGATCAAGAGGCCACCTCCAGTATTAGTGCCTCTGAGTCTGAGGACGAGTGGACTCGGGTGACTAAAACCAAAAAGGCAAACAAAATCAAGAGAGCTATGCAGAAAGATCCCCTTAAGCAGATCAAGGCCATTAGGAGTGTTATAGCTGTATCAGGTAATATTATCGCCACCAAAAATATTGCTGTACATATGGTCGTCGGGAACGGCCATAGGCAATATATTTTTAGTGGGGATAATTTATGGGGTAAATGGATGGGGGAGGTTGTGGGGGTATCCCCCGATCCCTTTTAAAATATATGGGGGTTTGCGGGGGTGTCCCACGCAGGTTCCATGGGGTAATATCGCCGCAAAAATATGGCGAAATTTTTGTATGGCGATATTTTTGCGGCGACATTATCACATGGAACCGTTATAACTCCCTATCATAAAAATGGAAAGTATTCAATCTAGGAACACCTTGAATTATATGAACAGATGATGGACACTTTTCATCTGAAAGATAGCCAGAATTGCATCCAGTATGTGAAATTGACGTTCTCTCCAGAATACTCTAGTTTCTTTGCAGGACTGGAGGATCAGAATCACTCAAGGTGGTCCACCTACAGGGTGGCCATCTTAAAACACTTTTATGCCCATAGAAACCCCTAAGAGGCCCGCAAGGCGGCCTACAATCTGCAGTGCGGGGAAGATCAGGCCCCACAAGAATTTGTGCAGGAACTCAAAGGAGGGTGTGCACAGATAGTAGGGAGTTCATCAACACCTTTTTCCATGCTCTCCCCAAATATATAATGACCCAGCTGGTGAGGGACTTTCACGAGAAGAGATCACTGGACTGGGTCATAGAACAGGTGACCCGTATCTATGAGGTACAAAACCTGTAGATAACAAGAACACAAATAAAACCCCCAAACCAGCCAACACCCCTCCTGCTGCAAAGGTGGCAGAGGTGAAGGTTGCCCCCATTTTAGATCTGGAGATGGGCGGGCCTAAAAATATACCTATACAAAATCCGTCCAATCAAGGAACCAGAAGGCCCTCGGGCCAATCCCAGACAGGTAGTCAGGGAGGTAATCCCACAAATGGGACCCCTAACTCCCCGAATTACATTAGCCTCTGATACAAGGGTAACAAACCCATCCTGGGGTCTGTGTGGACTCCTGCAGCCCAAGGGGGGGATCCAACCAGGTAGGTACCACCCTAGGAAACTTCCCTCCTAACTTTCCCCAGGAGGGCAGTAATCCCCCAAATGCCGGGTTGAGTTTCTTTCCCCGGTACGCTCAAAACCTCAACTTACAGAACAACCCTCCTTTCTTTCCCCACTTTCCAGAGCCCAGACAGCCCAATGCTGGAGAGAGGAGGCCAAGGGTGGAGGGTTACCCCAATGTTCCAAACCCAGGGTACTATGGGAGAAGGGATAGCTACCCTTCCCGTGAGTCACCAAGGATGGACCAGAGACCCCCGTACCAGCCGGAATGGGTAACAACTGGAGCGCCAGGTCCAGAACCTGTCCCAGGATCTGGGTGGCATGTTGAGGGCTCAACAGAACCCTCAGATGAACATGGCAGCTCAGAACCCCAAAACCAAGGGTCTGGTTCTCCAGAACAATGACAGGGAGAGAAACCCAACAATTTACCGGTTCCCGAGGAGGAGGCACAGGGAGAAGGGAGGTGTAAAGCCTTAGTGGAAGCTTCCTTCCCCACTTGTGAAAAGCCCCTGGAAACCCAGGAACCGGAACCAAAATCTCCAACCCCCGAAAGTCTGCAACCCAAGGAATAAAGGGTGGGTAGAAGAAATAAAGAATCCAAAAAGACCCATTTTGTGAAGGAGGTTATTGTCTGCCAATTTGAAGGAGAGGGGTACTAAGAGGATTCTGTAAAAAATATCTTCTCCTTCAGGGACGGGGGAACTCCTCCCAAGGCAAATGGGTCCCAAGAGATCCTAATGAAGACTGGGTGAATGTGGGGACTGAGTTAGGATCGCCCATCATTGAACCCCAGAATGATAATTCAGAAAACCACATTGCCCAAACATATTCTGGGACTGCCTCCAAAAAGGGGGGTGGGGGAGTGGCCCAGAATCAGAACCAGGGGAGCACAATATTCAAATGCCACATTTTCCTTGCAGGTCCCCAAGCTCCCACACAGAATCATGCCCTAACCTATTCTGGTGACTTCCTACAAAAAGGGGGGGGGAGGGGTGGCCCAGAATCAAAGAAAGAAGATTCACCAGCCTTCCAAAGACATTCTGGTGACTGTCTCCAAAAAGGGGGGTGGGGGCGCCCAGCATCAGAAAAGGAGGAGCCCAAGGCTCATCGAATCCCTGAGTGCGAAAGTTTCTTTTCAGATTCCCAAACTACCCAACTCTATTCTAGGGACCACCTCCTAGAAGGGGGGGGGGCAACCCAGAACCAGCACAAGAGGAACCCCAAACCACACCAACCACTTCTGTTGACTGCCTCTAAAAAGGGAGGGGGCAGCCCAGAACCAGAAAAGGGGGAGCCCGAAACTCCCCAAATACCCAGGTGTCAAAATTTGCTGTCAGATTACCCCACTCTAACACTGAATCATGACCAAACTATCCCTTTGTCGGAGTCAGAAATAAGGAAATTGACTACACAGCTTGCCCAGAATGCCCATTACCTTTTCCCATTGGAGGAGAAGGAAGGAAGATTTTACGCAAGGGCAATGTGCAATTCCAGCACTGGTGGACACTGGATCCCAAGCAACTCTGCTGTCAAAGAGAACCTTTGATCTGCTGAATTCAGGAAGGCGGGAGAGATAACAGATCTCTCTCACCCCTCTTCCTGGACAACTCCAGAACTTTGACGGGAATGAAATTCCTTTCGAAGGGACTGCGGATCTGGAAATTAAAATTGGGCGACACAAGATGAAGCATCCATTCATAGTCGTGGCGCTGGAGGGAACCCCCTGTCTCTTAGGGAATGACATCCTCCGTAGGTTGCCTCCCCTAACAGACTGTGTGAATAAGGAACTCTGGACCCAGACTCACAGGCCAATCAAATTAAAACAGAGTGTCAACCATGTTAGTCTAAAAGCACATGCCACATGGCTGAACAAAAACCAGATGAAATTAAGTTTCATGTTCAAAATAATGAAATACCTGATTTTAACATAATTGATGTGGGACAACAAACTGGTGATGGGAACGCCTCTCAATTTCTGAAAATCACCTTCCCTCCAGTCTCAAGTGGCATTCCACACTGGAAGGAAATACTCTAAAATTCTATACTAATTCACAATCAGAAAATCCCAATTCCATAGCCAAAATTGATAACAAACCAGCACCAAGTGTAGCTGGCATTCAGAAGAAGGACAAAAAGCTTCTCCTCCCGATTCAGTTAAATGACGGGAAGGAGTCTGTCCTCGCCCGAGTTGACTTGAATAGCGAAGAAAGCTTCATCAGCGAAGTATTATTCAAGAAACTCCCAAAAGACCAGACCCTGCCCGCCGTTGAGTCAATTTGTCTATGGGTATGGGGCCTGGAAATTCCTCATTCCAAACATCGTCTGCTTAGCCGTTGTATGATAAAAATTTCTAGCGGTGACAAAAGCATAGAACACAATTGTTGGGTCGTGCGATGTTTCCTTCTGCCTTTTACATGAGCAGTTACATCCTCAACCGACTCGAGATTTATTTGGACCCCAGTTGAGGCCAAGCGCATTCCCAACTGGAGAGTAAATCTCAGGGTGCTGGCCATCCTAAAGAAAGCCTTCTGGTCAGCCCCAGTGCTACGGTAGGAAATGGAAGTTCAGAAATGGAGGAGAGGTCACCATCCCAGGCCTCACCTACAGAATCCGCATCCCCAAAGGTGAATTGATGAAAGAAAAAGCGGGACCACATCAATCAGCTAAAGAGTTGCCACCCCAGGCACACTTCGCAGCAAATAGCGGTGTACATAGAAAACCCAGTGGGGGATACCTCTGAAGCATAAAAAAATGTCATTGTTTACTGAATGCATGTATATCCCACTGCTGAAATCCCAATTGGAGGACAGTAGGGGGAAAATTGTCATAACTGGTTTGTGTTCTATTTTATAGGTTTGCACTGATGATACCTAACAACCAAGGCGGACCTCCTCAGGGACCCGGAAGGAAAAACCCAAAGAAATCCAGAGTGTCGCTTCACACCCGAGAGAAGACCGGGGTATCGTTCCTATTCCAAACAGAGCCGGCGAAGAGAGTGTGTCGCATTATTCGCTGATGGAAGAAGGATTTACACCTGACTGAGTCTACTTTTTCAAGAAAGAAAAATCCCACTTGCCTGACTTCCCCACGACTGGAAGTCAAGCCGAAGTCGGGGGGGGGGGACTTTCTGTGGGATATTTCGACCCACTCCAATGTGCCTCACTACATCACTTTACTGCAATGGTGAAAGAGACAGCTGACTCCTGACTCCTGACACTGACTCCTGTGCACGGCAAGATCTTTAAAACTGCGTTTGTGTCATAACCAGAAAAAGGCTGCACACCCTGCTACATACAGTTCAGGTGGGGTGAAAACAGAGTCTCTCTGCAGGAGCATGTCAGTGGGCTCTGCCACAGTCAACATGGAGCAAAGGAAAGAAGCAGCATTACTGTGGGGAAAAACCCCAAATGCTTCTTTTAAATGTCATCTTTCAACCTTCAAAGTGCTGTTTTGTGCTAAATCCATTAATTTCTCACAATCCACTATGATCAAAAAGGCCCTGAAATGCTCAGGATCATCATTGTGGCTCAGAGTAACCGGGCCTCATTGAATGACAGCTCCTGGCAACAGTATCCTTTAAAAAGCAAACCAGGGACTGTGTTTTTATTTTTCAAAAGGGGGGAATGGGGGGAAACGTGGCTAAAACTTTGCAACAGGTATCAGAATCAGCTGTGCAGAGAGAGACTCTAAACAAAGGCATGATACATGTATCCATGCTGCAAACCATTCCAGCACTCAAGGGAAGGACTAGAGCTGACTAAAATGGGTATTTGCTGCAGAGGAAAACCAAATTTAAAAGAAATAAGTTAAATGTGCTTTTTTCTGAATGAAGAGCAAAACCGCCTATTTTAAAAGTATATTATTGTGGAAAGGCTTGATTATTCAAGTATGTAAAAAGGATTTGCTACTGTTAGAAACACACATATAACCTGTTTAATTCTATATGTTTAAAGTTAAGAGTTAAAAGTATACATCAAAGCAAAAACCCAGGCTGAATGGCAAACTATGTCAAAGAAAAAAACAATCTGCTATCCCAGAGGGCCAGCCCTGAGAAAGGGTGACACCACATAAACCTCTGGAGCAGGAAATGCTAATTGCCAGCATGGGGGCTTTGAATCCCAAGGCAATGGGGGGTTGCCCAGTGCATCAGACATTCATCTTTGCCTAAGGCTGAGACAATAGCAGGATAAGATTCTCACCAGTCAAGTGTGAAAGGCAGGAAACTTCAATCAAAGGAAAGAGGCCCTCATCCTGTTCAAAGGAATTTGATAGCTGCTTTCAGTTGAAAGAAAAGAAAAAACTGACAAGTGACATTTGGTGGTTAAAAAGCCTATTTTTAATTGAACTTTGAAGACATGTAACTTTGCCACAAGAATGTGGAGAAATCTGAAAGTTGATAGTTTGAACTCTAATGTTATGCTCTTTCTTTGAAGACACGATTGAACCCTGTACTGCATAAGGAACAGAAGGTAATTGCACATCTATGTACAAAATTGGGAAATTTTAGGCCAAATCTTTCATGGTTAAAATTGCCAAAATGTCTCTCTGCTCCTTTGGATTTTCTTGTTTATTTTCTCCTTTCTATCTTTCATTTGTGCACACTTCGATAGTCTGGTTGAACTCTAAATTAAACCACACTCCCTTTTTGTGGGGATGTGTACTATTTATTTCACATTCATTGGTGGGTATTTTTATGTTTGAATCAACAAGCAATTCAAGACCGTTACACAAAGCTGGTTCATGGGATTCTGTACTTTTATCATTGCAGAGACTACTACACAGTCACTTATTGTCAGAGCGCACAAGATCACTCCTTTGACATTCTGCACCCTCACTTTGTGGTTGCTTTTGACTTGCACAGAGTTTTCCTATTTGCTCAGACAACATTTTAACTTGGGCCTCAAGGGATTCAAATTTGTCCATTTCCCTGTTATCTTCTCTTTGCGGCCTAGGCCAGTACTGGTTACATTCACCCTGGTTGGATCTGTTCTGGTATCTCTCAGGAGATTGATTTCTATTTGAGTTGTTTGTGAACTCTTGATTCATGGGAGGTGGAGAGCGTGGCGTGACCATCCTTTGGCCGTGGTCGACTGGTGGTGGTGACTGATTATAATGGCACAGGACTTAGTTCATATTTTGTCTTTCAATTTGTGGGAACTGTCCCCTATGCTGATTTCCATTTTCAATGAACCGATCCACATATAGTCGTCTGTCTTGATTGCCATACACCATAGGGTTGGGGTCAAATCTGCTCTATGCCCACAGTGTCTGGTATGGGCCATTATGTCTTTGGTTATGATTTTGATTAATATTCATGCCTGACATATCGGGCTGGAACCCTACCATAGGTCTGTCTCCCATATAACTAGGACTAATGCAATAGTTTTCTATTGCTCGGATCATATGACTGGAATATAGGTGTTTGGGGTGGTGTCCTCTGTGGCATGCCCCTTTGATCAGATGTCATATTTTTCCTAGCCTGAGTTTGGGCTGAATAAAGAAGCATTTGTGCAGATTTTATCTCCATTACCGTTGGTGTGGAATCTTTAGATTTTGATTTTGCCTCTATATTTCTAGCTCCCTCGTCAGTTGCCAATATATTACCTCGTAAAGTTTGGTCCCCTGTTCTATAATCTAGGCTAGTGATTTCTCCCAGTCAAATTTGTGAATCAACTGTGATATAATGTCTTTTTGTAGCCCATAAAAATATGCAGTCTTAAACTCAGCAGAATTAGGGCTAAAAGATACATCAAAACAGGAAAATGCTGTTTTTAATTCCTGGGTAAATTGGTGAGGCGACACATTTGCTTCGCTGTCATCATATACGCTGCTTTCTTGTCATCTTGCAATGACTGGTATGGTGAGAAGTGGTGGCTAACCTCTTTTTCAAATTCTGCCCATGACAGATTTTCTTGTTCATTTAGACTTCTGATAATGCTAGCAGTAGCAGAATCAAGACTGTTCCCTAGGTAGTTGAAGAGCTTTAAATATATCATGCACTGTTTCCAGATGATCTTCTATGCAACAATCACCTCCCATTTTGAATGTTTTAATCAACGTCTTGATTGATTTCATTATCTCTCTGTTACATGACTCTAATTCCAATATTAAATTCTTTGTCCACTCACTTGCCTCATCTAAACTGATCTGTAATCTGTTGATTACCTCAGTGTCATTCTCCTGCAATCTTAAAGACTGATTTAAGAGAAACCAGATGTTCGCACATAGTCTTATTAAGCAGTCTTTTTCAGCATTTTTGTCTGCAGCTCTAAATAATCTCAAGAGGCAGACTTGAATTATGCTTGCCTTCTTCAAAAATGTCATTTAATTCCTCTTCTGCACTTCCCCACAAATGCGGTCACGCCGAAGGATGGCATTTTCTGATGACCACACCCCATGCACAAATAGTTTCGCCTCCAGATATTTCACCAGCTCAGAAAATGTGGCCTCTATTTGGGACATAATGATATAGTGTGCAGCGCTACGCCATCACCTCACAGAATTAGTTCCCTTTAAATGCACAAATGGTTGTCTAAAACACACTTGCCACGCCCAGTAACTACCTTGCAGTCTACGTACCAACGTACCAAAATATGTCAGGGGTTTTATCTGAGGGCTATTACATAATCTGGGTGGTATTTACATTTGCAGAAAAACAGTGGTATTTTAGTGTTGTACTATAGTGGTGGTATTCTAGGATTGTGGTAAAACTAGTGGTGAGCTTATTTATGGTAATTTCCTATATGATGAGACAAGCCTTTTCCCCCCCTTGTATTTGTATTCTGTTTAGGGTTGACTGTAAGTATAAATTATTGGACCTTACACTTATAGGAACATAACAGCACCAGATGTTTTGCCGATAACTTATTTATGAAATCAGCCTACTGTCTTTGACGGATCTGATCAGCTTCCAGCATGCACAGCTGAACACACACGCATTGCAGGTTTTCTAGCTTACTATCTGGTTCTCCAACCACTACTTTTCACTTCACCATCTGAGGTATATTTTTCCGGTTTCGGGCATGCACTATGACAGCTCCTTATGTTTCCCTTCTTTTAAATAACTCACATAGACACAATAAAATACTGCCACTAACTCAGCTTTAGCAATTTCTATATACAGGTTATAATATAAAAAGTTTTGCATTGTCCAATGTTAACACTGTTTACAATAACACACGTCATTTTGTTTCACAACACAAACATTTGTTTTGTTCTTACCAACACCTTGAAAGTTGACGCAGTTATCTAAGAGAAAAGATATGAAGAACAGCACAAAACATGGAAACTTTTCCTTTTATCGGCTTTCATAATTCCCCATTAAACATGCGAGAGAAAGAGAGCAAAATCTTTGTTAAAAATAGTCATTTAACCCTAACTGACTGGTGAGAAGTGCACACACAATCGTCACTCTCCTCAAGTTTCCACAATACTCACCCCCCAAATGTAGAATATTTGCTTGTTTATCGCGAAAAGGCTGCACTCTCAAGTCTGCAATTGGAATATTGCAAATTACACAGCTGTTGGCAGCACAGCGAAAACCAGTAACCTTTCCCTGACCTCATTCAGATAGCTGTTTGGAGAGAATCTGGCACTCTCTCAGTACAGTTTACCTGTGCCCTATATGCACAACACAGCCCTTGGCTGCACTTCGCCTCCTCTATCTCTGCAAAATGACGACTGTCTCACCTTCTCTCTCTCCTACAATTATAGATCCGCACTGTCACTCAAAACTACATTGTGCCCTTTTTCTGCCATCCCATGTCAACCCAGTAAACTTCTAGAATCATTGCATTTCTCTTCTCCAAGTCCCATCCCTCTGAGACATTTATATCAATCAGCTTCCTCTCAAGAACAATAGCACTTTCAAAATGAAAAAGACAGCAAATACATCTTCTTGCACGTTCACATTTCCACTGAACGAAAAGCAGAATTTTCCATCTGAGCCACCTTCCATTTCACTGTAAAAGGAAACACTCATTAAATAGGGTTCAATGTTATTTAATAGGGACTTGTTAATGGATTAATCTGGGTTAGTTTATTCAATGCAAACTACACAGATGGCAAATTCATTTATAATAAGGAAAATCCTACATGTGCTCAATGTATTTCCATTTGCTGTCTTTACATTCACTTTGCTGATTCCATTGAAAGTCTAGTTCACTGCCTCCCATAAACCCAATGCATTATCTTTTAATTTGCTGCCTCTATTTGCATTAAATAATTTGCTGTCTCTATTTGCATTTATCTTTACTGACTGCCTCCATTGAAGGTAATGCCATGTAACACAGTATCTCAAACCGCTCACCACACAGTTCAGGTAGGTCCCTCTCTGCCGGGCTCAGACCTCTTACATCAAAGTTCAACACAAACGTTGAAGGGGGGCTCTCTTCCCCAAGCTTATTGTACTTCGGGTCTCCCTCTGTCAGGCTCGGACCACTTTCGGACATCAAACTCTTGCAAACGTGTGTAGCTTTCTTTACAGACCACCGCAGAACCATTCAAATCAAATTTCATGTTTACTCTTGATTATTTTACTTTTGCTGTTCATTCGCTTTATTGCTTCAAACAATGTACCTTTCACAGAGATGTGTGAGTGGGCTACTTCCTTTTTCTGGACCACTCTGTTACTAAGTATCACTGATTTCACGGCTTCAAAGTTCCCTCACAGAACAGCCTTTCTTCGCATCTCATTCACATGCGTTCAGCCTTCCCTTGCGGTATAATGTTGGTACTTCATTCACTTCAACCCACAACGGTCTCTCAGGTCACTTGCCAACTCTCTGACTGTGTGTGCCTCTTTCTTGGTTTTGCTATTTCCAATTCACGAGTCAAGGTTAGTAACACAGGCTTGGCCTCACCTCCCCAACTCTGATGTTCACCCGGGAGGGTCGCTGGCATCCTTGAAACACAATGCAATCTTCACTTGTGGGATCTGGCATTCTCCATGTGTCTTTCACTGCCTGTCAGAGACATCGACCTCCAGTAATGAACTCCTGGGGTTTCTGACCCGCTGCTCTCATCCCTTAGTCTACTCCAGTAGGTGTGCCTTTATCCCGGAGGTCCTGCTCATACTCGTCTTCCGCCTTGCTCTGAGTGTGTCTTTAGGTGTTGCATTTTATTTGTGTGTGGAGAGCTAATTGGTATTAGGTGTATACACTTAGATTAAAGTGCCTGACTTTGCCTGACCCGATTAACGGGACATGTCCATGAAGATGTGAAAGAGTTAGTCTAGTTACTCTCAGTCGACTTCTTCCTCGGCCCAGTGTTTGTGTAAAAAGGGATAGGTATTGGGTCTTCAGTAGATCCTGACAAATAGGATGGATCAGATAAACAAAAGAGGGGGGAATACCGTGTCTCACCCCCACTCCCTGAAGACTCTTCACCCAGGTGATCCTGCAGCACTGGTCCACCCCCAGGGTCTGGATCCAAAGGCAATGGCCGTGGCCTGGCCACCTGAAAAAGAGATCCCCAGGGATTAGCGGGTGAGCCACCCTCTGGATTCTCATATTTGAGATAGAGAAAGATGTATGAAAGAGGAATTTACATGGCAAAGTGCAGCGCTGGCAGACACGACATTGAAATCATATCTTTTGTGTTTTAAAGCGATTTAAAGATGATAAAAAAGTAAATATCAAGTGTGGGCCAAATGAAAATCAAACTTGGCCCTATTGGAAACTGGCCCATTGGTACAGGAAAAGAATCCCTGAGTAGAATTGCTCCAGATTTCATCCTGTTTTTTGTTTTATTTTAGACACAAAACAATTGTAATGATTTTACAGACTATCAGTGAGCACATGGAATGAAGGTTAGATAGGTGGAAGGATGCGTGGATGTGGCAGACTGAGAACTAATTGGAAGCATTTCTAAAGAAGTAAAAGAATAATGTCTAAACAAAATGGTCAGTCCAGGAAACAGGCATAGTATTCATAAATCAGATTCCTACTCCTCTGACCATGATCAAATCCTGGCAGTGTCCTAACCAATGTGATGCAAAAGTTATTAATGCTATTGTCACTGCAGATGATATTGGATATTTTAACCGAGTCTGGTTATTAACGGGCTTCAGGCTTACAACTGAACTGCCCCAGCAACAGAAGATTTAACTGAACTGGGAGAGTGGTAACATACCATAGTATTAAATGTGATGGCTGGAGAAAGAGCAAAGTTAAACACACTTGTGAATCACTCTCCCATGTTAAAGAATCAAAGATTGATAAACCCAGGAACAATTTAAAAATAACTGAAATCCCACCTCCTTTATGGGAAGCGTGGTTAAATACGTTTGATGGAAAGGTTGTGAGGAACCAATAAGTGGGAAATAGAAGGGCATCAGTAAACCAGTTTTCTCTAAAAAACAGAATTTCAATATGATGTGGTAAAATGAAATCAGCAATGGCAGGAGCATTACAAACAGCAGGCCTGGTGTTAATCAGTGCTGAATGAACAAGAGAGGGAAATCTATTGGAAGTAAAAGTAAAAGGGGGAATAGAAATGTTTGGAGAAATAGAGCCAGCACCATGCTAAATATTAAGTAACCTTTCTTTCTTAAGGTTTCTAAGAGTAATTGAACCATGGAGCATGCAGGCAAAGAGGAAATGAAGACAAACGAGACAGGAAAAGTAAGGGGAGCCACAAAACCCTAAAATCCAGAAGTAGGGACCTTCCGTAAACAACTGTTAGAAAAACAAAAAGGGTATAAAAAATAAAAAAATAAAAAATGTAACAGCAACGCACAACTAACGCAGACGCACAGGGTCCTGTGTGTGAATGCCAGCCCAGACATGAACAGTTCTAAACTTTCTTTGCATCGCTGATTTTTAAAAAATTTTATTGGATATTTGGAATGCGTCTATTAATCAACTGGTGTTTCAAGGCACCACAAGACAAAAGAGGGGGGGCAAGGGAGAAAGATAACAATAACGGTCCTACTAGGCCCTGTGACATTGGGATTGTGCAAAGTCAGTAACAAGAAGTGCGAGGGAGATGGGGGGATGCGAAATGCAAAGTGCTGTTGGGTGTCTTGACCCATGTTCAAGTTATTGGGCTACAACATTAGTGCTGTGGGCTTAGGAAATCCAAGAGGGCGGAAAAGCCCACATTTGCGCCAGAATCCAGGAAAACCGCGCAGTTTTGCGCACACCAAAATGGTCACCTGACCTGCCACCCATCAGTGCGAGCGTAATAGGCCAGAAGCGCCATGTGTGAAATGTGGTGCCAAAGGAAAAATAGCAGTGCCTGTTAGATCAAAAGCGCCTTGAAATCACCTCTGTTTCTCTGAAGTGCAAGCTAAAAATGCCTATTTTAAACATTGCAAGATATTCAAAAATCTCGCTGAACACCAGCAGACATTTGGCAGAATGTATTCTTGTGTGCATACTAAATCTGGAAAGAGAAAGAGCCCAAAACAATGTTTATAACAAAACTGGCTGAGCTGTGGATTTCAGCAGCTCAAGTGAAATAGGACTGAAAGACACTAAAATCTAAATGTTTAAAATAAATGAGTGACCTACTGTTGAGTGTCACATAGTTTGCAACTGTTAAATGTCATAGTTTTGAACTTAGAATCAGTGTTCTAGCTGCATGTGTAAAAATTGCAAGTTGGTTTGAATGTAGAAAACTGGAAACCAAAGTGACAGTTAGCTGAAGCCGGGCTTAAAGAGACTGAATTCTGCCTGACAGCTACCCCCGACAGGAGTTGAAACTTGATCAGCAGCTGTGTTCCCGGGCCTGGCTGCATTCTGCTGCCCCTGCCAAAAGGAGATGACACCTCTCTGATTGAATCAGGGGAGGAGCACCTGGGGACTGCAGGAAACTAAACAAAGCCCTGTCCTTGGCCCAGGCAAATGTTAAATTAGGGGAGTCGTAAATGGCTTCCTCTTGGAAGGAAACGGGGAGGGGCACTGCATCTGTGAGCAAGCTGAGCTTGGGGGAAGTGGATAAACCAGAAATTCCACCATGTGCTTTGGAAAACCGCACCCCTTTGGGGCCAGAGCATAATTTTAAAAAGAGGGATAATTCACAGTGCAGACTTGTAAAATTATATAAATAACATCATTCTTGTGATTTTTCTGTGCACATTTTAAGAGGTGTTAGGACTCAGTGGTATGTTCTTGGGGATAGTAGCGGAAAAAAGGTTGTTACTCCAAATGTATGCATGTTAAAAATCTGATACTTTATCATCTGAAACCCATATCCCTGGTGCACATTTGTGTAAAATCTGGAAAGGTTTAGAGGTCGTTATCTGGATGAAAAGGGGAGAATTCTGTCATAAGTGGACACAACATCTTACAAAGACAGGGATTGGATGGTTTGGTGCTACAGAAAATATGTTAACTGGACATATAATATTAGAAAAATGGTACACAGATAAATATGTATTTGGTTCAGAAATAGAGTTGTGCGCAATTTGACAAGGGGAGGATCCTCTGACCATAAACCTACCTCATTACTCTGACTCACAACCCAGTTCCCCCAATCAAGGGAGAGAGGAGGAACTGGCCAATGATAAGTTGAGAGGGTTGGGCATGCAGAATGAGCCGACCCACCCACTTTCTGAACACATAAAAGGAGACTGTGCAGGACAGGTAGGGACATTCAATTTCCATTTCCTTGCGGAGCACTCTGACAGACGACTTCACATCCAGAGATCCAGACTTCAAATCCATCAACCTCCAGAGACCAGAGAGACCAGACCCAGACCAGATCGCTGAGAGCTGACCCAGATCGCTGTGAGCAGAACCAGTGAACCAGTACCCAGTGGCGAGAGAACCACAGCCAATCCTGACCAGATCCGTGACGAAGTCGCATACCTGTCCAACATATAGTGTGAGTACTCTGCCAGAACTGTGCAAAACCTATCTCTTAGTTTAAAATAATCTAATTCAAACTATTGTAACCTATTGAGAACTGCATCATAGAAATCGTGTCCCTTCTTTTGATTCAAAGCTGCAAAACTGTCATCTGTCGATTTGAAACTTTAAAATTTAATTTCTGAAAAACTACCTTCACAAAATCGTCCGTATCTCCGGAACCGTTTGTGATAAAAGCGAGATCTAACTTTCATCTTAAAGCTAAGATTCTAAGCTTTCCAACGAGACCTGCTACTCCTTATAGTACCTCCATAGTTGCGCTCGATGCACGCGACTAAATTGCCGCGATTTGACATTTTGCTTCATTCCAGCCACGTGTGAAAACATTTATCTTTTGCTTCCATCACAGAATTCTGTTTTCAACTTGATAACCATCCCTGAATCATTGATAGGGCTGGCCTGAACTGATTTAAAGTATCTCTCACTCACCCTGAACCTCCTATAGGGAATTAAAAGCAATTTCAGTATATTTTTCACTTCATTGCCACCACATTTAAAAGGATTTTGCCTGTGTTTAAAATCATCCCTGTTTCTCTAAGCTTGCTAGGGGGGAACTGAATTCGTATTGTACTGTGATTGTATTCCTGAAGACTGTGTGTAGGTTCCTCTCTGGAGGTTTACTTCCAGATGAACCACAGAAACCAGTCGGCTTTAGAATGACCTGACCTAGTGCAAATATCTATCTGCACAGGTGCAGTTCATTCCTAGAAAGGACGCCCAAAGAAACAAATCAGGGGTCCAGGTTCAGAAGGAAAATTCCAGAGAGGAACCTACCGAAGAACGCTATCTTCCTTGTTTTTAACAAAACCTGCACCTGCCTACACAGAGAAACCCCATTAAAGAGAACAATGTCATGTAAGGGGGTCTAGCATGTGCCTTTTAGCACTACACAGTGCATTAGAGACGAATTGGAAAGCCCAGTTAGCTAAGATGGTGCCTTGTAACTTTTCCTACTAGACAAGCTGTGATTTTTCAGTATGATTACGATTTTGGGCAACTCACAGTTGGTAATCCCATAAACAGTCCCTTGTGTTTTGTTTAACATTATTTAAAGGACAATAACCAATGTCAATACTCAGCGTCAGAGGTGTATGGTAGCTAAGGTGCATTGGTTGGAAGCCTACACTATGGACCAGTGGTATAAGTTCCCGTGAGAGAAAGAAGTAGTCTATCAAAGATTCCTGATCGCCTCTTCCCCACGAGTGTTGCTGGCCTAATGGATTGCACTCACAAATATTAGAGCCCAGTCATCGAAAATATTCGGTCCATCGCGTTGCATGTTTGAAAGCATATGAGTCAGGATGTGATAAGATGTTAATAGGGTTAATCAACGATGAAGAACATACAGAATTAAAATCACCCCCTCCAATCAATGCAAAGTCATCGATCCCAGTATGAATCAATTCAAAACATTGATTGAGTTCATCAAACATTTGGTCAAGTGTTAGTTTTAACGGATTCCAATATAGATTTACCAGTAATAAAGTTTTATATTTCGATTCGGTCATGACAAGCGAGATAACAAGAATATTGGGTGATTTCCATATCATTATGGATTTGAGGGATATGTTGGTATGAATGGCAATGGCCAGCCCTCCAGAGGGACGACCCGCATTTCCTCTGGTAGCCAAAACAGAATGCGTAAAATAACTTTCAAGTAAGAGTATGTTGATCTGCATGGTCTCTTGAATAAACAATATGAGATGAAGGTCAACAGGGAGAGTTAGGGATAGCCACCCTTGGAGATTATTGAAGCCACAAGAATTTCAAGTAGTGAGTTTCAATGCCGATTGCGAGGATTGCTAATGCAATTCAGAAGATTTGGTGTTGTTAAGAATAGTTCTTAAAAGTGGCTCCACCCAAAACATTTCTTTATTCTTTCCAATTAATGCCATTAGATTAGAAATGCATGCTTGTTGGTCATTGGGAGGTGGATGAGAGTCTTTAATTTGGTTAGACATATTAACAATGACAGGTAACGAATATTGGACAAATTCCTGTGCATTTCTTTCATCTCCAAAGGTTTATAACTCAAAACTCAGATCTTGGAACTCATCTCTATAAGCCCAGATAAGTTTGAGAATGTTCGATGAGGATAGATAACAGATCATCCTATAGTTATTCACCCTGGGTAAGGAAACTCTCTCTAAGTCACTATTAGTCAAAATGCGTAGTTGTGGAATATTCAACAATAGGTTCATGAAGAAGGCTCAATTTATCCTCTTGGTGCCCAATTTCTCCACATTGCCTGCCAATCCTATGATGTTGAAACCAGACGAAGTTAAGTTTTCTCCAGTATTAATTGGGTTTCTGATTTTCTGTTGAAGGTGTTTTGGATTAAGATACTAATTGTCTGTTAGTGGGGAGGAATCACAGTACCTCGATACAGCTTAAGGTTGATTGCCCAGAGTCATCCTTCGGGATAGGTCCTGTCTGTATTCTATCAGTGGCTGTGGGAGATTGATCTGTTACCGTTGGTAACAAATTTATCAAAGAGGCTTCTTTGAGGATAACATTGTGAGTAATCAATCAAATATCAAGAGCATTGTGCAATGTGCCAAGAATTTGGCTGCGCTGGAGGCAGTCCATTGACTATTTTTTGGATGTTACTAAGACCATCAGTTTCAGAAGGTACTTTGATGTTAGTGGGGTGGTTATGCGATATCACTGGTGCATCAGCTGAGAGATAGCAATGCTTACTAGCTCCATCTATAATGATACCATTTTGTATTTCAGAAGGTAAAACATAATTCGAAGGGCAAGACCCTGGTACACTGACGACAGCATAGGATCTGTGTTTTGTGGTTATAATAATGGAGGACACCATGGGTAGCAGTTCCGCATTGCTGCTTACAGATTGTTCAGGTGGTATATTCCGTTGTGTGGATGTGCATTTCCTCCCTTCACTGAGAAAATAATTTTCTAAGTTGGTTTGTGCACCAACATGGGAAATGTTAGTATCAATGCAATCAGCATGAAATGGTTGGGACAGTTTAGTGCATTTAACATCTTGTTGTTCTGATACTATTGGACTGTCTAGTTTTACAACTTTTTCGAGAGAGTTGACAGAGTTAAGATTTGGAAGAAGAGCTGCTTGACTTTCCTCAGATAGCTGCTCTATATCAATCGGAGCTTCGTCGTTGTTAGGATTTTTATTGGAGCTATCAACAACAGCTCCATTATGTTTAGAAGGAGGGAGTGTTTCCTTAGGTTTTTTCCATGCCCAAAGGAATAGCGCCTTTGGATTCAGGAGAGCTCCCTTTCTTGTTTTTTTTCCCAGCTCTTTTCAACGCACGCTGGAAATTCTTTTTGCTGCGTCGTGACATAAAAGTATCTTTATTGTGTACTGGAACTTGATTAGGTTGGTCACTTGAGAGTGCCTGCATTGCATCTACCAGCGGAGTTGAACTGTCAGGCCATTAGAGGAACTCAAGGCCTAACTACAATGTCCACAGGAGGTGAGCAGTTTTTTACTGCCTACACAGCTATACTGAGCTCCTTTAATAATTCGTTGGTGATCGATAGCTGCGCCAAAAGAACTGTATTGTGTTTAGCAGCAGTCTTTTCAGCAGCTTTGCTCGTCTCTTTCAACAATTCGTTAGTGTTCAATAGCTGAACCTTAGGGGCTCCATTCTGATCAGCGGGAATCATTTTCGCATTACTCCCATATTTAGCAGGAGAGAACATATTGGCCTCTATGGGAAAATATTGTGTCGATTTTTCACAAGGTGGCTTAGTGTCATAGGCGTGACTAGAAGGTAAACATGCCGCCTTATGGATGTCCCAGGCGAAGAAGTAACCTTCAAGTTTTTACATTTGTGATGTAACACGTTTCAGAGTAGACTTAATGTCCTGTAATTCAAGGTGAGTGAGATCATGTCCCTTGTCCAACAAATCCAAAATACTTATTATCACTGGGAAAGAGGAGGGTCTGTCATCAGTAGAGTTATGTGAAAGATTACAATTCGGTCGTGGGTAATTGGAAGCAGATTTTCCTAAACTGGAGATCTGTTCAGGCGAGAAGCAAAAGTCTCCATTACCCTTATTACAACTATAAAGTTGTTGGCTGATAAGGGAGGGATCAGGTTTCAGCTTGTGTAGTCCATCTGCCCCTCTCCTAGTTTTCAGTGAGGTGGGACCAATTGTTCCTCACGTGGAACTAGAGGCATCAGCAAATCAAAAGAAAGGCGTACTTGTTTGTCAAGAGCTGTGATTGCCTCATGACCAACTAAAATAGAGTGATTATTGCAGGCACTAGGTTGAGGTGACTGCGTTGCAATCAAACTCTTTAATTGCTCTCCCAACAGCTGATCACCTTTGGGAGAATCTAACGCCCGATTAGAAGTAGGTTGAACAAGCCTAACATATTCAGAAGTGTTAGAGTCGTGTATTAGGGTGACATGATGTAAAAATCATCCGCTTTGAGACCATTAGTTGAACTTGGTTCTCCAAGTTTCGTGTGCAAGGGCACACCTTCCAGCGGGATTGTAGTAGCATTGTCCAAGTCACTCATGTCGATGTCTGAGTAGGATGAATTCCCAGTGCATATCAGCGAGTCAATGTTGTTAGTGGTAATATTGGACAGCATTGTCTCATTGAAGCGGCCACTGCACAGACCGTTGGCCATCGTGACTAGGTAAAACTTCCAATATAATATTATACTAAGTCAGATTGTGTAAAATTTAGTAATATTAATACTGTGAAGTCTAAATGGGGTAGTGTGCCAAAGAGGATATGGAAGAAAGATTACAATACCACCAGCCACCAGCCAACCTCACAGCCGAACAGCCAACAGCACACTTAGCGACACTTGGATGCGCGCGCAGGATGTGCGTGCGTGTCGCTTTGAGGTGCTTGTGGGGGCTGGAAGCAGAAGGGGGCATGTCTAAGACATGAATTGAATCTGAAACAATAGAAAAGCAATGTATTAGAAAAGGAAGATTCAATGCAGCATTGGTACATCAGGATAGGGGGCAGGAGCTCAAAGTAGGCAGGGGACTAGCACTAAACCCAGCCCAGCCTCACTACGTGAGTTGTGCAAGTCCAACCCAGCCCACACTGGAACCCGCCCACAATCACTTCACAAAGACAATTTGAGAAACAGGTTGCGAGAATATTTACTCTGGTAAAGGCCGTCCACAGTTCGTAATAGCAGCGCTTCCCCGCTCATTAAAGTAGGTGCTTCCTTTTGCGCATAGGGAGTCCACAGCTATGCAGAGCAGAAGAGGCAAAAAAAGTCTGTATCCAGAGTGAGGTGCAAACGCCAAACAGCACACTTGGATGCGTGTGCAGGATGCGCGTGTGTGTCTGCTTTAAGGGGTTTGTGGGGGCTGAATGCAGAAGGGGCGTGTCTAAGACACAAATTGAATTCTTGTAAATGCAGTCCACAGTTCGTAATAGCAGCGTTTCACCTGCTATTTAAAGTAGGTGCTTCCTCTTGTGCATAGGGTGTCCACAGCTATGCAGAGTAGAAGAGACAAAAAAGTCTGCATCCAGAGTGAGGTGCAAACGCCAAACAGCACACTTAGCGACACTTGGATGCACCCTCTTCTTCAAGTGGCGGGAGAGTCTGTATTGCCTTGGGAGCAGAAGGCAATACAGAATTGAAGGTAGCTAGGTGAAGCTGGTGGCCACCTTTGAAGGTCTTTCAAGAAGGGGTACAGGGATGTGGGACACCTGTTGGTGGTGGAAATGGGACAAGAGGGGTGGCAGACGGAGGAGTGGCAGGAGAAGGGAGGAAGTTGAGCAATGGGAGGCACCTATCAAGAAGGAGGAGGTTGGGCTGAGAGCCCTGGGCCATGGCAGTGCCACTCATATAGACATTAATGATACACCTAGAGGATGAGAAGCCTGCCAAGAGTACTTCCCATCTAGTGCCACCATTAATGGTTGACGAAAGGAATGGGGAGAGGACAGAGACCATGTGGGGAGTTCGTTATGTCCGTACAGAAAGCAACAAAGTCGATGTCTGTGTTAGTCTGCCTTGAAGATGCGTTGACGTAGTTGTCAGAGATATACAGGCCTGGTTTGGAGACCAGGAGCTCTTTCTTAAACTTTTTCCTTCCATACTTCGAAAGAGAGGTAGGATAGGTGATAGAGTAGCAGTTAGAGTAAATAGGGGAAATAGATAGCACCATGGTGGGAGAGGGCAGAGAGATGAAACAGGAAGAGAGACGAAACGGAGAGACTGCAAAAAGCATGATGAACTTACCAGGTGGCCTTGCAGCAAACAGGTGCAGACTAATCAGGTGTATAACATCACACAGGTCGGCGAAGGGTGTTGCGCTGCTCCAGCAGAGAAGGAAGGAGGAAAACTTGTAAGAGAACTGTGTGTTGTCTGCATAGCATGTACATCCTTGCTGCAAAACAGGCGCAGTTGAATCAGGTGCACGAGAAAGGAAGTCCAGATTAGTGAAGAGAGTCCTAAACAGGCAGAGGGCGACCTTGGCGAAGGGGCTATGAATCTTGATCCATTGCCAGCCTACTTCGCAGATTGTATGTCTAGCAATGCAGAATCAGGCCAACTAGTCATGAAGATTCTCATTGTCCCCACTGAAGGATCCCAAGAAATGGTGATTTGGCTTTGGGGGACTTCGCTTTCATCCTTTTTCAGCATACAATAAAACTGCCAGAATCACCATTGCCTTCTTTCCCTCGTATGGATATGCCAGTTTGTTGAGGTCTCATCGGCAGTCTTCTGAGGTCTTGTCGCGTGGGCTCTTTAAAAGAATTTAAGCTGCCAGTAGGAGTGTGACAACAAGTTTATTTTAAGCTCCTTGCCCTGCTTCCTTCTGCTTTCCTGTCCCAGTTGGCCAAGGCTATCAACATGCTCATCTGCAGACAGATTCACCCAGATCAGTGAAAATTCAATGAATTAATGTGTCCCTCTTGTGTGTCACACAGACACATGCTGCAAGGTCCTCAGGTCAATCTCCTTCTCTTTGATAGGCGATTCCCTCGCCTCATCAACTTCCTCTCATCTCCAGCTGTACCCTACTCCCCTCCCTTGGCTACCTTGCCCTGTTCCCCTTCCTCACCCTCCCCATCTCATGCTCCCTCCACTCCTCCGCAGGGTGTACCTCTGATTTGTACCCCTCCCCGGAAGGTCTTTAAGGCTGGAAACCTTCTTCATCTTGCCACCCTCAACTCCCGCTCTGCTTTCAAACAATGCTCTGACATCTGCCACCTCCTAGAAGAACTTGACCTTGATGTCCTTGGTCTTACCGAGACATGGTTCACGGCCAGCTCTGTCACAAGCTTTGACACTCTCCTCCCTGACGGCTACAAGATCCTCTCTGCCCCCAGATCCACCCGGACCGGTGGTGGTGTAGCCTTGATCTTCCCTGAGTAGATGGCTGCCTCTATCATCCCCACTCAGACCTACTCCTCTTTCAAATGCCTTGTCTGTAGGCTCTGTCTCTCTCCTAGTTACTCTCTTACTGTTGCTACTCTCTACCGGCCCCCTGGTCAAATCACCTCTTTTCTCTCCGAGTGGGCAGACCTCTCCTCCGCCCTCCTGGCGTCTACCTCTCAACTCCTTCTCCTTGGTGACCTCAACATCCATCTTGATTCTCCCTGTTCCTCATCTTTGCTTTTTTGCGACCTCTTTGATTCACTCTCCCTCTATATCCTTCCCTCCGACCCGACTCACTCTGCTGGACACACACTTGATGTCCTGATCTCCTCTGGCCTCCCCCTATCTACTCCACTCAGCACTCCTCTCTCCTGGAGTGATCACTGCCTCCTCTCCTCTCATCTTTCCATCTCCTCCCCGCAAGCCAATGCCACCGCAAGATTGTCACCCCCCTTCTTGGACATCAGGCCCATGAAGCGTGTGTCAGTCGAGGCTTTCGCTGCCACCTTCTCACCATCTCCTTCTCCCCAGGCTGATTCACACCCTGACACAGCACTGTCTCTGCTCTACTCCTTTATCTCTGCCACTCTTGATGTTCTTGCCCCTGTCATGAGGATCCGTTTGAAGCCCAAAGTCAAGTGCAATTCTTGGTATGACTCCGACCTAGCTACACTTAAATGTAAGTGTAGGGCGGCTGAGAGGAAATGGAGGGCTTCTTGCTCATCCTCTGACAAAATGGCCGCCTGGCCCGCTCCAAAGGCAATACCGACTCTCTGTATGCACTAAGAAGCGAGTCCACATTCAAGCCTGTGTCTCTGCGACATCTAACAACTCGGCTGAACTCTTTAAAATCTGCAAGGAGCTGGCCAACCCTGCTGCAGTAGCCATCCCTCCTCTCGCCTCTCAGGCTCTTTGTAATGCCCTGGCTGCACACTTTGTCTCGAAAACCTAGGACATCTTGTCCACTCTCTCCTCCTCTCCCACTCCTCTCCCTTCTTCTCTGCTTGCTGACCCACCCTCAGCAAACCACCCTCCCTCTTTCTCCTTTCCTCTCTTCTCCCCCGATGAGGTCGCAAGACAAATCCGATCCATGAAAGCCTCATCAAAACAGGTCCATCCCTGTTCCTCTAAAACCATTAAGGATCACATCGATACCCTTGCTCCGGCCCTTGCTGATTTCTGCAACCTCTCCTTTGCCTCTGGGTCTTTCCCCTCCCCTCTGAAGCACTCCCTTGTGCATCCTCTCCTCAAGAAACCCACAGCGAATCCTTCTTGCCTGGCTAACTATCGCCCAATTTCCATAACTCCCTTTTTGGGTAAGCTCCTGGAAAAGCTTGCCATCTCTCAGCTTAACCTTCATTCTGACTCTGTTGACTCTCTCCACGACCACCAATCTGGCTTCAGATCAGCCAGAAGCATGGAAACTGCTCTCCTGAACATCCGTGAAGACCTGCTCTCCAACCTTGACTCTAACATTCCCGCTGTCCTCATCCTACTTGATCTCTCCTCTGCTTTCGACACAATCAACCATACCACCCTGCTCAATCGTCTCCATGACAACCTGGGTATCACTGATCAGGCTCTGGCCTGGCTGACCTCTTTTCTCTCTGATCGACCCTCCCAGGCACAACTTGGGTCCTTCCTATCTTCTATCTCCCTCTCTACCTGTGGTGTTACCCAGGGGTCTAACCTCTCGCCCTGGCTTTTCAACCAATACCTGGCAACTCTCGCATACTACATTTTACATCTTTTGCTCAAATTTCCAGTGCTATGCTGATGACACCCAACTCATTTTCAGGCTTCCTTCAGCCACCTCCTCTCCTTCCCTCATCTCTGACTGTCTCATCGCCATTCAAAATTGGTGTGCTGCCAACGATCTCTGTTTAAATGCCAACAAGACTGAGATCCTCCTCAATGGTACACCCTCTCCATCCTTTCCCCTCACTCTCTGGCCAGCCTCCCTTGGCCCTACTCCTGCCCCTACCTGCAAAGCTAAGAACCTCGGTGTCATCTTTGACTCCACACTTTCCTTCTCCCCACACATCTCTGATGTCTCTAAAAAATCAAACTTCTTATTGCACCTCCTTAGAGGTACTCTTCCTTTCCTCACTTTCCCTCAGAAGCTCACTGTCTCCCAAGCTCTGATTCTCTCTAAGTTGGACTACTGTAACAGCCTCTTTCTAAATCTACCTGCCTCTACTCTCCGCCCTTTACAACTAATCCAGAACAGGACTGCGAGACTTGTCCTTGGCCTCAAGTCCTGGGATCGTATCTCTCCAGCACTGAAATCCCTTCATTGGCTTCCAGTGGATGCAAGGATTACATTTAAAACCCTTTGCATTGTCAACAAGGCTTTCTCTGGCCTGGGTCCAAAATACCTTCAACTATCCCTCCGTAAATACCTCCCCTCTCGAGCCCTTCGCTCCTCTACCTCTAACTCCCTCAGGGTCAGTCGTTTTTCAAAGAAACGAGCTGGAGGTAGATCTCTGTCTTCGGCCGGGTCCTCCCTTTGGAACTGCCTCCCTGCCACCTTGAAACTTGAGGAGAACCATCTACGGTTCTGGAAGCTACGGTTCTGGAAGCTCCTTCCTCTTCGCGTCTGCCTTCGCCCCGCTTCTCCAATGCTGATCTGCCTGTTTCCCTCAGCACTCTGCACCTGGCCACCTTCTGCCCTTCGGGCCCATGTACCTGCTCACCCTGCCATCCTCCTGCACTGCCTCCGGGCCACCCCTTGCACTGGGGCCTGTGTCTGTACCCATACAGTTCCCCACCCACTCTTCTTCTGCACTTATCAGATACTCCCTATCTGACTAACCTAGCACCTTTGCCTCTTACAGGCTGCATTACCACTGCTAACACTCTATTTAATTATTTATGTACTTACTATTTATTTTGTTTCTCTCCTATGCTCTGCACTTCCCCCTTTCTCCCTTCCCCATGCACTTTACTCCTTTTTCCCTTCCCCATGAACTTGCACATTCTCAATGTCACTGGGCCTAGTAAAATCGTTGTTTTTGTTTCTCCCCTGTTCCCCTCCCTTTGCCTGGTCGCGCTCTGAAACACCTGTGTAAGAGCGCAATATAAATAAAATATCATATCATATCATAAGAAACTGCCCCTACGATTGCTACGAACCCAGACAGGTGGCAAAATGGATGACGGGTCAGCTAAAGCAAGCCTTTACTCAGGATCGTAAAATCAGAGGGTCCTAGACAATGCAGCAGGATCCCCAGTGTATCCCTTATGTAACCCACCATGTGCCTGCTTCTGCCGTTTGCTGTAAACAACTCAGCAACAACTCCACAGGAATCACTGGGGGTCTGGACAAACGCAGAGCCCCAAGAACAGCGTCTCCTCGCCGGATCGACACTTGGTGCATTGCGTGAAGCCAGTTTCCACCTTTCTGAAACCACACCAGCCAGAGAGGTTGCAGACAAATTGACTGCACAGGATTTACATTTGTGACTACTGCTGCTGCCTATCGGGCTCAGTCGGCCTACAATATTAATGCTGGCGGATTCTTGCAGCTCTCACCCAGTGCCTGCCGCAAAGAATTCAGGTTCATACATGCTGCAGACTCTTACAGGCTGCAGACCCCGCAGGCAGCTCCACTGCCATCCAGACCAAACCACCCAACTCAGCAGAGAGGAGGCACATTACGGAACAGCAATCAACCAACACACATGTCTCAGGCCATAACAAAGTCTGCAGTGAGCCATATAGGCAGAGAGCAGAGAGCAGCTGCAAAGTGGACACAGTGTCTTCTGGCCAGCACAGCACACCGCCAGTGGCAACACATTGTGCTGAACATGCTGCACCATCTGGTGTCTCCCCCACTCCGGCTACCAAGAGCAGTACAGGATCCTCTTGATCAAGCAGCAACGGATAGGGTCTTACACGGTGCATTTTGGTGCCACTCGTCCCACGGGGCTCCCAGTGATGGCCACCTTGTCAGTCTGTAAACGATGAGTTACTGCAGAAATGGACATCAGGAGCTGCTAAATCATCGACTGATAGTTTGCGACGGCACAGGACTTTTTCCTGCTATGATCACTAGGATCACTCAATGACAGCCACTCAAGGAAGGCTTATAGCGGTAAGAGTATAGCCCAAAGGTACGGAGTTGTGTTAACTTGCCACCATCAAGCCATCATCTTGGCATTGATTCACACCTGTGCAAGTCTTTTCAGATTCAGGCATGTGGCAACAGAAAGATGTAACACAGCAACGTAAGGTTGCTGGGAAGTGCAGTTCAGGAGGCGAACGAACTATATGTGCCTGGGGTCAGAAGATCCGGGGGAAGGACTAAATTGAATTATTTATTCTTTTGCAAGCTAATTGAAGAGGCTATGAAAGATTAAATTGATAGGCAGCTAAACTGGGTTTTAAGGAATTATGTAGTGTGACACTGACTCCGTTTTAAATCTTACTTTGATTTGAGTATGTGCTGTTTTATTATTTAATCTTGCTAATGAATTGTGTGCATGATATGAATTTCATGTTGTACCCAATAAATTAACATTAGTCAAGTGTGGAGTACATGGATTTGTATTTTTATACAAGCTGGATCGCTTGATACATATTGAGTTTTAAGAAGTTCTTTGTTTTATGTGATTTGATTTGTGAATCCGAAATAAACTTGAAATTAATTGAATTAAAATGAATAAAGTGAATGTAAAATAACATGTCTACAATATCGGAGATCAACACCAGCTAAAACAGTGCTAATTAGAAGAGTGAAATACTGTGCAAAACATAAAGCAAGCATTTTAAAAAGTTAGAATGAAAATATGTTGTTTTCTTTTTTTTTTATTGAATGTGTTACAGCCAACGAAATTGACTTTAAAAAAGAAGCAATTTAAAACCAAACATTAAATAAACAAAAAGTAAAAACAAACAAGGCACAAATCCGTCGTCCTATAAATCAAGCACACTGATAGAGATTTTAACAAGACCAGTCGAGACAAGATTAAGACCGGCAGTTTAACTGACACAACTTATACCGCTTTACACCTACTATCCAAGGGGGTGGATGTCCTACAGTAAATCCACAAAGGACACTGGATTACATAGTAATTCCAACTCATCATCCATACAGGCGATCACAAACACAGACAGATCTTCATCCAAGCGTTTCCCCCCTGCAAACGTATACAGTCTGTCTCCCCCATTGTTCACTGTGACTTCTGAGTCATAGGATCTAACATGGTACGTCTTTTCGTTCATCAGATAGCCATCCAAGACATTATGATCGCTAGAACCGAACATTTTAACCTACAAATCTGTACAGGCATTAAACAAGACCTTTGATAGAAATAGGTAGTGAATTGTAGACCCTTGTTTACACTTAGACCATTTAAGCGATGGAGATACATCACCCTTGATATTGCCATTGGCCATCAGCATGTCCCAATCTGACAGGAACTTTGTCCATAAATTACCATTCCCTGATGGCAGTTTATGATGGCTCGTAGTGTCAAGTGTTTGGATGCACTGAGCATTCAGATCTCCTGTGAGAAAGATATTTTCCAACTTGTGTGTCGTTTTGATCTCCATTAGAATGTCCGCCAGGTGTTCGAGAAAAACAAGGAGTGATGAGACTGAGGCTCCTAGTACACGTTGATCCCTGCAATGCTGTGCCAGGAACCTCCATTTCTTAGTCTGGCTTTTACAGCTAAATTCCCTTGGATTGTATTACTGACCACTTCTATGGCATTAAAGATGGAATTTCTTAAGGTCAGAAGTAAGATCTATTCAAGGGGTGAGACGTGTTTCTCCAAGTTATTCTTTTAGCCCATACTTTGGAGACTGCAAACGGAAAAGGGTCGGAACGGCTATCATTTCGGAATTTGTTTATGGCGATACCTACCCCTTCTTTTGCTGCCCTCTCTTCATTGGAATAAATTGAGCTTGAGTTTTTGGCAGCGTTCGGTGGCATTGTTTCCTCAATTTTCACTTTTTCCCTTTGGGCGGACATATCTGCTCTCTTATTTAACTCAGCCCAATTTCTCGCATTTGACCATTCTTTAGCCGAATTAGAGCCAGTGACTGCAGGTCTTGATATTGAGGGAATGGTGATGTACCAAACAAATTGTGCCGTAGCACCCTTCTTCTTAGTCTTTACCTTCTGATTCTTGTTTTTTGTTCTGCATTCGAATTATGTTGGGTACCCTTTGGATTCACCATCTAACATTCTCCTCTTTTTCTTTTTCTTTGTTTTGCCATTGGTTTTGAGAGCCTTAGAATTTGACTCTACCTTCCCCTATGGGGTTCCCGAGACTGAGTCAAGGCTCCCCTATTCACATACAGGAAGGTCCTCACACGATTGAGCCAGGCAGATGAACTCTTCCATCATTGAAGTTGATAAGGGTGAATCATTTAGGTCTATTTGCCCATTCATCATGATTTCATTCTCACATTCTACCTCTCTTCTGGGCTTCATTTTAGAGGACTCTTGGAGGGATAGTATCTGTGTGCTCAAGGCATCTGATGACTCCTGGGCCTTTACCCATTTGCTTTGTAAGTCTTCTATTGCCGCTGTCAGTGTTTTTATGTCTTTCTTTAGATCCGGGCAATATGATCTCCTAGGGATAGAGTTACTGCTGATTTTAGTCCTACTAGTGAGCTTTCACATTCGCTAACTTCTCTCGCCAATTCGAGGAAGAGGCGTGAGTGGGTCTGCACATCGCCCTGTAACTATTCAAAGACGTTGACTAGAGAGTTCAGCAAAAAACTCAGAGCTATTAATGTAGCCTCATTAGAGTCTTTCTTTAGCCCTATAGGGATCTTTCAGTGATCAAGGCCTAATGGACCCTCATTATGTTGTGCAGGGTCTCCTTCATATAGTTCTGGTTGCCCTAGTACTGGGCTTAGGGCAGGACCTTGTGTGAATGTTGCCTGGGTAGCAGGTAGGCTGATGGTTAATGAGCCTACTAGGTTTGCTGGGTCGATGTTACTATCCAAAAAAGGGTCACTTAAGTCAAGAGGGGTGATTAGGTCTTCCAGTCTGATCTGTTCCTCATCTCTCACACTGCAGTATTTCCTTCTCGGGAAAAGATCTTTAGCAGCTCTCTTCATAGAACTAGTTGTTAGAGTGAAGTCCATGGCCTTCTGTGCCACTCTAGTACTTTCCGACTCATTTTACTTGACTGAGTCATTGTTGCTGTGCAGGACTGTGACCATAGGTCGTTAATCATAGGATGCTGATCTGGGGGATTGTTTTTAGTAACTTTAACCATCACTTTTTCAGGCTGTCTCCTGATTGCACTTATTAAAATGGCGCCATGCAATTCTGGGTCCTGCAAATCATCTTCCAGCAGGCCACTCCTTAGATTATAAGTGCATGATATTACTTTGTGGTTAAAGATGTTAAATAAAATAATGACCCGCAGTCACCGATTTGAAGGTTGACCGAGTTAAAGCAGCACAGAGTGGAGGGAGGCTGAAAGGCTCTTACGGCCCACAGTCAGCGCCCCAGAAGTTATCTTTGAGTTCCTTAGAGCTTCATCTGTATTCTGGTGCTAATTCATTGAAGATCACCCGATATCTAGGCAGCAGGGCGAGGAGCGGGGAGAAAGGACTGGAAATTGAATGCTCTTGCTGACACTGCACCCCCTTTAGAGGGGTAACGCGCTATGCACGCTTACCTTCAGCCTCTTCAGCGCCTCCTCAGACCAGATCAAGTTATAAAGTGAGAGGCAGCCACCGAGCCACTCAAGCTGCTCAGACTGCTTTTATTGCCTCTCTACAAAAAAACAAGAGTATAGCTGAGTAAGAGTCAAGCTCCTCTTGGGCGTGTCTTTTGACGCTGTCGGTGCACAAAAGTGATGCGCACAAGCATATTAGTCGTGCCTACAACAATAAAGGCCAACCTAGAAAAAGATATCTTCTCAAAACGTTGAAAAAAACATAGGGAAAACCTTCGCTGCATTGCGGAAAAAACCCACCAACATCCTACAGTCCCAGCACCTGCTATTTGTAAGGCCAGCCTAGAACATCTCGAACATAGCCAAGTAAGAAGGGTTTTGCTGTGACTCCATAAGTGTCTGGTAATTTTGCTGCTTTTAGACGGCCATTTCATCATTATGAATCTGTATCTGGTAAATCCTCATTTCTCCATTCTGAGTTCTGTTGCCCTTGGAGAATCGTGTGCAGAGAATTGTCGTTGCAAAGGAACAATGTTTCTGCTCATTGTGTGCAATGCATGCGTGGGGCCTAATCTAAAAGACCTTGATGAGTGCTGCTGCTGTTCCCATGATGCAGTGCATCTTTCCGCCCACCTGCGCTCTTGCTTTGTGTAAGCATTCTGAACATTACAGATGAATAGGCTTCCAGTCATCTCAAGTTCAAATAGCCGAGCAGCTGGGGTTTTCTCCTTCTCACTTGTTACCAGTAGCGTTGATTCCGAATTCACAAAATCCCTCACGCCCTTGGAGAAGCTTTATTGTGGAAATTAGGATGACAGGTTTGCTTTTGCTCAGCTGAACAATTACTATATAAACACATGTAATGTTCTTGATTTAGCCACAGTAAACGATAGAACATGAAATGATAAGCCTCTGTTTTTTACAAAGAGGCATATGATTTCAGAAATTAATTATAGCACACTAGTATTTCCAGCACCAAAGACTCACACACATATCAAGGCCATTACATCCCGGGAGGATAGCTCGTGCGGCCTTGGAAGCAAGATGACACGAAGCAACACAGGTTTGATCCCTGGGTCCGCACTTAGGAAACTCTGGGTATTTAAGCGCGTGATAAATAGCAACTATGACATACATACTCCTGTACCAGCGCCTCGATGCCCCCTGGCTGTGTGAGCGCTTTAAAAATATAAATAAATTACTTCGTTACAAATCATATTGGCCAACGGAAAATCAAATGTAAATGTATGAATTATCCCTTAATATATGACTTCAGATTCTTAATTAAGACCGATCAGAATACTTGAAATGCTTACATCGATCCCAGAAACACATATCTCTTTAAGATGGGGAGATCTTTTTTAATTTTGACAATAGAATCCTGATGGCAGGACTTGTTCACTATAATAAGCTCTCTACTTAATTTCATAGAAATATTGCATTGGAAAATGCAATAGGTTTCAGCTGTTTTATGACAAGTTTAGTCTCCCTAATAATGTCATCATATGCCTGTAAGTCACTCTCTAAGGTAGTGTCCCACATGTCCACATGCTGATAACATTTCGTACATATGCCTCAATAATATTGTCATAAACCTGGTATTGTCACCATGTGTGAAATGGAATTCTCAATTAAGCTTTTTATTGGATTGTTTTCTGTTCACTAATTAATGGCTCAGTTATATAATCCTACAACAAACATTTCACTTCACGACAAGGTGGCTATATAGTAGGCTACTCTAACAAAATCCGAGTTTTGATACCATGTATTGGACGAACGCAAAATATTATGCTGATTATCCATTAGCTTTTGAATCCCAGGGACTTCTTTGCCAGATGGTGGTCAAATAAGCAACAAAGAAAATCACACACAAAGCTGGGCATGGCTGTCACAAAGAAAAATAAATAAAAGACAAGGGTTTCTCCCACTTTAAACTCCATTTTCTGAAGGTAGAAGTATGCAAGGAATTCAGTCCTGCATTGCCCATGTATTTAAAAGGCAATACAAGTAGGAAGAAACAGGCACATACTCAAACACTGAGAAGCAGTTGTCATTGTTCAGAAATTACATTATAAACACAATGGCCCTCATTACGACCCTGGCGGAAATCGAAAAACGATGGCGGAAATGCAATACCGCCATCGAATAGCGCTCGGTGCGACTATGACCCGTCACCGCAAAGTACGAAGCCATTAGCGACACCGTAGTGAACGCCAACGCTAACTGCACCAAGCACGCGCGCGCGCGCCATGCCAAACCGCAAACACCACCATGGCGCAAGGGTACGCCAATTCCGACCCTAGCGGACATGTACCTAACGCCATCAGGCATGGCGTAATGTACCATTCCGCCATGGCGAGAAGTACGGCATCGCGAATCAACCGTAAACGGCCCCACTGAGTGCCTGTACACCGCTCCCTGCCCACAAAGTACAACTCCCCGTAGGTACAATGAAGTCACAATGCAACCATTGAAATGTACAAGTCACCCATGCATGGCAACGAACAAAAGAAACACAAGAGGGGCCAATGGGAGCTGCAGGGCACAGATGGCACGAATACAGAAGCCATCCCAATGGACATGACCACAGTCCCCCACCAAGAAACGCATGCTAACACAGGCACCTGAGACCAGCAATATTCCGAAAATCACATCATTCCACCAGTCCACCTGGCTGACCGGCATCTGTTACACAAAACCCAATCCCCCGCCCCTGAGCATGACAACATTCAAACAGTCATATTGGCAGCCCCCATCCCTGACCTCACTGGGCTTCGTAGGCAAACGCGCCCAGCACAGTACCACGCAACTAAACCCCGAAGTTGGAACCCAATGCAGATCTCCTCACAACACATCGCCCCCCAAATCGGCATATGCCACATCACTTGCAAAGAAAAACGCTACACGGGCCAAATCAGAATAGAAATTTAATGCACATCAAAGTCACCAAGCCCATACAGCCATCAGGCCATGAACTCCAAAACACTAATCACCATCGTGGGCTGCATCCGCAAGAAATGACCAGCCACTACCTGTGTGTCGCCCTGTTCCCCCATGGTACACAGAGCCACATTCACGTACGAAAAGGCAACATGGAAGCGCACAGAACCGCAGGGCCGTCCCAATGGGGAGGCACTAGTCCAGCTGAAAGGCCGAAATGTTGCTCCGAGCCACCAGTACTGCGTAAGGGCATGTGGGCCATTGGCGATCGTCCCATAAGATCGTAATGCTGCTCCACTGATTAACACGAAGCAGCAGGTGTCGGGAGTAAACCCCATCTGCAGGAGTGGCATACAGATGGCAGTGGCAAAAGGGGAGGAGATACCTGTCAACCAAAAGAAAAGAAAAAGAACAGAATGGCCATCAGAACTACATTCAAACAACTCACTTCAATGATCACACGAAATCCACAGCCATATGCATGCTAGCCCACTCAAAAGGATCATCACCACCCCAAAACCACTTGCGACTCATAACCATCTATATCGAGGTGCAAACACCATCACAAACGAGTGTACCTGTGCATGCGTCTGTCAAAACAGATTCCATCAGATGGGAATGTCAACGTGCATGGACACAAGTGTCTGAGTGCGCCTCGAGACAGGGAGGGCTCAACAAGGCCAGATAGACGATGGTCCCACTAAGGCAGCCCTGCATCACATAGCGTAGGGGAGGCGGAAAGATCCCAAGAAGCCCTGTACATGGCAAACTCTGTATCAAATCACCTGCCCATGCATCCATTCATCATTCCCCCATCCCGGGACCAAAACGCCTGATTATTTACTCACATGACATTAGAAACATCCATTGAGTCTGTGCGTTATGCAGCCTGCTAAATCCACAGTGCCCCAGGCCGTAATTCCAGTGTTGTGAAGTAACATGTATCTGGGAACGGCCGGCCTCATCGCCCACGTAGCTATTGCGCATCCCAAACTATTCATATCAATCATTGCTCCCTCGCCATGGGCCCTGTCTCAAGGACACTGAACAATAGAACGTTATATTTGCAGTCAGACCTGTGGGCATCTCCTCGCCGCTAGCTGGAAACCGAAAGCGCCGCCCTTCGAATTCCTCATTTGCAACATCACGTCGAAAAGGCATCTGTGGCCGTTTGAAATCACTAATTATTCAATCGAGTGCGGCTGTGTGTGAAAATGGCAACTGCCTTCACCCACAAATGGGACGCCCCGCCCGTCGTTGCAACTCGGTACAGTGATGCATGAGGGCCCACCGTTACTCGAGTACTACGTTCCACTGACCCTTCACAAGTCTGTTCGCGACTGCACAGATAGTATGGGAAACAATGGGACCACAGCAGAATGAACATATCAACCAATCTTACACGGCCATCGGGTACAAATACATGATTGCAATAGCAAGATACCATTCCCCGAATTGCAGCGTTGTGCGCGGGACGTGCTCGGCCAAAGGGGAGAGCAGTTTGCACAGGTGGAATTAATCACCACAGGTGGAGGCCATACAGCCTGAAAACACATAAATTGCACAGCCAGCCTCCTCCCACAACCACACCGAAATGCTACCGGCAGGACTCGCGATGTTGGCCCTGGGGGACCTGATAGCACTGCAAGTGCTCCGACTCCAAGAAGAAGACGAACACCATCTACAACCAGCCGCACGGAGGAGACGCAGGAGGAGGAGGAGGCCAAGGCAGGGCCAGCAAGGGCCGCCAGCACAGCCACTACCACCACGCAGGCAGCCCGCAATCCCACGCCTCCGAGCACATCCATTCAACCTCACTGATGAGCAGATCCACACCCTCTACCGTTTGGACCGGGACACCATAGCCGCCATTGTGGACATGACACAGGCTGACCTTGTCAGCATGATTGATAGCCCAACCGCCATCCCACCCCTACTGAAGGTGGTGTCTGTACTCCACTTCCTGGCCACAGGCACCTACCAGCACACAGTCGGACAGTTGCACGGCATTTCTCAGCCACTGTTCTCACGGACACTATTGCAAGTGCTCGATGCCCTCCGGCAGCACGCAGACGACTACATCTCTCTACCACGCTCGGAGCAGGAAATTACCAACACAAAAGTGGGATTCCATGCACTAGCCGGCATACCGGGTTGCATTGGTGCCATCGACTGCACCCATGTTGAATTGGTCGTCCCACATACCATGGAGGCCCAGTACCGCAACCGGAAACAATTTCATTCCCTGAATGTACAAATGGTGTGTGACTCCAACAGGATCATTACACATTGTTGTGCCCGATTCCCTGGATCAACCCATGATTCTATGGTCTTGAGGAACTCTACAATACCACGCTACATGGAGCGACACGCAGGGAACAGATCCTGGCTACTCGGTGAGTCTCATTACATGCATGATGATGTGGGGTATGTGAATTGGCAATGACCTGGCAGGAAGGGGGGGGGTGTGCGTACGTATCAATGGCATTCCACATCATACGTTTCTCGTCCACATACAGGTGATGCTGGATATCCACTGAAGAGATGGCTCCTCACACCAGTCCGGAACCCACGGGACCAGCATGAGGAGGACTACAACCATGCCCACTCACGTACCCGTGTAGTCATAGAACAGGCATTCGGCCTACTGAAGACTCGTTTCCGCTGCCTCAGCAGGTCTGGCGGGGCACTCCTGTACCGCCATGAGAAGGTTGCAAAGATGGTGATGGCATGTGTCATGCTCCACAACATGTGCGTACGTAGAAATGTGCCCATGCCCCCTGACGCAGAACTGCAAGCACCTGATGATGGTCATGATGAGGGTGGGGATGTGGCAGCACCTCATGGAGTCTGCGAGGCACCGGAGGCCCGTGACATTCGTCAGCATCTCATTGATGTATGCTTCTAGCACTCACGCCTGGTGGCTGATACATGGACACGGGACTCGTGGCACTGCGTGTGTCTGGGACATGCACAATATGGACTGTACGCCTATGATGGCCTAGTACACAAAGATCAATGTCCACACATCTCATTGGTTGATCGTGCACTTTTTATGGCATATGTGATATCATGTTGAACACCCTATCGACCCGCCACCCAAGTGAGCCCAACACACCCCCTCCACCCTCCTACCTCCCCCCCGAACACCAGTGTCCAAAGATGCTCATTGTCAGTGGGCTGTCGCTATTGCAAGCCCCCTCTGCGGGTATCAGGGGCACCCCTGCCTGTGGAGCGCAGGTTCCTTCCAGATCTACGTTGGGGGCTGCCCTGGACGGAACTTGCAACGGATGATGTGTCTGCCTGCTCACGTCCATGCATGTCCCTAAGGGTTTGCGAGAGCTCAGTGAGCACACGGCGCACTGCGGCAAGTTCGGCACATACGTCTTTGGACGTCGCATGCAGTTCCCCCCTCAGGCTCTCGGTGCTTCTCTCCATTTGGACTCTCAGGCTCTCGGTGCTACTCTCCATTTGGACTCTCAGGCTCTCGGTGCTACTCTCCTACCTCCCCCCCGAACACCAGTGTCCAAAGATGCTCATTGTCAGTGGGCTGTCGCTATTGCAAGCCCCCTCTGCGGGTATCAGGGGCACCCCTGCCTGTGGAGCGCAGGTTCCTTCCAGATCTACGTTGGGGGCTGCCCTGGACGGAACTTGCAACGGATGATGTGTCTGCCTGCTCACGTCCATGCATGTCCCTAAGGGTTTGCGAGAGCTCAGTGAGCACACGGCGCACTGCGGCAAGTTCGGCACATACGTCTTTGGACGTCGCATGCAGTTCCCCCCTCAGGCTCTCGGTGCTTCTCTCCATTTGGACTCTCAGGCTCTCGGTGCTACTCTCCATTTGGACTCTCAGGCTCTCGGTGCTACTCTCCATTTGGACTCTCAGGCTCTCGGTGCTACTCTCCATTTGTGCCCTTAGCGTCTCTGTACCTCTCTCCATTTCTGCCCTAAGTGTCTCAGTTGATGTTTCTATGTCTGCCTTAGTGCCCCCACATTCATCGGCATGGTCCTTGAGGAGTGTGGCCATTTGCTGCTGTTGGACGATTAACTTGTCGAGGGACTGTTGCCTCTGCTGGGCCATGGCCATTTGCGGGGGTGTCACAGAGGGGCTGTTGTCCTCATGTTGCCTTGCCACAGGGCTTGTGGGGGATGGCCAGTCGTCGTCTTGTGGCTGCACCTGCGTGGTATCCTCATGTTGTACGGGATGGGACAGACAGGGGGATTGGGACAGGTCATGGATGGATCTGACTTCGACATCCCCGTTTTCTGTGTCCGAGCATGCTGCCATCAATGGGGTGTCACCTATGGTGCTGCTGCCACCAGAGGCAGTGCCTTCTGTGGCATCCATTGGGGGGACCTGTGGTGGTGGTGTTGTGGCCATGCTGGCTGCTGGGGTGCCTGTTGATGTTCCCTCCTCTGTGCTGCCACCTGATTTGTGCTGCTGCCGTGTCTTGATGCGTGCAGCTGAGGTGGAGGGTCTCTGGCCGTTGGTCTTGGCCCTCTTTGCAGGTGTGCTGGTAGGGGTGTCCTGTAGCTCGTCGTTTGGATCGGACCCTGTGGTGGAGTAAAGGAGGGCGAGGGTTATTGATGGGTCTGTGGGAATTGGAATGGCATTGTATCACATGCTTTGGGGTGGTACCTGAGGGTGATTTGGGTCGGGGCCTTGGAGGTGCTTTCATTTGTGTGTGGAGTGAGGGTGCAGTTGTTTGGCAGCCTGCAGTTTGGGTGTGCCTGCTGCACGTGTAGTGCGTGTATTAGGGGTTTTTAATTATTTATGTATTTATTGTGGGTTTTAACGTGCGCTATCAGGCCGATGTGTGTGGACGTTCTCCTGGACATGTGTTTCTGTTGCACTATGTGGACGCATGGTACTTCACATGGATGGACTGTGTGGATTTGGCATTGTTTTATCTGGGCCACCTACCTGAATCTTCGGATGTCTGCACTCCTTTCTCCATCCCTCCGACTCCCTCTATGCTCTCCATTCCGATGGTGGAGGCACAGATTTCTTCCCAGGGGGTCAACTTGATGGGTGATTCAGGACCTCCCCCGGTGGCTGTGGCAATGTTGCGGTTGGCAGACAGTATGCTGCGGACGCGTATCCGCAGGTCGTCCCATCGCTTGCGGCATTGCTGTGGGGTGCGGGGTGCGGTCCCCACCGCACTTACCCGCTGTGCCACAAGAGCCCATATGGTCTTCTTGTTTGCAAGTGCCGTTCTGGTCATTTGCGTGGAGAAGACGACGGCAGCATTCTCCTGGAGGGTCTCTGTTAGCACGGTGAGTTCCTCACGGGAGAAGTGGACCTGCCGCTTGCGGTCGCACGCTTTCTTCGCTACTTTTCCCATTTTTCTTGGTTTCGCTAGGGTGGGTGACGGGTTGGGGTGTGTTTCAGGGTAGTGATTTTAGTGGTTGTGTGGTTTTAGTGTTTTTATAGGTGTACGCCGGGATGTTTCCCGTTCCGGGCCCATGTTTTAACTTCCGTTTCCGTATATTTCCGGTCACCGTACTTTCCGGTAGGCGCACACTGCGGTGACCGCTAAGAGGGGTGGCGGTATTGCACCTAGGGCGCCGTACGGCGGCGGTGTGGGCCGTTTTGGGGTCATTTCCGCCATCGCGGACTTTGCACTTCCGCCGTGGCGTGGTGCTCGTGCCCGATGGGTCGGAATGGGCCGCACTTTGCTCCTTCGTGCAATGGCGGAAACGCTATTTACGCTGTGGCGCTCCGGTCAGTCACTTTCCGCCAGGGTCGTAATGAGGGCCAATGTAAATTAGCCTCTTCCTGGCACTCACAGGAGAATATTTGGTTTCAGTGATAATAATGTTCAACCGTACTAAGACAAGCACCCTGCATCAGTGGGTTGGGACTAATACATTGTCGAGGTTAGTGTGTGCAGCCTTGAGGTTGTGTTTGGGTCGACACAGTAGGTCATCCAGAGTTACAGAGATGGAGAGGCCATGCTAGACCCCTATTTTGAGAGTGAAGCTGGCTAATGTGGGGTCCCATTGATATAATCGTCTCGGGAGTATAGCTCAGGGGCAATGTGCTCGCCTCGGAAGCAAGACGACATATAGCACCATAGGTTTGATCCCCGGATCTGCACTTAGAAACCTTTGGGTATTAAGCGCGTTATAAATAACCTATCATATCATATAAAAGCCAGTACAAAACAGTGATTTCCGACATAAGGCCTAGTGAACTGAAAAGAAAATGGGCCTAGTGCAATTCTACTCAAATGGACAGGTGCCCAAGTGAAAGGGAATCTACCTGAGAGCTTAAAACACCCGGATATGCCCAATGATTGGGAAATTACCTGTTCTGCTGCAGATGCTGACTTCATGTAAACTGGGAAAAGACAGTTTTTGACAGATTCAAAACAACAGCAGTACACATGAAAAAAGATCCACTGAAAGGCTACTCATGTGAAACATAAGGACGAATTTTGCCTTACATTTAGAGTGTGAAGCTAAGTGATATATTTCGGAGAAAGACACTTTTCACAAACAAACTGACATTTACATCGAAAGGTTTACTTGTGGGAGAAGTGAACAAGAACTTTGCATGTGACGGTGGCCTATGTGTGAGTAATACTAAAAGTGAACATATATCTGTCCAAACTGTATGTAAAGAAAAGTCCAGATACAATGGTAATTGTTTCATTTAAGCACATCTTGTCGATTTAAAGCTGTATTTTCTAAAGTATGGATGCAGCTGGTGTTTTCCCCACTGAACTGAAATGTATGTGCCTTTGAAACATTGCACTCAGGAACTGTGGGCTGGGGCCCCCAGGAAAAGCAGGCCTGGTTCCGATAGAAATACAAAGCAATAACATGGAATTAGATCAAAATGTGGGAGTTGCAGATAACACGGCCAGCATAAATGACCAGTAAGATCAGGTCTCCCCATTAACGGTGCATTAGTGGGCAACAGAAATGACATTTTTAGGGCTGTATCGACCTCAAGAAATGGCTTCAGAGCCACTAATGGATTTTCAAACATTTTATAAGAAACAGACAATGATGATAAGCAGATGTTTGTGTCAGGTAACAAAAATGTTTGGGACTATTGTGGATCTGAGGGGCACAAGTGATGCCTTGCCATTTAATTAACATTGGGCCACCATTTCTTTAATTTGAATAGAATCGTATGTCCCAGTGAGCTCATCACAGACTCATATTAATGAGGATAAGAAGCCTGTCGGTACCATGTAAATATGAATCCGATGTGATGTATACAAGGTGAGTCATGAAGACAATTATGATTCTGACCTTCTCATAATTCAGGGGGAATGGAAAGTTGGTCCGGTGATAGGTTGTGTAAGTAAGGTTTGAATCTTGAATAGTCAGATTTGTAACTATTTCGGCTCAGGAGTAAATCGATAAAAATGGTAGCTCCTCCCAGGAAGGGTGTGCTGAGATATGATTAGTATTTTCTGACTCACCTTCAAATATGCAACTTAAATATACATGTGCCTGCAATTAACTGAAAGGGTAAGGTAGCTGCCATGTTGTGAGTTTTGAGGGCACTAAAACCCACTTGTAATTTTGGGATGATGAATCATTCTGCTCACTCAGCCTCCATCATCCACACATCCCAACTCCTTGTCCTATCAGCAGGCAGTGGGCAAATTGGGGTGGCAGAGGGAGCGATCTGGCCAATCCGTGGGTTGGGAATTATGATAATAATGGAGTGTCACCAGCCCTATAAGAAATCAGTTTTCTATCTGAGTGTGATTTTTTCTTTGGACTTTTGACTTTTCCCTTGACTTTTCCACTCTATTGCTGGAGGTAGTCTACTTCTGAACTCTTACTAGGAACAACTAGCAGAGAGACAGCGAGAGATACCAAATCCCTAAACATTGCATGGGAGACAGATATTGGGAAATCTAGAAACTAACTGGGCCTGCCATTTGAGGAGCCAGAGGAAGTCTGGGTACTAGGGATTACCCTTGACCAAATCCTTTGACCAGATCTCTGCTGTCTTTAGAGGAGCCCTGCTGTTTCCCTGGATGCCCCAGTATTAGGAAAGATTCTCTTAACTGCACCTTTCCTTCCATGGAACCCCTAAACTTGTTGCTTTTATTTTTGAATCTGACCTGTACTTGTTTCAGTACAGTGAAGCCTTAAGCTTCCCTTTACTGGCCTTTGCTTATGTTATGGGGAAACTGATATGTCCTTCAGGCTATCAGTACTGGGAAACAGTGTTTCCCTTAGTTTTATGACTATGTTGCTACTTGTGAGTTACTTTTGTATCACTTGTGGTAATTTTTTATCATTGCCCAAAGCAGCTTACACTGCTGTGCAATGGGGTGCATTTTTGTTTTGCCATAGACTAACACTCAAATGATGTTTGGTTACTCTAGATGTGTTTAAAAGATGGGCTGGTGGCAGCAGTGACTTTTCCCCACTTTTTGGGGAATTTCGTTTTAGTTTACTGTGTTTACCACGTTTTGCTACTAACTGTGGCTACCGGTCAAACATGGCCGTGCCACAAGGATTTCACCTGTTCTTTTTGCATCTTATTGTTTATCCTTCTTCCTGGCCTCAAAGGCCAGGAAGATCCTTATAAGAACTTCCAGTGCCCAGGAAACCAGCCGCTGTTGGCAGGCTACTGGAGGGCTTTGTGTGTTTGCAGGCAGGATGTGGGCTGGGTCAGTCTGACCCTAATCCACATCCTGGTTTATGTGTCTCTGAGTGGTATGCATGAGTGTTCCTGCCAGTGGTCCTGATTGGACCACTATGGGGTCTGTGTGTGTGGTCTAGTTCTGCTATTGACTAGTGGTAGTTTCAGCTCCTACCTTGCTTTTAGGATAGGAAGGGGACCCCTGCATGGATTCTTTAGAGATTCTGGAGAAACCTGAACGAGCCAAGTATCCTGTCCAGCTGAGAGACCTGCAAGGAACTTGAAACCTGACTGAAGAATGCCTGGCAACCAACTTCTGCTGCAGCCCTGGTGGGGCTCTGTCTGTCTCATAATCTTTAGTAGCCCTGCAAAGGTGCTACGAGCCTTGGAGTGCAGGGATCATACATTCCCAACGTCTGCTCAGTGCCCAGCACAAAAACTGCCTTCAGAAGTGCTCTGGAACTGTCCTGTGGCTTACCAGCTTTGTTTTTGAGTTACCATGCTAACTTTGTTGCCATTCTGAGAAAGACTGGAAAGTCTGACAAAAGCTACTGAGTCCTGTTGCATCGCTGTGCGTGGCGTGCACCATCCGAAACCTGCTTACCTGACATGATTCCAGTCCTGAGAGGGGTGCTGCATCATTTGTTTTTGCATTCCTTGATCGAGAGTCCTTGCACCAGCAAAAGATCCCAACGGAAGTGAAGCTCGAATCTGCAACCCCTGAAAAGCGAGCACCACAGATTTTGTCTGGAAAAGCAATGTAGGACACCCCTCGTTTGTGCTACCAAGACTGGGAAAGATTTGGAGTAAGGAGGTAAGTTACAAAGCTTTTAACCTACAATGGGCTTATAATAATCCTATTTCTCACACTATTGGCTTTCGCATTGCTTACCTTTGCAAGACTTCTGACTGTTGGGGATACGTTTGGGCATTAGTCTACACTGAACCCTAACTATAAGAACCCTTCACTGGACCCCAGCGACCCTACCTGCAATTTTTCCTGCATCCTATGTTCTGTGGAACTGTATCCTGAACTATAGGGCACAAGGCCCCTGGCAACTTAGGCCTGGACAATTGTAGCTAGGAATCATCTCTGCGGAGCTTTTGGTATATAATACTTACCTATTCATTTCTTTGCAGGATTATTTGATTTGTATTGTGCATTTGAACCTGTGAATTAATGTATATATGTATTTAGTTTGATAGTATTGTGTGATAAGTCTACCTGCTTGTATTCATTTTCTTATAGAGTGTTTTGGCATTACTAAATAACTGTCTTTGTATACATCCTGTCTAATTGCAATTTGTGATTCCCATTGTGTGACCTCATTGTGGACTCTTTAAAAGCTCACCCCTCTAAAGAACCGCCTGTCACTGTTACCTAAACTGGTTTGGCTACAGCTTCCCAGAGTTGTCCCTGTCACAATATAGGTTGGCATTCTACACATCTGTCCACCAGGCCAGAGTATAGAAAATCAGTCCTAACACCCAGAACCAAGGCCTCCCATGTAAGTAGATGTATCCAAATGCCAAAAGAAGTGTGAGGGGGAATCTGCCAGTTTAATCTCCATCTCGCATAATAGGGAGGGGTGGAACTGGGAAGACCCTTGGCACATTTTATTAACTGTAACTCAAATTATCTCTCTGCTATAGAAAATCACCCTATCCATTTAAATTGAATTGTGTCAGGGACTGTTTGCTTAATCCTTTCTATTAGTTTGTGGGGAGGGTGTGAAACTGTGTAGATTCTTAGTGCATTGAATTAAAGTTCAATCAATTAATTCCCATATAGAAAATAACAGGATGAGTGTTGTTGGAGTTCAAAACTAACAAAGTTCATGCCCAGTGTGATAGAGCCGGTATAGACAGTAAAGAATTTGGGTGACTATACTTTTCGGAAACACCTGCCTTCTGTACTGTATGGGGATGCCAATAATCCCAAAATAAGTAACCCTAAAACACTGCCATTCAAGGCAATCTAGAGTGTGCAAAACGAAATTTACCATTTATTTACTTGCCTTCTAAATCAAAACCCAAGGCCCTTTATTAATTGCAAATACAAAGCTCCAAATGATTTTCCCATTGAGTTCCTTTCCTGACTTTGCCTTTCAAATAAAAAGGCCAAAATAAGTTTTTTCATTGTGTCTATTTCCCAAACCCAGCCTTTTTAATAAAAAGCCAAACAATGTTGCTACGGTATTCCCACTCCCTGTACATTGCCTTCAAATTAAGGGGTCATATACAACTGATGCCTGGGGGTAGGGGTTGCTGGGAGAGAAGAGCATTGTGATAACCCAAGCAATCACTGGGGGCTGTTTCAAATGTCCTAATTGTTAATGTGCAAGAAATCCTCCGTGTCTTTAAATTCAGCCTGTATGTTGTAGTATCAGTCAGTCCATTAGAAATATAAGTCAGTCAATTGTGCAAGTAATTGTGATATTTTGTAGTGCCATGGCGATGGTGGCTGAGGTTTTGGTTGTTCTATTATTCTTTGTCAAACCTTAAATAAATATATATTCTTATTATATACCGGCCTGGTTCATAGCTCAATGGTGGTAAGGAGGGTATTGGTTGGATGGTGCGAGATAGGTTGGAATCCTGTAGTAATATATAGCGCTTTATAATATTTATAGCGCTTTAAAATATAGTGCTTCACTAAATGTGATGATTTTTTTTTGTTGCCAGCAATAATGTGGCACACACATATAGTCATTTTTATGTTGCCAGTATAACATGTGAATATGTGGCTGGAGGCATGCAAGGTATGGAATTCATAATGCAGCCAAAGCCCAATGTGAAGCTACAGAGAGTAAAGTGCACACATTTTTTTTTTCTCTTGAATAACTCATACATAGAACTACATTATATATATAACTGGCTAACTTTAATTAACAATTACTAATCACTGATGCTAACTCCTTAACATTATGATGTAGTCCCATGGACAAAATGAGGTGAAAATACATATTTTGAAATTTGTTTTTAAACGTGTACTGTTCTTTTTTTTTCTCTCTTCTTTTCTCTTGCTGTGTTGAATACAGAAAGCAGAAAGGAAGGCAGCAGGAAATCGAAAAAGATAAAGTTATTATAATCTGAAGTTCCCATTGTTTGGGACGTGAGGGTGTTCACAGAATACATTTGCTGCTAATATGATTGGAAGGAAGTGTCTGCAGATGTGTCACGTCACATGTGGGAAGGCTCTGAGTTTTTCTAATGGAAAGATGACAGGGGGAGGTCAGTTCGTGTTGGCTGGGCTCTGGAGATAGATGTTCTTGGTGTAACTGGCACTGGCTTGGACGTTTCGCTGTGCATCCCAGACACCAAGATAACAGGGACAGGTCATGCTGACTGGGCCTGTTGTTTGGAGGCGAGTGAAGGAAGGTCGTGTGGGAGAGAGAGACACAAATATTTCTGGTAAGCAGATAGTTTAAGTGCGGTTCTGTATGCCGTTGTTTGACGAATTACCAATCTAAAAATATCAGGTAGTCAGAGTAGCAAGGGAGACCCTCTGCATCTTTATTCGTCATGTGTGTAATGTTACAAAGCAAGTCATACGTTTAAAAACATCTTTTTGCTCTGTTTCTGTATTCTTTCTTCTTTTCTTTTTGTTACAGATCATGGAAAATGCACATGGTAAGATGGTTATTGTGAATTGTATTTGTTTGCAATACAGATAATATAGAAAAGCAGATGGTGTAGTTTTTTTTGTATATATATATATATATATATATATATATACACAAGGAGGTGAGATGTATTCTCTTTGGTAATGCATTTGTCATTTTGCCCATGCAGATAGTATAATAACCCATGCAGATAGTATAATAACCAAGAATAAGCAGTGATAAACAGGTGTGTGCGTGTGTGCACTCCTTGCATGTTGTTGGAGGGTATCTAATATGATATAGATTGCTGGAGGTCCATGAGCCAGCAATGCCTATGGGCATAGATCACTGGTGTAGATAAGCCCGTGATACCGGCCACAGGCTGTAGGTGGCACTCTATATAAAAGTGTTGGATCCCCTTATGTGTATAGGTCCAAGGCCCTCTATAGATCACTAGGAGGTATTCTAATAGAAAGGAAGGTTTTGTTTATGATGGTCTTATAATATAGGGAAGGAAACTATGCTCACCACTAAATGATCTATCACCACAAAATACCACCAGTAGTGCAAATTACTAGATTCACCAATATAATATAACAAGGTATGGTCACTAGAATGATATAAGGCCAAACCCAATCTAAATGCAAGGATAAGTTATTACCAAACTACCACTCTTCTTTTGGAGGTAAGAAAATACCACCAGACCCCAAATTAACACAAAATATCCAATAGGCCTCACTAAAGTTGAACCTGCAAAACGCTTTGTTGCCCGCCATCTCGCTTGGGGGGGAAAGGAACACCCTGAGTTGAGAGTGACTGCCCAATAAATTGTGATAAATCGCATGCCTCTTGTTCGATAATGGATACCAGTTGTTTGTATCATGTATCACCATACATGATGCCCGTGTCCTTAATCATTCGGGGGTTCAAAGCAATGTGTCCAACAGTTATAAGTGAAAGGTGGTTAAGGTATGTCATCTTCTGGGATTGTCGATGTGGTTGTCTCGAAGGTCCTAGGCTCAAGGGAGGCCATAGTATGCCACAAATCGTCTGTTTATTTTGAGACCAGCATTTTTCAGGTTTAGAATCTTCAACTTCTTTTTGTGGTATTCAAGAAACCACCTCTTAGTACCATCACTGACAGACAGTATGTGGCCATCCTGTGTGAATTGATGACCCACTGCTGTTTCTGTTTTGTGAGCCAAGATGGTTTTTCTATGCAGGTTAATTCTTTCATGTAGTTCTTTGCAAGTCTCACCAACATACTTTCCTCGTGGACATTTCTTGGGTTGCATGTGGTACCGTATTGTATGATTTGCGATTCTGTATTTCTTCTATCTGTAATGGGTTCTGTGGAGTTGTTGCAGCTAATTCGATGCAGAAGTGTCGGCAGTTTTTGCCTCTCTTAACATTGCTTGGGGATCTTCGCTGTCTTATTTCTTCTTGATCTGGTTGAAATGGGTTTCTGGTGACAGACTCTTCGAGATTTTCCAGTTTGTATGCATTTAAATGGGTTTCCTTGAAAATGACCCTCAGCTCAGCATCTCTGTTAAATATTGATTGTACGTCCTCAAACATTCTATTCAGTTGTGTCAGTGCTGGATGATATATGACAACCAAGTGGTTTCACTGTCCCTGTTTATGAGGAGGTCATTTCTGGGTAGTCTCAATACCCAATCAATATCCTTGTCAATGTGCCTGCTTGAGTGGCCCTTTTGCAAGAAGAATGTACAAAGTGTGGCAAGTTGGTTTTGCCTTGTCTTCCTGTTGGAGCATATCCGTTGTTTCGGATGGTCATGCTGTAGATAATAAATCGTTTTGTGCGGCTTGGGTAGTGACTTATCTTGTCTAGGTATTTGTTATTGTCTGTTGGTTTCCTGTATACTGCTGTTTCTAGGTGGCTGTTCTTCGCATTATAAATGGTGGTGCCCAGGAATAATATGCTTGGGACAAGCACGGAAAGTGGTGCTCTCAATGTAAAGGCTGCATGCCAGGCAATATTTACTTACTTTGCATGGTGGAGTGCAAAAGTGGAGTGCAAAAGGCAGCACACACACTTGTACGCCATCTTTTGCCCTGCTAATATGCACGCCATCATGCGAATGACAAACATTTGGTGAAGTGGAGATGGCTATGTCTGAGTGCAAACGTGCCACGTCCCTGCTGTCAAATTATGTTATTGAGCAAAATGAACTCAATTGTGTATTAATCTCTCCCTGGCATTGACAGGTAAATAATTGATTGCACTGATTATATAGGCTCAACCGGACTAGAAGAAGCACCCTACACTAGCTTTGTTGGACTAAAACATTTTCAGAGCTCAGTACGTATTCTTGCAGCCTCCATGCTGTGCTAGGGTCGCACAGTAGGTCCACCATCGTTACTTAGGCATACTTGCATATGTTGGGACCTATACAGAAAAATTCCCTAAACTTGCAATGTGCCATGTCCAAATTCATTCTAGTTCTGCCTCATGTTTGACAGTGACTTACTGATTCACATACAAAGTAGGAAAATATAACAATATGTGACCACTGTTACAATGGCGACATTTCCACGGTTGGTTGGCATGCCCTTTGTTCGATAATGGGTACCAATCATTTTTATCAGACAGCCCATCTTATCATGAATGGTGCCCATGTCTTTTCTCATTCAGGGTTCTGAAATATTGTGTCCAGCAGTTATATGTGTGAGGCGTTTAAGGTATGCCATTTTCTGGTAATTTCGATGTGATTGCCTTGAAAGACCCTGGTAGGCCATTGTGCGCTGTAAATCTTATGTCTATGTTCACACCAGAATTGTTCAGGTTGAGAATCTTCAATTAATTGAGCTCACATGTTCTTCTTCATGTGGTATTCGAGAAGCCACGTTTCAGCGCTGTCACTGATAGGTCCTGCAGTTTGTGCCCATCCTTTGTGAAGTGTTGAGCAACTGGTGCTTCTGTTTTGTGGATCAAGATGGTGTTACCACCATTTGACAAAGAAGTCCCTGGGACTTTAAAATCTAATTAGGCCACCATGGATTTTATTTGATTTTAAAAATGGAGTAACACGGCACACAATACTTTCTCTGCACATTATAGTAGGCAAACATTAAAGCAGGCTGAACCACATCCTCCACTTTTTCTTACCTCAGGTTATTGTGTGGCTCTTGTATCAAAAAATTAGCTCTAGCCATCTAAGGTGACAGGACTGAAAAATCTGAAGACCAAATTTACCAAAGCACATAAAACATATACAAGGTAAAAGAAAAGGTCAAATTATTAATGGGTGAAGTAAAATAATAATGCTATAGTAATAGGTTGGTGTCAGTGGGGAGGATCGAATCCAGCTCCTGCAGCTCCTTATAACACGTGTGAGGAGTGCGATAATATCTAGTCCACCAACACTTGATTGTGCAGGCCTAAGCACACATGAACCTAATGCACATTAATCAGCCTTCCGTCTAATGCTATGTTTATTCATTCATATGAGGATACAACCAGAGGTTACATTTTTAATAGGTTGAGTAAATAATACAAATATTGAGTTACTGTAGTATAATTTAGCGTGTTTTGGAGTGCAGCGCCACTGCATGAGATCACATTATTACTGTGATGTGGTACAGCAAGCCATGTGTTGCCAGGGTAACATATGGACATGTATTTGAAGCTGCTGTGAGATCACCTGGCTGGGCTGCTGGGAGGGGTCGTCCCAGTTGCATTGCTGACCTTCAGAGACTGGAGTTTCCTAGTCACTTGGCACCGGCTTGAGAATTCCGTGTTCTTGCTGTGCACTTCAAACTTCAAACTTCAAACACAAATAAAACCCTGGGCTCATTCATCGAAGGCGGCTAGTCAAGGGAGACCGCGTGTGGGAGAGCTACAAATAGCGGGTAAATATACAAATGGAGTGAGATTGCTGTGACTGCCGGATGAATGATCTACTATTAGACAGGCAGTGTAGCGATAGGGAATTCTCCTATGTTTAACTGCTACGTCATAATGTTGCAAGACAAATGATGTAATCTTTCTTTTTCTTGTTGAAAATGTAAAATGACATTCGTGGTATTATTGCATGTGTTTCTCTTATGTTTATTTCAGAAAGGATTGTCTCACCAGAATGTAACGTATCATTTTGAAATGAAATTGTGATAACACACAGGGCCTCATTACATGGAAGGCGGTAATGGTTAACGGCCACCGTTAATGGTAACGGTGACCGTTAACCATTACCGCCTTACTACGAGGTCCCTTAGCGGGTTGGTGCTTTAACGCCTGCTTTTTGCAGGCGTTAAAAACCAACCCGCTAAGGGACCTCGGAGCTAATTACGGCACCGCAAGGGGAGGGAATGATGTTTAATGTGCCAAGTTTCCTATACAGATGAAGCAATGTCATGAGCCATTATAAATAGTTGTGCGCGTGATTCCACTCAGGGAATGTGTGTGTGGCTTCTGAGTGGAATATAATGCAATAATCTGCTGAGCGTATATGAATCAGCAGAGAGAGGCCTATGGAAACATAGGGCCTCATTACACGGATGGCGGAGAACCATGGTGCTATTAGCGCCATGGTTAATGCTGGTAAAATACCGGCACCGCCTTGGTGGAAAGGGGAATTACCGCCCCATTCCAAGGTTGGCGGGGCGGTAATTCCCCCTTCCACCATTGCCCTTCCCCATTCCCATTTTTGCCCATAGGGCATAATGGGAATGGGGAAGGCGCTAATTACGGTACCGCAAATTGCGGTACCGTAATTAGCTCCCTGGGTCCCTTTGCGGGTTGGTTTTTAACGCCTGCAAAAAGCAGGTGTTAAATTTCCCAACCCACAAAGGGACCTCGTAGTAAGGCGGTAAGGATTTACCGGTACCGGTAAAATACCGGTACCGGTAAACCCTTACCGCCATCTGTGTAATGAGGCCCATAGTCTCACTAATGTAAATACATTAGTGATAATACCACATGTTTTTGTGAATACTCTATGGAAACATAGCTCACTGGTGTAGATAAATCAGTGATAACAGCCGTAGGTGGCAATCTATATGAAAATGTGGGGTTTCTGAATAATGTAGGCCCAAGGCCTCTCTAGTGATCACACGAACAGACCAAGCAAGCAGAAGGGGGTTTTGTATATTAGGGCCACAAATAAAAAAGAAAGCTATGCTCATCACTATACCACAACAAAATGCAGACCAACAAAATGTATTTGTGTACTGAAATAATGCATCATCACTATCACTATACCACCATAAAGCCAACCCAATCTAAATGCAAGGAGTAGTTATTGCTAAATTACCTTTGTTTTTGGCAGTAAGAAAATACTGCTAGGCCCCAAATTTACACAAAATACCCTGCATTACCCTCTTAGCCTATCTCTCATCTGCCTACTAACTAGCTTTTTTCCCTCACCGCTAACCTGCCTCTGTCCCTCGCTTCCTCAGCCTGCACTCCAGCATAAATAAAAATATCAATAGCACTTCAGTCAATATGGTCACATCCTGAGCACAGCTGGCTGGACCGCCTACCTGCGCTTAAAAATGTCCAATGTTCATTGTCCTTAATCTATGTATGTCTACTTAGGTATTGTCCTCAGTGACTGTTCCATTTACTCCCTTCCACAACCTGGTCAGAATGTTCCGCAAACTCAGCCCATTTCCCAAAAATCTGATTTCTTATCGAGTGTACGTTCTTTTGTGATCAAAAGAGCATTCTTCCTCCTGTACATAAATAAATGAATAAATAAAAGTGATAGGACATAATTTAACACCATTAGAATAATGTTTAAAAGGACACTCTTGCTCCCAGAAATCAGCTGGAAGTGCAGAGATAGGATTTTACTACTACTGAATAGAGCTTGTATAATGTATCCCATGTCCCACCACCCCCAACTTCTAGAATACAACTGATGAAGACATGTATGCACAGACACAGCAAATGAGACTGGGATTGTCAAAGCTCTCCGACTGCGTTGATATCTTTCCCTCTGGGGGGGTGGACCGATGAGCAGCAGGTGGTGCATATCCCCGCTGGAGCCGCTGCTGCCAGGGGGTATGGTTAAGGAGTAAGAGGGGAGGGCAGAAGGGAAGCATCTAAACATACTTCAGTTAGGCAACTATTAGAAGCAGACGGGGATATGTGATGGCATTGACAGTGCAACAGTAGTGTGTTGAACACTGCTGACCGCAATACTTTTTACAACTGATGTGCCCCTGAGCAACGTATGTGCCTGAAGAGGGTGCATCTATGTGCATTGTGGTCAGGACAGGGTATGCATATGCCAGTTTAATGACAAGGAGACAACTAGTGGTGAAATGATAGACATCAATTTGCACATGTGTGTCGGCTACATCTCAATGAGATTTTGGAAGTGATAGTGAAGGCATATGCCAATAGAACCTCTATTCCAGGTGAGAAACAAATGTGATCATGCATGTCCAATTATCTCTCCTAAGTGTACTTCTACAATCCATAACAATAGTTGTTCCAGTAACACTATATGTTACTCAAGAAACACCTATGACCAAGAACCTAAAAAGACATATTCCACGAATCAACATCAAGGACAATGACACATACATAAGGCTTCTGCTCTTTTAACTTGAAGCAGGCTATCTTTGAACGAGTGCCAGCAAGTTAAAGACTTTTCTGCAGACACATCCACGGGTACTGAATTTGGGATATATGTCAGACATTCTAAACAGCATTTATGGGCATCAACATTTGTGCCTTATTTCTGTCAATCATAGATCCTAGAATTTCACCATCACATGGACATCACCATTTCTGTACTTCTCCTTTCCCAACAGACTCACTGCTGTCCAATCTATTGTAATGTCGAGACTGGACTATGCCAACTCCCTCTACCTCGGGGTCCAAGCATACCACCTCATTAAACTACAAAGGGCACAAAAAATGCTGCAGCCAAATTGCTTCTAGCACTGGGCCCAAGAGACCACACCTCTCCAGCTCTCAGAACTCTCCACTGGCTTCTGGTTGGACAAAGGATGACTTTCAAAAGCTTATGCATCTCCCACCAAGCAGTGCATAGAACCGGCCAGCTATACCTGCAGGACAATCTAAAACCCTACCACCCGCTGTGCACTCTAAGATCAAGCTCTTCCTTCCTTTTAGTGATACCAAACACCAACTCAGTCAGGTTAGGAGGATCCTCATTCTCAGCCTTGGCCCTGTAAGATTAATTGGCGTGTTTTGGGAACACAGAGCACGGCACCACTGCACAGGATCAATGTATAGCATGTTTTTGAAGTGCAGCACCATTGCATGGGTTTGGTGCATTGCTATGATGCAATTGTTTCAAGATATGTGTTGCCAGTGCAACCTATGGACATGTAAATGAAGACAGGCTACACAGGTAAAAAACAAACCATTTTCTCATTTTAAAAGCACACATTTTTTCACATTCAAAATGCACACCATTTTATCACCTGAAATTCCTCTGTTGCAAGAGACACATTTGAGAATTAATAAACTAACCTCATTAACAAAACTAACCTGATCATAACTTCTTAATAATATAATGTGTTCTCCACTGCAAAATGAGGCAGACTCTGATCACATCCAGATCTTTTTTTTTTCTCTGTGCTGCTTTGTCCACAGTATTTGCAGGAAGCAAAGATTTGAATAAGCAGGAAATCAGTTTTGTTACAGTTGCTTACTGTAAAAGATTTCTATTGTGTGCAGGAGGGGGATAGGACATAGGGGATTCTTATTCGACAAGCATCATATTATAGGCTGTAACCAAGTTTTCCTGTAGAATCTGGGGGAAAGAGAGAGGCAGAAGACTTTTCACACAGCTGGGAGAAAGACCTGGCTGGTGGCTGAGTTCCTGATTGAAAAAGCAGATCCCAGCTGCACTGCTGCAGAGACTGGGAATCCCAGACAATAATCCCCGGTTTGAGTAACGGCTGATGCCTGTTCTAACTGGGGGTGCTTGAAGAGGGAATTGCCACATCCAGAAGGCGACCAGCCGAAGAATTTCACATGCTGAACAGATTAGGTGTCATGATGCCTGCTCCCGAGGAGCCAGGTCAGGCCCAGCGTCCCCGGAAGCAAACTTCATACTCACCAAGCAGGACCCAGCAAACCCCTATAGGGGCTCTTTGGACCTTGTCCTGGCGCCTTTGGTGCCAGGCTCATAAAAGGCATCTGTCCTAGCGCCATAGGCGCCAGGCTCATCATGGCAGAACATATGGTAATGCTTGGGTGAACTCACCTGAGGCAGACCATGCTGCATACTCACCCGAGGCAGACCATGCTGTCTGAAGCTCCAAGCCAACTAAGGCCGGGGAGGAACTATTTTCTTTCAGGAACTCTTTTCTTATTCGGATGGGGCCAGTGGAAGAACACTCACCTGAAGCTCTTCCAAGGCTATTTAAACCACGCCCGGATGGCCACACGTGCTTCGCGTTATTCTGCATCTGCAGCAGGACGCTCACCGAGTCGGCTCCTGCATCCTGGCTCCTGCCACGCCCACCAGCACCTGGAACACCTGCAAGGAGAGAAAGGCAAGCATTAGGACATTACCTACCTTCATCCAGCATCCGGATTCTTCACTCCGTCGATCCTGCAAAAGAAAGTCAAGGGTTAGAAACGCATCTCATCGCTCGCTGCAGCGCCGCTTCCACTTATCTTCACGTGGCGCTGTCTAGCTCTTCAGCGGTCATAGGCGACATCGGCCGCATCCCAGCACTTATGGAAAAGAAAGACAATAGTTAGAAGTGCTCCGCTTCTCACGCTGCCGCGCCGCTTCCACTTACCTTCACGTGGTGCCGGCAACCTTTTCAGCGCCCATAGGCGACATCGGTTGCATTCAAGACCTATGGAGAAAAAGGACAAAACAAGGTGACCAACGAACTAATTGCAAAAGGACAGATTACTCACCTTAAGTCTTACCTGAATTTTGTTGGGACCTCAGTTCCCTTTTCGGGTCGGAGCGGCTGTTCTGGCTTTTCCGTACCCTGGCCCCTATGGGGAAATAAGACACACTCATTAAGGTGTCGGAGCAAACCACTACGGCACACCTTCATTAAAAGTACTCACCTGAGTTTACCTCGGCGAATCCATTCCTCCACACGGATTCCTCACCTAGTCCCTGAAAATTAAACAAAGGCCAAGGGACAAATAAGACTTGATCTTTTGAACTATATACTTACGGCAGCATTTTGGTAAAGGCAAGCAGACATCGAACCCTCGCCAAATCCGAGATCCAGTGAAGTAACTGGAAATCTATGCGCCACTGCGTCAGAAGCAGGATGGAGAGCTCGTCCATACAGAAATTAAGAAGGATTATTCTACGGGCCAGACAGACGAGGTTTGGGGGTTCAGTCCAGTCCATCTTCTAAGCACTACGCTTTACCGTGGAAGAAGTTGTAGCAGTCCAGAACGGGTCGGCGCCTCTGTGGGAATCAGGTGAGCGTTACAGAACGCGAAGCCTACCAATAACTTCTTACCCAGGCGCCATGGAAACTTCTGAGACAGACCAGCTGGCCCAGCTATTAGGGGAATTACGGGCCGAAGTTCATTCCGCTCGCCAGGAGACGAATGCCCTCAGGAGGGAGTTAATTGTGTCAAAGGAACAAACTGATGATCTTGCCCGCCAGCTGTTGCAGAGTCAAGCTGGTCAAACTCCTCTACCAAGTTCAGGGGGTAGTTTCACCCACGTGGCGTCAACTAATCCAGTGCAAATCAATCTACCTGGAAACGTGCCACTGGCCTCGCCTGAACGTTTTGCTGGAGATCCCAAAAGATTTGCAGTATTTATGAATCAATGCCGATTGCATTTCCTCTGCAGACCTGGGGCCTTCCCGAATGACCAAACCAAGGTAGCCTTTGTACTTTCTTATCTCAGCGGCAGCGCAGCTGATTGATCAATCCCATTGGTTACTCAAGACGACCCCATCCTTCAGAACTTTCAAGCCTTCCAGACAAGTATGGAAAGACTTTTTGCGAGGCATTCTCAGGGACAGGCCCTGGACAACAAACTCCTATCTCTACGACAGGGTAATCTGGACCTCTTAGCTTACATTGCGACCTTCAATAGGTTAGTTGTGGAAACAAGATGGCCCGAGGATAAGAGAATTACGCTATTCCATCGAGGTCTACGTGGAGAACTTAAAGATGTCTTGGCCCAGGTCGTAAATCCACCCCAGGACTGCTCGGACTATATTGACTTAGTGGTCCAACTGGATCACAGGCTTCAAAACAGAAAAGCAGATCGGTCCAGGTTTGAAACCCGGGTTTTTGCCAAAGCCCAGGTTCACCCCAAGGGTGTCGATGCTACTGAACCTATGCAGATTGGAGTAGTCAAGGGATCTTTGACCCAAAGGGAGCGTGAAAGAAGACGGCAAATGCAATTGTGCCTCTACTGTGGAACTTCAGGACACTTCTTACGAGACTGCCCTGTAAAACCACCCAAAAAGGCGGTAGGAGCCACGGATAAAGATCTTGTAGAATCTGAGCGGGGAAACGACCACGCCCGACAAGCGTAGAGGTCCGCTTGCCGAGCTTAAAAACCAACTCTTTGACCTCGCACTTCACCATGCCAATGGTCCTCGTAAATCCAAAGCAGCCTGAACGGTTGCATGCAATTAAGGCATACATCGATAGTGGGGCTATAGGAAACTATGTGGATCGTGAATTGGCTTCTAGGATGAACCTCCCTCTTTGCCCTAAAACCAATAAAGATGTCATCACCACTATGGATGGAACCGAAATCTCCTCTGGGCCGGTAACTCACTCCACCACGGAAGTGACATTGCTGGGTCAAGACGGGCATCGGGAGGCAATGGTGTTTGACGTAATCAAGGCTCCACAATTTCAAGTAATTCTAGGAATCCCTTGGTTGGAAACACACAATCCTCAAATTGATTGGCGAGCAAAGAGGATAACCTTTCCAGAGTGTGTACAAACCTGCTATCCACGAAATACAAGCATTGGCCTAGCTACCGTAACTCCTGTCAGTTTGCAAATACCGCCAGAGTACCAAGAGTTTCAAGACGTCTTCCAAAAGGAACAGGCCAATACTCTACCGCTCCACAGGTCATACGATTGCCAGATAGATCTACTACCCGGTGCAACACCCCCTTGCAGCAGGATCTATGCCCTTACCGAGCCCGAGAATCTTCATTTACGACAATATCTGGACCAGTACTTAGCCAATGGTTCTATTCGCCCGTCTAAGTCTCCTGCATCCTCGGCTTTATTCTTCGTACCAAAAACAGAAGGCGATCTCAGAACTTGTATAGACTACCGCGCACTGAACCAGATAACTGTCAAAAACAAATACCCTTTGCCTTTGATCCCTGAACTCCTTGACAAGTGAAAGATACCTGTATATACACCAAGCTAGATCTCCGGGGGGCTTACCATCTATTGCGAATCAAAGAAGGCGATGAATGGAAAACTGCCTTCCGCACTAAATATGGGTTGTTCGAGTACCAAGTTATGCCTTTTGGACTTTGCAATGCACCGGCTGCCTTCCAATATTTCATGAACGATGTCCTCAGGGAACTCATCGATGTTTGTGTTATCGTATACATCGATGACATTCTTGTATACTCCTCTTCAGAATCTGATCATCAAAACCATGTCAGGACAGTCCTCGAGAAATTGCGCCAACACAAACTATTTGCTTAACTTGAAAAATGTGTTTTCCATGTCACGGAAGTCGAATTTCTAGGTTTTATCCTGACACCACATGGACTCACGAAAAGTGGATGCTATCCTCAAATGGCCTTCACCCAGCTCTGTAAAAGGTGTTCAAAGCATGCTTGGCTTTGCCAATTTTTATCGCAGGTTCATTACGGAGTTTTCACGGGTGGTTCAACCCATCACTGCACTCTTAAGAAAAAATAAACGTTTTGAATGGTCTAAAGAAGCTGAGCAAGCCTTTCAAGAACTAAAAGCTAAATTTACTTCTGCAACCGTATTGAAACACCCACGCCCGGATCTCCCTTATTTCGTCGAAACCGACGCATCCAGTCTAGCTATGGGAGCTGTCCTTTCTCAAAGGGACCCAGAGACTAACCAACTGCATCCCATTGCGTTCTGGTCCAGAGAATTCTCGGCTCCCGAGATTAACTACGCCATCACGGACAAAGAACTGTTAGCGATTAAATCTGCTTTTAAGGCCTGGCGACATTATCTCCTTGGCGCAAGACATAATATCACGGTGATCACCGACCATCGGAATTTACAGTACTTGAAAATCGCCAAGGCTCAGTCATCTCGACAGCTCAGTTGGGCTCTGTTTTTTGCTGAATTTGATTTCATAATCACCTACCGTCCTGGCTGTAAGAATGGCAAAGCGGATGCTCTATCCCGAATTGGAATGGGGGACACAGTCACTAACTCAGAGCCTGTGCCGATAATTCCCGAACAGAGGATCTTAGGTATGACTTCTTCACAATCGCTAGAAAATATCCAAACTAGAGTTAAACAACTCCTGGACCCAACAGACTTACAGGACTGGGTTCAAAAGGGATCTGATTTTACTATAGATAACGATTTACCTTATTTACGAGGATGATTATTTCTTCCACACACAGATTTACAAAAGCTAGTTGTTTCTTGTTATCACGATACACTAATAGAGGGACATCCCGGCATTGCCAAAACTGAGGAAAAGGTGAAAAGACAATTCTGGTGGCCTTCTTGGCGAAAAGATGTAAAATCATTTGTGATGTCCTGTGGTGTGTGCGCCCAAAATAAAGGCCAAAAGAAAAGACCAGCCGGTCTTCTTCAACCGTTAGACATTCCACCATCGCCCTGGCACACCCTGTCATTGGATTTTATTACGGACTTACCCCCCTGTTCAGAATATAACACTATTCTTGTTATTGTGGATTTATTCTCCGAGATGGCACACTTCATTCCATTAAAAGGTTTACCTTCAGCTTCGGTTCTAGCTAAAGAATTCCTTGAAAATGTTGTCCGGTTACACGGATTTCCGTCTGTGCTGATTTCAGATCGAGGAAGCCAATTTATTTCCCACTTTTGGCATAGATGTTGTCAATTGGCACAAATCGATGTAAGACTATCAACCAGTCATCACCCCCAGACCGATGGTCAAACAGAAAGAACGAACCAGACTCTCGAACAATATTTACGTTGTATGCTGCAACAATCTGAAAGTAACTGGAAAGACATTCTTTGGATAGCTGAATATGCATATAATAATTCTGTGCACTCTGGAACTGGGCAAAGTCCTTTTTACACTTTATATGGGCTTCACCCTCGAACCTATGACCTGGATCCACCTCATGATCTCGGAACACCCGCAGTGGACCAGCTGCAAACCGCAATTACCAAAGCCTTCAAAGAAGCAACTGAACATTTACAACAAGCCAAGAAAAGATACAAGAAAAGTGCTGATCGGCATCGAAGTGAGGCACCTCAGTACTAGATTGGGGACCAAGTCTGGCTGGCTACCAGACACTTATCACTCAAAGGACCTCAAACTTTTAATCCCAAATACCTGGGACCATATTCCATTATGGCCATAATCAATCCTGTGGCCGTTAAACTGGATTTACCAGCTCATATGCGAATACATCCTGTTTTTCATGTGTCACTTTTGAAACCTGTGCAACCTGGAACCAGACTAATCAAGCCTGCAGAACCCATTCAAGTGGAGGGAGAACCTGAGTTCGAGGTGAAGAACATTTTAGATTCTAAAATGATAAGATCAAGGCTTTTCTATCTAATCGATTGGAAGGGTTACGGGCCTCAAGAGAGGTCATGGGAACCCCATGACCATGTACATGCTCCTCGGTTAATGAAAAAATTTCACCGGACCTTCCCAGACAAACCAAAACCCCCGGGGAAAACAACCTTGGGAGGGGCCTTGGGGGGGAGTGCTGTCATGATGCCTGCTCCCGAGGAGCCAGGTCAGGCCCAGAGTCCCCGGAAGCAGACTTCATACTCACCAAGCAGGACCCAACAAACCCCTATAGGGGATCTTTGGACCTTGTCCTGGCGCCTTTGGCACCAGGCTCATAAAAGGCATCTGTCCTGGCGCCATAGGCGCCAGGCTCATCATGGCAGAGCATATGGTAATGCTTGGGTGAACTCACCTGAGGCAGACCATGCTGCATACTCACCCGAGGCAGACCATGCTGTCTGAAGCTCCAAGCCAACTAAGGCTGGGGAGGAACTATTTTCTTTCAGAAACTCTTTTCTTACTCGGGTGGGGCCAGTGGAAGAACACTCACCTGAAGCTCTTCCAAAGCTATTTAAACCACGCCCGGATGGCCACACGTGCTTCGCGTTATTCTGCATCTGCAGCAGGACGCTCACCGAGTCGGCTCCTGCATCCTGGCTCCTGCCACGCCCGCCAGCACCTGGAACACCTGCAAGGAGAGAAAGGCAAGCATTAGGACATTACCTACCTTCATCCAGCATCTGGATTCTTCACTCCGTCGATCCTGCAAAAGAAAGTCAAGGGTTAGAAACGCATCTCATCGCTCGCTGCAGCGCGGCTTCCACTTACCTTCACGTGGCGCTGTCTAGCTCTTCAGCGGTCATAGGCGACATCGGCCGCATCCCAGCACCTACGGAAAAGAAAGACAATAGTTAGAAGCGCTCCGCTTCTCACGCTGCCCCGCCGCTTCCACTTACCTTCACGTGGCGCCGGCAATCTTTTCAGCGCCCATAGGCGACATCGGTCGCATTCAAGACCTACGGAGAAAAAGGACAAAACAAGGTGAGCAACGAACTAATTGCAAAAGGACAGATTACTCACCTTAAGTCTTACCTGAATTTTGTTGGGACCTCAGTTCCCTTTTCGGGTCGGAGCGGCTTTACTGGCTTTTCCGTACCCCGGCCCCTATGGGGAAATAAGACACACTCATTAAGGTGTCGGAGCAAACCACTACGGCACACCTTCATTAAAAGTACTCACCTGAGCTTACCTCAGCGAATCCATTCCTCCACACGGATTCCTCACCTAGTCCCTGAAAATTAAACAAAGGCCAAGGGACAAATAAGACTTGATCTTTTGAACTATATACTTACGGCAGCATTTTGGTAAAGGCAAGCAGACATCGAACCCTCGCCAAATCCGAGATCCAGTGAAGTAACTGGAAATCTACGCGCCCCTGCGTCAGAAGCAGGATGGAGAGCTCGTCCATACACAAATTAAGAAGGATTATTCTACGGGCCAGACAGATGAGGTTTGGGGGTCCAGTCCAGTGCATCTTCCAAGCACTACGCTTTACCGTGGAAGAAGTTGTAGCAGTCCAGAACGGGTCAGCGCCTCCGTGGGAATCAGGTGAGCGTTACATTAGGTAATTATACATTGCAAAGTACGGGGGCAGTGTGCGTGAATGTGAAACTATTCAGTCAGTGTAGAAGAAAGAATTCCAGTGTCTTATCAACAGGTTTAATGTTGCGACTGTTCTCGTCGCCCTCTTCTCATTTTGTTACAGATAATGTTGACTGTGCTATTTCATTTATTTCTGTAAAAAAAAGTAAGATCGTGTTTAAATGCAATTTTTATAATACATAAAAATATCTGAAAGCAGACGGGTAGTGTGTTTTATTTTCTCTTTCCTTTGTGCATTTACCATTACAGTGCTGATGATGTGGGGAGATGTTTAGACAGTGCAATTGTCATTTTTAAGGTAACTAAAAATAAGACTTGTATAATGAAAACGGGGGTAGGAATGCGCTTGACACTGTTAAACTAAAGTAAATCAACAGTCTTGCTGAATACAATGTTTTTAATAATAAAGCTTTCTTTGAAGAACAGCCGACACGTGTTTCGACACTTAGGTCGTTTTCAAGGCACACAAAACTAAAGATCATCAATTAGCTGGTTATATCCGGATCAAAATATTGAAAAAGTTCCCATCACTTGGGAAATATGGCGAAATGCAAAAGAACAAGGTACTAGTTGCCGTATTGGCAATAATAAGTCTTAAAAATAAGACTTGGCTGCAGCTGTGTGCACAATTTCATTCAGTATGAGCAATTATAAATAACTGTGTGTGTTATAGCCTGCTGGAGGTACATGAGTCAGCAGAAAGAGAGGCCCTGGACATAGTTCACCGATGTAGATAAGTTGGTGATAAATACTGCATGTTAGCTCGCTGCCGTAGATAAGACAGCGAGGACAGCCCATGGTGGCACTCCAATTGAAAATGTGGTGTTCCTAAAAAATGTAAGCCTGAGGCCTCTCTAGTGATCACACGAACAAACTAAGCAAAAATAAGGGGTTCTGGATATTAGGGCCACATATAAAACAAAGGAATTATGCTCACCAGAAATACCATCAATAACGCATACCAACATAATGTATACCACTAAATGTCTGTGGCCCTCATTACGACCCAGGCGTTAAGTTACCGCCTGGGTTGTACCCTTACCACCATGGCGTAAACTATGTTTACGCCATGGTGGTTGGCGGATTTACCGCCCCATTCCAAGGTGAGTGGGGCGGTAAATCCCCATTTCCCATTTTACCCTTCCCCATTCCCATTTTCGCCCCATAGGGCATAATGGGAATGGGGAAAGGCGATAATTACGGCACCGTAAATTACGGTGCCGTAATTATCGCCAAGGTCCCTTTGCGGCATGGATTTTAACGGCTGCAAAAAAGCAGCCGTTAAAAGCCATCCCGCAAAGGGAACCTTGTAATCAGGCGTTAAGGGTCGGCGCCGTTTACGGCGCCGTAAACCCCTTAACGCCTGAGTCAGAATGAGGGCCTGTGTACTGAAATAATACATATCCACTGTATTATTGAATCCTGAGATTTTGATTGAAAAACATTTGAACAATACCGGAATTAAAATTGAACAGACTAAAGAGTGGCTGGAAATAAGAAAAGAGGACTCTAAGCAGTCAATAAGAGATATATTGATGCAATTGGAGAAAACATTTGTGAATCCAGCAGACATTAAGAAGAGAAGAGGAAAGAGAGGAGTCGTGATGCTGGCGATCTCATTGGTAATTTCTATAATTGAAGCCATAATAGGTACCACGATATCAACAGCCAAAGCCATTTCAGTAGGGACACTAAGCACTAAAGCACAACAACTGAGTGTTGACCTAGAAATAATACAAAAAACATTAGATGGAATCAGATGGGGATTGGATGAACAAGTAAGGTTCATAAATGAAACTGCGATCATATTGAATGAACAAGCGGATGTGATGCAACAAGCAACTAAGTTAATTATTAAGCATGACAAAACACTCAGTGAGATTTTGAATATAATGAGTCATGTGGATAGACTATTGACAAATTATATGAGAGAAGTTCAAACTGCAATTTCACAATTGATTCAAGGACGTATACCATTGTATTTTGTTTCACAGGATATTATTCATCAAATGATAGAAAGGTTGACCAGGAGGGAGATTGATGTGATACAAGTAAAAATTGCATTTGAAATGGGTAATGCAATGCCATTATATGTGGACTTGGAGAGGTTAGAGATGGAGTTTTTACTATGCATCCCATATGTGGCTCCTGAACTTATTTATCAGACCAAGTGGATACACAATGTGGGATTTTGGCAAGAGGAAAAATGTATAAAGATTAAGACTCCAGAAGTAGTGGTATTTCAGTCGTGGGAACCTGAAGTTTACTTGATACCAAACTTGGAAACGTGTGTCAAATTTAAAGAACAAAACTATACGTGCCCGGGTAAACCATTTGTCCCTGATGCCACATACGCTATTTGTGGTTTGAAATCTGACCCAAGTTTATCAGAAGGATGTGAAGTGATCATTAACAATATGGGGAGTGAAGAATTGGCACAGGGTAAGATGGTCAGAGGTAAATGGTTAGTCAGCACCTATTTAAAGAACATGACAATAGTACATTTGAATCATGGAACACATGTGGTTAAACAGGTGAAATATAATGTTTTTTACTTGCAGGTTCCGAAGGATCCAATTGTGTCAATTGGGTTAACATTGTTTCATGTAACAAACGATATTTGGGAAAGCCAAGTAGAAGATATCAATTTTTTCAAAGGGACACATTTCCAATAGATCCGGATGTGGAGTTTTTATTGAATCACAAAGAAAAACATGTAATGAGAATGAATCTGACAAAAAACAATATTACAGTTAGTAACCTGGGTATAATAGAAGTGGAAAGATTTAATTGGGGAACCTGGGGAGAACGCTCTATAGTGGGTTTGGCTGTCCTGGTGCTAATCATGGGTGGATGGTTGATTGTACTATCAGTAAAAATGAAAATGTTGCTAAATTTAGTAGCTACGTCAGGAAGAGAAAGATATCCCAATACACATACATTTTGAAAAGAAGAAAAGAAGCAGGTTGTTTTTTTTTAAATTGGCTTGGATCGTAGCCAAGTTCTAAAAAAAAAGGAGGGTATATGTAAGATTAATTAGCATGTTTTGGGAACACAGAGCACAGCACCACTGCACAGGATCAATGTATAGCATGTTTTTGAAGTGCAGCGCCATTGCATGGGTTTGGTGCATTGCTATGATGCAATTGTTTCAAGATATGTGTTGCCAGTGCAACCTATGGACATGTAAATGAAGACAGGCTACACAGGTAAAAAACAAACCATTTTCTCATTTTAAAAGCACACATTTTTTCACATTCAAAATGCACACCATTTTATCACCTGAAATTCCTCTGTTGCAAGAGACACATTTGAGAATTAATAAACTAACCTCATTAACAAAACTAACCTGATCTTAACTTCTTAATAATATAATGTGTTCTCCACTGCAAAATGAGGCAGACTCTGAAAGTCATTTTAAACGCGCATCCAGATTTTTTTTTTTTCTCTGTGCTGCTTTGTCCACAGTATTTGCAAGAAGCAAAGATTCGAATAAGCAGGAAATCAGTTTTGTTACAGTTGCTTACTGTAAAAGATTTCTATTGTGTGCAGGAGGAGGATAGGACATAGGGGATTCTTATTGGACAAGCATCATATTAGAGGCTGTAACCAAGTTTTCCTGTAGAATCTGGGGGAAAGAGAGAGGCAGAAGACTTTTCACACAGCTGGGAGAAAGACCTGGCTGGTGGCTGAGTTCCTGATTGAAAAAGCAGATCCCAGCTGCACTGCTGCTGAGACTGGGAATCCCAGACAATAATCCCCGGTTTGAGTAACGGCTGATGCCTGTTCTCACTGGGGGTGCTTGAAGAGGGAATTGCCACATCCAGAAGGCGATCAGCCGAAGAATTTCACATGCTGAACAGATTAGATAATTATACATTGCAAAGTACGGGGGCAGTGTGCGTGAATGCGAAACTATTCAGTCAGTGTAGAAGAAAGAATTCCATTGTCTTATCAACAGGTTTAATGTTGGGACTGTTCTCGTCGCCCTCTTCTCATTTTGTTACAGATAATGTTGACTGTGCTATTTCATTTATTTCTGTAAAAAAAGTAAGATCGTGTTTAAATGCAATTTTTATAATACGCAAAAATATCTGAAAGCAGACGGGTAGTGTGTTTTATTTTCTCTTTCGTTTGTGCATTTACCATTACAGTGCTGATGATGTGAGGAGATGTTTAGACAGTGCAATTGTCATTTTTAAGGTAGCTAAACATAAGACTTGGCTGCAGTTGTGTGCACGATTTCATTCAGTATGAGGAATTATAAATAACTGTGTATGTTATAGCCTGCTGGAGGTACATGAGTCAGCAGAAAGAGAGGCCCTGGACATAGTTCACCGATGGAGATAAGTTGGTGATAAATACCGCCTGTTAGCTTGCTGCCGTAGATAAGACAGCAAGGACAGCCCATGGTGGCTCTCCAATTGAAAATGTGGTGTCCCTAAAAAATGTGCGCCTGAGGCCTCTCTAGTGATCACAAGAACAAACTAAGCAAAAATAAGGGGTTCTGGATATTAGGGCCACATATAAAACAAAGGAATTATGCTCACCAGAAATACCATCAATAACGCATACCAACATAATGTATACCACTAAATGTCTGTGTACTGAAATAATGCATATCCACTGTATTATTATTATACATAACCCAATCTGAATACAAGGAGTGATTGTTGCTAAATAATTTTTTCGGTGGTATGAAAATACCGCCAGGACCCAAATATACACAAAATACTCAACAGCCCCCACTCTATGGAACTCACCCCACATTCGACTCAACGAAGACTACCTGTCCTTCTGCAAATTACTGACAACGTGGCTCTTCCCTTAAAGAATCGACGCTTAGAGCAAATGGAATGAATATCCACAATAAACAGAAATCCAAGGTTGTTTCAACAAAGAAAATAAAAGAGCAAAGGGAGTAGATGGAATGGATGGAAAGACTAAAACGGATGGTGTAACTAGAACGGATGGAGTAAGTGAGATGGATGGAATGGATGGAACAGATAGAGTAGACGGAACAGATCGAGTAGATGGAACGGATAGAACGGATGGAACAGGTAGAGTAGATGGAACGAATAGAGTGGATTGAACAGATAGAGTGGATGGAACAGATAAAGTAGATGGAACGGATAGAGTTGATGGAATGGATAGAGTGGATGGAACGGATGAAGGATGGAACGGATGAGGGGATAGAACAGATAAAGTGAATGGAAAGGATAGAGTAGATGGAATAGATGAAGAGAATGGAATGGATGAAGTGGGTGAATCGGATGAAGTGAATCGAAATGATAAAATAGATGGAACGGATAGAATGGACAGAACGGACGAAGCAAATTGAACGGATGTAATGGATGGAATAGATGAACTGGATGGAACGGATGAATGGATAGAACGGATGAAGTGGATGGAACGGATGAAGTGGATGGAACGGATGGAACGGATGGAGTGGATGGAATGGATGGAGTGGATAGAACGGATGGAGTGGATGGAATGATGGAGTGGATGGAACAGATGGAGTGGATGGAACGGATGGAATAGATGGAAAGGATGGAACAGATGGAACGGATGGAGTGGATGGAAAGGATGGAGTGGATGGAGGTGATGGAAAGGATCGAGGGGATGGAACGGAGGAAGTAGATGGAGCGGATGAAGTGGACAGAACGGATGAAGTGGATGGAATGGATGAAGTGGATGGAACGAATGAAGTGGACGGAACAGATGAAATAGATAGAACCAATAGAGTGGATGGAAAGGATAGAGTGGATGGAACTGATAGAGGCGTTGGAACGGATAGTGTGGCTGGAATGGATAGAGTGGATGGAACGGACAGAGTGGATGGAACAGATAGAGTAGATGGAATGGATAGAGTGGATGGAACGGATAGAGTGGATGGAACGGATAGAATGGATGGAACGGATGAACCGGATGGACCGGATAGAGTGGATGGAACGGATAGAGTGGATGGAATGAATAGAGTGGATGGAATGGATAGAGTTGATGGAACGGACAGAATGGATAGAACAGATAGAGTGGATGGAACGGTTAGAGTGGATGGAACGGTTAGAGTGGACAGAACGGATAGAGTAGATGTAATGGATGAGGGATATAACGGCTGAGAGATAGAACGGGTGAGGGGAAAGAACAGATGAAGTGAATAGAACAGATTGCGTGGATGGAACCGATGAAGTGGATGGAATGGATGAAGTGGATGGAATGGATGAAGTGGATCAACGGACGAAGTGGATGGAACAGATAAAGTGGATGGAATGGATGACGTGGATAGACGGATGAAGTGAATAGAATGGATGAAGTAGATGGAAAGGATGAAGTAGATGGAACGGATAGAATGGACGGAACGGATGAAGTGTATTGAACGGATGGAGTAGATGGAAACGATGGAGTAGATTGAACGGATAGAGTGGATGGAACGGATGAAGTGAATTGAACGGATGGAGTGGATGGATTAGATGTAGAGAATGGAACAGATGAAGTGAATGGAACAGACGAAATGGATGGAACGGACGAATAGGATGGAATGGACAAAGTAGATGGAACGGATGAAATGAATGCAACGGAAGAAGTGGATGGAATGAACAAAGTGGATGGAACGGATGGAATGGATGGAGTGGATGGAACGGATGGAGTGGATGGAATGGATGGAATAGATGGAAAGGATGGAACAGATGGAACGGATGGAGTGGATGGAAAGGATCGAGTGGATGGAACAGATGAAGTAGATAGAATGGATGAAGTGGATAGAACAGATGAACTTGATGGAACGGATGAAGTGGACGGAACAGATGAAATAGATAGAAACGATAGAGTGGATGGAAAGGATAGAGTGATGGAACTGATAGAGGGGATGGAACGGCTAGAGTGGATAGAATGGATAGAGTGGATGGAATGGACATAGTGGATGGAACAGATAGAGTAGATGGAACGGATAGAGTGGATGGAACGGATGGACCGGATAGAGTGGATGGAACAGATAGAGTGGATTGAACAAATAGAGTTGATGGAACGGACAGAATGGATAGAAGGGATAGAGTGGATGGAACGGTCAGAGTGGATGGAACGGATGAAGTGAATAGAACGGATGGAGTGGATGAAACGGATGAAGTGGATAGATCGGATGAAGTGGATGGAACGGATGAAGTGGATGGACGGATGAAGTGGATGGAATGGATGAAGTAGATGGAATGGATGAAGTGGATGGAACGGATGAGGGGATAGAATGGATGGAGTGGATGGAGTGGATGGAACGGATGGAACGGATGGAATAGATAGATCTGATGAAACGGATGAAGATGTAACAAATTAGTCGATGGAACAAACTAGTCAATGGAACTGATGAGTCGATGGAACAGATGAGTCAATGGAACGGACAAAGAGGATGGAGTGGACAGAAACGACAGAGTGGATAGAACAGACTGAGTGGATAGAACAGACTTAGTGGATAAAACAGATAGAGTGAATGGAACGGATGAAGTGGATGGAACGGACGGATGGAGTGATGGAACGGATGGAGTGATGGAATGAATGGAACGCATGGAACAGATGGAATGGAATACATGGATGGTGTGGATGGGCTGGTGATGAAGATGAGACGGATGGTGCAGATGCTATGGGTGGTGCGGATGCCACGGACGGTGCAGATGCTACAGATGGTGCGAATGCTAAGGATGGTGCAGATGCTACGGATGGTGCGGATGTGGCAGATGGTGCGGATGCCGCGAATGGTGCGGATGCAGCAGGTGGTGCGGATGCTGCGAATGGTGCGGATGCTGTGGATGGTGCGGATGCGACGGATGGAGCGGACGCCACGGGTGGTGCGGATGCTGCAGATGGTGTAACTCTATATACGTATGCCGCTATGTACGCCCCCTGTCCTTCTCTTGTGCTTGGTCACAGTCGCTTTACTGATAACCACCATATCACACTACTACGCTCACTCTCTCCTATGCACCATCATTCAACTAGAACACAGGTATACTATGATAAATTCGGCCTAGCTGTTCTCATACTAACATGAACCCATGAACAGCTCATCATCCTAATAAAACACAGCTAGCTGAGCACATACCGGCTAGCTTAGGTGTCTTCTCAGGCCTAACGCAGCCAGAACTCAGTCTGGGTGTCCACCCTCTAGACTGAACACATCCAACTGATTTCCTCAGCACCACACCTACTGCTAAGAAGCAGCTATCATGCAACAACCACACCAGCTGCGTACATATCCGGTGCACCCATGCACCATACAACACTCTCTCTCTCTACTGACTTGAACTGTGGTTGCCGAGGGCGTTCAACCTATCAGCGCTTTGAGATCTTACCAATGATATATAAGGCCCTATATAAATGCCAAGTAATATAACATAACATAACATGTTCGGTATTCAAAGTAGGGAATAATTCATCAGGCACCAGTCATCGTCAATCATATCACAATCTGATTATTAGATTGCATGAGCTTGTCTCCTTATTTACCAGAGATTTTGGCCTTTCCGCTATTCTATCCCTATCCGGAGGCCGAAAGACACTAGCAATCCCAGCAATCCCTTGCAAGATCGAATTCTCAAAAGGAACACAAATAGTCAATGATGGGGTAACATTCCCTTTACAGAGTTGGCTAAAACTGTGATACCTAAAACATTACATATGTCCACCATTCATATGAAGCCTTGTGAATTTAACGAAATATAACCAGATAGTTCAGCTATGTGAGTTATTTAAACAGCAGGTCTAAAAGCATGAATTTATCCTGATGGACCATCAGCAATTAGGTGGAATCTCAATTCTAGTCTATTTGGCGGATCAGTGGCAGAACATATTTGCATTTTATTTTAATTCAAGTTTTGCATTAGTAAAACACATTTGTTATAATGTCAAATAATAATGGACAGGAGACACCACAAAGAAGTACCACACACACAGAAAAATACAGGATAACACAACACAAAGGAGTTTGCAAGTTCAATTTTAAATAGTTTATGGTAATAACATGGCAAATTCAAATTCATGACATTGGAGTCAGGTCACACGCCCCGCTACTCTTCGTGACACTTTATCCCTTTCTTTTCAAACAACGTCTTCAGTGGTTTGTGATCGATCCTCACAACAAACTTTTCTCCCATACAAACATCCTAAATCTCTCTAGCACCCATATACATCCTAGTTCTTTTTTTATAACAAAATATCTATTTTGTGCTTCCTTTAATACCCGTGAAGCATTTGCTATCACCACTTCACTACCATCTTTCTTCTGCTGGGATAATACAGCTCCCAACCCATCTCACTAGCATCTATGGTAAGAATCGTTTTACTCTTGGTGTTAAATTGCACCAATCGCTTTGCCTGATCAATTTCCTCTTTGATCTGAATGAACTCCTGCTCATATTAAATATTCCATTTAAGTTCCTCTTTTTGATAAACATTTGATAACGCCAGAAGCCCATGGAAAGAACTGAGTTCCATTTTGAATTTAGGTTATTTTTATCAATTTAATCATGTTCACTTAATCTCCTATGGCGTTAACTCCCCGTTCGAAGGGCTGGAAATAAGGGGTGTCGGTATCGGCCCGCAGTCTGAGTTATAGGCCTGAGCCAAGCTCGTAACGCAGGCACAGGGCCGTCACCATGTTCTGGCCCTTCAAACAGGGGGTTAATGCCATTAGCACCCGTCCCAAATACTCAGACAGGGCTTATTTAACATATTTTCCTGCCCTGAACGGGACACCTCATGGCGTCCCGATCACGGAAGGAAAATACTAATCCAAGATGGCTGTATATGGAGCCCCTCTTCCCTTTCCATGGTGCCCTACAGGAGCCAAGAGGAAAGAGTAGGTAAGTCGGTGGTGGGAATGGTGAAAAAAAATTAATAGATGAAGGGTGGGGGGAAGATGGCGGAGGGAACACCCGGCATCAGGCAGCATGGAATGCAGGCTGAGATCGCCGGTTTCAGCCTGCGATCCAAGCCACCTGATTGGCTGGCTCCCATCATCAGGGTGCTAATGTGCCTTAACTCCCTCCTTAGAAATTGTAAACCCAAGGTATTCTACCTCCATTTTCCGGAAAACACATACTTTTCTTTCTTGAGAGGTAGTTAGTCTTCTTTAACCCTTTCACTCAAAATCGCCACTGCCTTCCCTAACACCTCATTATGTTGTTTCATGTTCCTGCCACTCACCAATGTCATCTTGAAACAATTAACATTCTTTATCCATTGAAACAGCTTGTACATCACTTTCTGAAAAAGAGACACTGCTGACACTAACCCAAGTGGCATAGGTTTAAATTGAAAAAACCTCTATGAGAAATTCACACAGTCAGTCTTGGAGATTTTGGATGTAGCACGACTTGGTGATAGGATGATGCTAAATTCAGTTTTGCGAACACACAGCTTTCCCCCACCAAACACACCATTGCCCCCATATTCGTCAGTGGATGGTGCTCCGTCACAACATTTTTTTTCAGCTGGGGCAAATCTACACATAACCTCACATCTCAAATGGGTTTCTGCACTACCACCAAAGGTGACACCTATTCTGCTGCAACCACAGGTTCTCTGAATCTTTTCTCTTAAAATCATTGGAATAGATCTTAGTTTAGCGGCTTCTGACTTAGCCCCTTTTTTCAAAACTATTTTGTGTATCTTCCCCTTCAGCTTTCCCACTTAATTCGAAAATGCTTCGGGGTACTGATTTATTTACTTCACCACTTCTTCATTCCCATGTGTCATGAGAACTTGTTCACTGGCATTAGGATCAAGCTATATTTTTTGTTTTCTTTGTTCCCCCTAACTCAAAAGTGTTGCCCCTTTTTTGTCACATACACTTTTCACATTACCTCCAATCCCTTAAACTCCAACATTGCCTTAAAATATCATACACTGCAATAGCATCCATATTGCACCCCCCAGAACTTATATCCGGCAGCAACAGTTCATCAACCTTTCTCGCTAGCACCCCTTCCTACATGTCATGAGATATTGATGACACATTGGCTACCAAATCTGCCATTGACAGATATTTCTGGCATTGGACACTCATCATCACTCTCCATGCCTTCCACTACCACATTCAATGGAAATGCATCCACACCCCCGGTATCATCACTTTCCTCAGAGTTTACTTCCCCACTCACATCTTCACAGACTACACTCTTTCGAACTAATCCAAAATATTTACAGTAGTTTGCAAAATGACAGCACCAGTTGCATTTCTTGCGCGTCACCTTCCATCACGGGCAATTTGGAGCACCAACCAAATGCACTTTATTGCCACATCTAAAACACACCTCTCATTGCTATTCACTTCTCCTCCCTTCCTTTCCCTTTCTTTATAGTAGTCTGTTCTTTGCTTTTTTTCCTCTCCTTTACATTTAATTTTAGTACCAGTTTCCGTCTTTATGACTTCCTTCACACTTTCTCTTCCTTGTGCCTTTCCTTTAGAAAGACGCGCCAGGCAAGCCATAGAGTGTTCTATACGTTTTGCAAACTTGACTTCTTCCTCCAGACTGGGGTTGTCTTTTAGCCGTAATTCCTCCATTATCTTGTCTTCATAGCATTTGACCATAAATGGGTCCCCAATATGATCATCAAACATATCACCAAAGTTTCATGCACTTGCTGTTTGCCTCAAGGATGTAACATACTCTTACACACTTTCCTCTGCGTCTTGCTGTCACATGGCAAAATGATAACTGCCTATTATTATACTGGTTTTGGGTTTAAAGTGTTTATCCAATTTCTTAAGCACATACTCCAATTCACTGGCACCTTCACTCACCCCATCCCCATCCCCATCCACATCTTCAAGATCAGGAAGTGTTTTCATTTATTTGCTGGCCTTCTTACCCTAGATAGTGCATTAATAAGGATAACTTCTTGTCCATGCCTATTCTACCTCCAGAGATAGTGCAAAAAACCTTTTTTCCATTTTGCTCTTGGGGAGCTCGGATGCGCCATAAATACTACTGGGAATGGAACATTTTGCATTTTTGAACTAGCACTTGTGTCCTTCCCCTTTTTTAACTAATGTTTCCCTGTGTAGAACTCCTCTCCTCCTTCCTTTCTTTTTTAGGTTTATAGTGATCACGTCGAAAAAATAGCATCAACAAACAAAAGCATTGAATACAAACCGTTGAATGCAAAAGCATCCACAACTTATATTTTACATGTAAAAGTGAAATTCCATCGAAACCAGTCCATCGACAATATACATGGACTGGTTTCAATGTCAATGGAAATGCACTTTAACATGTAAAAAATAGCATTTACCATGCTTTTTTTGCAACTTTACAATGTTACATGGCGCTGTCCAGTGCTGAAATTTCAACCGTTTTAAGGTTTTCCTGTATATTGGGGGGGGGGGGGTTCTAACACTAACCCTAATGTAACCCTAAGCTAACCCTAGCCCCAACCCTAACCCTAATGTAACCCTAAGATAACCCTACCCCCAACCCTAACCCTTACCCTAATGTAACCCCTAATCCAACCCTAGGCCTAGCCCTTACCCTAACACAACCCTAACCCTAATCCAACCCCTAATCATAACTTTACATTTCGATGGAACCATCGAATTTTATTCAACGAAATGGCCACTCTATGGAATGGTATTCCGATGAAAAAAATGTGATGGTTTGCTGTTAGATGCATTGTCATTCAATGGAATTACTGGATACCATTTTTAAGCTACACGTGGAACTTTTAGAATCCCAGTTTTATCATGTATCAAAACACACCTTTTTGTTGTTTTTCATTGCTATGACTATTCCATTATTGCTTTTACTCTGCATGTTAAAGAAATATAAGAACAAGTCTATGTTTTGCTTCACGTTGTTATGACATTGCTGCTTTTCTTTTCTTGAGGCATGTTTCCGTAGCTGGGTCCTTTCCTTTCACAGGCCAGACTCTTCTAAGACATCAGATTCACAGGCTTACCTCACGCGCCATCACACGTTGAGTGCGCTCCTATGCCTGCTGTCTGCCATACCTTTTTGGGGTTAGTTTGGCATACCCCTTACGGGCATATAACAGCAGCATATAACAGCAGCAACTTTTTATTTTGCGGCGACAACCCATCTTGTTCCACTGTCTTCATATAATTCTTCCAGTACTCCCTACATTCTGGCCACACCACACTTGACTGACCTGGATTTGGTAAAAACGTGCTGGTGGATGTACTGTTAATACTTGCATTTCTTGTCTGTTAAAATTATTCTTTCCTTCTTAACAATGTTCAAGTCTCTTCCTATTTTATATGAGCCATATTTGAAAACAATACTGTGAGGAGGAAGAGCTGGACTTATGATGATTACTGCCGGACTTATATTGAAGTTCCAAAATGGTCGCACGTTTACTTGACGCTTTTAGGTCCTTTTATCTAATGTTTGTTTCAATACTTCTTTCTCCTTATCCATCAATCGCTGGCACGTGAGTACAATGCTTTAGGTTTAAACTCATAAAATATCCTCTCTATAGGACCACCGCTGCTGCTGTACCTACTTTTGTCTCATCCAATGACGCTGAGCCTGGTGGATCAGCACAGAGGAAGCTTCTTCCTTCCGGAGCTGGTTTTTCGCTACGCTCTCATTCCACACATGGGTTCTGTCTCCTGCTGGGCCGTCCTAATCTCCAAAATGTACCATGTAGGCAGTAATGAGATAAAATTTAAAGGTACGTAGGAAGTCTTTATTGACAGACGACCCAGCGCTCCCTCCGCATCCACCTATGCACTTCCAACCATCAGCCCTCTCTCTCGCACTCTTCAATCCACCTTCCATTCCAACACCCCACTTTCTAAGCACACGCACACCAGTGAAGAAAAGAAAGAAAGAAAACCAATGAGGACACAACAGTTGTTCTGGGTCCCACGAGTTTTGTGTCTTGGTTGCCCCTCACCTTATCGGTCTGTTTGACTGTGGCTGTTTCTGGGCGGGCACTCAGTGTGTTCACTTGCTTGGCTGCCTTCCTCTCCACACTATCTGTGGAGGATAAGCATGGCTTCTCAGTAGACTGCAATTTGTTGAGAGAGTCTGCTCACATGTGAGTAAATAACATACCGTCATTTGTTTAGACCATCAAGTTCCCTTGGAACTTCCATAGAGCAGGAATCGACATATAACATAGACAGACCTGTTCCGACAACAGCATTCCCATAACGGTAAGATGCAGTACTCTTTAGATGTGGCACAATTAAAACATAATTATAACGCCAGACTTTTTTTTATATCTCAGTGCTCTAACACCTGAATTGCATGTACTATATTTTAAAACCACAACATATTGCGCAATCTCAATGTCACCGGGCCTAGTAAGATCGTTGTCTCTGTCTTCCCTCTGTTCCCCCTCCCTTGCCTCGTCGCGCCTTGAAACACTTGTGTATAGGCGCGTTATAAATGCCATATCATATCATATCATATCATATCATATATCATATCATATCATTATGAATAAAGCAATACATATATGTAATGCTGTTTACATGATTACAATTCTGTGCCCATATTCCCTCCGAACAGTCTATGGGGCTTGGTGGTTGATTCTCTCCATGAACGGTTTGGGAGCCTGTGTCTCAGGCACACCCAATGTAGTTTTGTAATCCTAAATCCAGTCTCTTGCATCTGCTCTTCTACTTCGAAAATTATAAAAGTCATCATGAGCACAACTGCACATGGGTGGCAGGCACAAAATTAGATTTCTACATCTGCCTTTAAATGCTATTGTGTATGGGATGTGCAAGAGAGTGCAGGGGATTGCACATCATCTAGACGACAGTAACTTGGATTGAAAATGCCAAAAAGATATATGGTAAAAAAAAACCTGATTGTAACCTCCTATCGCATGAGAGGTAAACCTAAGCTGCAAACCCTGTACCATCTAAGTCAAGGGGCGTGGATTCCAATGCGAACAAGTGACTCACTCTGTGAGTCCAACCACAAAGTTTTTCACACTCTCTGTCACTCTCCTTGCACAGTCAGTTTCTACACTTGTAGGCAGACCTAGGGATCTACACTAACAGGGTCCTCCTAGATTGACTCTTTTGGGAGAAGCCCTTCAGAATTCAAAGAGACTTCTTTTTTTTTTATTTCTTTTTTTTATTTGGTTTAATCAATAAGATTTTTACAAAAGACGGTAAATCGTTTCGAGCTGTACTGTTGCAAAGAAAAGAAACGAAGAAAAGCACAAGACTAGGAGGATGAAGAAGCCAGAAGAAAGAACTATGATGAAACAGCCGGTGAAAAAGGAGAAGAAGAAGGATAGCCAGGGAGCTTTGATGCTCATTCGGCAGCCCGGTTAAGCCGGGGTCGACCGACCAAGAAGTTCAGTGTTCACATAGTCCAACATTTTGTAGGTAGCCAGTAGCCACGAGGGACGGTCACCAGCCATCAGTCGGGACCAACACACGTCCTGGTCGCTCAGTGTGTGGTCCGAGAACATCTTTGTCTGGTAGACTGTTCCTGTCCTGGCTGTACTGGGACATGTCAAGAGCAAGTGCCTGATCGATTCAGTTACTTCGGGCACTTTGCAGAATCGACACTCGTTCGATGCGGAAAGTCCTCTGATTGCTAGGATCTCATTTGTTAGTAGGAGATTCAGTCGAGCTCGCATTATCAGATCACAAGCGTGTCTTGATGGAAACGTTTTGATATAAGGTTGTAATTCGTTGAATCTTCTGATGGTGATAGGTAGATGCTGTGTCAATTTGTTCTTTGAGGCTGCTTCGCTAGTTTGTATCCAGTCAATCTCTTTTTTTTGGATTTTTGTTGGGTTTGTAAAGAGTGTCTCTTCGTCACACTCTGTAGTAGCCAGTAGAGCCAGGTTCGCTTGCCTCCAACGGGTTAGCATTTTGCTTTGGCCATTTTCACATTCTTTCTTGATTAGGTTGAAAATTGATAGGTCCGTCGAGATTCTGGACTTGCTGTAAAGCATAAGCATGCTGGATTTCACTGTGCCCCCGAGAGATAATAAGATGAGTTCTTTCCTTATTATAGTGACCGAAGTGGAGTTTGGCAAGCCCAATGTCCCCCTCCAAAACATCGCTTCCAGTCTCGGTCACAGAGTGGCTGGTAGATTCGGGAGTGCATCAGCGCCGTAGGTCAGAGTGGGTATAACCTTTTTCTTACAGAAATCTAAGACAGGGATCAGAGAAAAACGTCCAAACTTTCTATTTATGGCTTTGGCTTGCACAGTCAGCTTTTTTGTTGTTGCTTTAAGATGGACTTGCATTGCCACTTCATTTCTGGATCAGTCGAGAGTCACTCCCAGATATCTGAATTCATGAACTTTCTCGACTAACTGCTTTTCCAAGAACAGCGCGTTTTTTAAATTCTGTTTCATTGATGATGTAGACAGATTCATAAATTTTGTCTTTTTTCGTTGATCTCAAGTTTGTTCTCTGTCATTTATTCCGCGAGTGTCGACACCTGCCGCTGCAAACCCACCAGCGTGTGGTCCAAAAGAAACTGGTCATCCGCATATAGCATTCTGTTGATGTGGGTAGTACCCAACTTCGGCGGAAAGCAGTGGATGTCTTGAAACGTGTTTTGCAGGTCCCCCAGGAAGGCAATGAAGAGGGCCGTGTCCAAGGGACACCCCTGTTTTACTCCTCTAGCAGTAGGAATAGCTGGTGATAAGAGGCCTCTCTGGTTTAATCTCACACGCATGGAGGTGCCAGTATATAATGCTTTAATTGGCTCCAAAATCGGCGTGGGACATCTCCAGGCTTCGAGTTTCTTCCAGAGCCGTGGGCGCTCTACTTTGTCGAACGCCTGGGTAAGGTCTATGAAGATGACGTAGAGTGTCGGTCCGCCTTCCAACCCTTTTCCTTTGAGCACGCTGAGCATCAGTATGTTGGCTGCTGTGCCCAGTCCTTTTTTAAAGGCTGTTTGTAGGTAGTCGTGGCAGCCTGCCGTTCTGGCCCAGTTGTTAAATTCTTTCAGCAAGAGTGAACCAAACACTTTTCCAGTACAGTCTAAAAGGGATTTGGGCCTGTAGTTTTTTGGATCTTCCCTGTCGCCCTTTTTGTAAATTGGAACAACTGTGGCTGTTTTCCAGGATGGTGGAATGCAGTGCAGTTGAGCACATCTTTGAAAGATTTTACTGAGGAAAGGTGCCCAAGCTCCCTCACAGGATTTCAGATCGACATTAGTAATGCCGTCTGGGCCCGGGGTTCGGGAGTTTTTGAGTTTCCTGATTTGGTGTGTGATGTTCTCAATGTCGTCTACTTTGACCCATGACGATGATGTTTCTGCCACCATTTCAGTTTGTTCGTTTTCCGATTTCTGGAATAATGAACTAAAGAAGTTCACCCAGGTAGGTTCGCCGATATTTGAGATAAATGCGGATTCTCCATTGAGGTTTGTAGAGTTCAGGAGAGTCCAGAACTCTCTACTGTTGTTGGCTGTTATTGTTTTCAGGATTTCCTCTGAATCTTGCTGATATAAGGTCAGACGGTAATTTTTAAGCCAGCTTTGGTACTGTCGACACCCCTCCACTGCCTCAGCCATTGCTGATTGGGTTCCTTTAGATTTTGCATGCCTTTTTAGCCTTCTCATCTCCTTACGTTTAGTCACCACGATGTTGTCATACCTGTGGTGCGAGCTGTTTGACTTGAATATTTTGTTGACTTTGACTTTGTATGTTGCTAATAGTGGTAAGTAGTTAATCTGCTCACTTGTTTCCTTTTGTGTCTGTGCTTCGTATTTAGCCCCTAAATCTTTTATGGCTTTTGTCGACAATTTCAGTCTTGTCCGTTGGTTGTTCGGACTAAGCTGGGGCAGGGCGTATTCCCTTTCAGCCTGTACTGTCGACCAGAATGTCTCAAGCAAATTGTGGTCGTTCGCCGGGGCTTCAATCACGTCGAAGGAGGTTATCACAGCCAGCAGCGGCGTGGACACAAATATGTGGTCTATTGTGGCACTTGTTTTTTGTCTCGCCCATGTGGGCAACCGTTTTGGGTCTGGAAAAGCTGTGTCTAGGCTGTGGAGTTCACGCGACTTCATCAGTTTCAGCCACTCCGCCCCTCTCTTTGCGCCTGGGATGTTCTTATCAATTTCAGTGTTGCTATTGCGTGATGGCTGGCATATAGCGTTGATGTCCCCACAGATCAGAAGAAAAGGAGTTAATTGGGTTGCCAAAGCCTCGTCAATCGCTCTTTCCATTTGTTCCAGGCAAGATGTGTCGCTGATCCCTGCTGGATTCCAGTACGTATTTATTATGATCAGTGTCTCTGGAGTTTGCTTTACTGAAAGATCTTCACACTGCGTCCGGACTACTTTGGACATCAGGCTAAACGGGCTGTTGACTAACGTCGCCTCCAGTGTGAATCCACACCCCTGATGGCAGGCTGTCAGAATTCCTGGAGACGGACGCCCTGTCCGACCTTTTGTTGCCGGAGCGAGGAAGATTTCATATCCCTCTAGTGTCGGGACTTCTGTGAGCCAGATTTCCTGGAAGCAGAGGAAGTCGTATTCGCACAGTACCATTTCTCCAGGACGCGTGAGATGAGAATGCCCCCTGGTGTTCCATGAGCCTAGTCAGATGTAGCTTCTGACTGGTTTCTTGACGAACGTGGAGATGGCGCTAGGCTCATGTTGCTTGAGTTGCTATTTTCTTGTTTCACTGATGAGGGCTTTTGGTAGCCACGACCAGGCTCCTAGTGCTTGGTTGAATCTAGAATCGAGCCTCTGAGAGGGTTGTGAAGGGTCCGTCACTATCGTTTTTGTTATCGTGAAATCAATTTTCCTATTGTTTTGTTCATGGTTTAATCTCGAGTGCGCTTTCTCGCCACCCTGCACCTTAGGAACGGTTTCATCTCTGTTGTTTTGTTGCTCCTGTCTGTGGCTTGATTTTATGCCCTCTTTTTCGTTCCGCTGGTTAACAGGTTGCTGGCGGTACTTAGACAGCGGGCTGCTTGTGTCGCTAGCTGAGGGCTTATCACTGCGGTGGCGGCTTGGGCTGTCCCTATCTACCGCTTGAGTGTCAAACGCATGTGTTGTGCTCGTTCGAGTGCACCTTGTTGATCTCGTTGATTCTGTGATGTCATATCCTAGTTTCAGCAGGGCCTTCGTCTCATCTTTTAAAAGATCAAACGCTGATTTTGATGCGATGTAAAGATGAGAGACAGATTTATGGTGGCTCTGACTGGGATCCACGATCAACAAGTCTTCTGTGTTTATGCTTCTAAGGTTAGGTACGAAACTCAGTAATTCCAGCACTGCTCCTCTGTTTAGAACCACCTTGTCGTCATTTCCTGGGATCTGCTCCAGTTTTAATATCCATTTCTTTTTATCTTTGTTTGTTTACGCCTTGTGGTATTTGTCTGTCTTGGTGATGAAGTGGGTGGTTTTCCGTTTGCTAGGTTCCGTACGTGGATATGAGCTTGTTTTACTTATGCTACACTTCTCCACTTGGCAGATTGTATGTTTTATTGGCTTAAGCGTGCTTTGGCTTTCTTTCCTATAAGATCGGTTAGTGGTCTCAGGGTCTCCCTTACTCAGGGCACCTCTTGGGTTCTTCCCTTTCCATTGTGCCCCTTTTGTCAGCTTCTTGCAGCGCTCCTCTAATGTGGAAAAGTCTGAGCTCCATGAGGCAGTCTCCGAATCGGTAGATGTGCACAGGTCTGCCTCTGGCGGGACGCCCCTTGCCGCCAAGGGAGAATGGCCCCCATTATGATCTGTAGTATTGTCTTCGTCCAGGTGTTGACTCAAGTTTATTATTGGGTCATCTTCGAGGAAGTCTTCTGCTGATTTGGGGGAGCCAACCACTTTTGCGGTTTTAGATCTTTTACTAGGACTAATAGGTTTGTGGACGTGTAATGTTGAGATCTTTTCTTCCCTCCCCGCCTCTGTTTTGTATTTTGTTTGGTGGTAGGCCTTGTTTTCTTTGAAGAGGTTGGTGAGGGGGCTTCTTTCTCTATCAAATAGTTGAGTTGCATTTTTTGCTTTTTCGCCTGGTGCTTTAGCCAAGTGCATTTGGTTCTTTTGGGCTTTAGTAGGTGCTTCGTGGTCCGGTTGTTCTTTTTAGTGGAAGTGGATGGAGGTCCACTAACACACACTTATTGAGTTGGCGTAAATCGACACATAAACGCAGCTCACCCAAACTCTTTATGACGACAACTAGCGGGGAAGACTCCTTTCTTACAAATGAAATGTGCCGCTATACAGTACCTTTTTATTGCAGACGTGTGGACGTTTGGGCAGCTATACCATGTATTACAGTACAATTGAAGATGTGTGGGCGGGGCAAGAGAGGAAGGAGAATCCCTGAGCAACTCCGCTGGCTCCGGTTATGAGGAAGAAACCGCGGGATCGGGCGGAGGTGCTAAAATGTAAGGTAAATGCAGCGTTACCTTCTGGTATGTGTTGGCCGCTACAACGCCCAAATAGGCAGAGCGGCTTTGCAGGCCGTACTGACAAGATACTTCTCCTCGGAGCGGGGCATAATGTCAGTTGACAGTAACGATTCTCTCGCCCACCTTTCTTCCACCTCTTCCGTCACCGTTGGCTGCTGCGACAGTCTACCACGAGCAGACTGTATTACCCTTGATTGCCCTTGATAGCGGTTTCTCTCGCTGCTTCTTCTTCTGACAGTAGAAACTGCGATCGGGCACCCGCTGCAACACTATCCCAGGCGGAGCGGCAACCTGGACAGCCCGTAACTCCAGGTAAGCTTTCTCTCTGCTCTTCTCTTCGTCGTTCTTCTCTGCTGGGGATCTAATCTAGGACATCCTCGTCGCCAATGTTATGAAAGAAGGATCCACACACTTCAAGAGCTTAATATCTTTTATTAAGCTAAAAGGGAGGATAGCTCAGTGGCCATGTGCTCAACTTTGAAGCAAGATGACATGGAGCAGCACAGGTTTGATCCCCGGGTCCACGCTTAGAAACCTCTGGGTATTAAGCGCGTTGTAAATAACCTATTGTTCTGGAGGGGAGGAATTCGCTGACGGGCCCATTGGTCAGCACTCACCCTCTAGAACTTGTAAGACAAGATAGCTGCACCATGTGAGGACAGGGGGTGCAGGATTCACTTACTCCGACACAACTCAATAACGAGGACTCAATAGTTTGGCAAAGGGAAGTCCGTTTAATGATGCATACATCAAACAGGGAAACAAATGAGAATCAGCTGTAGTGCGATCACCTGTCTCGCTCCGACTTCCTCGAACTTCAGCTGAACAGTAATTCTTATAGGCAATGTTCGTCATCAGTGACATTTAACTCTACAAAACTCGATATGCAATATAATTTGTTAGGAAAGGTAACTTAAGTATAGGTGCTATATCTGTATATAATAATAGGGCATGCGTATTGGATAACTCTTATCTGGTGGGCGTCTACGCCCATCCCACTATATCACACGTGATTGACGTCATCATAAGTACGACGTCTCATTGGTTCTTCTATCTATAGGTCTCCAGATAACTTTGTTCATTGTGATTGGTCAGGTTACACCCCTAGACATAAATCTCCATTTTAATTAGCAGCATGCAGAATGGACACCTAAGGGTCTGGTGTACCAAGTTCACCCTGCCTCCCTTCCATCAATCAGTGTTTTAGGGCTATGTGTCAATTAGTTGGCTGGGTTTGGCATTGGAACTGTAGCCTATTATTGGGAAAAGTTATGGCATCCTGGGTTCTGGATGACATCAGGCGATGGTACCTCTTCGCGCTTGGCTGGTCACCTGTCTGTTCACCATGAATTTGCTTCAGTTTCCAACTTTTATTGTATTTAATTCTGCTTCGGCCCTGCCACCTGCCTGGGCCTCTCTTATCTTGACATTCACGGGCGAGCTGGTATGCTCTGAAGTTTGGTTCTTGCGAGTTGACGTTCTCCTCCCCTTCTCTGGGTGACCTCGATTTCCCTGGCACGAGCCATTCTCTGTTGAGTTTCGATTCTGCACTTTTTCTCTGTTCAGGCTGAGTTGTGAAACCTGGCCTGTCAGGCCTCTGGCAGTCTGAGCCCATTTCTGCTTTACAAAATGGAGTTGCACTCGTATAACGTGCCTTATTGAGGTAGATATATGGTCGGCGCTCTATTTTCTACTAAGCATTTGCAAGCAGTATCAGTTTCTTAGCATTTGCGTTCCAAGCCTATTTACACACGTTTGATAGGACGGTCGTTCTCATCATGTCTAGTAACACGTTTCCTTGTTGTCAGTATCGTCTCCTTCCTGTGCTCATTATATTGAGTTGTATAGCAGCTTGGTCTGACGTCTCATTTTCAATAGTTGACTCTGCTTACTTACGAGCTGGGTTGGGCATGGGTAATTTCCATTGGCCCTCCATTAAGGCTCTTGGGGTTTCTTCGTGGACTGTATGTAGGTTCTCCTCATTTCGTATCATGGGCTGATATGGCTGTCTGATAGGGTACTGTGCTGCCCAGGGTTGTCTGGTTATGGGCGCTTCGAAAGGTACGGATCTTCAAACGTACACTGGGCAGAGTCCCAGTGCAACTCTCTGTTGGTTCATTTGCTCTTCATACGTCACATGTCTTGGCGAGTACCTTCCTGGTAGCTCGAAATGAGGGGCATGGGCGCAGGTCATGTCTGGAACCTCCTTTACACATATTTACATCATATCATATAATATCATAAAGACCCCCAGCAGTGCCAGCACAGCACTAGCAGGGAAAGCTAATATCAACTGAAAACTACTATAGAACCACAACAGACAGTAAACAAGAGCATCACAAACATGAGCATCATATTTAGAACAGTGACAACAGCTGATGATCTACTAACATTCCAGCCATCAGCAGCACTGTATATACATTCATACAGAACTCACTATCAGTGGCTAGCAAGCCACATTATAACAATTACCTCACCATGAGCAATGGGTAGGTGTTCGTATTCCACTGTTTCATATTCGATTTAATTAAACACGCAATTGTTCATCACTCCTGCTGCATCTTCAGCTCTCTGGTGCACCCCGACGCATCTCCACAACAGAGGCTCTCCTGTTGCCTTTGTTTGTTATTTTATCTAATAGGTCCTACTTTTTCCCTCCAGATAATCCGTATACTGAAGTTTTACTGCCATCAAGGACACAGTACCACACCAGTACTCGGGAATCAGGTACTCCAGGCCTGCACACATCTCACTGATGCATCTTTGCTCCTGTAAGGTCAGCGCCATTGGCTCAGCATCGACTCACACCATTAAGCTCATCAGCGCCATAAAAACCTACCTCTCCAAGCGGAATTGTCTCTCAATAGCCAGAGCTATTATAGGGGCCAAACTTGACTATTGCAATGCCTTCCTTGCCAGTACCTCAGCAAAAAACATAAACAGACTCCAAATCACCCAAAACAACGCCCTAAGAGCCCCATTAAGCATTCTGAAAAGGGGCCATATCTCCCATGCAAGACAAGGAGAACACTTGCTCCCTGTAAAAGACTGTATTACTTTCAACATCCTTACTCTCACACACAAATGCCTCTCCCTCACAGCCCCCTCATACCTATGAGAGACCATCACAAGAGTGACTTCCACGCATCCCACACATACACATTACTCCAATCCTCTGGTCACCCCCCACACCAATTGGGCCAAAGCAGGTGTGTTAGGCTTCCCCTACATAGCTGCCAAATGCTGGAACAGTCTCCCTTCAGCTCTAAGTGCAGAAACCTCCCTACTGGCATTCCGTAAAAACCTAAAATCCTCCCTCTTCAACTGGCACACGCCCCCTATGCCTCATCACTGTTTTGCTCATTACTGCCATGTATGTATATATTTGTCATTGTAAATATGCCTTTTTACATGTGTAACTAAGTCCCTTCCTGTATCAAGGGCCACTTTGCCCCCGCCTCGTCACTGTTTTACTTATCACTGCCTTGTATGTATTTGCCACTGTAAAAATGCTTTTATATGATCTGTAACTAAGTTCCTTTCCTGTAACAAATGCCACAATGCCTCCGGGCTGTTGCGCGCTATACAAAAATGAATAAATAAATAAATAAATAAATAAATAAAGGCCTCCAAAATGGCAGAGGTGCTATATGTAATGCCACTTTACATAACATCAGAAATTATTCATGTAGCACATGATGAGTGAATGAATCTATGAGAATAATGATAGTTCACCGTACATAAAGAGCGTGTGCTTAGTGAACTCTTTAGCAGTCTGTTACCTGATCTCTGTGATATGATATTATATGATATGATATGATGATATGATATGGCATTTATAATGCGCCTATACACAAGTGTTTCAAGGCGCGACGAGACAAGGGGGGGAACAAAGGGAGGACAGACAACGATCCTACTAGGCCAGGTGTTATTCAGATTGCGCAAAGTGCATGGGAAGGGGGGAAATGAAAAGTGTGAAGGGGGAAGGGGGAGGGGAAAGTGCAGTACATGGAAAGTGGAATAAATAAGATAAATAAAACACATAAAACAGCCAGCTGGTGGCAAGTGCAAGGAAGTGCAGACAAAGTGCTGGAAAGGGGACTGAAGGGATACTGAAAACGGTCCCCAAGTGCAGAGGTTGCCAGGGAGGCAGTGCAGGTGGGTAGTTGACGGGGCCAGGGCCAGAGATCAGAAAAGGGGTGGCCAGGTAACCAGTGCAATTACAGTCAGGAATTCAGCAAGGGAGGGGAGGAGAGAAAGCAGAGGCAAAGAGGAAGGTTTTGAGGTGTTTCCAGAACCGCAGATGGTTCTCCTTGGGTTTCAGGGAGGCAGAAAGGCTGTTCCAGAGAGAGGCCCCTGCCGAAGAGAGTGATCTGCCACCAACTCGTTGCTTGGAGAAGCGACTGACCCTGAGTGAGTTGGAGACAGATGAGCGAAGAGCTTGAGAAGGATTAAATGTGAGGTGATGATGGCCAACGCCATTACATATTCATGGCCATGTATGAACAGATATCACGATGTATGACCACAGATGGCAATGCAACAGTTTCTGAAATGCAGCTTTTCATTGAGGAATACGAAAAATATACGCATGTATTATAAAGCGTGTAGAGAAATGACTGACAACATTGTCATATCACTATTGCAACCAACCACATTACATATTGCAATTACAACACAATACTACATATGTGACACTGTAACATTCACATACTTTTTTTATGGCTAAAGAATGAATCATATTCAGTAAACCTCATCTTCCATTATCTCACTAATCACTTTAGTGATTCACACTGTACATTAAATAATGCTGAGAACCCTTGCGTGCGTCACTCGAGTGATGAATAGCATCACTTCCAAGTACAATGGCACAGTTATTTCAAAAACAGATCTAACATACATGGTACATTTGTAATGTGCTGCTGTGTATGTTTAAGAGAAGAATGCCATGCACAGGTCATGCAGGTGGAGCATGCGCACAATTCTGCAATAGAATGCACCTTCGTCAATGAAGAACCTTCTGCAACTTTGCACTGTTCTTTGTGTCAGGAGGTAATCATTCGACAAGTATGGTGTATACTAAATTACCAGTAAGTAGTATTATATGTGAATATTTCCCACCAATTGATATAGCCAATCATATTTGCTGGTGTGTAGGTGTTTGTTAAGCATTCACGCCATATGCTCAGTTACTCACGCCCTTTCCCAAATATGTCCACCATCGTTTTTAGAGATTGGCACTGCTTCTTACATCGTATGACAGCTATTGCACATGTCTTGTCATCTGGAATGATGCATTACGCTAAACTGCAAAATACTACCCCACCTTGTCTTATGTACGCGTTTCTTTGTTAACGCTTGCATTGTAGGGTCTCTACCTTTCTATGGTGGTGCACTCAAGTAGCTCTGATTGCATGGGAAGTGTTAAAAAATAAATACAATTCATTGTTTTCACACAAATAAACGAATGTGCCTTTCTTTACCCACTCCACCTTCTCAGCAGTGTGGGGGGGTATTTTTGTTGATGTTCCCCATTCATTTGATATCTTGTTCCTCCTGACTATGCAACATAGGAGTGTAGCCATACACCCACTCTATCGCATATCCTGGTGGGCTGCTTCATCTCTCTTGTACTTAACGACCTTGTACTAGCCATCGCCGGATACATGGATGTCTGGTCCAAAATGATAATGCAGAGGTAGATTACATGTGCTGTAAATGGCCTTATGTGTGTAACGTCCATATGCGTTTCAAATGGGGTGACAGTGATAGTGAAAAGAAATATGAAAAGGACACCCAACTGGAACCTTCTATCCCATGGGGAGAAAGCCTATCTGCAAACCCAAGGGTTGCTAGTCAACACAAACCAAGGGGTGTGATTTAGGTGACTCTAGCTGTAATCTCTTGGCATACTGGCCGTAGCAACGACTGACTCACTCAGTGATTTCAGTCACAAATTGTCACCCTCTTTGTGGGCCTGATACGTGTGAAATGTGAAGAGAAATCCTGTAAGTGCCTCGTCCCAAGAAGGACACTGTTCAAGCCTGCGCGCAGAAAGAAAAATGCATGCACCACGTATTCGTGGAATCACAGAGCAAAGTCATTGTATTCGCTAATTTGCGCCTGAAACGTCCCCGACACACCCACATGCAAAGCATGAACAGCCAGAACAGCTACCTTTGCGGGCATCCGGGCGCAAATACACGCACCCTTCAAACAGTGCATGGGGTGCCCCGTAAACTTGCCTGCGACTTGGGGACCCTGCGCAGGGTCCCTCATAACTGTATCCAGCACCCTGACAACATGTGTATGAAAAATCGTAACTCAGCAATAACTTGGGAAATCTGCATGCAAACCCCTCTAAAACATTACTGCACCCTGCTACACTGCGTATGCGCAACTCTAAGTTACATTGGGACCCTGATTGAGTACATGCACCATAAAATCTGACATGCAACCCCTCCTTCGTGCTGAAAATCCTATGCGCAAGTGCACTTAAGCCTGCCTACATGTGGCGGATCATATGAAGGACTTGCATGGACATTTCCCAGACGAGACGTTGCGCGCTCAACTCCATGAATAAGTTGTGTGCTGCATAATAGTGGGTGTGCGAGGTGCAGACCGTCCCTCGGAACACCCACTTTTTCGCAAGTTCTGTTAAACGGGATATTATATCGTGCCTCTTTTATTGTATATATTGGCCTAAGCCCAGTCGCTCTGCGAAGAAATCCGCGCTGCAAAGTTCCGATATTAGATCGATTTAGCAGCCATTTTAGGTTCATCCGCCATTTTGATTCTCACCCCAAAGTCACCCTGTGTTCTAAAATGGTGGACAGTGTTCTTCTGTTTGTAACTTGGCCGTCCTGACCTCTACATGTAAGTTAATGTCTAAACTGCCCGCAGGCCAAATGTTAGGGTCATGTAATGAGACCTTGTCCTTCGTTGACCTGTAGATCGAGGATTACCTGTGCCAACAAAACTGATCCGCAAGCATATATTAAGCACAATGTTGTTTAAATACTGAATGTGAAAACTTGTCTAACTGCATTGTGTAAAACATGTACGAAGTCTTAATGTTAGATCCAAAGGTACACTGTTGCCATTGTGACTTATTTGTGTATAAACTAGGAATAATCTATATGCATATAGGTGAATAAATCAGAAGTGAACGCAGCAAGACCCCTAGCACGAGGAATGATTAACCTGTAGATGGGCTGGACATCATGTTAGAAATTGTATAAAAAGAGTAAGTGTTCTGATGTACAGCCCCACTCACTTCTCACAACGAAAGGGCTGGTATTTGCTGTGATGTACTGAGGGCCAGATAGCTATCTGATACTTTGTCCCTTTGAAAACTGTTCAGTTATAGAATAAAGATCTGTGTATCTTTGTAAACCCGTGTTTGGTGTATTGCCTTTTGGGGTACTCAGCCTCGATATTCTCTTTTTGCTTTTACAGATGGCGCCCGAATAGGGACCCTCAAGATTGATGCCAGCTCATTGAAGGATGACACGGCTATCGGACCGGGATGGGACGGTGTAAAGGGGGCCCCTTTCTTGGATGAGACGCGACACCTCCGCAGCGCTGCACGACCCGATCCCTGGACGGTGAGCACGCAGTCCGAGTCGGCATCTTGACAAGGGTCCGTATATTGAGGCGGGCAGATTTGCCGAAATCACCAACCACGAGGAAATCTTTGTTAGAAAACTTTGTAATCCGATTGGACCTCCTTAGGGTTTGATCAGGTGAGTCATGACCCGATTCTTAAGTATCTTGATAATTTGTTTTGGCATATTGCACTCGCGGGTTCAATTATTGACCAGGTAACACCAGTATTCTGATATGCCTGGGAAATTGTCTGCCTGCTTTAGGGCATTATTTTGCAAGGACAGACAATCTTTGGAATTTGGCCGACCGCCACCAATGGAGGGGTCGCTGGCATGTACTATGTACTGTAAGCACGGGATTGGTAGTATAGTATTTTATGATATTTGGCACAGACAAACTAGACATGTTTCCGAACTTCAGTGGACAATCAATGGTAGTTTTGAAATCCCTCGTATTGAATACTTAGAATCTATATTAGACCTGCAGCATTTGATGTATTACAGAATTGGAAGAAAGAAGCTTTGCAGCAGCTCAAGAGTAGAGAAAAGCATTGGCGCCCCATCATATGACGAACGCCGAAAAAGCGTTGTTGTATGACCAAAATAAACAGTCTGAGTCAGTTAGGAATATGGATAGGGCTTTTTCACTTGGGATTCAGAAAATTTAGTATTCTAAAGACTTTCATGTTTCTGATGAACTTATCGATAAACTATTAAACGAACGAAGGCCTGGTGCCACTGCGCCACCTCTGCATGTTCCTCTTCCTGCTATTATTCCTCCTCCCATAGTTCCTCCGGCGCCTCCTATTGTTCCTCCTGCTGTTCCTCTTCCTTCAGTTGTTGTTCCTCCTCTTGTCGTTGCTCCTCCACCCGTTCCTCCACCTTTGCCTGCTGTTCCAGTAATAGCACCTCTGTTCCCTGATGTTCAAAACTTGCCTACTCTCCCTCTTCCAAGTGGTTCGACACCGCTTGTAGTAGATCTAAGAGTGGGATCGAGGGTTGTAACTCATAATACTATGTCTTCAGAGAAAAAGTTAACTGCGTGGCCTAAGCATTGCATGGAGAAGGGTGAACAAGCTGATGTTTTTGCCACACTTTCTAATATAGACAATCTTCTTGAGAAAAACGTTTTTATTGAAGGATTAGGAATTCATTTATGTGTAATGTGGAACAGGCTGAATGATATAGATCTCCCACAAGGATTGAGGGATCTGAATACTTTAGCGTTCTCTAGAGATACTGCAGAGAAGGTGCTAGAGCATGTTGAGAGGATTCTTGAGTATAGAAGGGAGCTGGAAAGGTTACGGAATGAAGATGAAGATGGTCATAGCTTGGGCATTATGTTCGTACAGAAACGGTTCCTTCCTTGTCGGAAAGCGATAACTGAGGAAACACGAATTTGTACGAAAGATGCGATTAGATGGATCTCAGACATGTCAATAACTCCCGTAAAAGTATATGACACTTATAGTCAGTATACGCCAGAAATGCATAGGAAAGTGATACAGGTAATGGTAGAGTACCTGCAGGATGAGTATGTAAAAAAAAAGATTTGTTGTCCCGCAGAGTTATTGAGTATTTAAAAAGAGGGCTTTTTCATTTGATACTTCTTCAGCTGCTTTAGCGCTCGATTTGGCTCTGTTGCTTAGTAAGCGTTCGGAGTTGCCTACTTCTCAGTTGCCTATGAGAGAGGTCCCTCCGACATTTGTCTCAAAAGTAGAGATTCCCGCTAATCCTGCAACAGGTGCAGTTGCTCAAGATATTCCTGCACATTATGTGTCACAGTTCTTCTATGTCCCGTTCTCAAGACAGGAAGTGAACACCATTAAACAATCTATTCCCGACATTAGGAAGAATCCGACATGGTTCTACAAAGAAATAGAGTATGTCTTGCAATCATCGGTATTCACCTTAAGTGATATCGATTTGTTATTTCCCGTACTCCTGCCTGTCGACTTGTGGAAACAGATTAGAACTATAGATGATGTACCAGGGCTAGGAAATACATGGACTAACATGATTAGACTCGATGGAGAAAGGCCAGCTGGAGAAAGACTGCCTCAGGTAATACTAACTTTGTCTGAAAGAATAGCTACGAAATTGAAAACTATAATTCCTGAAAAGAGAATTATTTGGGACAAGCTTACTGCCTGTGTCCAAGGGAAGTCTGAGGGTGCTACTGAGTTCTTTAATCGGTTCGAACAGGTATTTTCAGATTTCAGTGGACAAGACTTAGGCACAGAGTCTGGGAAAAGATTATTTGTGGAAAAATTTGTGTGTGGATTGCTGCCTGACATCCAGTCGCAAATGATGTCCTCCCAGAGCGTTTGGCAAGCGAAGTCTCAGTCAGAAGTATTGCACATGGCTCAGTACTATGAGAATCGTGTCAATAATGAAAAAGAAAGAGTTGAAAAGAGAAAAGGAGACTTAAAGATGAAAGTACTATAATTTGCAATTCAGAGGTCAGTATGTTCTGCAGGGAAATGCGCCCGTGGGTCCTGTAAACATTAACCAGTGTGCTTATTGTAGACAAGAGGGTCATTGGCGTGCACAATACCCGATCCTCCAGCAGAGGTCAAATAACACATTTGGAAATATGGGTAGATGATCCAGGGGTCGCCTGGGTGTCGGGGGTCCTGGTAGAGGTCAGTTTTCACCGGATTCACAGCAACCTTTTTCGCAGGACAATCAGGCATCGAGTGTGGATAATAGAAATATTTTTGATCATCATTCTGCTGCTTACCTCTCTGAAGAACTTCCTTTTGACGACATTCTGTTGTTTCGCTAGCCGAAACATGGTATGGAACCAACGCCTATTCCCGTTAATCAGAAAGGTCCCTAGGTTGAGATGGTAGTGGGAAATAGGAAACATCTATTTTTGATAGATACAGGGGCACAGAAGTGTTCCATTGACCATTCGCGGGTTCCAAACATTCCACTGTCAGGGCAAACCAATATTTCTGTAGGGTTTTTTGGCACACCAGTTGTCTGTCCAGTTTCTTCGTGGGTACCGATTACCTTGGGTCCATTTCCGGACCATTGTCCATTCCTTTTGACTACAAATGTGGAGAGAATTTGTTGGGGTTGAATCTGTTGGAGGAATTAAATGCGGTAATTCATTGTTCTTCTGATGGAGTGCGTTTGACAATTCCACCACATCAACTTTCTGTCTCTCAATTCTTGACCAGACCTTTGCCGCCGGAATTTAGTGATGTTCCGGAGTGTTTGTGGGCTATTGATGATAATGACGTCGGTGTCTTGTAAATTGAACCTGTTAAGATTATCTTGAAAAATGGAGTAAAGCTGCCACTTATTCCCCAGTATAAGATCTCGGTTGATGGTGAGCAAGCCTTGAAATGCATCGTCTCTGATTTTGTGCATTGAGGGGTGATTGAGGAAATTGCAGGTAGTTTGTGCCATAGTCCGATTTTACCCGTCTACAAGAAAGGCGATAATCCAATTCAATTTTCGTTTCATAATTGATCTACGTGCCATCAATAAGATCGTTGCTCCCCAATTTTCAATTGTGCCTGATGTGACGACAATATTAACCATGATCCCGGCTTCAGCTACTCATTTTAGTGTCATGGATCTAGAGAACGCTTTCTTTAGTATTCCTATACACAAAGACAGTAGATACTTGTTTGCGTTCTACTTAGGGGGATGTTCATTTACCTTTACCCGTGCACCGCAAGTTTACACGGAAAGTCCTAGTATCTATAGTAGGGCTTTGAAAGAGCAGCTTGATACCCTTGAGTTGCCCTCTACTTGTACACTGCTTCAATATGTTGATGACTTGCTTTTAGCTGCTGACTCAGAGAGCACTTGTAAGGAGGGCACTGTGTTGTTGCTTATTCATTTGGATAAACATGGACATAAAGCTTTGCTTAAAATATGTCAATACTATTGTCAGGAGGTCGCCTATTTAGGGTATCTCCTATCAAAGGAGGGAAGAAGGTTTACGCCTGAACGGATAAAACTAATTTCTAGCATGTCTGTCCCAAATACACAGAAGGAAGTTAGAGCCTTGATAGGTATGGCTTCTTACTGTAGGCAGTGGATCCCAAATTTCTCACTAGTGATTAAACCAATGTTGGCTTTGACAAAGAAGGGCATTTCTTCGCCATTTCCGTGGAACTTGGAACACCAGCAAGCATTTGATCTGCTCAAGACTGCACTGTGCTCGGCACCAGTTTTGGGCACACCAAACTATGAAAAGGCCTTTGTGTTGTTGTTGTAACTTGAATGTCGTGCAGATATGTGAGACCTCCGTCCCCAAGTGCCGCAAGGGAGAATGATAAATTCACTCCCTATACAACCTTTGAGGCCACAGGTGGAGAAGAATCCGGGACTGCGAAGTACTGGAAGCCCCACGGAAGCTGTAAAGGAAAGCAGTGTTGAGTACCAAGCAAGCAGGGTAAAGCACGGGTAACCAATAAACAGGAAGGATCTTACCAGGAATTGATAGAAGAAGGGATTCCGGGGCTCAAGATGGCAAAAGGCCCCGGGTAGGAGGCACTTACTGGTAGTCACACCAGACCCCACCTGGAGAAGACCTGCAAGCCGGACTGAACCAAATTGCAGGTAAGGGTGGTGATGAGTCGTAGTTCATACAATGTTCCAGATTCTTTGGAGAGGGGTAATCCACAAGAAGTCTGTGACAACAATCCAGGGTCTAGAGCCAAGTGTAGCAGTCCAAGCTGACGAAACAATGAAGAGCGGGATCCAAAGAGAAGTCTGTGACAACGATCCGAGGTCAAGAGCTAAGAGTATCAGTCCAAGCCAAAAGCACAGATATAACGTGATCCAAAAGAGTTCCTAGAAGAGTTAGCTGGGTCCAAGATCAAACGAAACACAAGGTGACAAAATGCAGGCCAAACAGGGTCTACGAGAAAACAGCTGTGAAGCGCGGTACTGAAGTACTCCACTGCTTAAGTACCGTTTGATTCCTGATCACGTGATCGTGAGTTCAGGTCACGTGATCGCGAGTTCCGGTCACGTGACCATGAGTTTAGGTCACGCGATCGGATAGAGCCAGCAGCACGATGCAAAGAAGCGAACCTGATCTTTTGATGGCTTAATCTCCACGGCAGCTGCCAATGAAGAAACGGTCGCAGTCGTGACTGTGGAGTAGTAGCGTGAAGCTGCTGCTGTAGCTGTGTGCGAGCCGGTCTGGACCGCCAACGTGAGCCCCAGAGGGTAAGTGGGGGGTGAATCCGGGCCAAGGGGGAACTGGGATCACTGGTGGGTCGGATGGAGGGCATGACAGTTGTATGTGCATGAATGTGATGGATGTGCTTTGGCTGTATTAATGCAGGAACATGGAGTGAAGAATAGGCCGTGTGGCTACTTTTCTTCCGCCCTTGATCCTGTAGCATGCGCTTTGCCAAGATGTTTGTGAGCTGTCGCTGCTGCTGCTGTGTCCCTAAAACAGAGCAAAGGAATGGTCCTAGGCCATGCTTTAACCCTTATGGTACTTCACTCTGTAGATGTTCTATTAAACAGAACACAAATGCAACACCTCACCTCCGCACGATTAACGAGATACGAATTGATCTTGTTTGCTCCGCACATACAAATTAAGAGGTGTTGTGTTCTTAATCTGGCTGAACTTCTACCTTTCCCGTAAGGTACTGCTTGTAGTGACGAAGAGTCACATGACTGCCTTTACACTACCGAACAAGAGAGTAAAGGCAGAATTGACATAAGGATACACATTCCTTTGAATAATCCACTAGGGGAGCTGTTTTACTATGGCTCCTGCTTCAAACTTCCAGATGGTACATCCACAGCTGCTTATGCAATCACTACATTGAGCACGGTCATGGAAATCAAGAGAATCACGCATAACTCCGCGCAGGCCGCAGAGATTATAGCATTGACCCGAGCTTGTGAACTTTCCGAAGGGCTCAGAGTAAACATATATGCTGACAGTCAGTACGTCTTTGGGGTGGTTCACAACTTCGTTAGACTTTGGGCAGAAAGAGGGTTTTTGACTTCACATGGTACAAAAATTCAACATGGCTCCTCCTTGATAGTACGGTTGCTCTCAGCACTTGCACTCCCTACTCAGCTAGCTATCATAAAATGCGCAGCGCATCAGAAGATTGTAGATCATGTAGGAAAAGGGAACGCTTTTGCTGACCAGATAGCCAAACAGACTGCCACTGATCTCTCTACAGAAATGTATACTTCAAGGGAAGCCACAATTGCCTGTACTTTGGATGAAGGTATTGATTCCGTAAGGGATATCCAAGCCGATGCCACATTAGAAGAAGCTAAGAAGTGGGCTGAGGGTTTGGGGAAACTGGATGATGATGGGTGTTGGGTGGACAAAGTTGAAGGGAAGTGGTTACTGCCTGACACATATATTATTATGATGGTTGTTATGGCTCATGGTCCCACCCATATATGTGCTCGTAAAATCACTAAAATGTTGCAAAATGTGTGGGTAAATGACAAAATCCCTAAAGTAGCTGAACGCTTCGTTCAGGGTTGCATGATTTGTTTGCAGCATAATGTGGGAAAGGGCACATCAACTCCTAGGGGTAGTTTTGGTCCACCTTCTGTCCCATTCGAGGTTATTCATTTTGATTTTATTGAGATGGAGCATTGCAATAATTTCAAGTATGTATTAGTCGTCATCTGTGCTTTTAGCAAATGGGTTAAAGCCTATCCTATCAAAGATTCCACAGCTATGACCATGGCAAAGACTATGTTAAAGGAATATTTCCCTAGATTTGGTTTTCTTGAGAGTCATCTGGTCGGATAATGGTCTACATTTTATCGCTGCTGTAATTCTGCAGATATGCGCGGGATTACAGATCAATAAGCGGTTCCATTCGGCTAGACACGCTCAGAGTGCTGGACTAGTAGAAAGGCACAACAGCATCATCAAGAACAAGCTTGCTAGGACGTGTGCAGGCACCAAACTAAAATAGCCAGACGCTTTACCGATCGTGTTGTTATCTATGAGAACGTCCCCTCAAACTAAGACTGGGCTCTCTCCCTTTGAGGTGGTCATGGGTAGGGCAGCTAATATTTGGAAAGTTCGGAAGTCTCGTTCTTTATGAGACATCGAAAATGTACTTCTCTCTGACTATTGTGGCCAGTTAACTAAAAATCTGTATTTGATTTATCACCAGGTGCAAGAGGCTTTACATGTATGGTACGAGGGTCCCGGTCACAGCATACGACCGGGAGATTGGATCCTCACGAAATCGTTTGAGCGATCTTCTTGCCTCGCACCTCGTTGGCGTTGCCCCTTCCAAGTTTTGCTGCTCACACAGACTGCGGTGCCGGTAGCAGGCCAGAAGCATTGGATACATTTGTCGCACAACAAGAGGATTCCACACCCAGTGCCACACAATACAGAAGATACATAACCCCTCACCAATGCTGTAACCAAGGATCACGAAGCAGCAACCAGCATCGTGAGTGCATCGGAGACTCTCCCTGAGCATGTGAGGTCTGGGGAAACAGCCATTTCATCTTCACACTCTCCAACAGTTTTGTTTCCAGAAGTTGTTCCGGATTTTGTTTCTGATCTTGCTTCCGTTCATTCGCCACTTCCAGTGGGAAGTGACGACACGTTGTTCACAGATCATTCAGTACCAGGCACCACAAGGTACGATCTGCGTCTGAGGAAATACTTACTGCACGGTTCGGCTGTGCCATCAAGGAAAATCATCAAAGGGCTTGTCTTTTTGGCCAGATCATTCGTATATAAGGGGTTTCTGTTGTTTAGGGTTTGTGGAAGGACTAAGAAAATGCTCGGCCTGGAGGTCACCATCAAATAACATTGGTGCTTTTGTCTGAAGAATACAATGCCTGCAACCGCTCCCACACGCACAGAACAGATAAGAAAATGTGTGACCAGCAGGGAAAATGGACAATCCAATGTATGGGCCCTGAAAACGTATTGCTGTCTTGTGATAATGTTAATTGGTTTCACATTAGTCATTGTCTTAGGTTTCTGGTATCTAGAAAAAGTACATCCATTTGAGAATGTGTTACCTACTGAAAATGTACCTACTGTTCCTACTCCTTTCGTGCGTCTGTATACTTTATCTCCTAGAGACTCTCAGCACAGACAGAGTTATCACAACAACACACTATTACTCATCATGAATGCTACACGTGCCATTTTTAACAAATCTAATTGTTGGATCTGTTCACATTTACCGCAACACGGGGATAAGGGGCTAGGTTGGTATATTCATTCTTTACCTTTGACAACTGCATGCTATGCTTCTCTTAGAGCACTATTCTTTGGCCGATGGAACGATAGCATCTCTGGGAACTTCGATGGGACTAACTTGAAAGAGTTTGAAAAACGTGCTCTGACACCACTGGGATGCTCGCTTTTTGCAAATAAGAGTACGCTTAATGTTGCTTCTATTAGGCCTTTTGATAGACTGTCCCACCCTTTTCAGTCTTTGATCTCTTTCAAGATGGCTCCTATAGGCAATAGGGATGCCACGCCTCCTTCCTACACTGTCAACCATAGCCCCGATTCAGTTTCTTTCTGCATGCAAAGGAATGGTACTCAGTTAATGGGTGATTTGAAAGGTTGCGCCAACATTGCGAATTTGACTGGCAAGGACAGACCTTTGTATGTAGGCAAACCTGTCTACTTTGTTTGCGGTAATATAGGGGGTCATTCCGAGGTTGGAGGTAAGTATTGGTTTTTACCGGCATGGCGGAAAGAGCGAGTCCGATCTGTTACCACGCCGCTATTTACAGGCTATTCTGACCTCGCGGGCACGAGCTTTCCGCCATGCCGGTAAATCCCCTAGCGGCATACCGCTAAAGGGCCCATTAAACCCCTTACCGGCATGAAGCGAGACGTTCTTAACAACACCGCCATCGAAGCTTCGCTGTCCGTAATTAGCGGTGACCGTAATTTACGGATACCGTAAATTACGGTCACCGCTAATTAACGGATACGGAAATTACATAATCGCACAGGAACGGGAAGGAGCGCGGCGGCCATCTTTAAAAACATAGTCCATTGCCATCCTCTTCATACAGGACCCGGAGGCATATTTGGATCGGAAAAATAGCCATTAGAGACCAGCATCATGCCGAAAGCACTGAAAAAGGGTGCCGCCCGCATAAGGAAGGAGCGCTTTACACAGGACGAGCTCCAGGTACTGGTGGACACTGCACAAACATGCAGAGATAGTATTCAGCAGTGACATGCGTAGGCCCACCGTCATCAGGAAGAAGGAGATCTGGGACTTGGTTGCACAGAGGGTGAGCGCCGTAGGAAACACCCCCCGCACCACGAAGGACTGCAGGAAACGGTGGATGACCTCTGTCTCAGGGTGCGGGCCATCCTATCAGCCAACCGAAGTCAGGCTCTGGAGACAGGAGGAGGCCCAGCTTCTCCCATCAAAATGATGCCCTGGGAGGAAACGTGTGCGGACATGATGGGCACAGAAGCCATAGAAGGGGTTGGCGAAATGGAGTGCGGTGCTCCGTCATCCGCTGATGGAGGTGAGTGTCATGAGTCAAGACAGTAAATGCATTCCTAATGTAAGGCACGCCAAGGGCTGGGCAAGCTGTCACATCATGTATGGGAATATTCCCCCCCCCCCCAATGAAATCATGCCGTAACAAGTGGGACCCAGGCTGATGTCAGGTGCAAGGCTGCAACCCATATTGGCCATACCACACAAAGAGGCTGTCAATGTGAGTCACCACAGTACTCCGCCAACATGAGTGACCCAGACATCTGCATGCATTTTCCATCCAAGCCCAGATCACTGTCCCACTCACCACCCAAATGTCAACAAAACGCTGCAATCCCATTGTGATATCATAGGCTTGAAGAAATGCTGACCCCAAATCATTGCTCATGCCATCTCTCTCTTCCCCCCCACAGGCAGTGGGCATGAAAGTGAGGACCAGGAAGCCACCCGGGCCAGTACCTCCAGGGGCAGAGCCAGGGGACACTGTATACCTGCAAGCAGGAAGAAAACACATGCAACACCACCTGCTCCAGCAACCCCCATGGAGGGTGCACAACCCGCACCCCTACTCATGCCTGCAGTGCCGCCGGACACATGCCCCACGGTGCACTCTGAGGAGTCCAGTGTGGCAGGGGAGAATGCTGCCATGTGCCTCCTCGATGTGCCAGACAGCCCCACATCAATTTCCGTGGACAACGTAGAGGACCCCAATGACATTGGACATAGCCCAGACACTCCATCATACAGCCAGGTGGCACACAGCGACTCCGGGGAGAGTGACACCCCAGGGCTCACAGGCCAAGGAGTACCACCTGCCTGTCCTGGATCCACTTCCCCTGCAGAAAGTCCCGAAAGGGCTGCAGGCTCAATACCAAGCCTGCCAAGCACATCGGCCACACCGGCCATGGATGCAGTGCGCTCCAAGCACCTCACGGGCCTGATTGAGGAGTTAATCCGGGACAACCGCGAATCAAGGTTGGAGTGGCACACTGACCTTCAGGCTCTGGGCGTGGTGATCACTGCGAGCACAAACCAGCTCTGTGAGGTCCTGGGCCGGATCGCAGATGCCCTGGAGGCAGCACCCCCCAGACCACAGCCCCAGTGGGAGTACCCACCCTCCCAAAGCTCCACCACGCAGACCAGCCCTGTCCGTCAGTCACTGCATACATTGCACCGCCACGACATGGATCCCCCTGGCTCTGGGAGTGCACATTGACCATACTACCACACACATGTGGCCTATGTTGCACTGATGGGACTATTGTGGGGTTGTTGTGGGGGGAGGTGAAGGGGGGTGAGGGTGTGTGTGGGAGTTGGGGGGGAGGGGGAAGGGGGTGAGGGTGTGTGTGGGAGTTGGGGGGAGGGGGAGGGAGGTGAGGGTGTGTGTGGGAGTTGGGGGGGAGGGGGAAGAGGGTGAGGGTGGAGGTTTTGTTGTACACGTTTCTACATTATTATTCAATACACTGGTTGATCATCCCTAAAAAACAAAGTGGACATTGATCATTGTGCATGTGTCTTTTAATGTCTCACAGTGCATGGTGTACATGTATCCCCACACCCAGTGCCCAATGTCCTGTCATCCTCACACCCTCAGCTGACTTGTGAGTCAGAAATATTGTCTGATGAATGATTGCCGCACGGAACGTCCCTCCTGTGCATCGGCACCGTGATGCTGTCCTGCCATTCCTTCCTCCTCCCCCTCATCATCATCTGGTGGTAGCAGTTCCACGTCAGGGGGCAGTGGCACGTTCCAACGGATGCACATGTTGTGCAGCATTACACATGTCATGGTGATCTTGGACACCTTCTCGTGGCTGTAGATGAGTGCCCCACCCGACCGGCTGAGGCAACAAAATCGTGCCTTCAACAGGCCGAAGGTCTGCTCTATCACCACCCGTGTACGGGTATGGGATCTATTGTAGTCCTCCTCGTGCCTGTTCTGTGGGTTGCGGACCGGGGTCATGAGCCACGGCTTAAAAGGGTAGCCAGTATCACCTGCATGAGAGTGGAATGAAGGTAAGTGTTTGTGCATTCATGGTGGAAAATTGTACTAGTCTTACATGGTCGCAGGTGATTACTGGCCATACACACATGTCCCAGGATACAGTCACCCCATTACTGGCCCGGCTATGTGTCATGTGCAATGGAATGATGGAGGGGGTAGCTTCTCCCTGATGGGTCATGGTGTGCACTCACGTCTTGTTGCATGTGCATCGTATATACATGCAGCAGTGTTGGACTGCATTCATTGATGTCTTGTGCGAGACTTGGTGAAAGGGGGTGTTGGCTGTAGTTGGTAGCATACTCGTCATTCTGCACGGATCCCTACCATGGTGACTTGCAGCAATCCTATGGGGGTGCAGGACCAGTGACACGCTGTAAGATCCCTGTTAGACTCACTTCTATGCACTCCCAGGGATGACTGTCCTGTGTGTTGAGATGCAGGAGTCAGCGACATGGTGCTATTGCACTGCATGGTGCAGGATGCCCCTACAGTGTGTAAGGGCCGCCGATGAGTGGTGCATGTGTTGTGGTATCTGGCCAGGTTTCCTGTTAGTCATGTAGTGTTAGGTGTCGGCTCGAATTCATCACTGTGTGGTTATGTGGTCATGTGCCGTGTCACTTGCCTTGGGGCACAGTGTGCAGTGAGCTGCACATCGTCCACTGGCGTGAACATTCCCACCCAGGTGGAGTATGCACCCCCCCCCCTTTCCCACCCAGGTGGAGTATGCATCTCCCCCCCCTTTTCCCACCCAGGTGGAGTATGCATCTCCCCCCCTTTCCCACCCAGGTGGAGTATGCATCTTCCCCCCCTTTCCCACCCAGGTGGAGTATGCATCTCCCCCCCCTTTCCCACCCAGGTGGAGTATGCAGACAACCTACTCACAGCCCCAATGCACTGCCATGGCCCATTCAGGTTACTCACCAAGCAGCCAGGCACGTCGTCCAGCATGTCCCTCCATGTAGCGTGGTAGTGTTGGGTTCCGCAGGACCAAGGAGTCATGAGTTGATCCGGGGTATCGGGCATTGCAATGTGCGATGGCTTTACTGGCATTACACACCATCTGGACGTTGATGGAGTGGTATTGCTTGCGGTTGCGATACAGCACCTCCATGGCATGCGGGACCACCAATTCAACGTGGGTGCAGTCGAGGGCACCTATGCAATTTGGCATGCCTGCCAGTGCATGGAAGGCAACTTTGGTGTCATATATCTCCTGGGGAGTCCGGGGTAGGGATATGTAGTCCCTTGTGTGGTTGAGGAGGGCATCCAGCACTTGGTTGAGTATCCGGGAAAATATGGGCTGTGAAATGCCATGCATGTGCCCCACTGTATGCTGGTAGGTGCCTGTGGTAAGGAAGTGGAACACAGACACTACCTTCAGTAGAGGGGGGATGGCAGTGCTGATTTCTATGCGGCTCACTATATCGTCATGTATCAGGTCGACTATGGTGGTAATGGTGTCCCGGTCAAGCCGGTACAGGGTGTGGATCTGCTCTGGTGTGAGGTTGAAGGGGGTGGCTCTGATGCGGGGGATTGGGTGCTGCCGGTGTGGTAATGGTGGCTGCACCGGTAGGGCATGCTGGGCCTGTCTCACCCTCCTTCTCCTCCTGTGTATCCTCTGTGGTGGGGGCTGTGGTTGTTGTTGTTGCTGTTGTTGTAGTTTTTGCCTTGCAAGCAGGGCCTCCAGCTCCAGGAATGCTGCTACAATTGGTATCATCTTGGTGTGGGAGGGGGTGTGGTGTGTGGGTGTGCTCCTTTTGTGCTGTGCCAGACTCCATTGCCTCCACCTGTGCTGATTGAGTGCACCTGTTCCTCTTGGAAACACTGCTCAGGGTTCTTAACACCTTCTCGGTGATGCTGGTATTTACTCCATGGCGGTAAGGTACTTTGCGGTCTTGTGGAGGCCGTTTTTTCCATGTCCGCTTTACTTGGGATCAGCTCCGGTTTACGCCATGCCGCTAATTTCGGGATGGCGTGTTGGGCGCGCGCCACTAAACCGCTATTTACGGCCTCGTACTTTACGGCACCGTAAATAACGGTCTGGTGGGTCAGAATGGGCCGTAACAGGAAACGATGCCGGTAGTCCTTTACCGGCATCGTTTTTCCCTTACCACCCAACTCGGAATGACCCCCATAGCATTTCCATGGTTACCCAGGGATTGGCAGGGAACTTGTTATTTAGGGATTCTGTTACCCGGGGTATTCATTGCAAGTACTGTAGAGATTTCAAAGGCTCGTCCTCGGTGAGACGAGAATGGTGACACTTCAGCACAAGTTCTGGGCGATGTAGCTAAATCCTTTGTGCCATTTTGGGGGCAAATAATGAACTCTGAAGATATCAGGAGACTAGCGAGAGTACTGGAGAGGACCATCAACCGGACCACTGACATACTCTGTAATATGACTCTAGAACAGAAAGCAATAAGGTTAGTAGCATTTCAGAACCGGGTGGCATTAGATGTCATCCTGGCTGAGCTTAGTGGGTCATGTAAATTGGTGGGGCCCGCTTGCTGTGTTTTTGTACCATCTTCCTCCCCAACTATCTTTAAGGCAATACAGAATCTGCATGTCTTAAGTTCAAAAGTGCATGTTCCCGAGGGAAACTGGGATCTTAGCGCTTGGTTCTGGGACTTCTTGCGATCTTGGGGATGGAAACTACTTTCGGTCTTGCTGATTATTTTAGGTATTCTGTTGTTTCTTTGTTGTTGTATACAATGTCTTCCTGGTATGTGTTCGATGTTAGTAGGATGTTGCGCACAAGCGATGGGTACATTAGGACAAAGTATATACCCCAGGGAAGATCTCCAAAGAATATGTGCTGAAAGAAATCTTAGTATCTGATTTTATGGCAATTGCTATCTCCGATAGTGATTCAGGATGTATGGACATTGAGACGTGCAGTTACTCGTAAAGTGACTAGAAGTGGTTTAGCGCTTGGCTTAGGCCAAAGGGAGGGTTTTTTAAACGGGATATTATATTGTGCCTCTTTTATTGTATATATTGACCTAAGCCCAGTCGCTCTGCGAAGAAATCTGCGTTGCAAAGTTCCGATCTTAGATCGATTTAGCCGCCATTTTAGGTTCATCCGCCATTTTGATTCTCACTCCAAAGTCACACTGTGTTCTACAATGGTGGACAGTGTTCTTCTGTTTGTAACTTGGCCGTCCTGATCTCCTCATGTAAGTTAATGTCTAAACTGCCCGCAGGCCAAATGTTAGGGTCATGTAATGAGACCTTGTCCTTCGTTGACCTGTAGATCGAGGATTACCTGTGACAACGAAACTGATCCGCAAGCATATATTAAGCACAATGTTGTTTAAATACTGAATGTGAACACTTGTTGAACTGAATTGTATAAAACATGTACGAAGGCTTAATGTTAGATCCAAAGGTACACTGTTGCCATTGTGACTTATTTGTGTATAAACTAGGAATAATCCATGTGCATATAGGTGAATAAATTAGAAGTGAACGCGGCACGAACCCCTAGCACGAGGAATGATTAACCTGTAGATGGGCTGGACATCATGTTAGAAATTGTATAAAAAGAGTGAGTGTTCTGATGTACAGCCCCACTCACTTCTCACACCGAAAGGGCTGGTATTCGCTGTGATGTACTGAGGGCCAGATAGCTATCTGATACTTTGTTCATTTGAAAACTGTTCAGTTATAGAATAACGATCTGTGTATCTTTGTAAACCCGTGTTTGGTGTATTTCCTTTTGGGATACTCAGCCTCGATATTCTCTTTTTGCTTTTACAGTTCTTCCCCATTTTTGGTGTGCCGCCCCCTTCCCAGCCCTCCACTCAAGCCACGGCCACTCCTGTTCACCCCATTTTGGCGCGGCCAGTTCGGTGTGGGCCGGTTTGGCGCAACCAGCCTGGTGCAGGGATATTTTGGCACCAACATGTTTCGATGCAGCAATGCAGCAGAACAAGTATTTTAATTACATTTAAAGAATTAAGTACAACTGCTGCCTTGAACCCTGGCCTGCAGGGCTGCAAAACAAACAAACTAGGCTATGGGGATGTAACAGGTTTCGTATGCACCAGTTACTTATATTAATGTAGGTTATTCAGAATACATTATGATTAATATAAGTAACTGTTGCAAATGAAAGCACTAAGTTTTCTATGGCCTTGTGGTTAACAGTTCAGCTTTGCACCCCTGCAGGCTAGGGTTTGTGAGACCATAATTCCATATTTATTATTTTTGTTTAATAAAAATTCCAATTTCAAAACATTTTTTAGTAAACTTCCAGCAAACCGGCTGCACTACAGAGTGTGTGCCAAACCGGCTCCTGCGGTGAAACGTCTGTGCCCAATTGGCACCCGCTAATCTGGTGGCACTGAAATGTCCTGGCCCGCCCACACTCTGGTTACAGTCTTGCGCAAGGCCCTCGGCGGCTCGCACAGACGTGCTGAGCCAGCGGGGACTCACGCAAGTCCAGGAAAAGTACTGCGCATTTGATTACATGAATCGACAAAGGCAGATTTGCACGCAGGCTTAAGTACCCTATTTTCCGCACAGATAATTCCATGAATCGGGCCCTGTGTCTCCCTTCTCACAGTCAGCTTCTACACAAGGCAATTCATGGAATTATGTGCTTGTAAAACAGGGATTTGCGTGCCATTCTGCCCGCAAATCCCTGTTTGATGATGGGGATTTACGGGCAGAACGCCACGCAAATCCCAGTTTTACCCTTTGGATGCATTAGAATAGGGGTTTCCTGAGAGTGACTGCCTCTGGAGAAGCTTTCCGGAATTCTGACAGACGATGAGTATTCTCTCATTGTAGTCTTCGAATCTAACTGTCAAAACCCCTCAGAACAATATCTTACATTTCAATTGCCTTTCCACTGTTTCCAATTGTCCGTGGGCAAAGCATTACACCACAATACCTTTGAAGTAGCATTTGATGTTTTACCCTCTGGAACTAATTAATCTCACAAGCACAAACCAATCACTGTCTGGCAGCATTCCATATGTTCTTGCGAAGGGCATATTGACAGCAGACTCGCTACTTTTATTGAAGAGAAACTCTGTAAGTAATCATATTAATCATATTATAATCATATTATAATCAGATATTGGGCCTCATTACGACCCTGGTGGTCCAGATACAACGGCACCGGTAAGCTTGCCGGTGCTGTTGCATCCGGATCGCCATACTGCGAGTTGTAATGGCGGTGCCCCGCTGCCCGCCAGGTCGGGCCTGGCGAGCAGTGCGGCACCCGCGAGCACACCTCGTGGATGCACCGGCACCGTTATGAACGGTGCCGGTGCATCCAAACTCCCCATTCGCATGAGGCCGAATGGGGATAGGGAGTCCCTTATTGCTGGCACCCGTGAATGGGCAATTACCGGGTGCGCCGTACTCAGCATGTCCCAGTTCTTGCCCATTCGCGGGTGCCGGTAAAAAGGCAATGCGGTTTTGCCGGCATGGCTTCCGCCGGAGTTGTAATGAGGCCCATTGTCTTGGGAGGATAGCTCAGCGGCAATGTGCTCGCCTTGGAAGCAAGACAACACGGAGCAACAGAGGTTCGATCCCCTGCTCCGCGCTTAGAAACCCCTGGGTATTAAGCACGTTAGAAATAACCTATCATATCGTATGTACGGGCCCTGTGTAGCATAGCAATGTGTAGTAGATATAGTAGATATATGGACTGGAGACAAGTGGTTCTTGTTTGAAGAGGTGGGAGATGCTAACATTCTGGGCGATTTCACGTATGGTCGATACAGCGCAACCTTTGGGCTTGTCAAGGGAGGGGGTGTTCTGGACTAAAATGAGGTCATACATTGAGGAAATCTTTAAAACGAGCATCCATAATTTGTGGGTGGTGCTCGTTCTTGGTGAGGACGAAAGCCTGTGTGGGCTGTCACGTAGGCCTGGTTAAGACCGGTGACTGTGCAGGCCCACAAGGCTGTTTTATGGTCCTCGAAATCACACACAAATCCTACATCCGAGGATTGGGATGAAACGGTCATCAAAACCTTTGCCATAGAGAGGGTTCTGTACAACTACAGATGTGAACCAGATAGAACAATTAAATCTCGGGAGAGAATGTAGTGTATGAGGGTTTTGGAGGCGGGGATAGTGATTGGTTGTCTTGTTTGGGTCCGGTTCTTTGTTGGGCGTCTATGAAGGTGTCACGACATTCCTCCTGCTTTGCAACTTGTCTGTGCAACTTTTTATTTATGTGAAAAAGACATCTTTAAATGTAAATAAATTACATTGTCAGTTATGTTATGTTACACCCGCCCCTTTCTCTGTAAAAGGGGAAAAGGCAGCTGTTGTAGGCTCTCTGAATAATTACAGATTGGACAATGCAAATGCCATTAATAATGTACTCCTGGCATATTAAATCCAGCAACCCCAACCAGCCCAACATTATGTGGTGTGCCTACTTTGTGGTATTTCAAAAAGGGTCTTGGTTTCGTTTCATAGATAGTCTGTACATAGTTTTGCTGTTCACTGCAGAGTTTCTTTTCAGCTTTTGTGTTTGGCCTTCAAATGCCTCCATGGGCTTGCCTCGCCTTACCTGGTGAGAACACTGACAGGTGATTATTCCATTAAAAAACGTCCCTCGGGTGACTGAATGCTCTAACATCTCTCTGCAAGTCCAAAGTCGATTCTGAGTGGCTGCACCACGTTTGCGGAATTCTCTTCCAATGGGATTTAGCAAGATGGACCAACTAATCCCGGTGCCAAAGACCGGAAGTCCTTCCTGTTCTATTAACATGGCACTCAGGAGCCTTTTTGTCCTACTGGCTGTCTGGGTTTAACGTCTTCTGACGAGCTTCATTACTGACTTTTATGCAGGTGTACCTGCCATGTTGCGCTATGTAAATAAAGTTTCAAACATGTGGCCCTGTACTGTTTAACAGATAAAGTCATTTCGTGTATTTATTTTGTGAAAACTAATTTTTACTCTTTTTGTTTACATCTGTAGGAGGTCATTAGGTTTACTGATTATATCGATTTAGACTGATTCCCAGCCTCGTGGGTAATGAAGCCTGTCCCGACGCTGCACAGAGCCAAGAAATGTGCCATTACTCGGCATTACATCATTGTCAACATGTAGAATGTTTAATAAGCAATGGTTGACAATGAGGCCTCACTGATTCCAGCATGTTCACAGTTTGGTGCCCAGAGCGACACATTTGAAATACCAATAGAATGGCCAAGTACAGATCAACACTTAAGTGCAGGAGTGGGAATTCATGTCGAACTTACTCGCCCCTAGCACTTAAGGGCTAACCTCACCCCTGGTCATTGGATCGATTGAAGTCTATGCTTGTGTACAGGCACGTTAAGAATGACTTATATCATATCACTGTTTCATGCTCAGTTTCATTAAAACACAACAATTCATTCGGAATCATGGCTATACCACGTGTGGCAGAATGCATACAAATAAAGAGGGGTCACAGCAGGATATATCATATAACCAGCATGTGTGCACAGTGATTAATACACATATGCTGTGACGTGCAAAGGCATATGGCTTGTAAATTCCCAAAAGCAAATTGGTGGGTGTATTCCTTTTTTTATTTAAATGTATTTTGTCACTGAGGGGCAGGTGAAAAAAAGATTCATTCTCTTTAAAGCTGAGAAGCCCTTGCAAAGGAGTGAAGGGAAATGACCCACTTCTGTGTGCTAAACATGTTATTACATCAGTGGAACCAATCCAAGTGTATATTACACGTACTAATACAGTTCAAGACACAAAGGCAATACAAATACATCACCAACCGAACTTAACATTTTGCATTGCCGGTTCCTTTTTAATGGCTCCTTTGTAAAGTGTGGCTGTCTATCTAGCGGACCAAAATGCCATGCATCGGTCATGAAGGCGGCACATGTGACTAATAATGTAGCAAAGTGTACCTTTGCCATTTAAGATCCTTCTACAACCTTGGATTATTCATTAGGTCAAGAGGTCATCATATGGCAAGTGGTCTGCGTACTAAATTACTGGTAAACCGAATTATATGTGATTACTTCAGAGCAGTTCATGCAGCCAATAGTGTTTGCCATTGCATAGGCATCAGATAGGAATTTGTCAAGCACGGCATATGCCCGGATCATCAGACAAATGTACTCAAGTCTGTGAATAGATTAACTACTATGGGTAAGCATTTTAATGTTAAAATCCTATCAATTTGAAGTATTTTTAACCAGATGATTTTGTATAGTGATGTTTTCATTGTGTTTGTGGAAACTGTTCCAGGATGTGGCAAGGTGTGAAATACACTAATCCTAATCACGCTGATCATGAGGGTGATGAGTGGATAGATGCAGTTTTATCACTTTTCAGGACAGTGCGCATCCTTCAAGTCATTGTGCACTAATGTCAAGTTTTTATCTATGCCCCAATTGCCCTCAATAAGAGTTTGGTGGGATTTCCAGCACTATTACTGCGAAACTCGGATGCCAATACCACAACCTGTGTTGGGTATCAATCGTCCACTTTCTGAACAGTGGTAAAGCAGTGTTGCTAACCATTTTTGAGTCAAGTAGGACCCTGTTGGGGATTTAGGACACTAAAGCCAGACAGTGACATTGCCCATGATAAATCCTCCATCCAACCATTCATCCATCAGTTAGCGTGCAGAACAAGTGGAGGAGTTTTCTCCTCCAATTTAGCCCCCACCTCGGGATTTGGCAGTGCAGAAAAGCAGTAGTAAAGTGGTTAATTGCCACGACTTTACTGCCACTTTTAAATGACCACCATATTCATAATGAAGCCCAATGTCTTGTAATGTCATGCTTCAGCCCTTCGAGCTGCTTATTGCCAGAAAGACCTAATCTACAGCGACACATAAAGCAAAGGTTAAAACAAGTTTCTTTTTCGAGAGACATATGTATTTATCTATCACACTAGAGAAATACATGAGAACTACTGCAGAAAAAGTAAAATACCTGCCCACATGAACACAAATGACAGCCCTGAATTATTTTCCAGCTTGTGGTCGTCTGAGCACAGTTAATTACCTTTTATTTGACAGTAAACATGCAGTGAACTCAATCTTTTTTCTGACGTATGACAGTTCAGATGGAGGAAAATCGATGATGATGTGGCAGGGAGCCAGCCAATAGAACGAACAATGCTAGAGTTGGAGCCAGGTACAAGCTGAAAGAAGAACGCGAGTGTGGGCGGAAGAGTTGAAAATAAAGCACCGAGGCGCCAGACGATAGGCAGGGAGGCCAATCAGAAGAGCAGAACGAGACGAGAAAAGATCAGGGTAGATATGGGAAATGTGCTGGTTTGGAAGGAAAGAAAAGGCTGGGTTTCCCGTATAGTGAGGAGCTGTAGAGGGCAGGGAACAAGCAATATTCGCCAGGTGGAAGGAAAAACAGGGCAAAGAGTCAAAGGTGAGATCAAAATTGCAAGCGTGATGAGCTATGGGAATGAGTCACTGATGTAGTTAGATAGTAGAAGGAGGAGAGTAGGAAGTAGAAGCGAGAGGAGAATAGAATTTCAGTTTTTGAGGGGTCGAGATGGACAAATGGATAATGGACCCAGGTTTGTATGGAGAGTAGGCAATCCCCGGGCAAGAGTCAATGACCAATCCGGTGGCTGGAATAGCCGGCGAGAATATACATTCTCTGTCTGCTGTTCCAGCTGTTCCAGCCAGCCAAAGCCCTTCCCGGGTGGCACCATTTCTTTTTTGTTTTATGTGTGGAGGCAATAGGGAGGCTCCCTGTTATCTCCCACACCCATGCCCCACAACCAAAAAAACCTCTTCCCCTCTCACCCTCCCCACTTACCTGCAGGACTAGAGCTTTGAGCTCTGGTCTGCAGCACTTCCCGCTCCGGCTGCCATAGAAATGGACAAGGGACTTAGTACCTTTACCCCCATGGCGGCGGCCATCTTCAATTCTTTTATTTCTTCTTTCCTTCAGAGATTTGCAATCTCTGGAGGAAAAAAGAAAGCCATTCACACCCCGGATGAACACTGCAGTGTGAACTGCTATCATCCCACGCTGGGAGGTGGGACATGGCCAGCAATGGCCTACAGACCGAGCTGAGGCTCTCGCTATGCTCGGGCCTGCCCTGGCTCGGGTTGGCTAGCCATTACGGGCCATGTCCACCCTCCCGCCGGAGAATGAAAGCCATAATCTTTGCATGGAAAGCATCAGAAAAACAAGAGAAAGATCTGAGAGTTGTCAGCTTAGAAGTGGAACGACAGTCTAAATGGTTTGATAATATCAGGGAGTGAGAAAGCATAACACAATTAAATAACAGGGCCAAGAATAAAAGCTTGAGAATCACCACAATGTAATGGAGAAGAAGGAGAGCATTTTCCAACCCAGGTCATAGAAAAAGAGCAGTCTGAGAGATAGGATTGAAACAAGCTGAAATCTGTAATAATTGTATTTTTTTGCAAACATTTGCTGAGTTGCACGATAGAAAAGCAAAAGAGCATTGGTCGCCTAGTGTGGTGAAGCTTTGACAGGTCGCAGAATTACATGGTTGTCAGGTCTGGCTACTTGTCCCTGTGTTGGCTCCAGTAGGCTACCAAACCCATTACTTCATCTCAATTTCAGATTGTATACACCTAATGTACTGCTCATTAGGCATTTAGAACAGGTGCTAAGTTACTTTGGGGCCACTCTTATACTGCTCTTGTTAAAGTGTATGTTATAAATAGGTGGCGTGAAAAATAAATAATATTAGTTAAATAATAGGAGATCATTGTACGTCGGATTGCAAGCACAGCTCTTGTAGCTGTTTGATTTCAAGGCAAGGGTTCTAACCTCTGCCCCACCAAGGCTATGGTAATGGCACTTGTGTCAGCACCTTTAATCTTAGTTTCAGGTCTACCTTCCTGCATGCATTGTGTGTAGAGCTCCTATGTGCAGACACAATGGTCTCGATTGAGGGATAAGAAGACAACTTCTGGCCACATAATGGACAGCATTTTCTGGGATTTATGCAGCAAATAGTGGGACTATGTGTTAATGAAACAGCCATTTTGGGTAAGAAAAACAGCAACATGTTCAACAGTCACCCTCAAGTTGAGAACATGTTTACAAATAATTTAATGGAAAGAGGGTTGCCATTTCTACTACGTAACTGGAACAAAATTCAAGTCCAAATGTTTATTTTTAAACTTTGAATAGTCTGTATTACCACACGGACCCTCTGTTCTAGGTCAGGACTATAATTCATGAACCAGTGCCATGAAATGTACTTTGCAACAGACTGTTAGCACCACATCACCACTCATCACTTATTCCACTTGCCTTGAATTCATTGAAACGGATCACTCCTATTTTGGTATGGATAAACTGACTTTGCTTACATTTTAGGATTCTTTAAACTGTATGTTGTCTTATTTTTAAGTCTCTTTTCCTAATGAAAACGTCTTACCTCACTGAAATGTCTGCAATCCTGGATGCCTCCTATCCCACAAACCTGCATCCAGATAATTATTCTCTAAAACACTTTATTCAAACTGAACATTTTCCACTGCTGCACTTTGGTTCTGATTTTCTATGCATTTTATACAATAGGATCAGCAACTACTAGTTTGTTTAGTGTCACGAGGTGCAGAGATGCAAATCTCTTTTTCTACTCAAGCAGCCAAACTCTGGATCTCAGTGCCACCAGATTTATGCCAGACACAGATTATAGACCTTTCTGCTGCAACACGAACTTAATCGTTTCCTTTGGTACTGGGGTTTTGGTATTTCTAGAGACAGTTCAGTGCCAATATACCTTATTAAAGTGTTATTTGCGCTAATGAAGTATTCTAACCATACCACTGCACCATGCCTCTGCATACCTCCTTTTTTTTGCTTTCTGGCATTCCAGAAAGTCTTGAAAATTAAGTATTGTGCTATTGTCTTTTAAGCGTGCATTCTCTCTTAGTGTAGGCATTTTACTGTATCTTTGAAAGTTGTCGTTTTTATTTGTACTCCTGTTTTTATTTATGCCCCTGTTCAAATATTGTTATGTTGGTCATCTTCAAATCTTGTTTTTTTTCAAATTTATTTATTGACCTATATTCAGGTAAAACCTGCAATTTTATCAAAATTCGTCAAAGTTTCTGTTTTTGATCCCAAATCTCGCTTCAAAGGTTCACAAAATTGGCTTCTTCCAGAGCAACTTAGTCGTCTGAGGTAGGCTGAACTCTCCCGAATGTCCCAGGACTGCCGGGACCATGATGGCCACTAAGAAGTGGTAGAAGTATAGGAAGCCTCGTTGATCTGTCGGAAAGCCAATTCGGTTAGGTTTGCCATAGCCACCGTCCACCTGGTGGTTTCTCCCGATATCAATCTATTCCATACATCTTCTTCTTGGATCATCCATGGGTTTGAGATCAGAGGCAGAAGGTAGGTAGATCTATTTTTTTGGTGTTGGGGCAGTTTACGACCAGGTGCTTAAGTGTTTCCACTACCTCAGTTTTTTTGCTTAGCCGACAACACTGGTTACCCACGACGCCTCGAATTGCTAGAATTTCTCGAGTCAGGAGTACATTTAATCTTGCTTTCATAAACAGGATTCTTTTCCTTTTCTCTGGAAATTTGCTGACATAGTTCAGTGGCTTTTTTACTTTGTATTAATTTTTCGATTAGAGCAACCAGACACATTCTGTTATTGCTTGTGCTATGCTAAATGTCATGAAAGAACAAATAAATAAGTAAGCCAATGATCATAGGCACACTACTGGCAAAGTTACATTACCAATAGCAAACCATATGTTCAAAATAAATAAATATAAAATGCATCTGCTCAAAGTAGAATAGGTTCCTGTCATAAAGAGGTCAATCTTATCCATAAAAATGTGCATTGCACAAAGGCCAAGGACGTTGCTTTAGAGCAGGCTCGGGCTCATGCACGTCTTTTTAGATTGTGCCCAGGCCATTATTTTCTATTAGAGGCTTCTTGACCCATGCATGTCTCTTTCGAACATTGTTCAAGGCCATGCATGTCTCTTTAGAGCGTGTTTGTGCTATACATGTCTCCTAAATACATGCTTGCGTCATGGATCTTTCTTGAGAGTGTGCTTGGGCCATGGATGTCTTTTTCGATCATGCTCAGGGCAATGACGAAGAAAGATGAGAGGGCAATGGGTGCAACATTAATGCTCTTCGCGTTAATCTGATTGAAGAGAAAAACAAATATAACCACAAGCCACTGATGCACTTTTCAATGCATCGCTAGTCAGGGTGGCGCGATCAATAGACCTCCTTATCAGAGAAGGGACATTAATGAGACCATTTATGCAAGTGCCCCTATGTTTCCAATGATCTATTGGCCCTGGTTGCCATTAATAAGCTCATTCCAGAATGACACCACGAAATATGTGCTTTTTGCAGAGGAGGCCATTTAACTAATACCAACTTATTAAAAATACGTGCAGGATGCACTCTTCAGACGAGTCCAGCGCAACCAATCAATGGCCACGCTTCACCCAAAGATATTCTGACTCAATTAGCCTACGTTGTGTCTGCAAGATGTGCGCCTTGTCTGAAATGTAAGCTATTAGATTAAAAGCGTGTGAGTGAGTTTCCTACAAGCAACTGTCTCTTGCTCTTTAGGTAGCAAGCAAAATCGATCAAAGTTTGGGTTCGGGTAAATTAATTAATTATTACCTTACTGCTAAGGCTAGAATCTAGCACATGAGCCTTATAGTTACGAAACTTTAACCCACTTTCACTTCGAAGAAACAGTGAAACAATTGTGCTTTGCATATGTATGAATATTATTCTTTAAGCACTTAGCCATGTCTTGTGTAATAGGCTTAGAATTAACCATATTTATTAAATATTCAATTTAAATATGTAATGTAATTTAAATTGTCATTTGTATAGCGCCTTTTCCCATTGGTATAGCCTCAAGGCACTTTAGGTGTAGGTGAACACCTTTGGGGCACCGAAGCCCAAGGTATGGTAAATTCATCAGAGGAGTTTAGAATGCATGTGTGCATTTTAGCCAATACTAAGGTAGGTAGGGGTGTTCAAGTCCCTGTTAGCTACCCACGTTCAGCTGGCATGTGGATGGCTGCTGTGAGTTAGTCTGGAGAGTATGTGTGTGCAGGAGACACATTGTATGTCCGCCTAGAACAAATTGTTGTCATGGAGGATAGCTGCATTCTTATGGCAGAGAAGTAGTGTATAATAGCAAATGCGTGCAGGTGGGTGGCCATGCCTTCGACTATCTTCCATAAGCATGTAGCGTGATGTGTATGCATGTGTTCTGGCTGGTTTCTTGATTTCGTGGAAGTGACGTGGATTCTGTCCTGTGGTCTGTTGGAGTTTATTCTCTCTGTTGCTTAGTACATTTCATGGCAGATACATTGCTGACCCAGCCTACAGCCAGAAGAGAGGCATGGCTTCATCAGGATGCAGGGGTGAGGAGGCGCCAGGTATTGAGAGCCTTGCGGAAGGTAAGGTGAGCCTCCATGCAGCAGATGCTAAGCGGAATTGTGCTCCAGATTAAGGGGGCTTGGACCAAGAAGGAGGATACCCCTGGATCTGCCTTGTTAGTCGATGACAATAAGAAGCTGCTAATTTGCAAATGTCCCATCAGGCTACTGAGTACACAAAAGGACTAGCATGGCTTTTTGCAAAGGTTTCCTGTGACAAGTTGATGGTTGTATTATGCCGCTCACAAGTTCATTTTCCCTTAGTAAGTCACTATTAAAGTGAAAAGCTCAGCGGGTCGCAGGCAAATGCCCCAATCACTTTTTGATTTGCATGCAAAGACATATCTCTCTATACTGCATGCAATTCAGAAGTCAATTAATCCATTACTGGGTCAAAAACAATGTAAGAATGCCACTTGGCAATTACCATGCCATCAGTCTAAGGGGTCAGCGTATACATTTGTTTTCCATGATTAATATTAATCATGGTTACTCCTGGAGAGTCTGAATTCACAAAGTAACTTAAAAGGGAGTCAGAAAATAAATGTTCTCCTTTTCTATTGGTTTACCCCAAGACCATCAAACATGGGTTTTCCCGGTTAGACTGTGTTAATGAGTTGTTCATGTGTTTTGTGGTGGGTGTTTCGGCAGTGCAAAATGGAGGAGGCACACTGCCACAACAGTGACTGTGCATTCATAAAACGCAGTCACGTGCAGGCTTCAAAATATGAACTGAACACTAAAGTGATAATTGACCTTTGGGTAGTAAGAAATGGCGTGCTTTGCACACACATTTATTCGAAGGGGAGAGTAACTTTCTGTGCTTGGCCACTGGCTTGTAGCTTTTCGCCCCTGCTGCGCTTGAACTCTGCCATAAACTGCCGGATGTGACATGTGAAAAGAAATGAAAGGGTATTAGATGTCTTGAAAATAGGAGAGAGTCCAATTTGTGCGCCTTGATCAGTTATTTTTAATGGATTTTTGAGTCAATTAAATCTTTTCTTCAATTGTACGTAACAGTGCAATACATTGGTCCTTCAATTCATAAGTCCCTCGACAGGTGTTTCTCCTCAATCTTTTTCCACTGATTATTTACCGCAAAAACTCATAGAAATTCCTTTTTTCTTTTTGTGGGGGTTACTCCCCCAATGCATCCCTCTACACACACCCCATATTTTTCGATGGGTTATTTTGCAATAAAAAATCTGTGGCAAAAAATGCTGTGGAAAAAAACGCAGATGAATGGACGTCGTATAAACATGTTTAGGTACAAGTTATGACCATACTTACAAGGAACTTACACATATTAAAGGGTTTCTTGTGAATCGGCTCCTTGGTGTACTATCATGCCAGTGAATGGGTTGTATGCAAGTACACCACATTGATTCCCTTAGATAAACATAATGATAGACTCAATGCATTTCAACAAGGAAAGAGAAAGACATGTGGCTGAAAATGCTGTTTTGCTAAATGCATAGAAGGCTACACTTTTTTACTTAACGAGACAGATTGTGATCCAGAAATCTCAAGTGAAACCAAGTTGGATGCCTTATAAAATGCTTCAGGTAAAATGCATTGTGTATGAGTTAAAAGGCAGTTCTTGCAGAATTGTACATGCAGTTGGGCATTTCTACTGAAATTAAACTTTAACCTCAAATACCTTTCCTCTGTTTGTCCCAGAGAGGGAGGTCTGGATGACAATAATCAATCAGGTCCATTGCTTCAAAATACGAAGACCTACACTGCCATTGATGGAAACCACAGTGGAAATAGATAAAGCCCTGCCTGTTTATTCGGCAGACGTTACCTTGAGGTCACAACTCCCATATAATGTGTATTAAGCTATAGCTAGGACCATTAGGAGGCTAAGGAGGGATAGGCTAAACATGAGCCAGCATCTGGATGGTCACATGTTTAAGGGTAAATTAAACTTGGAAAAAAAAGGTGAGGACTAGAGTGAGTAAGGCCTGTGAAGCTTGGGTTTAATTAATAGGAAAAATAAATGGTATTGCATGAAAAGGGCAGCGTATATGCCACAATGGTCATTTCAGACATTTAATAAAGGTGACAGTAATCCCCTTTGAGCCAAGCCAAAGCGATATTTCTGTGATAAACATGACAGAAGTTATTAAGGATCATTTTATTTGGGCCTTCCCATGAATCCGAGAGATTTGAAAGTTCGTGTGAGGGTGAAGGACACAATTACCATGGGAACTATGAAGTGTCATATTTTTCATGGATGCAGCTTCCGAGTAAACGAAGAAAAAATGTATCGCTGCATAGGGGGTCATGCCAACTTCAGATTAGCATCATCCAATTTGCCTTAAAATTTTGTTCTTAAAAATATATCCATGTATGTAAAGATTTGAAAAATAAGGATACTTGCCATGTTGATAGACTTTCAGAGTTTAAACTTGCCAAACCCACATATCAGTTTGGGATGACAAAACTTTCTCCTCCCCCAGCTTTCCTACCTCACACCCCTCAACGCTGTGTCCTATTTGCACACAGGTGGGAGGTGGGTGAGAGAACCAACCAATCCTTTCCGCTGGAATCATGACAAGTTTGTGATGTCATTTTCCCTATTAGTAGACTAGTTTGCACCGGAACTATGCTTTTTCAGTTTATTCCAGGTGGTAACCTGCTGCTGAGTTCTTGCGAGAAACACCCACGCAGAGGGGTCCCAGATCTTACATTGGAGACAGGGACCAGGAGACATAGAAGCTGACTGGGACCTCTTGGAGGAATCAGAGGGGACTATTCTAACTGTCACCCTTTCTGTCCCAGAGTTGCCCTGCTGTTCCCCGATGCCCACTACAGGGCCTCTCCTTTAAGTAAAACTATCCCAAAGCCATAGACTTTGTAGTCCCTGCATTTCTCAAGTATTGTTCTAGTTATTTTCCCATATCAAAATATCCTGTTTTTCTATGTAGATCCTTAGCATATTTTATTAAGTAAATCAATGAATACCCCTATAGAAATCACGGGATCTGTTTTGTTAGCATTCAAGCTCTTCCGAGTGTGTTTCGAGCCATTATGGGCATAAAGATTTGATTGACTATTTGTAAGAAAACCCCTACTTCTGTACAGAAAGGGGGGTTCTGAATCCAAAAGAATTAATCCCCAAAACCCTGTTTCCAAGTGAGTGTGCAGGGTGCAGAACAAAATTCCCTATTGATCCCCTGTATTGTAAATCAGAAGTGTGAAGCCTTGTATTTCCTTTGCATGTGTGGTGGAAAAAAAACAAAATTGCCCCTTTGTTCCCATTGTGCTCTGACCCAAACCACAAAGCCCTGCCTGTTATGTTTAGGTGTGGTAAAACACATTTTCCCATTGCTTCTCTTTCGCTCATATTGCATCTGTGGTAATAAGTGCAAAATTATTTTTCCCATTGAATCCCTGTTCCAAAAAGTGCATTTTTATATCAGAACCCAAAACGATAGTCCCATTGTGTTCCCAATCTCTGCCGCTGGCCTTCAATTTAGAGGGGTCATGTTTAATTGATGTTTGGAGGGTGGGGCTTGCTAGGAGAAAAGGTATTATAACCAAATCAGCAATCACTGTGTGCTTTGAATTGTTCTTCTTCTGTATGAGTGATTTGAAAAGAAAGCTGAATTTGAAAAGAAAGCTGCAGTTTTTGTTCTTGTGTTGCCGCAGAATTGGTGGCTGATGTTATTCTGTTTGTCAAATTTGGTTTAAATGAATTAATAAATTAATATTCTTACTACTCACTGGCCTGGTTCCAAGTCCATTGTGGCACCGGGTGTTTGTTGGGATTGGGTGCGAGACAGGTTGGAGGTCTTACCAAACTGAATCCAGATAAGAGTGCTTTGTTGTATGCCACCTTGATTGGGGGAAAGGAACTCTCTGAGCAGAGTGTGACCACGTAATAAACCCTGACAGCCCATGGCCGAAACAAAAAAACAACATGCTTGTGTGGGCCAGTTTTTCTGGTCAAGGCGTGCTCCTTTTTTTTGCCCAATGTGGGCCAGTTTGATAAGTTAATTCACTCTGTGGCTTGTAGTTTTGACCAGTGTTGCTGAATAAATATTGTTTAAATTGCTCAATTTGCATCACACTTCATCAAAAAACTCCCCCTTGGTTACTATTCAAACAGTGTCACAAAAGGAATGACCAACGACTAGGTCCCTTTGTCTATGAGTCAATATCAATACACCCAATGTCAGAAAGAAATGCTCTTTTGATTCATGGTTTTGACTCCTTGCACTTTATACAGTTAGTTGCCTTGTGTTTAAACATTAGACTAGGTTTTTTTGTACACATTGCACACTACACACTGAGTTCAACCAACAATGTTCACATGGGTTTAAAAATCAGTAAGCCTGTTTTTGTTCTTACATGTTTTGTTTGTTAATCTTTGCTATTTTTCTTTGATGTATTTGCTGAGCAAATGAATGTTCCTTAATTTACATGTACATAAAAAACTAAAAATTGGCATGTTAACTTAATGCAAAAACTTAAGTGTACCTACTAACACTGGCTAAATAATAAAGCTACAGTGTAATCTTTTAGGGCTTGATTGCTCGACTTTTTTGTATGAAAGCTCGCTTAATAAAATAGCTTCTGTCATACCAAGCATGTTGAATAGTTTAGCCTGTACAGAAATATATATGTAAAGTGACCAAAAATAAGTGGTAGGACGCCCCCTTTAGTTTCAAGTACTATTAGCTCTTAAGTCCTCCCACTTTTCCTTGAGCTGTCCCTCCAGTTACCTACAAAAGGAATGAATAGCCATTTACAACTGTGGGTCACTTTTTCTATTGGTGCCAGATACAATTATATGACCCAGTCTGACCCTGATGTCCACCCCATCGCCAGATTTCAGAACCCTAATTTACGGCAAAAACAGAAGTGGACATAACTTTAAATCTGCGTTCTGATTAAAATAAATATATATATTTCGGTGCAGTATACTAAAGTCGCATCTTTCCTAAATTCTGCGTCTAGATCTTGACCCGAGATAAGGTAGAGTGCACAATCAAAGCAGGGCCTGGTTTGGTTTTGATGTAGTGCCACACATGCCACTGACTGCGGTACACCAACTCAGGCCCTTGGAATATCAGTGATCAGTCACTAACTCACACTTGCTGCTCATACGGTTCATTTAGCTGAGCCCTGAGTCACTTGTGATTCTTGAAGTAACAACATGTTCTTTATTCCCAATCCTGTACAGCTGCTGTAAAGACTGAACGTGCTGAAAAGGTTTAGGGACAGCATGAGGTTGCGTGGATGCATTGAACGTGTCACCAAATCAGGTGCACGATAACATTCAGCGTGCCCGCGTGCTTGCTACTGTAGCTTCATATAGCATAGTCAGTATCTGGCACTGCACTAGCACTGAACCACCCCACTCAAGTCAAAGGTACATGAGGGGGACAGAGACCACCCACTTCAGTGGTCGAAGTGTACAAAAAGAAGTAGTGGAACTATGTTCCGCGTTGTCCTACACCCACTCCCCACAAATCCATCACCACACCGCCTCCCACACACAATACAAACCCTCACCCACATGCACCTGCTGTCTAGGGGAACGTTCAGTGTAGTGCACTGAAAGAACAATTTCAATTTGATCCTACACGGTTATTTTAAAACTAAACCGTTCCGGGACAGTTTAATTTTAAAATAAAAGTATAGGAGCAGTAAAACTTAATTTAAAAAAGTAGAGGAGCACCGCTCCTGCTCACTTCGACCACTGACCCACTTTTATCAGTGGGTGGACTCAGTCCCCCCCAGCTAAAATGAGAAACATTGAATGTCTGCATTAAAGGCAACCACAGGGATCGAACCACAGTCATCGGGTTTGTAGACAAGACCCTTCACCACTGAACTATATAACCTGGTGAAAAATACCAAACAACTCAAGGTGAAATGTCCCATTTCGGTACTTCAAGTCCGAGGGAAAACATATTGCATTGGTTCTTAGAGTTTAAAGCATGCACACCTTTTAACTCTTTCTGAAACACTCTCTTGGTTGTGTGTGCGTGTTGATTTTATGAAAGGCAAATGCCATTCGTCCTGTGCAATTTGGGTGGTTATGCAAAGCCACTTTGATCAAATGTGCCTATCCCACCTTGATATGCTAATTTCTGACATCGTCACATCCCATTGCATTTGTTGTTGAGTCCCCCCACTTTAATTTTTAAGACTTGACCTCTGCCTATATTGACAGGTCTAAGGCTTTTACTGCAAGAATGGAAATTCAGAAATGTTTTAATAAGAGAGACTTGCTGGACGACAACCTTTTAATAATAGTAGCAGTAGCTCTTATGTTTCATTAGATTCCGCACCCTGAATGCCCTAAAATACAGCTGTGCATCAGTGTCCTTAGGATCTATAGGTACATTCAAATTTACATAGGGAAATCTGAAGGTCTGGCACACAAACGGTTAATTCTTGGCAAAGCCCTTGTGAGCCCAGATCGCCCAGTTGCTCTGTGGGCAGATGAGAAAGTAAAGGGGGCCTTATTGGGCCTACTCGGACCACTGTGTTGGTAGGATACCAAGCAGGACTGGCGGTAATAGTGTACGCTGGTTTCAGGAACCATGAATCCCACGCGTGGCTCTGAGCTACTGAGGTGAGGGCCAGTAACAAGTAACATCAATCAATAATGTTTGTGCAGCACATCATTTTCGGAAAACATGAGGCATAATTTGTACAAAGGTGAAATACAACCTATTGTCAAGGATAACATGGAGTTTTGAGATTTTGGTGGGAAGCGTTCAGGTCCCTACAGACTAACTCTCTTTAGATTTAAATCACATTATCCTAAATCTAAGGGCCAGGTGACGTACTGCATCTTTTATCAGAGGCAAGAGTTTCAGAATGACATGCAAGTAGCTTCATGGGCATTTCTGAACCGTCGGCTCAATCATGTGCTATGTGAAGGCACCCTGCGACTCCTGCTTCATAATACATTTCAAGTAGTAGTTATGCTCATAGTACTGTGTGGGTGCAGTCAACACTTTCAGAACATTATTGATGTAATAAAATTGCAGCTCCCTGCTGTCTTCAGAGTATGCTATTGGTGGCATCATTGTGTTGTATTAACTGGGGTTGGCCTTCATTTCCAAATATAACTTTTAATGGTTGGTCATAACAGTTAAGTCAAATGTCTTCTGAAAGCAGAGTGTTACAATTAGAAAGTGGTCATGATGTGCACAGTGTTTGAATATGCTGTGGTTGACCTCAGAAGGGAGAAACTCCTTCTGTCTAGATTCAACCCTCAGCTTTTCTTCTTTTCGGCTTAGTGTGCGGGTCCCAGAGCTGGTGCGAGCCTGGCTAGAGCTAACTGTGCAGATCTGACTCAGTTGAAGAGCCTTTGTGAAGGGAGAGCCCAACAGGGGCCTAGCCAAGCATCACCTTACCATACTTGTACATAGTATGTTGTACATAGTATGTTGATTTTTTCTCAGGAATTGCATGGTGCATAACTAATGATGGAGTGGGAGCATGCAAAATGCAAAATTGAACATTGTCAACCAGAAAACCTGGCTTCCACACCTTACCAATCTATGCAATCCTGGAACAATCACACATTAAACGGATCATATTTCCTCTGCTCATCACATATGGGATGACTTTGAAGTGATTCTGTTAAAGACACAACTCAAAAAATCTGAATCCCTACTTAGAAATAGTGTATTAAACTACAATAGTTGCTCCAAAGAAAATGATATGATATGATATATTTTATTTATAGCGCACTCGTACACAAGTGTTTCAATAATAATTATATAATAATAATACAATAATTAATCATTTACAATGTGCACACCACCAGCTGAAGTAGTACTTAAAATGTTTATTGCTCAGCCTCTTATGATCCATATTTCTCTCCTAACGGAAATTTGAAATAGAAGATGTACTACACTGGTGGGCAAGAGGCTTTGGCAGGCACAATATCGTTCATTATATAAGAAGCCTCTGGGCTATGGGCAGTGACCATGAGGTCTCCATGTGCGGTCCAGCTTGTGAATGGGGCGGTGTGAGTTCAAACTGATATTAGGCAATTAGGAGGCTTTCCAAGGCATGAAGCTGATCATCCGCCGCACAGCACTCTAAATGTTGACCTCAATCTCTCACCATCCAGGACATGTGGGTGCTGCCTGGTGCTTCCACTTATGCCTACTGAATGAATAAGGCCAGCTTGCCCAGGGTTTAAGCCAGTCTGATGCTATGCAAAATAACCAGCACCAAGTGTTTGTGAAACATGACTCGAAGTAGCTTCCCTTTTCATCCAGTGTTGTGGTATTTCTAAGTCTTGAAAGTACAGTTGCAAAACACAGGGGATTGTTTAGGCCGAGGTTACTTTGCATTCTGGTACATGCAGAGTTCTATTCAGGATGGTGAAAATAAGGCTATAGAGGATAAACACAGGGTGCATGTCCATGTGCCTATGAACTTCACTAGGATAAGTTGCACTCCTATCCTATTTTATTTATTTGGTATTTATAATGCACCTATAGAGCAAAAAGTGTTTCAAGGCACCACAAAACAAAAGAGGGGGAGGCGGGGGACCGGCATGAAGAGAAACAAAAAACAGGCTGACTGGACCTTGTGTCATTCATATTGTGCAAGTGCAGTAACAAGAAGTGAAGGAGAAAGGGAAGGTGGGTAAGTGCGATCAGGGTGAATGAGGGCCCAAGGGTTAGGCAAGTGCTAAGGAGAGGCAAGGTGGACAAGTGTCTGAGAATGCAGAGAGTGCAAGGGAACGAAGGTCAATGTGCTAAGTGCGAGGGACGGGGCTGGAAGGGCTCAATGGGGTGCTGGGCCAGCTAGGCTAGTGCAGGTGGAGGGAGCCTGGAAGGGCAAGTGCAGGTAGGGGATGTGGGCAAGGGAGACCAAGTGCAGGGGTAGACTGGCCGAGGAGGGCCTGGTGCCCTGTAGGAATCAGAAGGAACCAGGCAGTAATTCATAAAGGAGCAGGGGGGATATTAGCAGGGGAGTGGGAGAGGGAAGGAGGAAGAGAAAAGGAGGGTCTTGAGAAGCTTTGGGAACTTAAGGAAATCCAAATAAAGTCTGAAAGGGGCAGTGAGGCCCCTGCGGAGGAGAGCGATCTACCCCCCATTCTCTGCTTGGAAAAGTCTCTGACTTGCAGCGAGTTGGAGCTACAAAACAGAAGGGAGGGTATTTCGGGAGAGGGAAATGGAGATAGTGGGGTCCCAGGCCTCAGAAAGCCTTGTGGATAATGTAGAGGGTCTTGAACTTGATCCTCGCCCCAACCGGAAGCCAGTGGAGAGATTTTAAGGGTGGAGAGATGCAGACCCGGGGCTTGAGGCAAAGGATAAGTCATGCAGTCCTATTCTGGATTAGTTAAAGGGGGCGAAGGGAGGAATTAGGCAGATTGAGGAAGAGGCTGTTGCAGTAGTCCAGCCTGGAGAGCTCTGGAGACAGTGAGTTTCTGGGGGAAGGTGAAAAAGGGTGAATGCCTCTGAGGAGGTGAAGCTGAAAGTGGCCTTCTTAGAATTACGCAGTTTTATCCAACATTGCCCTTCCTTCTTCTCTTACTTGTATTGACCTTTACTGCATTCAATGCTAAAGCAAATTGTTTTGACTCATTTCTAGTAGACAATCTTAATCAATGTATTGGCTATTTCTTTTCCATTCTGATGTTTGCATTAATTATTAATTGCAAATTCACATATTTCAAAATCATTGACATATTGCTTCATTCATATCTTTTTTTTTGTTCATACATACCCTGCTATTGTCTTGTTTTCCAAACCAGCAGGGCTGCATACACAATGACAAATTTTCATGAATTATAATGTGAATTTTCATGAATCATAACATGACTTCTATTTGCTGTTTTCAAAGCCAAAATATCTAAATCACCTTGTGAAGTGAATCCCACTAAACACCCATAAAAGCATAATTTATTTGCAACCAGGTCTACGTCTTCTGTAAGTCTACTTTTCTACACAATGAATTTCAACAGTAGATTGACATTTTGGTGGATCTATAATTGTGCCACCTTCCTCGGGACTGTGCCTTGTGTGAGGACCCTGAAAAGCAAATATTGTGTTGATAAAATCCTTAAAAATTATAGATAGACTAAAAATAGTCAAAGAGTTCTGGATCTGCCTCTCTTCAACCTAATCACCAGTGTACTAACCTTGCTCTGCACATATGTCGTGCTTCATTTGAAGTGTGGGAACTATTTCTTTTTCTTCCTTTTCAAGCCCCTTGTCTGTCACCTATTGAAAATGACCATAGTATACGTAGGGTGTGTTGGAATATTGTTTGTGCCCATATTGACTCAATTGTCTTACCCTATTGGTGGATTCTTCTTTGGGATGTGTGAAGACTTGCTTTCAGTGCTGGTGTGTGCTGTGCATTTGGCTGTTTATAAGATCTGCAACCCCCGTTGTATGGTACAGCTGTCACTGCAGGGCATCTGTTTTGCAGAAATGGAGATGCATGTACTGTAAGGGCTGATTCATGGACTAAAAACATGTGTGTAGATATCAAATCTTAAGACCCAGTCCTTGTGACCCTCAGGGCAGCACGTTACCTGATTCTCAGTGGATCTGTAATATAGAATCCAGTGTGTGCCTTCCTTCTTTATTTTCCATATTAATTAGTGCTCCTTTCATTTATGTCTTCATTTACATTAGGGTCAGGGGGGACCAAGTGCAGGGGTAGACTAGTAGATGAGGGCCTGGTGCCCTCTATGAATCAGAAGGAACCATGCAGCAAGTCAAAAAGAGGCAGAGGGGGACATAAGCAGGGGCGGATGAGAGGGAAGGAGGATGAGAAAATGAGGTTCTTGAGAAGCTTTCGGAATTTAAGGAGATCCGATTCAAGTCTGAGAGGGGCAGGCAGGCCTCCCTCATTTTAATATATTAACATGTGTAATGATGGTCTGGAAAACCCCAGTTGAAGCAAAAATGGTAGGCCAGGAAATCCCAGACTTAATAGCGTAAATAGTTTTACTAAATAGCATAACCTGCTTTATTAACAATCTGCATAATGCAGGGACGGCATACACGCAATGAACTCTTGAAGGTCTCTGCCATTCTCAGGCAAAATAATGGATTAAAAATATGCCATTATTGATGTCATATCACAATCTTGGTTACAAAAACCTATGCATTGTCCAATGAAAATGCGAGGGTCCTGGGGATAAGTAAATTTTGAACCTGGAGGGATGATAGTGCTTTCTCTTACGTGGATATGAAATAGGTTATCGGTTTGTGTATATTAGTGTTCTTGAGCATCCACATTTATTACTATTCTCATTCCCACTGCCCTTTTGGCAGCTCTCTTGCACCCATTTATGGCAATCATTAGAACTCAAAGTGCGACTGGCATTATTATCAAAATGGCTATTAATATCTTGAATGCATTGACTAACCAGGTGGGAATCCATGTGAATAGAATGTTCTGTACCTCCTCTTTCATTTGTGTGTGTTATTCTGTTGACAGAGTTATGGCCTCTGTTATGGACCCATTTTCCACATTGTGGGCGGGTATGTACATGCTGCAAGATGGGACAATATTTGCACACATGCCACCCTCAATGGCCATTATCAGATCAAGGACATACCTGTTCTGTAAGGTCTTAGGTCTTATTGCCCTCGGCTCCTCTTTTATGTTCTGACTGTTGACATTGTTTTTCTTTTTTATTGCATGTTAGAGTGAGAGACCTCTTCTTCCTTAAATGTGTGTACATCCTGGGCAAGTCAGCAGTTTGTATATAGTTCTGGGGAACAGCAGGAACTGGTGTGCCTTTTGTGACTAAGGAACAGATACCACCCCAATTTGGAGGTAATTTCATGTGAGCTTTCAAACCACAAGCCCAATAATGGTCCATCAATACAGCTGTTCCTACTTTCATTGCCGGTCAAATCATACTTTTTCTTACACCCTTTGTTTTCTCCTACTTTTATTGCTCCCGTATCTCCTACTTTATTTCCCCCTCTGCCTCCTCTCCTTGCCACTCATGGCGCTTTCTGTTTCTCTCATCTATTCCAACTGCTTCTCTATCAACTATCATTCCCTTCTCACTAAGTCTGGAAAAAAGACATTTAAAAAGGATATCTTGGCCTCCAACCCTGGTGTCTCTATCGCTGATACCTATACCAGCGCCTCTTGCAGACAGACCCTCACCGATATCCTCTTTGTTGTTCCTTCGCCAGATCTATGGACCCCCATATGATCTCTGTGCTTTGTCCTGTCTCCTCGGCACTCGCTGGAATGGCTTCTTCGACTCCTCCAGAGTCATTCTTAATGTCTACCTAAATGGCACTGTCATGCTCCTCCAACGTCCTCAGGCCAATCTCCTCCTCTTCGATAGGCGTTTCCCTCACCTCATCAACTTCCTCTCATCTCCAACTGTCCCCTCCTCTAACTCCCTGACTACCTTGCCCACTTTTTCATCCTCCTCTGCCACTCTTCAGGCTACTTCCACAACTCTGCAGGGCGTACCTCTGATTTGTACCCCTCCCCGGAAGGTCTTTAAGGCCAGCAACATTCTTCATCATACCACTCTCAACTCTCGCTCTGCTGCCACACACTCTTCTGACATCTGCCACCTCTTTGAAGAACGGGACCTTGATGTCCTCGGTCTTACGGAGACATGGTTCACGGCCAGCTCTGTCATGAGCTTTGACACTACTCCCTGATGGCTACAAGATCCTCTCCGCACCCAGATCCAGTCGACCTGGAGGGGGTGTAGCCCTGATCTTTCCTGAATGGATTCCTGCCACTATCATTCCCACTCAGATTTACTCCTCTTTTGAATGCCTTGCCTGCAGGCTCTCAATCTCTCCTAGCCACTCTCTTACTGTTGCTACTCTCCACCGGCCCCAGGGGCAAATCACCTCTTTTCTCTGTGAGTGGGCTGACCTCTCTTCCTCCCTCCTGGCCTCAACCACTCAACTCCTCCTCCTTGGTGACCTCAACATCCACCTCGAGTCTCCCTGTCCATCATCTCTGCTCTTTCGCAACCTCTGCGATTCCCTCTCCCTCTCTATCCTCCCCTCTGGCCTGACTCACTCTGCAGGACACACACTTGATGTCTTGATCTCCCCTGGCCTCCCCCTCTCTATCCCTCTGACCACTCCTCTCTCCTAGAGTGACTACTGCCTTCTCTCCTCCCATCTCTCACTCTGTTCCGCCCAAGCCAACCCCAGCCCCAACACTGCCACTTACTTTCTCGGACATCCGAGCTATAAGGCGTGTGTCAGCTGAGGCTTTCGCTGCCACCTTCTCTCCCCCTCCTCCTCCTCCTCTGGCTGACTCACACTCCGACACAACCTTATCCCTTCTCTACTCTTCTATCTCTGATACTCTCGATGCTCTTCCCCTGTCATGAGGATCCGCTTGAAGTCCAAAGCCAAGTGCAATTCCTGGTATGACTCTGACCTAGCTACACTTAAATGTAAGTGTAGGGCGGCTGAGAGGAAATGGAGGGCTTCTTGCTCATCCTCTGGCAAACTGGCCTGTCGCTTGCTCCAAAGGCAATACCTACTCTCTGTCCGCACTAAGAAGAGAGCCCACATTCAAGCCTGTGTCTCTGGGGCATCTAACAACTCAGCCGAATTCTTTAAAATCTGCAAGGAGCTTGGCAACCTTGTGGCAGTCTCCACCCCTCCTCCTACCTCCCAGGCTCTCTGTCAAGCCCTTGCCTCACACTTTATCTCAAAAACCCAGGACATCCTGTCCACCTTCTCCTCCCCTGCCCCTCCTATTCCCTCTCAGTCTCTGCTAGCAGACCCCCCTTAGTTACCCCCACACCGTCCTTCTCTTCCTTTCCTATTTTCTCCCCTGACGAGGTTGCTAGACAAGTCCGATCTATGAAAGCCTCTAAAACCATCAAGGACCACATTGACACCGTCGCTCCGGTCCTTGCCAATTTTTGCTACCACTCCTTTGCCTCAGGATCCTTCCCCTCCCCTCTGAAGCATTCCCTTGTGCAACCTCTTCTCAAGAAACCCACAGCTGATCCTTCCAGTCCGGCTAACTATTGCCCAATTTCCATTACCCCATTTCTGGGCAAAATCCTGGAAAAGCTGTCCATCTCTTAGCTTAACCTTCATTCGGATTCTGTTGGCTGTCTCCATGACCAACAGTCTGGCTTCAGAGCGGGCAGAAGCACGGAAACTGCTCTCCTGAACATCTGTGAAGATCTTCTCTCCAACCCGGACTCTAACATTCCCTCTGTCCTCATCCTTCTTGCTCAACTGTCTTCGTGATAACCTGGGTATCACTGATCAGGCTCTGGTCTGGCTGACCTCTTTCCTCTCTGATCAACCCTCCCAGGTCCAACTGGGGTCCTTCCTATCATTTATCTTCCTCTCTACCTGTGGGGTTCCCCAGGGGTCTAACCTCTCACCCTGGCTCTTCAACCAATACCTGGCAACTCTCGCCCGCTGCATTGTAATTTTCTGCTCAAATTTCCAGTGCTACGCTGATGACACTGAACTCATTTTCTGACTGCCCTTGGCCACCTCCTCTCCCTCTCTCATTTCTGACTGCCTAATTGCTATCCAAGATTGATGTGCTGCCAATGATCTTTGTCTGAATGCCAGCAAGACTGAGATCCTCCTCATCGGCACACCAATTACATCCTTTTCCCTCACTCTCTGGCCGGCCTCCCTTGGCCCTCTTCCTACTCCCACCTGTGAGGCTAAGAACATTGGGGTCATCTTTGACTCCACGCTTTCCGTCTCTGCCCACATCTCTGAGGTCTTCACAAAGTCTAACTTCCTACTGCACCTCCTCAGAGGTACTCTGCCTTTCCTCACCTTCCCCCAGAAGCTCATGGCATCCCAAGCTCTGGTTCTCTCTAGGTTGGACTATTGTAACAGCCTCTTTCTAAATCTACCTGCCTCTACTCTCCACCCTCTGCAACTAATCCAGAACAGGACTGCAAGACTTGTCCTTGGCCTCAAGCCCTGGGATTTTATCTCTCCAGCTCTGAAATCTCTCCATCTCTGTCTTCGGCTTCGGCTGGGGCCTCCCTCTGGGATAGCCTCCATGACACTCTAAAACTTGAGGAGAACCATCTCCGGTTCCGGAAGCACCTCAAGACCTTCATTGTTGCTTCTGCCTTTGTTCCCCCTGTCCCCTGCTGATCTGCTCGCTCTTGGCACTGTGCACCTGGCCACCCTCTGTCCCTGGGCCCAGGTACCTGCCCTACCTCCTGGCCACCCCTTGCACTGGGGACTGTATCTGTACCCATACAGTCCCCGACCCCCCCATTTTCTTCTTTTCTGCACTTATCAGACTTACCCAGTCTGCTGCCTTAAAAACAGACTCTATTATCTATTTATTTTTATTTATTGTTATTTATCTGTGTCTCCTCTGCTCCACACTCTCCGCCTTCCATGCACTATTCCCCTTTTCCTTTCCCATGCACTTACACGTTCTCAATGTTACTGGGCCTAGTAAGATCGTCGTTGTTTTCTCCCTTGTTCCCCTCCCTTTCCTTGTCACGCTCTGAAACACTTGTGTATGAGCACAATACAAATAAAATATCATATCATATCATATCCAGAGTACTTCATACCCAGAGGTCAGGAGGGCAGTTCGGAGGACTTGCCTAATGCTCACAGAGTTCAGATTCCTGGTCAATAATAAGAGTTTACACTGTGCCCCGACCAAGTGACTACAGTTGATCGGTGCCTTGCTCCACACAGAGGAAGGAAGGGTGTGCCTCCCGGAGGACCAGGCCCTGTGGCTAAGAACACAGTGCACCCTCTTTCAATTATAATTTTTTAGAGTTATGATTGTTTATTTATAACGCGCTTAATAGCCAGAGGTTTCTAAGCGCAGACCTGGGGATTGAACCTGTGTTGCTCTGTGTCGTCTTGCTCTCACGGCAAATGCGTTGCCCCTGATCTATCCTGTATCAGACACCACAGGCCTCAGCTCATTGATTGATGCAGTTGTTGGGTATGATGCATCGACAGCCTTTGTAACCCCATGGGCTTGCCTACATCTCGGGCCCCTATTGTCCCACGTACACTGGGGTGATTGTTGGATGCGGGCTTATATTGCTAAGCCTCTGCTAGGATTTGCATTGTATCTCCTAATCTCCCCCACATGTAGTCATGACTGCAGATGCCAGCAAGCTGGGTTGGGGAGCTGTGCTAGGCCAGAAGAGCACCCAGGGACTAAGCGAAACCCATGAGGACAGAAATCATCATCACTAGCAACTCCAGCCAACAACCTCACCTGCTCCATAATTGCTACCAGGTATCATATTTGTATAGAGTCGTGTGAATGTTAGCACTTGCCACACTTGAACTAAGTTGTGGACATTGGCATGGGCATTGACCAGATGGAGTTGTGAATGAAGGCAGGTGCTGCCCACGGACATAATTGCAAGCGTTGGCATGTGCCACGTTTCGAAGGGGCTGGGTGCGGTATAATGCATGAGCAACTGAATAAGATGGTGAGTGCCCACCAACCACCACATATGAATGGAGTAGCCTTGGCTGACTGATGCCGCGCACCCACTGGATTTGGAATGCTCTCTGCCCAGATTTGAAGGGATGCACAAACGTCTGCCTGCCCCGCATACAGACAGGTGTCACGTAGGTGGCCGGTGCTGAACTTGGGCAAGGTTATGAATGTGAGTGGATGCCATGTGTGAAAGTGACTGTGATGATGGCCCCAGATATAGACGGAGACGAAGATATGCTTGCGCACCCCACCTGGAGAGAATACGGAAATGTAGCGCCTCGCTTCCAGACAGCAATGCCAATTAACCAATCCACTAACAATTTCACCCCTCTGCACACACCTCTCAAACTCTAACCAAACACAACCACACGCCTACAACACAACAATCTGCACAAACTTCACTACACTGCAGCAACAAAACAAAGCATACATAGACTCGCACAACAGCACACAACGACTACTGACCGTAAAACACAAGCCCAGCCAACAAAGCTACCGGGCTGATGCCGCCAACAGCACATCACTGCTCTCTTGCATTTTTCCAGCTTATTCCCACTAACCCACCCCTCCTTCCCTTTTTCAGAGCCGACAGAGCGCCACCGGACCACCCTGGTGGTGATAGTGCGCAGTACAAATATCCATTAACTTTAACTAATGGTGGGACATTATTCTTACCTGTGCAAGTGTGATGGTGTATTTTATAGCAGCTTGTATTGAGAATAGCTGGTACTATGCTGTATGCATAAAGACATTCATTATATAGATAGCCAGTAATGATGGAAAAATATAATTTTGTCATGCTGTTACTGGCATTCATATGCGTTCATCCTCTTACTAAGGTGGGATTTTAGGCATTTACTGAAAGGGGAGAAACTAAGCTCCAATATTACTTGTTAACCACTTAATTAATGCAACATTAGTTCTACCTCTAATGGCTGTCTGCCGCTCTGAGTGGCCATTGCTTCAGTTGCTCAAAAGATGAAACACATGGAATGCATACGTCACAGAAATAGCAGATCCCCATTGCATGGAAAAAATGTAACGGAAATAGTTTACTAAGTTTATTATTTTCAGTGTTTTATTATTACTATTAGCAACCATAACATCGTAATCTGATCAACAATTAAACTTCACATATCTCACTGTTCTGTCAAATAGATCACTGCAACCTTACACAAAATCCTAACATGTAAGGACATTGAAACAATTAAATCAATGAAGGTATAACCCACCAAATAACTGCAAATAGCTTGTAAGTTCAGAACAACATTCACCTGTCAATCATTTTGAAAGTTTGTACACAAATTGTGCACATCTGTTTTTTCAGAGAGGGAAATTCATCAATAGTCTGTGTATAGAAGTCAGGGATCTCTTGTATGAGTTCTGTTTCCATGGACAGCATGGCCAAAGCATTTAGACGATGCTCAGTCATTTTGTTTCTCAGGCATGTTTTAACTCGCTTCAGGGTGGAGAAACTCAGCTGTTGTCACGGGTGTAGTAATCAGAAATTTTTATAAATGCATTGGGCCTCATTACGATACCGGCAGTAGCTGTGCCGATAAAACAGGCACGGCTGTTGCCGGTATCATTTTCTTTCCGGCGCCCAGGAATGGGCAATTACCAGGTCATTACGGCCCCTGCCAGACCCGGTAATTGCCCATTCCAGGCGCCAGCAAAAAAAAATAATCTTCATTCCCATTGACCCCAAGAGGGCTCAATTGGAATGGGGAGGCCAGATGCACCGGCACCATTCAGAATGGTGCTGGTGCATCTAGCATGTTCTGCTTGCGGGAGCCGGTCCGTCCGCCAGGTCAGACCTGCTGGGCGAAAAGGCACCCATGAGCAGAATTCGTAGTTTGCCGGTACACTAACAATGTTACCGGCAAGCTTACCGGTACCATTGTTACTGTACCGGCAAACTTGGAATGAGGCGCATTGTCTCACAAAATGCTTCTTCAAGCATTGTTTTTAATGAACAATTTTAATAAAGAGATTTCCATAATTGCACTACAGAATTCCGATCTCTCATAAAGAATTGAAAGCTCAGTGTGCAGTCTTTCTTTGTTGAACGTGGGTTATGCTTGGGTAGTTTGGAAAAGATGGTCCATGTATTTGAAATAGGTCACTGTTTAGTAAATGTAAAGCATTCTTGGGCTTTTGTAACTATGATATCACATACTTATTTTGCCAAATGATTTAAAGTGGTCGTATTTATATTGCGACTTGCAAAAGTTGCCTCTGGTGGAAGTTTAGCTTCCAAATTGTCAGTGCTTTCACATACGTTTCCAATGCTCTTAATAACAGTTGCAGTACCTTTCTGCACATACACAGAATCAATATATCGCTTCTGAAACTTGTTATATAGAATATCAACATGGGGCATTATGTCATTGAACAAAAAAAGGAAGAAAAGGAACTCCTTCTTCATAAGAGTTCTAATGAATCCCCGGGCCTCATGCACAGTAACTCCCTCAAAATCATCCCGTGTTTCAATGATCTCAAGGCATTTACGGAGTGCGTCCCTATGCTGATATATGGCTTCTAGTAGCCAAATATGGTAGCTCCAGCGAGTGCACGATGGTCTTGGAAGTATTTTATCTGATAGCTCATCTAGAACTTCAGTTCTTTTTGGAGAACAAGAAGAAAATGTACAGAAGCTAGAGATATGAGTAAAGACAATTTGAGCTTCTGATATTTTGGAATCAGCTTGTTCCATGGCGAGGTTAAGCTGGTGTGCATAGCAATGTACATAGTGGGCATTTGGATACACTTCAGCTACTTTCTTTTGGACTCCACCAGACACCCCCTCATTACACTCGCACCATCATATGTTTGCGCAATAACTTTTTTTTGTGGCAATCTTAAGGGAATACTTTGTTCAATTTTTCCATTATGGCAGTAGCAATGGTTTGCGCACTAGAGTCTTACAGATGAGTAAAACGTCATATCTCGGATTCCAGGCAGCATTAGATACATTATTTCATTGAGCGGAGGTGTGAGCCGAGGTGGAGCCAGTCTGCTGCAGTCGTGCAGACCGACCACATCGTTGTGTAAGGAAGTCCTTATCAGAGCCAGTACACCGCGGAGCGGTGAGCGGAGGTGTGAGCCGAGGTGGAGCCAGTCTGCTGCAGTCGTGCAGACCGACCACATCGTTGTGTAAGGAAGTCCTTATCAGAGCCAGTACACCGCGGAGCGGTGAGCGGAGGTGTGAGCCGAGGTGGAGCCAGTCTGCTGCAGTCGTGCAGACCGACCACATCGTTGTGTAAGGAAGTCCTTATCAGAGCCAGTACACCGCGGAGCGGTGAGCGGAGGTGTGAGCCGAGGTGGAGCCAGTCTGCTGCAGTCGTGCAGACCGACCACATCGTTGTGTAAGGAAGTCCTTATCAGAGCCAGTACACCGCGGAGCGGTGAGCGGAGGTGTGAGCCGAGGTGGAACCAGTCTGCTGCAGTCCGCTGCAGACGCGTAGCAAGCGAGCAATGGAGACAGAAGTATGACCGCTTTTAGTGATTACCTCCGAAGCAGCCCCGGTATCAGGGGTGTCAGGGGGTCAACCTGAAACGCCAGAGGTGGAGGAACTGTTGTCATTAATTCAGCCCACCAAAGAAAAGGCACTGTTGGCTGCCGCCTGCAAAACATCAGAGGACGTACGTCCAGCCAAGCCAAGAAACCCCAGAGGTAAGCCGCTATTAAAAACACAGCAGAAACTCTTACAAACAGGCTTACCTACCACGTGGGTGACGAAGTCATCTTCCCCGGTCCTAGCCCAGAAGTCCTCTGACCCACCTGGTGCCACGGTGGGCAAGAGTGGAGCTTGGGAGGCCCGGCCGCCGAGGGAGGATGAGCCACGAGTCCGCGAGTCCGAGGTGACGGATGCGTGTGGACTGAGGAAGGCAGCAGCCGCGCCCGCCCCGCTCGACTGCGCCGCAACAAAGGGCACGCATACCATCTTGGTGACGAGCGGGGAAGACGCTGAAGCTGTCGGAGGACAGCCAGCGGCGGACCCTTCGCGGGGCCCAGTTTGCGGGGCAGGAGGGGGGGGCCAGTGGGTGGAGGAGGACGGAGGTGGTGTAACCACGTGCGGGACAGTCCCGCGGGAAAGTGGCGCAAAACAAGCAGAGGCTGGATTCGAGGAACTGGAGATGTTAAAGAGACCAGTGGAACACAGGGTCCTGCAACAAAAGGGAGCCGTAAAAAGTCTCAGCTCCCAACATGAGAGAGGCCCAACCTCAACAAGCAAAAGGAAGATCTCGCTGGGTCCTAATCCCCCGGCGTTGCAAGGACTACATAACCACTGCAGCCAGTATGCGGAACCACTACAGGCAAGCAACCTTCAAAATCAGACTACTATGGAACAAAGAAAAGCAAATCTATCATCAGCACCTTTGGACTTAGAACCAAAAACGGATTATAGGCAGACGTCTTCTATCATCAAAGTAATGATACATTCCGCAAATAAAGTGCAGGTCACTGACCAGAACATCAAGCCCAATGGATCAAAATCGACACAACCGGGCCGTTCTCCAACGACCATCAATAAGAGACATATTGAGATTAATTCCGGTGAATCACCCTCAGATAGGGAGAGTGACGAAGTCTTCATAGAGAGCTATACATCAGAAGTGTCAACTAGTCTAAGTGAACAGGAGGATTCTAACAAGGAAACAGAAAACGAGCAAACAAAGACAGGTAGAACTCAACAAAGAAAGAAAAAAGTGAAATCCAAGAAAAACCAAACCCCTAGGAAGATATTTGTACCGCAAATGAACAAAAAAAATATGAAAGATGGAAATTACAAATTTAGAGAGGAAAGAAAGACCATCCAAAAAAAAAGACTTTCTATCACGAAGCTATCCTTACCTGCATTATCCTGCCCTTTAAAAGCGTTCTTCACCCAGCAACGCAAACGAAAACTGACAGTGGACTCAGAGGTATCAGATGCAGAGATGCTGGAAGTGATGCAAGCCTCGACATCAGGGTCGAACCTAAGAGAAAAAGATGAAAACCCCTCAAAGACCGTGAGGCCAGAACCCCAACTGAAATCCTTAGAAAACGCAAAAAACAGCAACGAGAGAGCTAACGAAATGCAGACCACGACCAGGGAGGTGAACCAACCTCAGATCAGAGACATAGAGTTAACGCACACGAAACCTACATGGGACCCTGACAAGGCCACCTCGGAACAAAATAACAAACTACAACCATCTTCGGAAGCCAACAAGGAGGGGGGCAGTGATGACAAAAGAAAATCGTACCTCAAGCCCATTTACGAAGGAAACACAAAAACCACTCGAAGTAATGAATGACAAAGATCAGCGGTTAATATGGACGAAACCGCACCTCACTAAGGATCCGCAAAACATGGCGGATTCAACAAAAAGGAACGAAGAGCCGACACGCACCCCGAGTGATACCAGGATGGGTCGACAGCGAACAGACCAGGACAACAGTTCCATAATGGACTATCCAGGCCTACAAACCCCAGGCACATCAAAAAGGACGGAAAAAGCCCAATTATCATCAAAAAATCGTCGGCTAAGCGACATCGCCATGGCAATTCATAAAGACTCTCCAAACAAGAATCCGGATATGGTAACAATTATGTCGGCAATGTCCATTGTCTTAGCGCCCTTCTGCAAACTATATCTAAAAGAAGAGTTGCAGAACAACACAGCAATCCTTACCAACATGATAGCAAAATTGCCACATGTGGAAAGTTACATAACAGCTGTAGAAGCACAAAAAGGTATTCAGGAAACGCTCTGGGAAAATAAAATCGAGTTCCTGGAAAGAAAAATAGAACAATTGGAGAAACAAAACATCGGCCCCGCAGTAACCCAAGATCTAGTAGCGGGCAAGCACGCGACAGTCAAACCTCAGAACCTATGCATAGGACTAAATATGCGGATGACCAACACAGAAAAGAATATGGCAAATCAACCATCAATCAAAAACAAATTAGCAACATCGAGTGCATCACGCTCACTTTCCTGGGATAGCAACGTGCAACTGGGACCGCGGGTGCCAACCTTAAAACAAAAAGCAGAGGCGAAGAAAGATGAGAGCTCAACCCGGGACGGTCTGTCCCCGTCAAAATCTCTCGCTCAGAGGTCACCGAGGACGGCAGAAGATTTTCTGTTGGATTCTTCGTTGATGAATGTCTCATTATACGAGGAACAAACTCAAACAGCCAGTAGATTACAGGTGGCTAGCGCCTTGCCGGCAACCAAAATAAGGAGGGAAGAAAAAAGTAACACATGAGAAATAAGAGCTATGAGCGACGAAGAGGTTAAAGGGGAAGGAGTAAAAGACTGTTTGCTGACTGAGAAAAGCGCTTTGGAAAATTGGAAAATAACGTCCGTTTTTAACTTGTGGAACTGACCTGCACTGCGAGCTGTGAGGGGGCTCTTGCAGGTGCTGGCATTAGAAACGCTGTGCTGAGGAGGCGGGGCTAGGGCCTGCCACGTGACCCATCACGTGATACACCTCAGCCTTTAAACCCTTTGCCATCCGCCCGAGCGGCGTGTTTGCTGACTGAGAAAAGCGCTTTGGAAAATTGGAAAATAACGTCCTCTTTTAACTTGTGGAACTGACCTGCACTGCGAGCTGTGAGGGGGCTCTTGCAGGTGCTGGCATTAGAAACGCTGTGCTGAGGAGGTGGGGCTAGGGCCTGCCACGTGACCCATCACGTGATACACCTCAGCCTTTAAACCCTTTGCCATCCGCCCGAGCGGCGTGTTTGCTGACTGAGAAAAGCGCTTTGGAAAATTGGAAAATAACGTCCGTTTTTAACTTGTGGAACTGACCTGCACTGCGAGCTGTGAGGAGGCTCTTGCAGGTGCTGGCATTAGAAACGCTGTGCTGAGGAGGCGGGGCTAGGGCCTGCCACGTGACCCATCACGTGATACACCTCAGCCTTTAAACCCTTTGCCATCCGCCCGAGCGGCGTGTTTGCTGACTGAGAAAAGCGCTTTGGAAAATTGGAAAATAATGTCCGTTTTTAACTTGTAGAACTGACCTGCACTGCGAGCTGTGAGGGGGCTCTTGCAGGTGCTGGCATTAGAAACGCTGTGCTGAGGAGGCGGGGCTAGGGCCTGCCACGTGACCCATCACGTGATACACCTCAGCCTTTAAACCCTTTGCCATCCACCCTCGCGGCGTTAAGCCCGTTAGGGGTAAAGGGCGCCGGCTGTTACACGGCTGTTGGACGTGCTGTGGAGTGTGTGAAATAAACTATCAATACCCATGAATCGAAGTAAGCTAACCCCACCTCTTCAGGCTAATACTCTTTCACTACCTGTTGGGGGGAGAGTCGGACTAAGGCCGCTCCTCAAGCTGTCGGGCTTTCCCTTTCCGGGTGGGTTCTTTCCATTAACAGTTTGACATCATATTGATTTGGATTGAATCTATTATTCCCCATCCGACGATTTGGACATTTTCTAATATGCTATGTGATTTTAATTCATAACCTAAAAGTTGTATTTAATTGCTAACACTTACTTTTTTAATTGTTTACCTATCAATTGATGGTACCGGCTGCCCAGGATTGCGAAGGATTTTTCCTCTCCCCAGCTCTATTTATTATTAACAGACGCAGCGCACTTTGGGTATAGGTATACTTAAGTCTTCGCTATAGTAGGACTGATCTAATATTTTATTTGTTGGATTATATGGTGACGTGACTCCTTAAGGATAAATAATATATAATATTATCATTAACTTCTTCTATTTCTTCTTATACTACATTTGTACATACCTCTTACTTGGTGTTACACTAATATGGCCCCAAGTACACGATCTAAAAAGGGGAAGAATAATATACCTACACCAAATACCAAACTAGCCACTCAGAAGCCTGGTAATGGGGGAAAATCTAAGAAGGGTGGTAAGAATGAAACTACTGGTGATGGTAAAGGTGTATTAGATCAACCAAAAATACTCAGTTTTCTAACTATTAAGGAAAAAGTAATGGTATCTGATAAAATACAATCTCTCCCACCTCCCACTAATAGCTCTATGATAGATAATAATTCACTATTGACATTAGTACATAACTTTAGGCGACAATCTATGGGAACAGGTACTAATTTGGAAATTTCAGTGGTTGAAGATACCGATATGAATAATAAAATTGGGTCCAACTTGTCAGCTTCCCCAGACTTGAATAAATTTGCTCAAGGAGAAGAGGACTCTCATTCGTGTGATGAGTCATTTAACTCTAAGGGAAAACACTTTGAAAGTGATGATAAAAGCAATAGAAGTAGGGGGTGTGAAAACTCACTTAAATCAGGTGAGAAACTAGACGCCCTAACTACTATGATGGATGTCCTTTTGACCATCTGTACCAAATTGCTTAAAGAACATAGTGATATAAAATCAATGGTATTACAGAACATTGATAATACTAGATCACTTGGGATTATGATAGAGGAATACTGTGGCAATGACTTTAACAAGGAGAAAAGACATACCATGGAGCCAAATCAGGTTATAGGAGATCTGAGTGAGTTGGTTATGGTGGTTGAAAAAGAAATTGAGAATATTATGACACAGACTAATATTTCCCATATGGAACAACTCAACCCTAGGGAAAACCTGGTTGAAGAGATTAATAATAGTGTGAGTGAGATAGAAATAAGGGTAGCCCAAGGCTCTAAGAGGCGCACTAGGCGAAATAGGAAAAATAAGAAAGCACCTCGTAAAAGGATGGTGATGGCCAAGACTAAAGAGAATAAAACTATGAAAAGAAACTCCATGTCTCTTGCTAACACCGCCCCATTAGACTTGGAATGTGTAGAAGTAGGGAACCACTATGAAATTATGGAACACCAAAAGAAGTTGGATGAAAGGAAAAAAGTGGCAATTAAAAGTAAGGGCCTAGAAAATTGGCTAAAGGGGAAGGACGATATTACTGAGGAAAGTGAACTAGAGAATACGGTATCCATTGAAAATAACTTTAAATATGTTGAAATCCCATATAATAGTAATATTGGGCCCCTTACCAAAAGGGAGAAGGAAATTTATTCCAAAGAGATGGAACGACTGGCCATGCACAATCAGCAAAAAACAAGCAGGGTAAATAGTGTGGGAACAAATGAAGAACCCCTACTTATAGTGGGGAAAAGTATTAAAATTATAGAAAAAACCTCGACAGATGAAAGCCCTTTTCTTAACCGGGCCTGGTTACTTAATAAACTATCACATATTCCGCAGCTTCAAAATATTAATTCAGGGGATATCGAAACCATTATCCAACCTGAATATGGAAGCTGGGAAAATTGGGTTATCGTCCAATTTAGATCTGCTGTTTTTGTGGACCTCATAAGAGAATACTCTGATGGAGTATGGGGCAATAACTATGAAATTGTGATATGCCACTCTGCTATTCATAACGATTGGAATGACAAATACACGGAAGGGGTGGGAGTTACTCCTACTAATATGGAATTAAGAAATAAAAACGTACAAGCTAACTCCCAGGAGGCAAATACTATAATCCAGAATTGAGATAAGGCATATAATAATACATTTAACCTCCTCTCTTGGAATAGTAGAGGTTTCAAATCTCTACTACACAAGGAAGGCATACAAATGTTGATGGAGAGTGACATCTTTGCCTTACAAGAAACTTGGGTAACTGGGGAAATTTTACTAGATGGATATAGTATTTGGAATAAAGCTGCCCACAAAGGTGAAAAAGGTAGGCCTTATGGAGGATTATGTATTGGGGTAAAAAATCATTTATCATTTAAACAATATGAGATGTATGGAAATCTACCTAATGTTATGTGCGCAATTATAGACAGGGGAAATCAACTAGGGAGCTTCCTTCTTATTAATATATACTCTCAACCAGGGCGGGAAGATATACAAGAGATTGGGGAATATATAAACCATACTATTGAAAGATGGATCCGGGATTTCCCTGAGTCTGATATTTGTATAGTGGGAGATTTCAATGCCCACTGCGACTCCGCCGTAAAGGAGATGAACAGATGCAAAGAATTGTGGGATGAAACGGCCATTATCGCATCATTAGAAACTCAAGAGGGTAACCTGATGGCGGGTTTAAATGCACAGATTAGGCAGGGTTGTCGGTGGATGAACCTTATGACCAGCTGGGACCTAGAATATCTAGAACCTCACTTAGGTCCAGGTGTGGGGGCAACTTGGACTAATGGGAAGGTAGGCTATAGGTTAGACTATATGTTTGTAAGTAAACAATTAAGCCTATCCACAATCTCCTTTGAACATATTGCTACCACCCTGAGTGACCATACACCCATTAGGGGCACATTTACTAAGGGCTCGGAAAGTAAATGTTGGGAAGTGAGTAATGAGATGGACATACAATTCTCAGCATCCGGAAATAGAATCACATGGTCGGATAAAAATTTAATCATCTTTAATGAGCTGTTTGATCGGCTGCCCATTGAGGGGCAGGATATTGCATTGAATGGTCTTAATCCAATAACTAATCTTTTGGGTATAATTCGGAGGTTAAACAGCAAGGTTATCGTGAAAAATATAAGGGGCAAAAATCACTCCCACAAATATGATCAAATGATCTATGATAGAAAAAAAGAAATGTTGGGTGAGATTTGCAAACTTAAGCAGACATGTGACTTGGATGAAGAAGAGAGAAGTAAGAGAATTAAAAACATAAAGACTCATTATAAAAATTGGATCAAGGATTACAAGTATAACACCAGCAACGCCAATTGGAGGTGTTTATACACGATATGTAAAACCCATGACTCAAAAAAAATTTGGTACGTATATAGACAGCACCTGATGGATGAGGATTGTAGGGAAAGTACTAATGTGAGCCAAGATGCATGGAAGCAATATATTACTGACCTCTATTTCAAGACTAGTGACATGTCTGCTAATCTCAATGGGATAAATTCATATGACCAAGACATTATCCCCTTTGGTATCCTAGATATTTTGAAAGTGATCTCTAAAATGAAATCCTCACGTGCCCCAGGCCCGGATGGGCTTGCAAATGCTGTCATAAAACAAAATCCTAAGAAATGGGCAATGATTTTGCTCCAGCTGTTTACTGGTATATGGGAAACAGGCCGCATACCGGATAGCTGGAGGAAAGCCATAGTGGTCCCTATTTTTAAAAAGGGAGATAGAAAACTGCCCGATAACTATAGATTGCTGGCTATGGCAGACAGCAGTTGTAAGATCTTCTGCTCCCTTTTAGTGGAGAGGTTAAACATTTGGATAGAGGAAAAGGGACTCCTATCTACTCTTCAAACTGGCTTTCGGAAAGGGTACAGTACCATTGATAACCTAACAATGCTGAATTACATCATAGCAGGGTCAAAGGATAAGGGGGAAAAACTGTATGTGTGCTTTGTAGATTATTCGAAAGCTTTTGATAGTGTCAATAGGGGGTTGCTGTGGAAGAAACTAAGTGAGAAAAATATCTGTCCCAAAATTTTACACTTTTTGAGGGAAATGTATAGGGAAACCACTGTTTCTATCTGTTTGGGCAAAGGAGGGATGATATCTCCAGAGATCGCCACTAACACCGGTCTAAAGTGTGACATCTCCCATACTGTACAATTTGTATGTCTCAGATATGTGGGAAAGTTTCTCGACTATAAATAACTTTCCACCAATAGTAGCGGGAAAACCCATTTGTGGCCTGATGTATGCGGATGATACCGTCCTCTTGGATAAAACTCCAGTAGGGTTGCAAAGAATGTTGAATGGACTATTATTGTACTCCGAAAAGAATAACCTAAGTATCAATATATACAAAACTAAGGTTATGGTATTTGGAGCCACCAGGCTCGAAAAGAAAAAGCTTATTTCTAGGTGGCAGATAAATTCGATAAAACTGGAGGTAGTGGAGGCCTACCCTTATTTGGGGATGCCTATTCTGAGCAATCCCTACAGACATTTTTTCCAAGAGGCGGTGAGTACTAAAATAGTAAAGAAATGGAAAGTTATAAGAAAATATATCACCAGTAAAGGAGGTCACTCTGTCGAAGGTCTACTCGAGATATATAAAAGTTGTATTATTCCTGAAATTTTGTATGCACTGGAAACTGTAGAAAGCAAATATCTGAGTAAACTACATCTACTTGAAGGGAAGATTTGGAGACCAGCTTTAGGACTCCCAAATTCGGTACCAATACAAGCGATAAGATGCGAATTGGGGCTAATATCCCTCTCGACCCTATGGAAAATAGAATGTTGTAAACTTTATTTAAGAATAATTTTGGGGTATGGGGATGAAGGTAACCTGCTCAACCTTATAGGTAAAAGTAAAAGTGAAGGCAGATTTAAGAATCCCTATTTGTTAAATTTACAAAAAATAGTATTAACATTTCTAGAAGCCCTAGGATATAATGTACACATGGGAAAAGATAACATTATGTACATCAAGAAAAGCCTTAAAGATAAGGCTTTTATCTGGTATTTATGCGAAAATCAGTCCTATTTACACAAAAAGTCTAGATATTCTTCTTATGCTCTCCAAGGCCTCAAGCCTGCTACACCAAGACAGTATCTGCTTAACACGGGAAATAAAGCTATGAGAAGATTCATACTACAATTACGGTTGAACATTCTCCCGTGTAATGAAATTATCGGGGCAAGAACAAAAACTCCTCGAGCAGAAAGACTGTGTAGATACTGTAATATCGAGGTGGAGACAGTAAGACATATTCTAACTCTCTGCCCAAACTTAAAAGAATATTACATTAAAGGGTACTCAAATTTAGTAGGGGACATGCAAAGAATTGAATCAGACCAATTTTGGTCAGTTATTTATGATGGAGAAATTAAGGTTTTTATTGGGGCAGCCTTTTATATTTGGAAGCGTGTAATGGGAGGTATTTTGTAAATAGTCTGTAAACAAGAATTAATTATAAAATGTGTTGACAAATGATTTTCTAAGTGAAATATGTAATTGTGTATGGTTAATGTTAAAATTCTGTAGTGTATAAGGTTTTAATTAACCAAAAGCACTTTAATAAAAAATAAAAAAAAAAAGCGTGCGAACTAGTAAAACTCAGAGGGACAACAAATACACGCAGCAGAGCCAAACTTCAAGAAGCAGAAGCAGTCCGAGAAAACAAACGCCCACAAGAGTAACGGAGAAAATCGAACCAGCAGAAAAGGGCGCAATCCGCCTATTTAAGCTGGAGCAACAAGACCTCAAAAAAAACAATTTAATCTTAAACCGGCCAACCATCTTGCAGATCTTGAAAAAATCTAAGACTCTCAAGGGCGTGAGAACAAAAGATCTAGTACTGATCGAACCATACCACAAGGGCAAGATTGCGAAATCTTACTTGCACGTAAAAGCTGAGAGTATCACACACATGGACAAATCGGTGTTCGAAGACCTCTCATCGATGGGATTTCGGTTGACCGAATTAACAAAGCCGCAGCCAGAGGAGCAAGTCCAAAAAACACCAATAGTCAACAATCACAGAGTACATTACCATTCCAGAACAGAAAAACGGTATTGTCAGAATCGATGGAATAGAAGGAAAGAGGACGAGATTTCTCGAGACGACCAGAAACACCGCCGAAGACCAACACCGTTTGACCAGGAAGGAACCTGGAAGTACGAGAGACCAAGATCGCACCCACGAAGGGCCTCGGATTATACCAAGCGACCGTACGAAACGAGACCAAACAGAAACAGTGGGAAAAAGGATGAACCATCAAAAGCAAACAGGCACGACAGTGTAGAAACACCAGAGAGGATTTCGGCGGACAAAACAAAGGACACTCGTCCAATGAGAGGCCCGTGGGACTGGATTACATCTACCTGGTCAAAGAAAGCTGTCAAATAGCAACAAAAAGGGCCGAGCCTCGAGGGAGAGAATGCAGCGACGCCCTCTAAGAAACGGCCCGACAAAGACCAGTACAGTGTAGGATCCTGGAACACCAGAGGACACAACCACTTAACAACGCCCGGAGACGTGAATCTGGGGGCCTTTGACATTCTATGTCTGCAAGAGACGTGGTTACTGGAGAAACCAACGCTGGATGGATTTTGTTTAGAAATCTCTGCGGCAGTTAGGGGTCCTTTAGGAAGACCATCATCGGGCCTGTTAACAGCCATCAAAAACGGCCTAGGTTTAGACTCACCAAAGAAATGGAGAGAATCCTACGAAATGCTGGTGACCTTGTCCACATGATCCCCAGCCACGGAGAAAAGCATGAGGGCCAAAAGGAACGCCTTGGCAATCATAAATTGCTATTGGAACCCGCAGCGTACGACAGCGAAAGTCTTCTGTTCCTCTATGAGTGCTACCATTGATCAACTTTATGAAGAGTTTGATGAAATTGAGATTATGATATGCGGCGACTTCAACGCCAACTGCAATAAAGCAACTGAGAGAACGTGGAAGACCTCAACACTGGAACGTGGAAAAGCCTGGTTGGAAGTAATCAGCTCCAGAAACCTACAAAACATAGCAAACTTGTTTCCAAATCAACAGAATTTACCTACCTGGGAAAGGGGAGCATCAAAAGCAACCTTAGATTATATTTTCACCTCGTCAGCCCTGGCAGCAAACGTAGTCAGCTTTAAAGTGGTAAAAACAACCAACAGCGACCATAACTTACTCACGTGTACGTGGGGCAGTCGGAGACCAATGAAACTCGTATATAAAACCAGGGTTGAAACTAATGCTCAACAAACTCGATTACGAATAACGGAAGCCAATATCCAACAAATAAAATCAGCTTGGGAAGAAAAAGTAACAGCAAACCAACGTTATAAATCAAGCGAGAAACCAAACTACCTTCCTCTCCTTGCACCCTATCAAAAACCAATAGGAACTAGAAACCCAGCGGCCTCTCAACCCAGCCATGCATACAACAAAGAGCTGGTTGAACAAAGGAAATTAGGCCGACAACTAAAAAGGAAGGCAAGGAAATCAAAAGCTGAACAAGACTGGGCAAATTGGAAATGTGAAAAAAAAAGGTACACAACCTGGCAAAAACAATCTAAAGCAACACAGCACCAGTTGGACGCAGAAGAAATGATGAGAAAATTAGCAACCAATAAATCCAGTGACTTCTGGTCCCTAATCAAAGAGAGCAACTGGGCATCCAATCTAGCGCCGACAAATGCAGTCTCAGAAGAAAAATGGCTGGAATATCTATCGAGAGAGTTCGAGAAACCCAAGACATCGGTTGAGCCCCTGGAAATAACAAAAAACACAACATGGGTGTCGACATCGAACGCAGAAGACATTGAAGCAAAAATAAGAAACCTCAAAACTTCCAGAGCACCAGGTCCCGATGGTCTCACAAACATAATGCTAAAGCAATTCCCGAAGGAATGGTCAGAACTAATTGGAATGATATTTAGCATTTGTGAACAAACCCACGAAATTCCGGAGTCTTGGTCTAAAGCAATCATCGTCCCGATTTATAAAAGGGGCTGCCGGGAGGACCCTGTGAATTACAGACCAATTGCGCTGCTAGATATCTTAGGAAAGATCTTCTCCTCTCTCATCTTGGACCATCTGAGGATATGGGAAAAATCGGCAGAGTGCAAAGACATCTTACAAACGGGCTTCCAAAAAAATGGAACAATAGCAATCAACATCTTGATAATAAACATCTTTAAAGCAAAAGTTAAAGAAGGGGCACCAAAAATCTACTTAGCTTTTGTAGACCTGTCAAAAGCCTTTGATAAAGTGGACAGAAACATGCTATGGAAAAAATTGGAAGCCTGGAAATGCCCCAGATCACTGCTCAACCCACTAATAGCGCTTCACACAAACACAACAGTAAGAGTAAAGCTTAACCAACAGGGAACCTTATCGGAAGAAATACAAGTGGAAAGGGGTGTAAAACAGGGGTGCCCACTTGCTCCTGCACTCTTTATCGACTATCTGGGGGACCTGCAGTACTCAGAAAACAAGATCAGAACGTTTCCACCTAAACTAGGGAAAACCAAAATTCCTCGTCTCCTATATGCAGACGACGTGATTCTGATTGACCAGACGAAAGTGGGCTTGCAGTGGAAATTGACAAATTTGACAAAATACCTAGAGGAAAATCACTTGGAGATAAATAAAAACAAAACAAAAACCATGACACTGGAGAAACAAAAGAAAAGCTCTATAACAAGGGAGTCCTGGTTTTTAGACGATACAAAAATCGAAAAAGTAAATAACATCAGATACCTGGGATTTGAACTAGATAGCACACCAACAGACAAAGCAATGCAAGCTGCTCTCTGGGATAAAGCGAAGAGACTGACAGCGCAAATGAGAACGTTGGACAAGAAATTTGGTAAATTTACGCTAACCCCGGCAATACATTTCTATAAAATGAAATTGGTGCCCGCGTTGACATGTGGAACGGAAGCATCATTGTGCATCCCGGAGAACATCTGGAACAGAATAGAAGGCATGGTCTGGAGAACCGTTCTGGGGCTTCCCAAATCAACCGCAATAACGGCTATCAGAAGGGAGCTTGGATTAATATCCTTGGCCTCGATAGTCGACATTAATGCAATGAGGCTATTCAGAAAAATCATCCTGGCTGACTCTCTGCCAATCTATGCATTGATTAAAGAAGAACTTGATACTGGAAATTGCAGCTTATTCAAGAAGTGGGCAGATTCTAGAAAGGAAAGGTTGTCTGAAATACTGTGCACGGAAACAGACCTAAAAGAAAACCCAGATAAAATCAAACGGAAACTCGAAGAAAGGGATTGGATCAAAACAATAGAGGCAGCAACAGAAAATAAACTATTACAACATCTTCCACCAACGTTCAACAAACCAAAGGTTCCAATGAAATACGTGAGTAAATTCCCGGACAAGAAAAAAAGACATTTGTTTATGAAAGCAAGATTAAATTTACTACAAACTAAACAAATACTCGCCATTCGAAATATGGCAGAAAACCTAGTATGTCGACTATGTAAAAACCCAGACACTGTGGAAACGATCAGACACCTAATCCTAAACTGCCCCTGCACGAAACAGAATAGAACAACCTACCTATCACCGTTGATCACGAATCAGTGGATGATTCAAGAAGAAACTTTGTGGAACAGACTCATCGCCGGTGAAGCCACTAGGTGGACAATAGCCATGACAAATTTGCTTGAAATGGCTTTCAAACAGATAAACGAGGCCCGGCTCACTGAATCTACTGAAGCAGAGCATGGCTAGGGGAACCACCAGTCAGATGACTTTGGAGGTCTCCCACAAGCACTTTAATAAGTCGGATCTGTGAAAAACCATTGTCGAGAAACTAATTTTCAATGAAACCAAGAGGAACAAATTGCAGAACAAAAATGTGCCACACTCTTTTGACAAAATTACAGGTTTTTCCTGAATATAAGTCAAATAAATAAATAAAAAAAAAAAATAAAAAAAAAAATCCATAAAACCTTTCCACAATTCTGTATCGTTCATCAATGTAGCTATAGACTAGCAGAGACTGAGTTTTAGCAGAACCATCAGTTGTATCATCTGCCTGAATAGCCAAATAATCTGTGTGTATTAACTGTTCTACAATGATCTCTAGTGACTGTGAGCATGCAGTCCATCAGCTCATTCTGAATTGTTTTTGAAGTGACCTTTTAAATGCAGTTCCATACAAAATCCACCAGGCCTCTAAATACACCAGGATTCAAAGAATCTTCAGTTTCAACATGGCCACATAAAGCCAATTGAAATGCATCGCAAAATGCACACAGTCGATTAACTTTGACGAGATGTATCGGTTCTTATCCACATCATCATTATGCTTCATCATGCTCCGGTGATAGGCATTGTCCAACTGTGATGCACTGTTTACACTTCCCAACATGCGCAGCTGTAATATATTCTCGAAATGAGATTTGCACGATTCATGTCTCTTTCTTTTTTCTGACAAATGCTTTAAGTCAGTGTCTCCTGTATTTGTCCATGCAGCTTCACCTCCAAACAGCAGGCAGGGGAAGCAGAACAAAGACTGCTTAGCAACACTACAAGTGAGCCATGTCTTCCTACCAAACTATGGAAAATGTGCGTGCCTTTCCCTATCTTTAGTGGACTGTTCAATTTTTAAATCTGGCCGTTCAGGCCCTAGTCGTTTCACCTCCAGTTTTTCACTGTGTGCGAGAAGCAAAATATGATGTAAATATTTATTTGGGATCATGTAGTAATTGTTCCAAGCTATTTCATAACACAGAAGTATAATTTGTCAGTACAAGGCACAGATAACATGTGCAATTATACCCAAATCAGCTGTACTTGTGATTGACCAGTACATCTGAGTTGGGTCTAATTGCAGATGTTATCTGAATGAGTTAACATACATGCCCATTAGCAACTGTGATGCCAGCCAGTATTGTTGATTGCTTGGCACATATGTGGTTATGGAAGAAATGAGGCAAGTTTGTTCTGTTAATACTGTTTTAAAAAATCATTTTTTACAATGTGGGGAGAAATGTACTTTGATTTTTCTGACAGCACCACCCTACCCCTCCCAAGAGCTGTGGGAGTATGTGAAAGAAGGAAAGCATTCTGAGGTTTCAATCACTGCTGACTTTTCAACTTGAAGATACCAAAACATCATCAGGTATGTGTCAACAGACACCCCAATCCTATCCTTCCAAAATTAGTTTCCAAATTGACAATATATGCATGTTTTTTCAAATGATATGTCTTGTGACTTTCCATTTTTGCATGACACCCTCTCAGCTACCCATAGATACTATTCTTTAGTCTGTACTGATCATCTGATTTTCCCCACCACTTAAACACATGGGTTTCTTTTCTAATTTTTTTTAAAGCTGAATACCTAACCCTACAAAAGACTCATACTAGCTCATCTCGCTTGTCGTTCTGGAGAATGGTCACTGTAATGAACTATCCGGAAGGTACACTATGGACGTTGAAGTCCAATGTTTTTTGTTCCACAATTAAGCTGGACTAGTGGATTTGTTCATGAAAGGTGTTGTCGATGGTATGTAAAGAGAAATCGAGAGACTGATCTGAGAAAGGGCAACATAGGCTGAGAACAGTACGAAAATGGTTTCAGACGTGAAGGAGAGAGTTAACTGCTTGTAACATTGAAGCAGCACCTGAATAGTCTCATTACAATATGCACAGATGTTAGATGCCCCCACAGAATAAGTTTGCCTTTACCCCAAATTCTCTGAAGTTACGTCTACATTTGAAGGGTTAGGCCCCCTTCCCACCAAAATGTGTTGCCTTATATATAATAGACATAATTAAGTAAACACTCAGAACAGCTCAAATCTTATCCTGAACTCATCCTAGTGCATTTTACAGCTTTTGCTGTAATATTTTTGTACGCACCAACCATCGCCAAATATTGAATTATTAGGTCACATTTTGCCTTCATGCAGTAACACCCATGCAAGGAACGTGACTGCAAGCCCTCACCAGCACTACGTTCTGTGAACAGAACCGTGGCTTCCTTTTCAGTGTAACTGCTGGGTCCGCTGACTAAAACACTAATGTGAACAAGTGGGTATATAACATTGAAAATATTGTAATACCACACGTATTGCACAGCCAGGGAGAAATGGCATATGAGCAGGGACAGACAGCTTGTAGGTTTTGCTTGGTTATTTACCCACCCACTGACTGCCCATGGCCAAGCTAATCCCTACGGCTGTTCCCACCCACTTCGTGCCCTTTCCCATGCAAAACGCAACCTCCTGGGATCTCTGATTTCGATGGCATTGGCCATATAATGAGCCCCCATAAAGGAAGGCACACCTAGTAAAATATAATTAGCACTGTTAACCTGGTGACAAGTTGTCTTGGTATGTCACAACCATCCAGTGACTGAAAATATAGGTAGCTCGTGGGACAACGCTTTTGTTTTGGACACAGAGGTGATGAGGAAACAAGAGTAAAGCATCTAGATTCACTCAGACTATTGACCTTTTGGAGGTCGTTCATGGGGTTGTCCACTACTACCCTACCCTACCCTACTGTCTACAATTGATCAGGCATTGCGGGTGCACATAGTCTCAGAGACCCTTGAAGAGGGAACTCCTCCAGAACAGAGGATGAGAATCAGAGGAACTGAGATGGTGGAACAAGGAGACATGAAAGAAATGTGGGGGACTGTGACATCAGGAAGAGATCCCAGATTCAAATTATCTAAAAGACTTGACAACATATGAAAGGCCATCCTGTTTTCACTGAAGTTTAAGTTACATATCTAATGATTTGGCCCAAATCTGTAACTACTTTTATTGAACTATAGCTTTTTGTTTCTGGCTTCGGTTGATCCTATATGGCTTTGTGATAGTTTGAGGTGTTATATTTGGTGTAGCTGGCTCTGGCGGTCCTTGTTGTATTTTATACCTAGTTTTTTTTTATAGTGGTATTTATCTACGTGTGATACGCTTGTTGTTGTTTAAATTCCCAAATCTGCTTCTTTTGCCCATCTTTCATTCTCCACCTCCTTACTGTTTCCACCTGGTCCTTTCATGTTATCCCTTTCAGTATTTTTGACAGCCATCACACATGTCCCTCTGCTCATGACTTGTGTCTGATTTATGCATCAGCGCCACTTCAGGGAGCAGATGCTTGTTGTCTCACCTGCTTGTGGTATAGTCTATAGTATGGTGAACTTTCTGGGGTCAGAGTCAGCATGGGGAGAAAGTTGGCCTAGCATGTCTGTCTGCCTGGCAGACCTCTTCACTTACTGACTGCTTAGGCTCAGAACTGGAGTGAGCTTGAGAAAATGCAGGTACCACTTTGACTTCCATTTCTACTACAAACTACCCCTGCCTCTCCAGAACCACCATTTGCTTTCAAAACATATTTGGCAGAGCCAGCATTTTTAAATAAGAGAGGCGAAAGCGGGCATCAGCGCACCAGTCATCAGGCAGGAGTGCTGCCCGAGGCTGGGGATGGGCGATCATGTGGCTGCAACAGGTACCTTCTGTGTCCCTGAAGCCCCTGCTCCAGAAGCCAAAGGCCTTGCAAGATTCCACCCCAACACTGGATGCCCAGTTGGAAGTTCCAGAGACCTTGAAGACCCCACTCCAGGATCCATAGCCTTCAGCAGCTCCTGCAGCCTTGGAAGATCTAGAACAATGATCTGCAGGTTGCCCAAAGCAATGCCAGAGGTTGAGATTAATTCTAAACCAGAACTAACCTCTTTTGTATTAAGTGAGACATTGTTGAGAGACATATATTAAATTGTACACTTAGTTATGCCTTTGTTGGCAAGAGAGCTTGAGTGGTACCACATGTGGACAGAGGCTTACCTTTTCTAATGGCTGTTGACAGATATGTGTACGTATGTATAGAGGGAGTCGTGGCATGAGCCTAGGCAGAAATTATTATTTTAATGCTGCTCACTCCTATTGCTGGCTTCATTCTTTGTTATGTCACCAAAGGTCCATGATGCACAGTTTGTGCTTTGCTTTGTTTCTGGTGAATTATGTGTTGTTTTGTATTTTTATCTCATGTGAACATCACTATCATGTGCATGCTCGGACTGACCTATAGGGCAATAGGCCCATGGCTGAAACAAAAACACAAAATGCAGTTGTGGTCCAGTGTTTTGGACAAAGTGGGCCACTTTCTTGGCCAATTTGGACCAGTGTGATGAGTTAATTCACTCTGCGGCGTGTAGTTTTGACCAGTGTTGCTGATTAAATATTCTTTAAAATGCCCAATTTGCATCACACTTTATTAAAAATCTCACCCTTGGTTACTATTCATACAGTGTCACAAAAGGAATGTATATCCATGTGCAACTGTCATTGCTGGATGGTGATATGACCCTCGGGCCGAGGATCATAGGGGGCCCCTCTGTAGGCCCAGCCCAGTTAGTGCTTGGGTGGGTGAGAGTGAACTCGTGGAGCCAGAGGCCCTGCATTCTGATTCGGAAAATTATCCCAGACGCGGTGTAACACCTCTCTGGACTGCTTAGAGGGAGTCGGGAGTTGACTCTAGTCTAGGAGGCCCTGCATTCCGATTTGGAATCCAGGGCCTCCTAGACTAGAGTCCTGATTCCCTTGAAGCAGCCCAGAGAGGTGTCAGACTGGGTCTGGGATACCCAGTCAGCCACACTGTCAGGGCTCTCCCATCCTGGACTGGTCTTCCTCTCTGGAGGGACTCAGAGGAGGGCCAGCCCAGGAGGACGGTCCTGCTGGAGCAAGTGGGGTGTGACTGAGCCTCACTGAGCTCATGCCGCCAGGGCTCTGTCTCCCGTCCTGACTCTGGACTCCAGATGAGGACCAGGCCAGCCCAGCCCAGACTAGGCTGGGCTGTCCTGGTCCTCCTCTGGAGTCCAGAGTCAGAACGGGAGATGGAGAGAGGTGCTGGGCTGGGACCTGCTGGCAACCCCCCTGCCCGGACTCAGAGCAACTGTGCACTGCTCCAAGTCCTGTCCGCTGCCCGCCCCGCCTTCACCAGGATTTTTGCGGTAAGAGCGCGAAAATCCCCATTGAGCCCAATGGGGAATGGAGCATTCCCAAATGGGCTCAGTGGGGAATGGGGAATTCCATTACCACCAAACCCGTGATCCGGCGCTAATAGCACTGGGGGGTTTCGCGGTAGGGCTAATACCGCCAGCAGTAATACCACCAGCGTTACCGCCCAACTCGTGATGAGGCTCTCAGTCTTCATCATGCCCCATGATGAAGACTAAGGGCCTCATTACGACCCTGGCGGTGGGGGGTTATCGGGGCCGGTAGAGCTGACGGCCCCGTTAACGCCCTACCGCCTCATTACGAGGTTTTCGCGCGGGACCCGCTAAGGATGCCTGGTAAAACCAGGCATCCTTAGCGGGTCCCGCGAGCAGACCAGGATGCAAACAACGGGCCCATTATTAATGGGCCCTTTGTTTGCATCTTCCCCGTTCCCATTGAGCCCTATCGGGGCTCGAATGGGAATGGGGATGTACCGGGTCCGGGTTCCCTGAATGGGGAAATACCAGGCCCTTCAAGGTCGGAATGGCCCGGTATTTCCCAATTCAGGGATCCCGGACCCGGTACCCGGAATGGGGGTAGCCATGCCGCAAATAGCGGAAATGCTACCTGCAATGTCGTAATGAGGCCCTAAGTGTTTACTTAACTAGTAGTCAATCAATTACTTGTAACACAAGCACAACCATTACCTTAGAGTTTGCGATGGAGCATAGGTTAGGGCTGTAACAGTACACGTGGGTGTGGTGGGCCTGGTTCTGGGAAGCTTACGGGTGGCGATAGAGTCCTTGAAAGAAGAAGTCCACCACCACCAGAAAGCTACGCTAGCAGAGAAAGAACGAGAAGGTGAGGCACACTGTGTGCCCATGACCCGACTTCACCCACACCCGGATTGCCATTGGCTGGCAAACAGCCAATGACAATCCATAACCTGTTGCTATGCTGCATGGCCTGCTTGCACAGGACTCCTCACTCAGGACTCAGAGACTGGTGCGCTGTTTGCGCACAGTTCCAATAGCGCGGGGCCACCCCTCCAGCACCCTGCCAGTCTCCTGAATGAGGATGGGTTACGCAGAGTGAGTGGAGCTGGAAGCTCCACACACTCTGCAATGACAGAAAATCTGCGTAAATCCGGACGTGCCCTGCAACTCTGAAGGTTGGTACTGTGGCACAGGCAGCAGGCCTGGCCTAGGCCAGCAGCCCAGCATACATTTAACATTGCAGAGTGACAGATTAATAAATAAAAAATGTATCTGCCGCTCTGCACAACATTGATTTGCCGGCACAGCACTGACAGCACACTGAAAGAAGAGCTCTCTCTTCTCTCTCTGCATACTCTGGGGTGCCTGCCGTGGGTGGAGGGGGCGGGGCTCCCCCACCGTATGTAAACAGCCGCCACTGGTGCCTGGAGATGCAAGTATATAGTGTGCAGGGTGACGTCATGTGGAGACAGCTTCACGTGTAATGGTACTCTTTATATACAGGGACAATACCTAACATTACCTTCCACTAATATGGAATTCTACTATTTAAGATCACAGACCAGCAAACCTGATCAGACATTTAAAAAATATGAAACGTCTTCCAATGCACCCCCTTTTTTAAACCAGCAGGAGCACTTTCACGGATTATTGGCTTGTACAGGACTACACAAGGACTAAGCCACCAATAACAGGCTTCACCGAAATTCTCCCACCTGGAGGACATTTTACCCTCGTTTTCTGGAGAACAAACAGTAGCAAGTCGACTATTCTAGACTAGCAAAGCATCTTATACTGACCTCCCCTGGGGTTTGCAGGTGTTTAATGTAGTAAGTAATTGGTCTGCACCAGCATTCTGCTGTATTAAAAGCATCACTGCATCCTTACACCAGGAACAAAATACCTCAGAGCAGAGGTGTGTTATACGATAATATTAATGTCCACCTTAAAATATGCCACTGCTTTTCTATATTAGAAATGAAGGAACATCGAAGGGCACGAGGCCTGGGAGGAACTTTGAAGTCTCCTTCACATAGACCTTGGACCCAAAATCAAGTTTGGATTGGTTTCATGCAGATAAGAGTAGCTAGTGCGGTCGCAAGGTTGTGGTTTCAAGGTTAAGCACAAGGTTTTTCATTTGAAGAGTTGGCGATAAAGAAATCAGATTTTGATTCAGCTCGGAAATGAATAGATGGTAAACAGGTTTATATGCACTGACCAAGGAAATCATTCATTGCAAACGTGTAAAAGAGAAGCAGATCACCGACTATTTATGGAGCAATGGCAATGATATTAGAAAAGATGATAAGAGGCACGAAGCAGATAAAGAGAGAAAGCACAAATAGTACTCTAAGTGGTGATGTACTACCTTTAGTCATAAAAACCAAAATACACAATGTTCAGCAAATACATTTCACACTGGAGTGCATGGAAAATAATCTTTGTCCCTCATTACAGTTTTGCCGGTATCCCGCCAGTAATACCTGCAAAACTGCCTTACCATTTCTGCTGCCCGATGTAGGTGCCGGGGACGCTAGTAAGTTCCCATTCAATGGGGATGGTATTGCCTGAATTTTAGTACTTGTGCTGGTGATTCCAGAATGTATTTGTCGCGTAGGTGCTTGAACTCCTGGAAGGTTGGGCCTACCAGTAGATCACTGCCCCCACTGGCAAACTTTGCGTCTCATTATGACACTGCTGGTTTTGGAATTAACGTGCCAGTAAATCCATTTATCGGTACATTTCCAGACCACCAGAGTACAAGTTTGATGGTGGGGTGACCTGATTTACCTCCAGTCAAGAGCTAGAGGTCAGTCAGGCACCCTACCGGCAAAAAACATCTGGTATTACTGGCACCAGTATTACGAGTGCCGGTAATACTAGTAATCCCACCATGGAGTCCATGGAATGGGGGTTAACCTACCATTGCCGGGACCTGCAATCTGATGGTAATTCTGGCAGATCAGGTGCAGGTAACAGTATTACCGTTTGCCAGTATCCCACCAGATTCACCGGCAGGATACCAGCAAACTCTTAATGAGCCCCCTTCACGTGGTTCTAAAAGCTGCGTCTTTGCATGGCTATACATTCTTGACCCACCAACTGGCAAGTATTTCTGCAAGATGCCAATATGCACTGTCTTCACATAGAGCTTCTTTACAGTGTTATTGCCGCAGCGTGGCACCACGGAGTAGAGCACAACATTGAGAAGTCAACCTTCACTCTGAATGGCTTTTGAGATTTTAACTGGTCATAGAGATGCCAGTAAAGAAAATTACACCCTACTCGGCTGGAGGTTTCTTAGGTGTGTGTCCCAAAATCATTACATATCACCTCCATATGCTGTCCACCAGTGGTGCCTAGTGGATTTTCCCGCTGGAGACATTTAAATATTTCCCATTAACGAGCATTAGGGAATGAATATAGTGAGGGAGCCCCAAACAACAAAGGCTGTTTTCCACTGACAAATGTTTTAAAATGATAGGTGTGTTTTACAACACCATTTTGTGACAAATTGGGTAATAGGTCATACAATGCACACTCGGTTCAGTATGGAAACACATAAACATTCTAATAGATGCCAGGTCACCAACAGTACAAAGGAGCATTTTCCAGCAATGGCCAACATTAATGCTGGTAGCATGTTACCATTGTGTAAAGGCATTGTAATGCTGCATGTGCCAATAATCGTCATTATTGCCACTTTAAGAACACACTCATGTTGGCTGTGCCCAATGTGCCAATATTGTCACTGTAAGAACACACTCATGTTGGCTGCACTCAATAATGCCTGTATTGCAAGTTTGAGAAATATGTTGAGGCTAGTTGTGCCAGTACATTTCACCATTGCCACTGTAAAAACACATTTGTGTTGGGTGTGCCAATGTATGGCAGATATACCACTGAAAGAACACCCTCATGTTGTGTTTGCCCAATCATGCCAGTATTGCTGCTTTAATAAAACATTTTGTGGAGTAAATTAAAGTAAAGGAAAAGGGGAATGTAGAATTTGTTTTAATTGTATAGATACACTTTATTTGGGATACGAAAATGAAAATAGGAATAATACATTTCTCTTTCTATTGCTTTATTATATTATTTTGAAAATTGAATTATAATGTATGCAATTTGGATATTTATAAAGTAATATGTGAAAGGTTATTTGAACTGTGACACATGAATAAAAAAGAGAAAAACATAAAACATGTTCATGTATATTGCCACTGTATGAACACATTCATGCTGTCTGTGCCTAATAATGCCAGTATTGGCACAGTAAAATGTGCCCATGCTGACTGTACCAATGTATGCCAGCATTGCCGCTTAACTTTTTGTCCTGTAACTAGTGGCTATTCTACACCCCTTCAAGCACATACTCTACTCTTCCTGCACATAAATACACATTGCATTAACATGCATGCACATAGATACACATGCACACACATTCACAAGTACACTCAAATATATGCACACACACATACAATACACATCTGAAGACACTAACACACACAAAAACACAGACACCATCTTGTATGCACACACACTCACAGACATACACAGACACACACACACACACAAACATTTATTTTAATTGCCTGTTCCACCAGCCTGATGAATTGATCCCACTGTCGCAAACACTGCTTAATGGATAGGATCCCATGCATGCAGGCAGGAAACAGGGAGAGCTGTTGATCAACACCATGTTCTGAGGCATTCTAACTGTACATGTCCTGATGGTCATGTAAGGCATGGATAAGCGGATGTGTACAGGAGACCTCTTGCAGAAAATGTGCCTGCAGTACCCGAGCCAGCATGCTGGTGATGGGCTTGCCTAGATTCGCCCATATTTCACCTATCATGACCCAGCTCAATCTACTGCCCATTGAGTGTTGCATTAAGTTCAAGGCTTTTTGTCTGACACACTGTGCACTGCACAGTCAGGGAGTGGTCATCCTTCAGGGAAAGATCTCAGCCTATGTCCCTACAAGGGCTCTTTGCTCAGCTAGTCTGGGTCTTCTGGTGGTTCCCCGATTTAGGGTAGCCACAGTGGGTGGCGAGCTTTATCGGTGGCTGCCCCCACCTTTGGAACTCCCTCCCTCTCTCCCTCAAATTAACAGAGGATTTCCTTTGCTTCAGGAAATTGCTCAAAACGTTCATTTTCTCTCATTGATTCGCTTTGGTTACTCAAGTCTCCTTCTGGAGTTTTTCTCCTTTCTCAGTGCCAGGATATCTCTGTGTGCTGGCGCGCTATTGAGATATCCCTGACATAACATGCTCAATGGGCCATGCAAGCAAGGGGAATAAAAATACACCTGGTCTTGTATAGACTATTGATCATGCAGGCTGGGGTACTCCATGCAAAAGGGATAGCACGAGCATGCACAACAGCAGCTGGGCCAGGAGTGCTTTGACACCTGCTTGCTGAAGCTGAGGGAATGCTCAGGATTCATTGGGCCTGCTCTCCTCTGACTCGTCCATAATTTGCATAATGTGGGACCAGGGGCCTTGTCACCCATTATGGGTGAGACACCACTGCTTGACACTTTCACACTGGGAAATTGAAAGAAGGGGGAAATCCAGGGAAGCTGCATCACTGATCAAGCATCTCTGGTGTCAATGCATTTCTATTCCATGTCTCTGATTTTTCCTCTCATTGGGTTTGCATAAAAGCAAACCTTCAATTTGTCCAAAAAGGTGCTGTTCATATATACTGTTTGTTTGCTCAGGATAATGGATTTGCTCTCATCAGGACGATGCTGTTAGACCTTAATGTGTGCACCAACATTTGTAAATACCTAATAAGACCTACCTTCATCTCTTTGGTAGAAATACATTATCTAAGAAGTATGTTTGGCCAAACCAAGCTTTTTCTAAGCAAATTCATTGAGCCATTGGTACTTTGTGAATTGCTATATTAGTATTAAGGATAGCCTGGTTTTAGAAAAATGGGACGTGATAAGAAATGGTGAGGCGGCTAATTACTTAATTATAATTCTTTTTTTATAATGCGCTTAATAACGAAGAGGTTCCTAAGCGCAGAGTTTCTAAGCTACTCTGTGATGGTGGCTTAGGGGTCACACACAAATGATGCTCCATTCACCAAATAAACAAACATTTCCAGGCACTTCTTTCTATTGCTCCCTACTGCAAATAACTATTTCTCACACACATATCCCAGTTATATTGTGCTTCCTCAATGCCGATAAACAGTGCAGGGGGGACAGCGCATGGCAAAGTTCCCCCTGCCCTGAATATAGCTGTATGTGGGGAGCTCTCTAAATTGAGGACATCTTTTTAGTGGTAGCTGCCACCATCCAAGCCAAGCAATAGGTATCCATTTTGCTAGGCCATAAAGACTGCATATGGAAACTAAGACACAATAACCATATAACCAAGTGACAAGTCAGACATGAGGTTCATTTTCCAAACAAGTCTGGTTTATTTCAAAGTATTCTCAGTCGGCCGACTGGAACTCACCGCCTCACGCCGTGTGTTCCCTAACACCCTGAGATGCGAGAGAGAGCGAGCAATGCTCAAGTAGCAATATATATACATTAGACCTAATCTTTACAAAGGCAATTCGATCCGCCCACAAACATGTCGTACAGGCTAGGGTTCAGTGATTGACAATTATGACAATAATGACATTTTGTGACAAGTCTTCATTCAGTCTAAACACAGTTATTGTAGCAAAGGTAGCAGAGACAGCTTTCTGTTATGGGGAACATGGGGCTCTTAGCTCGGCAAAGTAATCATGTTCTTAGCAGAGAAACATTCCTTACTACGTTATCTGTGTGTCTCGATTCACAAGCTAAGGGTCAGACAGTTCTGAAGCAGAAAATACCACTCTCCGCAAAGGAGCACCGGTAAGAGAATATAATTCATGGTTTAACTGCCTTTACTACAGCGTTTGCAAGACAAGCCGGCACCTGGACTACTGATTAGGTGTGGCTTCTGCTCTACTTCAAGGGCTTAGTGAGAGAGAAAATCAATGTATTTCTGCACAGTTTGACATTCCTGTCTGTGTTAGTATTTCAGCATTCAGGCCGTGGTTTCGCACTGTGTGCGAGTTCGAAGTATAGAATACATTTGCAAAGCGTTTTGACAGAAAGGAAAAAAGCAAATGGCCGACATTTCACAAAATGGACACCCTCTGGTTAGATTGACGATTCTAGGATTGCAATGTTTGTCACATGATGCGATTGGTTTCTGGCCAACATACAAGCAAATTATGGACGAGTCAGAGGAGAGCAGGCCCAATGAATCCTGAGCATTCCCTCAGCTTCAGCAAGCAGGTGTCAAAGCACTCCTGGCCCAGCTGCTGTTGTGCATGCTCGTGCTATCCCTTTTGCATGGAGTACCCCAGCCTGCATGATCAATAGTCTATACAAGACCAGGTGTATTTTTATTCCCCTTGCTTGCATGGCCCATTGAGCATGTTATGTCAGGGATATCTCAATAGCGCGCCAGCACACAGAGATATCCTGGCACTGAGAAAGGAGAAAAACTCCAGAAGGAGACTTGGGTAACCAAAGCGAATCAATGAGAGAAAATGAACGTTTTGAGCAATTTCCTGAAGATAGTATTGGGTCGTTTCTGGTCTAACAAACCCTCCTTTTGGCCGTAAGCCAAGAGCAGCATCCATACATCGCGTCTTCATCGGACCAAGTGTCTAATTCCGAACTACTCATACTGCTGTAATCGTCATCAGAAATATTAATTGCCATAAATTCTTTAATTATTTAATTTTCGTGTTGTGCACCTTCACTTAGCATGCGAGGAGGTTTAGTTTTGATCGCATGTACACACTCATTTGTAATTAGGGAGCAAAGGACTGGCAGGCACTGTATGCAACAACAGCAGAACATGATGATTCCAAATATCATAACCAAAATTGCAATTAGTTTCCATCCCCGTGATCAAAGCAGTTCCCAGAACCATTAACTTATATTCAGATTCCATCCACCTGTAGGAATATGAATTTCAGAAATTAGGACATGCAATTTTTTTATTGCTTCAAATATCATGGGGGAGAAGTCGCTTACGAATACACAGCACGCTGACCCCACCAATTTGCATACCACTCCGCCAAAATTATATCAAGCACCATTCTATTTTGAAGTGCAATTAATCTGATTGCTTGTTGTTCCAGTGTCATATTATAGAGTATATCTGTAGTTCCATTTATATTTTTTTCTAACACCCTGGACAGTTTTCTTATATTGCATGAATTTATTCTTGTCCCCAAAATGGTATAAATGATTTTGCTATATACCCTACAATCTGTCCTGCGGTATCATCTCGTTTTGGCTGAGATCTAGATAGTTTTGCTATCTCTGAAGTTTTGGAAAGAAATACACCAGGTAAAAGTATACCTAAATAACAGGTCCCTTCCCAAGTTCTAGGTAACATTGGATAGGCCTGATTTCCACATACAAAATAGACAGAACCTTCTATATATAGTGGTTTTTCTTCTTGCTCAAGCACAGCAATTTTCATGCATCTACTGAATGTTCCCAATGGATAGGAACCCTTTTTCCGTAAGCAAAATGGGACAAAACGTGGACTATGATTAATAGTAAAGGATGGAGGCACAGCATTGTTATTTCCTACCAGAGCCAAAAGTGATTAGGGACTTGTAAGGGCTAGAGAGCCTATCTGCTGGACTTGTTGTTACTGTGTTTATTTTGCTTCTGCTTGTAAATACGGAACAACCCAACGGTTCCAATACCAATCTTTCAAATTCATTTATGTTAGTTCCATCAAACTGACCAATAATACTATCATCCCATTTTCCAAAGAATATCGCTCTTAATGATGCGTAACTGGTGGTATTAAGTGGCAAAGGAGGTACATACCAACCCATTCCTCTTTCACCGTGCTGGGATAAATGGGAACAGACTTAACAATTGGAACTATTCAAGTCATATTAATAATCAGTAGCAATGTATTATTGTCATACCCTTTTCTATGTTTCACTTCTTGTGAGGGGAGAGTATAAGAGAGCACATGGACTGGGCTGCTCATGTAGGAACATTGGTAGCAGTCAAAAGAGAGTTCAAAGGATGCACAGTTTCTAGATACCAGAATATTGGGACTAGTGTAATAAACATGCTAAGCGGTATTATAATCATTAGCATATTATTCCATCTGAACCAAGTCTTTCTTGGAATAGGCCTAGTCTCCATCTCTGTATCATGAACAGCATTGGTGCAGGATGGAGCAGGAGTGAATATAGGCATTGTCTGTAATGTTTATCTCAGGAAAAGTTTTTTCATGTCCGTCGGGGAAAGTTCTCAACAGCAACACAAGTTAGCAGCAAAGCGTTCAGACCAGTTCAGGCTAGCCTGCTTAACAGATGACAGCAAGCTGATGTGAATTTGCACAGAGCTCCAAAACGGCATGAGCAAGTATCAATTTGATAGTGTCGGTACCATATGCCCCCGCTTGTCTGTGCTAGGTTGCATTGGTCCTTCACTTTTCAATGGTAGCATTGAAACCGCATGTCAGAGCTTTCAATTTGATCCAGCTTGATACAGCTCATACGCTCCTTTTCTCTAGGCCTCCGGTCCCAGCATCATCCGTGAGCTAGGAACAAAGGCGAAACAAAAGCTGATCATTTCCGATTTTGCAAATGTCGATTGTACCTCACCGCTCCAGGTACAGTATGGTCGATGAACAATGCACTCTCATTTCCAGATGCAAGATCAGTGCCAGTTTGAGATGCACTGCGCGATGATGATAAGGCAGCTCTGGCCTTCCTATCTTCGTTGCAATCTCTCCAGGCCCTTTCTTGGGTTTAGGAAGCACTTCTGATAGAGAACTGGCGATGATATCTTTGTGATCAAGTGCAGCTGTATTTCTTTCGATGTCAGGATCATCAAGCTCTTACTCATGTGGCAAAGGAAACGGAACTCTTTTCGTGTTTGTTGCGTGGATCCAATGCTTGCGTCCATTCACTCGGACGGCAGTCTGCATAGGCAGTAGCACCTGGAAGGGTCCCATCCAACGAGGTGCAATTGAAGATTTTCTTTCAAAATTATTGACAAGCGTCCAGTCCCCAGGCTGCAGACAATGTCCTGGGCCGGTATATCTGACAGGACAAGCCTCATGCACCTGCTGATGAATCAAACACAAGTTTTGAGTTAACTGCTTACAGTAATCAATAAGTAATGGGTGCTCTATCATGGTAATTCATAGAAATTCGTACAAAAGTGGCGCAGGCGGCTGGCGCACAGCGTGCCCATGCGAATGTCTGCGCCAGCCGCGTGCGCTAAAATCGATTCCCGCGCACAGCGTATTCATGGATTTTCGCATCCAAAACCAGCCGTGGCGCAGCGTGGCGCAGCGACCCTGCAGCAGCACCAGTTACGCCCCCAAGAACGCCCTCGCGCAAGGAAAAGCCTTCAAAATCCCCAAATAATCGCAAAGGGCTGTGCCAACCCTGGACCAGTTCACAGGGCTGGCAAACAGCAAACGCCAAGTGGGGAACGTGTATTTCAGTGGTTCGCGGGAAGTTCCACACGCGATTGTCCTGTGTACGTGTGCATCAGGGGTGCGTGGGAAGTAACACACGCAAAAGCAGCAGGGTACGTGTATTCCAGGGGTGCGCGGGAAGTATCACACGCAAAAGCAGCAGGGTACGTATATTTCAGGGGTGCGCGGGAAGTATCACACGCAAAAGCAGCAGGGTACGTGTATTTCAGGGGTGCGCGGGAAGTATCACACGCAAAAGCAGCAGGGTACGTGTATCTCAGGGGTGCGCGGGAAGTATCACACGCGATTCCATCAGGGTACGTGTATTCTAGGGGTGCGCGGGAAGTATCACACGCAAAAACAGCAGGGTACGTGTATTCCAGGGATGCACGGGAAGTATCACACGCGATCCCATCAGGGTACGTGTACTCCAGGGGTGCGTGGGAAGTATCACATGCAAAAACAGCAGGGTACGTGTATTCCAGGGGTGCACGGGAAGTATCACACGCGATTCCATCAGGGTACGTGTATTACAGGGGTGTGCGGGGAGCACCACACGTGAATTGCACGTGTGGGTCCTCCCAGGTGTTCCCTCTACACCCTCCACGGCCCCTGCAGGTGGCCCACAACACAGGGGCCTACCCTGCACATGTCCTGCAGGCACCCCATCCACCATGGCCATGCCCCCCAGCCAACCCACATGTCACCTTGCACTACTGCCCACCAACGCATGTCCCCCTGCACCACCAGCCACCAGGGGCAGCCTCCACCAGGCCCCCACTCATGTCTCCCATCACCCCCACCCCCCAGCAGTGCAGGGGCAGCCTCCACCAGGCACCCACTCATGTCTCCCATCACCCCGACCCCCCAGCAGTGCAGGGGCAGCCTCCACCAGGCCCCCACTCATGTCTACCACTACCCCCACCCCCCAGCAGTGCAGGGGCAGCCTCCACCAGGCCCCACCCATGTCTACCACCACCCCCACCCCGCAGCCACCAGGGGCAGCCTCCATCAGGCTCCCACACATGTCCCCCTGCACCCCCACCCCCCAGCCACCAGGGGCAGCCTCCACCAGGCCCCCACTCATGTCTACCACCACCCCCACCTCCCAGCAATGCAGGGGCAGCCTCCACCAGGCCCCCACCCATGTCACCCTGCACCCCCACCCCCCAGCAGTGCAGGGGCAGCCTCCACCAGGCCCCCACTCATGTCTCCCATCACCCCCACCCCCCAGCAGTGCAGGGGCAGCCTCCACCAGGCCCCCACTCATGTCTACCACCACCCACATCCCCCAGCAGTGCAGGGGCAGCCTCCACCAGGCCCCCACCCATGTCTACCACCACCCACCCCCCAGACACCAGGGGCAGCCTCCACCAGGCTTCCACACATGTCCCCCTGCACCCCCACCCCTCAGCCACCAGGGGCAGCCTCCACCAGGCCCCCACTCATGTCTACCACCACCCCCACCCCCCAGCAGTGCAGGGGCAGCCTCCACAAGGCCCCCACCCATGTCCCCCTGCACCCCCACCCCCCAGCAGTGCAGGGGCAGCCTCCACCAGGCCCCCACACATGTCCCCCTGCACCCCCACCCCCCAGCCACCAGGGGCAGCCTCCACCAGGCCCCCACTCATGTCTCCCATCACCCCCACCCCCAGCAGTGCAGGGGCAGCCTCCACCAGGCCCACACTCATGTCCAACTCATGTCTCCCATCACCCCCACCCCCCAGCCACCAGGGGCAGCCTCCACCGGGCCCCCACTCATGTCTACCACCACCCCCACCCCCCAGCAGTGCAGGGGCAGCCTCCACTAGGCCCCCACCCATGTCCCCCTGCACCCCCACCCCCCATCAGTGCAGGGGCAGCCTCCACCAGGCCCCCACACATGTCCCCCTGCACCCCCACCCCCCAGCCACCAGGGGCAGCCTCCACCAGGCCTCCACTCATGTCTCCCATCACCCCCACCCCCCAGCAGTGCAGGGGCAGCCTCCACCAGGCCCCCACTCATGTCTACCACCACCCCCACCCCCCAGCAGTGCAGGGGCAGCCTCCACCAGGCCCCCACTCATGTCTACCACCACCCCACCCCCCAGCAGTGCAGGGGCAGCCTCCACTAGGCCCCCACCCATGTCCCCCTGCACCCCCACCCCCCAGCAGTGCAGGGGCAGCCTCCACCAGGCCCCCACACATGTCCCCCTGCACCCCCACCCCCCAGCCACCAGGGGCAGCCTCCACCAGGCCCCCACTCATGTCTCCCATCACCCCCACCCCCCAGCAGTGCAGGGGCAGCCTCCACCAGGCCCCCACTCATGTCTACCACCACCCCCACCCCCCAGCAGTGCAGGGGCAGCCTCCACCAGGCCCCCACTCATGTCTCCCATCACCCCCACCCCCCAGCAGTGCAGGGGCAGCCTCCACCAGGCCCCCACTCATGTCTACCACCACCCCCATCCCCCAGCAGTGCAGGGGCAGCCTCCACCAGGCCCCACCCATGTCTACCACCACCCACCCCCCAGACACCAGGGGCAGCCTCCACCATGCTCCCACACATGTCCCCCTGCACCCCCACCCCTCAGCCACTAGGGGCAGCCTCCACCAGGCCCCCACTCATGTCTACCACCACCCCCACCCCCCAGCAGTGTAGGGGCAGCCTCCACCAGGCCCCCACCCATGTCCCCCTGCACCCCCACCCCCCAGCAGTGCAGGGGCAGCCTCCACCAGGCCCCCACACATGTCCCGCTGCACCCCCACCCCCCAGCCACCAGGGGCAGCCTCCACCAGGCCCCCACTCATGTCTCCCATCACCCCCACCCCCAGCAGTGCACGGGCAGCCTCCACCAGGCCCACACTCATGTCCAACTCATGTCTCCCATCACCCCCACCTCCCAGCCACCAGGGGCAGCCTCCACCAGGCCCCCACTCATGTCTACCACCAGCCCCACCCCCCAGCAGTGCAGGGGCAGCCTCCACTAGGCCCCCACCCATGTCCCCCTGCACCCCCACCCCCCAGCAGTGCAGGGGCAGCCTCCACCAGGCCCCCACACATGTCCCCCTGCACCCCCACCCCCCAGCCACCAGGGGCAGCCTCCACCAGGCCTCCACTCATGTCTCCCATCACCTCCACCCCCCAGCAGTGCAGGGACAGCCTCCACCAGGCCCCCACTCATGTCTCCCATCACCCCCACCCCCCAGCAGTGCAGGGGCAGCCTCCACCAGGCCCCCACTCATGTCTACCACCACCCCCACCTCCCAGCAGTGCAGGGGCAGCCTCCACCAGGCCCCCACTAATGTCTACCACCACCCCACCCCCCAGCAGTGCAGGGGCAGCCTCCACTAGGCCCCCACCCATGTCCCCCTGCACCCCCACCCCCCAGCAGGGGCAGCCTCCACCAGGCCCCCACTCATGTCCCCTTGCACCCCCACCCCCCAGCCACCAGGGGCAGCCTCCGCCAGGCCCCCACTCATGTCTCCCATCACCCCCACCCCCGAGCAGTGCAGTGGCAGCCTCCACCAGGCCCCCACTCTTGTCTACCACCACCCCCACCCCTCAGCAGTGCAGGGGCAGCCTCCACCAGGCCCCCACTCATGTCTACCACCACCCCCACCCCCCAGCCACCAGGGGCAGCCTCCACCAGGCCTCCACTCATGTCTCCCATCACCTCCACCCCCCAGCAGTGCAGGGGCAGCCTCCACCAGGCCCCCACTCATGTCTCCCATCACCCCCACCCCCCAGCAGTGCAGGGGCAGCCTCCACCAGGCCCCCACTCATGTCTACCACCACCCCCACCCCCCAGCAGTGCAGGGGCAGCCTCCACCAGGCCCCCACTCATGTCTACCACCACCCCACCCCCCAGCAGTGCAGGGGCAGCCTCCACTAGGCCCCCACCCATGTCCCCCTGCACCCCCACCCCCCAGCAGTGCAGGGGCAGCCTCCACCAGGCCCCCACACATGTCCCCCTGCACCCCCACCCCCCAGCCACCAGGGGCAGCCTCCACCAGGCCCCCACTCATGTCTCCCATCACCCCCACCCCCAAGCAGTGCAGGGGCAGCCTCCACCAGGCCCCCACTCATGTCTACCACCACCCCCACCCCCCAGCAGTGCAGGGGCAGCCTCCACCAGGCCCCCACTCATGTCTCCCATCACCCCCACCCCCCAGCAGTGCAGGGGCAGCCTCCACCAGGCCCCCACTCATGTCTACCACCACCCCCATCCCCCAGCAGTGCAGGGGCAGCCTCCACCATGCCCCCACCCATGTCTACCACCACCCACCCCCCAGACACCAGGGGCAGCCTCCACCAGGCTCCCACACATGTCCCCCTGCACCCCCACCCCTCAGCCACCAGGGGCAGCCTCCACCAGGCCCCCACTCATGTCTACCACCACCCCCACCCCCCAGCAGTGCAGGGGCAGCCTCCACCAGGCCCCCACCCATGTCCCCCTGCACCCCCACCCCCCAGCAGTGCAGGGGCAGCCTCCACCAGGCCCCCACACATGTCCCCCTGCACCCCCACCCCCCAGCCACCAGGGGCAGCCTCCACCAGGCCCCCACTCATGTCTCCCATCACCCCCACCCCCAGCAGTGCAGGGGCAGCCTCCACCAGGCCCACACTCATGTCCAACTCATGTCTCCCATCACCCCCACCCCCCAGCCACCAGGGGCAGCCTCCACCAGGCCCCCACTCATGTCTACCACCATCCCCACCCCCCAGCAGTGCAGGGGCAGCCTCCACTAGGCCCCCACCCATGTCCCCCTGCACCCCCACCCCCCAGCAGTGCAGGGGCAGCCTCCACCAGGCCCCCACACATGTCCCCCTGCACCCCCACCCCCCAGCCACCAGGGGCAGCCTCCACCAGGCCTCCACTCATGTCTCCCATCACCTCCACCCCCCAGCAGTGCAGGGGCAGCCTCCACCAGGCCCCCACTCATGTCTCCCATCACCCCCACCCCCCAGCAGTGCAGGGGCAGCCTCCACCAGGCCCCCACTAATGTCTACCACCACCCCACCCCCCAGCAGTGCAGGGGCAGCCTCCACTAGGCCCCCACCCATGTCCCCCTGCACCCCCACCCCCCAGCAGGGGCAGCCTCCACCAGGCCCCCACTCATGTCCCCTTGCACCCCCACCCCCCAGCCACCAGGGGCAGCCTCCGCCAGGCCCCCACTCATGTCTCCCATCACCCCCACCCCCCAGCAGTGCAGGGGCAGCCTCCACCAGGCCCCCACTCATGTCTACCACCACCCCCACCCCCCAGCAGTGCAGGGGCAGCCTCCACCAGGCCCCCACTCATGTCTACCACCACCCCCACCCCCCAGCAGTGCAGGGGCAGCCTCCACCAGGCCCCCACCCATGTCCCCCTGCACCCCCACCCCCCAGCAGTGCAGGGGCAGCCTCCACCAGGCCCCAACACATGTCCCCCTGCACCTCCACCCCCCAGCCACCAGGGGCAGCCTCCATCAGGCCCCCACTCATGTCTCCCATCACCCCCACCCCCCAGCAGTGCAGGGGCAGCCTCCACCAGGCCCCCACTCATGTCTCCCATCACCCCCACCCCCCAGCCACCAGGGGCAGCCTCCACCAGGCCCCCACCCATGTCTACCACCACCGCCACCCCCAGCAGTGCAGGGGCAGCCTCCACCAGGCCCCCACTCATGTCTCCCAGCACCCCCACCCCCCAGCAGTGCAGGGGCAGTCTCCACCAGGCCCCCACTCATGTCTACCACCACCCCCACCCCCCAGCAGTGCAGGGGCAGCCTCCACCAGGCCCCCACTCATGTCTCCCTGCACCCGACCCCCCAGCAGTGCAGGGGCAGCCTCCACCAGGCCCCCACTCATGTCTACCACCACCCACCCCCCAGCAGTGCAGGGGCAGCCTCCACCAGGCCCCCACTCATGTCTCCCATCACCCCCACCCCCCAGCAGTGCAGGGGCTGCCTCCACCAGGCCCCCACTCATGTCTACCACCACCCCCATCCCCCAGCCACCAGGGGCAGCCTCCACCAGGTCCCCATTCATGTCTCCCATCACCCCCACCCCCCAGCAGTGCAGGCGCAGCCTCCAACAGGCCCCCACACATCTCCCCCCGGACCCCCTCCTCCCCCCCAGCCACCAAGGGCAGCCTCCACCAGGCCCCCACTCATGTCCAACTCATGTCTCCCATCACCCCACACCCCAGCCACCAGGGGCAGCCTCCACCAGGCCCCCACTCATGTCTACCACCACCCCCACCCCCCAGCAGTGCAGGGGCAGCCTCCACCAGGCCCCCACTCATGTCTCCCAGCCAACATGTCACCCCAATGTAGGTCCCTGGCCCTTATGGTCAGCCTCCAAAGGGCAAACACCCACCCGAGTATTGCATCCACCCACTTAGAAATTGCAAAAACATGACAGAAGCCCAATTGCAAGTTTTGAAATGAACACATGTCCCTCACATACACCCAATGGGTGTCAGTGAATTTCAAAACCCATATCATGATATGCATGAAACCAATGAGATGATACTACACATTGAACTTTGAAGAAAAAATATGTATTAAAAGCAACATAAATGTAATCAAAAATAAACAAACAACAATAGAAATTTAACAACAAAAAAAACAGCAGGTCCGTGAAAAAATGCTAAACCACAAATCATAATGCAAAGGAAAGGTGTCCAAAGTCACAGATTAAAATCGAAAACCATTGCTCCATGGCGAAATCATAATGAAAATTGAAATTCCAAAAGTCAACTATATACAGATAACTATCCAGGGTCCATGATCCCAAACGAAGAAATGAAACCTATCTAATAACACTACCTAAAAAAAATAACTATATTCAAAAATGTGTCCCATTGTCCAAAAGGTCCACAAATAAAGCCAAACCAAAGGAAACCAAACACTAACTATATAACTATTTTCAAGGGCAGCGGGCTAGTCCGACGGCTCACTTCGGGATGTTCCGGGCCAGGGCATCATCGAACTCCTGCTCAATGTCCCGGAGGCGCTCCTCCTCCATGGCCCGAGGGTCCGCAGGGCCGTCCACATGTTCCCCCCAAACTCCCTGCGGATTGCCTCGAGGCACTCGGCACGCCTCAGGGCCCTCTGCATGGAGTTCTCCGCCCTGACCATCGTGAGCCGTGCCTCTTCCGCCCGCTGCCGCTCCGCATCTATGGCGTGGCCCAACCTCTGCCACACGGAAGACACTTCCCGTCCTGGGTCATCCTGCCCTCCGGCCGATGCCTGCCCCTCTGATGTGGAAGGCCCCGAGCCATCATGGCTCCCACCACGTTGCTGCTGCTGCGCCTCTGCCCGTGCACTGCCTCCTGCTGCCTGCACATCCTCCACTGGCTGGGGTGCAGTCGTTGATGTGGCCACCCCTGCTGGACGTCCGACTCCCGACTGTGGCAGGGATGCCTCCTCCACCAGCCTGGCCGCACCGTCAGAGGCAGCTCCACAGGGCACCCAGGTGACTGATGGGTGGGAAGATGGGACGGAGGACGACTGGCGCATAGGGGGTTCAGTTGAGGAGGGGGTCTGAGCAAGCCCCATTAAACAGACGAATCCGGCCTGGATGACCTGTCCCCGTAGGCCAACGCGGTCAACGAGCCATTCAAGAGGACGTGCAGTCTCCTCATGAAAAGACTGCAGGTCACCTCGCATGGCCCGTTGACGCAACGCCACACCAGTCAGGACAGGCTCAACCCAGACCCGGATAGCCACGTCTGCAGGCAGAGGAAGGCCAGTTGTCGTGAGCTCATCCCCTGCCTGAAAACGGGTCTGGACGTAGGCATCCCTGCTGGTGCAAGATGATGCAGTGACAGGATCAGGGACAGGATTGCACATAGGCACCTCCGCGGCGACCTGTGCTGCCTCCTGTCCCTGGTCCTGCACTGCACCACTAGCACCAGTGGAATCCCCACCTCCAGACCCCGTCTCTGTTGCTTGCACGGCCTCCTCCTCCACCAAACCCCCCACCAACCTGGATGACTCCGTGCCATCTTCCCCCGTTGGGCCCTGTGGGGTCCCAGCTGCCCCTTCTGCTGCCGAGGAGTCCAACTCCGACCTCCGACTCTTGGACCTCCCCCCGGCAGCTGCGGCCTGGGATGCGGCACCGGACTCCTCACTCCCCGACGAGATCAGAACATGGGAGGGGAACCGGGCCTTGCGTCTCCGGCTGGCGGTGCGATCCCCGCCGCTGTGCTCCACAGCACCTTCTCCGCCCTCTTCATCAGTTGACGCTGCAGACAGGGAGAAATTAAACACAGGCATCAGGGCACTGTACAATGGACACATACACACATGACAGTTGCACATGAGTGGCATTGTCAAACCTCAGACATGGCTTCACAATCGGCATCACACATGTCATTTCAACTTCCACACATGAGTCATACCACAGCCACTGTCAAACTTATAGAGAGTAGGGATCTCGATCCCCTCCTCCGAACCACAGAAGCCAAATAGATTGACCCCTCCCACCGTGGTTGGCACGGGCGCCTGAACGTATATCACAGGGAGCCACGTGGCAGCCAATGGGGGGAAGATGGGATTAGGGAAAGGGGATGGAGAGACAAAGGGAAGGAGGGGAACATAACAAACCAATAAATACAACAGCAAATCCTCCTGTACCTGAAACCGTAATTCTAAATCACCTAGCCTAATCTCTTATTCCTGAAGTAAACCTGCTAAATTATAACCATGGTAGCTTTACATGTATTCCCTTTGCATATCACAAACATAACCTAGAACACAGACCTTGAACGTAACATGTTACTGGGGACAATAATATATGAAAACACAGAAGATGTTTTAGGCGCAAATGGCACAAACAAGGGTTGTCCCTTTCATGAAGATACAAAACACATGGCCCGTTGGGCACAATGAAACCACAAACAGAGTTTTGGGACCTGAGTTCTTATAACATGTCTCCTCTCACATGGCGTGTATCAAGCGGGACGTGTATCCCAGAGCGTGTTACCTCACACACTCACTGCATAATGGAGAATGAATCAATACATAAACATCCACGTATTATAACCCCAGTATGTAAGCACCGTGGTCCAAAAACACTTAACTGATGGCCCGGATGCCTCACGAGGACATCCGGACCCTGAAGAGCGATGCCCAACACCGGGTAATAAGAACCGCTTCACCACCGCAGCCCGCGACAGACTTTCTTGTGTTCTTCAGCGTTACCGTCGAGGCCCGGGGAGAAGGGAAGCTCAAGAAGTCCTTCGGCGTCAGATATGCTCCCACATGCCGGCTCCAACACTGCTGCCGCCCATGCTGATAATCAGTAATTACCTGCACCGATGCACGGGCGGCGGCGGTTTTTAACAGTTGCTGCTAATGAGCAGCTGGTGCCGCGCGCGATAGAGGAGAACTACACTCTTCCTAAAGCCTAATGGGAAATGTAGTTTATCTCCTCCTGCCAAGCACTAAGCGGCGTCCTCGGCCTTTCCACAGATTCCTGACAGTACCTCCTCTCTCAAGGCCTCTCCCAAGTTTTGTTTTCTCTGCTTGCTGCAAATGAAACTGTCGAACCAATCTAGGTGCATGCACCGCACTGGCCGGTTCCCATGAACAATCCTCAGGTCCATATCCTACCCACTGTATGAGATACCATAACTGCTTCTGTCTCCATCTTGAGTCCAGTATCTTCTTGACTTCATATTCTGTCTGCCCATTCTTAATAATTGCTGGTGGTCTCTGTACTCGCGTTCCCGGAGCTGCGGGTTTAAGCAGAGACACATGGAACACTGGATGTGTCTTTAACATGTGAGGCAACTTTAGTTTACATGCCACTGTAGAAATACATTTCACAATTTCGTAGGGGCCAATAAACCTGGGGGCAAATTTCCGGGGACCCTTTAAAGGCAGATTGTGTGTCGAAAGCCATACCTTATCCCCCACTTTATACTGAGGAGCCTCCCGCCTTTTTCTGTCGGCATATTTCTTATACTGTTTCTTAGCCTGATCTAAATTGGCTTGTGCTTTCTGTCTGAGTTGTAATAGTAACTCTTTTCTGTCCTGAAGCATAGGGATATTCTCCATGTCAGGTAGATGTTCGGGTAACATATTCTGTGTCTGACCATACAAACATACATTTGGAGACATTCCCAACGAGGCATGTTCAGTGTTATTATAAGTGAACTCAGCCAACCATAAAGATTGTACCCACGATTCACGACCATCACTTAAATAACATCTTAAATATTGTTCAAGCGTCTGATTGACTCTCTCAGTTTGTCCGTCTGTCTGTGGGTGATAACTGGTGGACAAAGCACACTCCATGCCTAACATTTTACAAAAAGCACGCCAAAATTTGGAAGTAAATTGTGGACCTCTATCAGATACAATACTTTGAGGCAGACCATGTAATCTGACCACATGTTGTAAAAACAATTCTGCCAATCTGCCTGCTCCAGGAATACCTTTACAAGGTACGAAATGGGCTTGTTTAGAGAGATAATCCACCACCACCCAGATTGTGTCATACTGATCATCCGGAGGCAAATCAGTGATGAAATCCATGGATATATGTGTCCAAACCTTCTCCGGAGTGGGTAGTGGCTGAAGTAACCCTGATTTCTTTTGGTGATCTGACTTACTGCGTACACAGGTTTCGCATTCTTGAATATATTTAATAGAATCTTGTCTTAACTCTGGCCACCAGAAATATTTCTCCAGCAACCCTTGTGTCTTTTTGCTTCCTGAATGTCCTGCTAAAGGTGAATTATGACACCAATGCATCGCCTTCCTTTGTAAAGCGAGCGTCGGTAAAAACAATTTCCCTGCATAATAGGGAAGTCCCTTGTGGAATTTTTCCGCGGGATTCTCTCCCCAATTCAATTTGACCTTTCCTTTCATTTCCTGTTTAACTTGTCTTAGTAACTGAGTCATTATTGCTCCTACTACCTTTTCCGCAGGAATGATAGTTTTAACTTCGGTTATCATGCTTTCCATATGTTGCTGCCGAGATAGAGCGCCAGCTTTTCCATTTTTTCTTCCTGGTCTAAATGTGACTACAAAATTGAACTCATTAAAGTACTGTGACCATCTTAACTGCCTAGGACTTAATGTATGCGCTGTCTTGAAATATTGCAAGTTCTTATGATCAGTGACCACTGTAACCTGATATTTGGCCCCCAGCAAATAATATCGCCACTCCAAAAAAGCTGCTCTAATTGCCAATAACTCTTTATCGGTGATTGAATAATTTTGTTCACAGCTAGTAAGCTTGCGAGAGTAGAAAGCTACAGGGTGCCATACTCCTTCTTCATCCTTTTGAGACAATATAGCTCCCACAGCCACATTGGAAGCATCCGTTTCCACTTGGAAAGGTTTTTCCGGATTAGGGTGTCTCAATACCGGAGCTGATGTAAATGCTTTCTTTAACTCTTGAAAAGCTACTTCTGCCTCATAATTCCAATCAAATTTAGTGGCCTTCCTTAATAATTTGGTAATAGGTGTAACGATTTGTGAAAAGTTTGAAATAAAGCGCCTATAAAAATTTGCAAAACCCAAAAAGGATTGGATATCTTTGATGCATTGAGGCGCTGGCCATTCCGTAACTGCTTGTACCTTCTTTTTGTCCATCACAATACCAGAGGGAGTCAAAATAAAACCAAGGAATTCCACTTGAGTGGTATGAAAAGCACATTTTTCCAATTTTACATACAATTGATGGTCTTGTAATCTTTTTAACACTGCTCTTACATGATCTCGATGCTGTTCTTCAGAAGATGAATACATCAAAATGTCATCAATATAAACTATAACAAACTGATCTAAAAACTCACTCAACACTTCCTGCATAAAGTATTGAAATGCTGCAGGAGCATTACATAAACCAAAAGGCATCACAAGGTATTCAAACAAACCAAACTTAGTCCTGAAAGCTGTCTTCCACTCATCCCCTGCTTTCACACGGATCAAATGGTAAGCCCCTCTTAAATCCAATTTGGTGTAAACCACTGCTGTCTTTACTTGATCTAATAACACTGAAATCAAAGGCAAGGGGTACCTATTTTTCACTGTCACCTTATTCAATGCTCTATAGTCAATGCATGTCCTAAGTGTTCCTTCTTTCTTTGGAACAAAAAATAAGGGTGACGACACAGGGGAGGTGGAATGTCTAATAAATCCCTTATTTAACATGTCATCCAGATATTCACGTAAATGTTGGTTTACTTTTTCAGTCAACGCATAGATTCTACTGCAAGGTAACTTAGCCCCTGGTTCCAAATCAATTACACAATCATAAGATCTATGGGGTGGTAACTTGTCTGCTCCCCCTTTGTCGAATACCTTAGCTAAATCTTGGTACTGATTTGGGATACTCACAGCCATTGCTCCCACCCTTTGTGGTTCTGCCACTTGGTCTGCCAAATACAATGCGGGTCTCACCTCTTCCTCAAGGTGACTCTCGCATTCCACTCCTGCAAAAACCACCTCCCGCTTAATCCAATCAATCCTGGGATTGTGCCTAAGCAACCACTGCATGCCCAAAATGAGCCCAAATTGAGGTGCCGCAATTAAATCAAAGACAATTTCCTCTGTATGTCCAGACTCACACCTCATTATAAGTGCCTCAGTTTGTTGACAAATGGGTCCTGACACCAGTGGTGAACCATCCACTGATTGTACTCCCTCAACCTGAGATTTTTCCTTCAATGGTAAACCCAATCTTTTCACCAAACCAATGTCAATAAAATTACCAGTGGCGCCTGAATCCACCATTGCAGACACTAGCTGCTTAGTACAGGCAAACAGTAAAGTCACCAGTATATACAAATGTGAATTTCTTTTCCCTGTCGTATTTGCACTCCAATTGGGGAACCTAGTTAAGTCTGGGCCTGTCGCCTGAGTTCCCCCTAAGGCCGGCCCAATCCTTTTCCCGACTCAACTTTGTTTCTATCCACCCCTGCTCCTTTCTTGGGAGTATTCGGGCAAGTTCTAATAAAATGTCCTGGTTGTCCACAATAGAGACACAAATTATTAGCCCTCCGTTGCTCCTTCTCAGCAACAGACAAAGGCCCCCTTATTCCACCAATTTGCATGGGTTCTCCTTCTGTATTCCTGTTTCCCTTCCCCCGATCCAATCTAGCAAAAGGCAACACTTCTGGTCTCTTCTTCTCACCCCTGCGCTCTCCAATACGATGATCCAATCTTAGAGCTAAATCAATCATGGCGGTACATGTCATGGGCTGGGGTTCTACTTGAGCGATAGCATCCTTCAATTCCTCTTTGAGCCCTTGATAAAACAACACCGTCTGTTTCTTTTCAGGCCAATCTGTCTCAATAACCAACCTGTTAAATTGTGTAACATACGAAACCAAGTCGCGGGTTCCTTGTCTTAAAGCTAACAATTCTTTGTCTTGAGCCAAAGAAACCTCCCGGCGGTCAAATAACCTTCCAAATTCCCCTAGAAACCCATCCCAATCATATAATAAAGGATCATCCTTTTGCACCAAAGGCATTGCCCATGCTGCCGCATCTCCCGTTAAATAGGAAATAACAAATGCTGTTCTAGCTTGTACTGTCTCAAACGCCTTAGGTTTACACAAAAAATGAAGTCGGCACTGCGTTAAAAAGGTCATATATTTCTTAGGGTCTCCTGTGAATCTTTCAGGTGTGGCTAAGGGCACACTACTAGAGGGCTGCACAATCACAGTAGACGTGGCTCTCCCAGTTTGCCCTCCAGTAGAGGTTCCAGCCCCATCAAGCGGGGTGCCTTGTGCGACCAAACCCTGTACCTGAGCTTTCAACATACTCGAATCCTGTCTAGTCTGTACCAATTCTACTTGTATGTCCTGTAGTGCCTTGAGCACATCCACTAAAGAGGGAGGATTCGTATCCATTTGGCCTGGGTGGTTCAATTACCCCGAAATCGGGGGCAGGTAATTCTGTCAAACCTATAGAGAGTAGGGATCTCGATCCCCTCCTCCGAACCACAGAAGCCAAATAGATTGACCCCTCCCACCGTGGTTGGCACGGGCGCCTGAACGTATATCACAGGGAGCCACGTGGCAGCCAATGGGGGGAAGATGGGATTAGGGAAAGGGGATGGAGAGACAAAGGGAAGGAGGGGAACATAACAAACCAATAAATACAACAGCAAATCCTCCTGTACCTGAAACCGTAATTCTAAATCACCTAGCCTAATCTCTTATTCCTGAAGTAAACCTGCTAAATTATAACCATGGTAGCTTTACATGTATTCCCTTTGCATATCACAAACATAACCTAGAACACAGACCTTGAACGTAACATGTTACTGGGGACAATAATATATGAAAACACAGAAGATGTTTTAGGCGCAAATGGCACAAACAAGGGTTGTCCCTTTCATGAAGATACAAAACACATGGCCCGTTGGGCACAATGAAACCACAAACAGAGTTTTGGGACCTGAGTTCTTATAACATGTCTCCTCTCACATGGCGTGTATCAAGCGGGACGTGTATCCCAGAGCGTGTTACCTCACACACTCACTGCATAATGGAGAATGAATCAATACATAAACATCCACGTATTATAACCCCAGTATGTAAGCACCGTGGTCCAAAAACACTTAACTGATGGCCCAGATGCCTCACGAGGACATCCGGACCCTGAAGAGCGATGCCCAACACCGGGTAATAAGAACCGCTTCACCACCGCAGCCCGCGACAGACTTTCTTGTGTTCTTCAGCGTTACCGTCGAGGCCCGGGGAGAAGGGAAGCTCAAGAAGTCCTTCGGCGTCAGATATGCTCCCACATGCCGGCTCCAACACTGCTGCCGCCCATGCTGATAATCAGTAATTACCTGCACCGATGCACGGGCGGCGGCGGTTTTTAACAGTTGCTGCTAATGAGCAGCTGGTGCCGCGCGCGATAGAGGAGAACTACACTCTTCCTAAAGCCTAATGGGAAATGTAGTTTATCTCCTCCTGCCAAGCACTAAGCGCCGTCCTCGGCCTTTCCACAGATTCCTGACAGCCACATCCCAACTGCCAGCACCATCCATACACATACAACAGCATGAGCAGGCAAAGGTGAGCCAGACATCACATGCAACACAGGGAGTGCACTACACATGCACGCACACCACCACACTTGCATGCATGTGTACACCTCAGCCAACTGTCGCAGTGTTCCGATGGGCATCCATGTCACATCTGCCAATCAGGCTTCCACATCCCGCTGTCACATGCATCCATGTTGCATCACTGTTGCACCCTTGTCAAATACACACACATGCACATGTACACAGTGCTGATACATGCAGCTGAAAACAACATACATGCGTGACATCACGAACATGCCCACTTACATACACATTCATCCAAACATGTGTGCCCACACAACTGCATTTGGCATGCAAGCCTACACACACAAACACCATCCATGTCTCACACATGACAGCCCTTGCATGTGTTAGCCTCACAGCCCTGTACACCCCCACCCATACTCGGCCCCATACAAACAGATGTGCAACCGGCACACTACTGGCACATCACCACACGCACAGCTTACAATCATGATGCATGTACACTTACCGCTCGACTCCAGACGGGTCTGCCTCTCAAGGACCTGGACGTGGAGCGCTGGGGATATGCGTTCCAGGACCCTCATCTGATCTTCCGACAAGTGGCCCCGGCGCCCCTTAGCATCCGCTGCCTTTAAGAGGCGCCGGGCCTTGTTCAGGGTCCTGGACCTGAAGTCCTCCCAGCGCTTCTTGACATGTTGTAAGTCGCGGACTGCGGATGGCAGTCACGATGTCCGTCCAGATCCGAGTCCGTCCTTCCTTGTCGGCGCGCACACTTCCGTAGAGGGCATCATACTGCCCCAGGACTTGCTCCACCAGGACACCAACTTCCCTGGCACTGAAGCTGGTGCCCCTCTGCCTCTCTGGCCGGGGGTTGTCAGTGGTGCCAGATGTTGCAGTGCCCGACATGACAACCCCAGAGGCAGGAGTGGGTGGGCAACTGGGTCCTGGGGCTGGGCTGTGGAGCGATGGAATCCCAGTCGGGAGTCTTCGGTTCCAGCAGGGGTGGTCACAGCAACAGCACCCCTGGCTGATGTGCAGGCAGCAAATGGCAGGGCACGTGGGCAGCAGGCCGTCAGGCAGCAGCAGATGGCAGGTGGGAGCGTGCTTGGGGCTCTGGGGTGCAGTAATTCGGCCTTCTGGGCAGGAGCGTGGTCTTCCTTGTGCTTATGCGTGGCCAGCTTGATACGGAGTGATTTGGCACGTGAAAATCCTGCACTTCTGCGTGTGAATCGAGGAAAGGGCCTTAGCGCGTATGCACGTCTGTGACGTGACGTGCGCGGGTGTTTCCCTCATTACACGTGATGACAGAGCACACGTGGATTTCCACCAATCGCGTGTGGAACTTCCTGCGCACCCCAGAAATACACATACCAAGGCCAATCGCGTGTACCCTCACTTCCCTCCGATTACACGCGATGACACTCGGACGTGCAGTTTTACCACGTGTGCTTGCATATGCGATTTCATTGGCCCAAAGGCCACCATGCGCAGCTGTAACGTCACGCGCATGGCCGTAGAGAATGGCGCGTGTAAAAATGAAGAGATACACGTCCGAGTGTCAAAGCGCGTAATTGGTGGAAATGGCCTCATCGCGTATGCGCATCTGTGACGTGTGTATAAAAGGTACGTGTAGAACGCCATTTCCTTGTACGTGCTTTTTGTGGAGAGCGAGTGGGTGAAATCTGTACTTCTTGTCGGTTCACACGCAATTTACTTCACGGCGTTCGCAGTTCGTACTCCCTGTTACCTCTGACAGCTTTTTCTCTTTTCCTCTTTTTCCTGGGCCTGTTTCCTCAAACAGCGTTCCCTTCTACTGTTGTCCTGTCTCCTCAGACAGCATACAATTCTTCTTTTGGCGAGGGTGTTGCCAACACGCACACGTGCATATTTTTCACAGTTTTTTTTCTGGCAGACGGTGAGTCGCGCACGTATTTAACATCTGTGCTTGCCCCGTGTGTCGCGTACCCCTTCAGAGGTAATTCTAGGCTGCGTGTGACACGCATACGTTCATTCTTGTGTTTCTGGGTGCCACACCGTAGTGGAGGTTTATTTTTCCACGCACGTGGTCTAGGAGGGGTTGCGTGCACCTTACTTCGCTTTTTTGGGGTGCCTGTGCGTTGCGTGACCCGTCATCTTTCCCCAGGGGTGACATACAGCCTACATACAGTACGATTACCATCTGGTACCCAACCCCTTTGACCCCCAATTGCCCAGGACAATAGTTCACATCAACTCCCATACGCACAATAACATCAGTGCCATGGCTGGGAGGCGACCAAGCCGTAAGGGTGGCAAAGGTGGCCGAGCCCCAAGTGGTGGCCGTGGTGGATCCAGTAGGGGACGTGGCGTGACTTGCAGGGTGCCCCTAGCCCCCCATGTGTGGAGGAGCAGTCAGGGACACCCATGCCCCCCCCCCTGGTTGAGGTTACCGTGGCTGACACCATCCATGCTCAGCCCTTGTTGGACCAGCCCACTGTGGAACCAGACCTGGCACAGGGTGACTCCATGGCTGACTTCCAGGTCAGCAGGTCTAGGCCACGTGCGCCGGTGAACATTGGTGTCATCAGGCCACGTGGATCAGGGGCAGCTAGGTCATCTGCTGCCCCGCGTAGGCAGGCTGGGGAGGCTGCAGGGGCAGCTGCGGCTCCATCCACCCCACCTCTCACACACCCATCCAGGACAGTGTCGGTCCAAGTCCATCATGCTGACATTCCCCCTGACACCATCACACTTGAGGTAATGCCTGCACCAACTCCCATGCTGAGTGTGCAATCCCACGCTCCTGCCCCTAGTGTCCAGAGCGGCGTAGGACACTCAGGATCCCCACCACCTTCCAAGCGGAAGACGAAGAGTGCTCGTCCAGTAGAGGCTGATGCCCCAGACACGGCTACACAGTCCGGCCCGTCAAGGAAGCCCATCTTCAATGAGACCGAACTGAATGCACTTGTAGAGTATGTGTCCGCACATGACTGCGAAATGGTGATTGTCGCAGGATCCAAGACCACACCTGCACAACGTCAGGCACACTGGCAGACCATTGCGGACATCATAAGTGCCCTTGGAATCGTGAGGCGCACAGCTAATGAATGCTACAAGCGCTGGAATGACCTGAAGCGCAGGGCAAAGAATAAGCTGGCCTCAAGTCATGCCGCAACTCTAGTGACTGGAGGTGGGTCTCCAGCAGACGACATAGAACTCACTCCACATGAGCAGGTTGCTGGGACCTACGTCACGGAGGAACAGATCCAAGGCATGGGAGAAATGGCAGATTACGAGGCATTGTCCGGTGAGTGCACATGCATGTGTGTGTCATCCATGTGCATGGTGTGTGTGGGAGGGCTTCTGTTTGGGTGCCAGGGGAGGGTGTGTGTGCCTGAGTGGTTCGGCTCACCCATGTGCCTCTTCCTATACATTCTTGGCACCAGCATTTGGGTATAGCAGCATCCCTTCGGCCAACATTAGACATCCAGCCCAACACCACGCCAGTTGCCCTTGGAGTGTCATCTTGCCACAACACTGTTGCTTATTTACCTCTGTTTATTCAGGCAGATTGTTTGCATACCACAACTTTTACTCTGGATTTCTCAGTCCTATTGTCACATGTCTGACATGGCTATGGTACAGTGGACTGGCTCAGTTTCGTGGACATGATTAGTTTAGACATGTCCCTGTGCTATAGGACCATTTTTGACTGGCAGCTGCAGGTTTAACATTTGAACCATTACACTGAAAATAATCAATTATATGAGCAAACTGGACTGAATTAACAATTGGTGACCTCCTCTCCCTCTTCACTTCATGGCTAGGGTACATGCCATCTGTGTTTTGGCATGTGTATTTGATCTGCCAATCACTGGCCAATGTGTGATGCCACTGCTAGGCAGCATGCAGCAAATGTGTTCATCTTCCATCTTGGTGTCATCAATGTGTGCCATCTGCCTCCCCATCACACGCAGTGACGGTGCATGCATGGGAGTGTTTTAGTCATGTGGGACATGTGTCAATCAAGTACTGTTTCTGTAGCCTCTCAGCCCTAATTGTGTGCCATAGTGCTACTGCCTGTTTCCATTTGTTTTCTTTTATGTCTTTGCAGGGGAAGACGCACTTGATACTGCTGGGGTTGTGGAGATGGTGCAGACACAGGAGGGGTCTGAGGGCTGACCGACCACCAGTGAGGGACGTGGTGTGGTGGTGGGTGAGAACCCACAACTGCTGCAGGTCGTGCTCTCAAGGGGTGTCTCTGGCTGCACCTCCCCCGAGCTGTATTCAGGTGTCGATTCGGATGATGAGACCTATGTGCCGTCGCAGGTGAGTGTTCCTGGAAGGGATTATGTTCTGTCCGACCCACCTGCACCAGGGTTAGAACCCTCAATGGGGATGTCAGTGTTGGCAGGTACGCCTTTGGTGGTTACGGATGCAGGGTCACACTCCGCGACATCTGATCCTGTTCCTGGGCCAGCAGATCAGAGGGGGAATACAGTCCTGCAGCCTCAGGCAGTGCCGGCACAGCAAGGCGCAGTTCGCCTTGTCCCAGACAGGTGTGGTGCCCGCCGACGTGGTGGCCGTACGCCACCTGGCAATACCGCATGGGAGCAATCCATTTACGGTATGGCAACCCAACAGGCAGCATCATCAGAGATGATGGCTCAGGCCACGTATAGGGTGGCCCCTTCCATTGTCCCCCCCGAAAGGCTGATGGAGCGACTACAGCAGGCAACCGACTCCATCTGCCAGTCACACAGGGAGGACATGTTGGCGTCCGACAGGGACAGGCGGGCGGCACTGGCGACTCTGCAGGAAGCCATCTCCATAGAGTCCCAGGGCCACAGGGAAGCCCTGAGGCAGGAACTCCTTCACCTAAGGACGACTCTTGTTGAGCTTGAGGCTTCAACAAACCGAAGGACAGAACAGCAGCTGGAGCGTCTCACCCGTACGCTCTCAGCTGAGATGCAGGCAACTAGGGCGGAGGTCCGGGCATCCCGTGAGTTGTTGCATGGGGACCTCCGCACACTTATCCTCCAGAACGAGACCTACCACACCCGCATGCTTACAGCCATGGAGGAACAGACTAGGGCTTTGCGTGGGCTGCCTCCCATAGTGCCACCACCTCCTGATGCAGCTGCAGAGGGTGAGGATAGCGACAGCAGTGATACTCCCACAATAGGGTAGCAGTGTAGGCCATGAGCCCATGGAGGAGTTTTTTTTTTCGCAAGATCCACACAGGTGGGTTTTGGTGTGCACCCTGTCATCGGACCTCCTGGGTGGGATCCCCCCCTTCCCCCCCCCCGGCCCATTAATGGCCATTTTTTTTTTTTTTTGGGACAGTGTGTTGCCTTGTGTGGCTCCCGTGGGCATACGCTGCATTGTGGCTGGGCACATGCAGGCTTGTCATGGATTTGGTTCAGATGCTTGGGTTTTCGTCACACACACCCCTCCTGCTTCCCGTTTCCATGGGCTTGCAAAGGGTGTGCCCAAGTGACATTGACGTACATGGTGACATTGGACTCCCATGAGCTGTGTGGGCAGTCTGTAGTCAATACTGTGTATACATTCATAGTGCATATTGTTGTTGTATTGTACACTGCATGGTGTATTGATATGTGCCTCTGCATCCATCTCATCCTCCATATTTGCAGGTACATTCCTCATGTCTTCACACTGCGGTCCACCTTGGAACTGGAGTCCATGTTGTAAGCAGTGCACCTACACTCTTGCGTGGCGCTAACACTGTATACTTGGAAGTGTTCGGAGGGCTGTCATCATCAGGTGGTGAGGCTAGCTAATTTGTAAGTCTGTAATGTCATGTTTAAGGTAGGTTGGAGGTTGTGTAGGTGATTGGTATTCTTGGTAAGTATTTGGTAATGTGGGTTGTAGGTCCTGCATTACTGGGATCATTTCATGTGTGGACATGTTTCCATTAGGGACACTGTAGCTGCTGACACTTGGGGCATGTTGTGGGGATTAATTTCTTCCCTCTCACATTGCATGACATGCCATTGTGTGTTGTGTGGCCGTGCCGGGGAGGGGGTGGGTGACATGGCACTGTTTTCATGTAGTATTTTGCAAGTGGGTATTCATTTCTGCAGCATGGAAGTGTCTTTTGATGACACTGCATTGGTGGTGTTTGTGTAGGTAGGGATGCACACATTGTGACACTTCCACATGAACAATCTCAGGCTGCTATGGTTCTGACAGTTGACAGTCCCTTTGTTCGTCTTAATTGTCAGGTCGAGTCATCATTGCTTATCAGATGGTATGTGCCAGGCCTGTGTGCACTCCACTGGGGTGTGATTTCTATGTGAAGTAATTAGCCACCAGCTGCGTACCGGCTGCCTCACCCCGTGCCCTCTCCCCTCCCATGCGCAGCGGCCGTGCATGTGGTTGGGGATGTGGGGGCACCACCATGTCCACAGCCAGGCCCCGGCGTGTTGCAACATTGTGCAGGACACATGCTGCCACTATGATCCTGCACACTACTGGGGGCGCATATAACAGCTGCCCGCCAGAATGGTCAAGGGAGCGAAAGCGTGACTTGAGCACTCCGAATGTGCGCTCCACTATGCCCCGGGTTGCAGTATGGGCTGTGTTGTATCTTACCTCTGGAGGCGTGATGGGGTTCCGAATTGGCGTCATCATGTGGGTGCTCAGAGGGTAGGCACTGTCCCCTGGTGAGGAGGTGATCGGTATCATTAGTGGGGTAGTGACATAACTCTGCATCTGACATGCATGCATGTGCAGTGGCATTCATACTCACCAAGCAGCCATGTATCGCCATGCCGCCCAGCTTCTAGGTCCCGGCTTAGGGTAGACATTCGGTAAATGAAGCTGTCGTGGGTGGACCCTGGATAGTTGGCATATACTGAGGTGATGATTCCCTTAGCATTACATACTACCTGAACGTTGATGGAATGCCAGTGCTTGCGGTTCCTATAGATGTGCTCAGATGCCCTGGCGGGACGTAGTGCCACATGGGTGCAGTCAATGGCACCTAGCACTTTTGGGAATTGTGCCACACCGTAGAAATCGAGGGTGGCAGCCTGCCTTTCTGCAGGTGTCCTGGGCAGGTATATGTGCCTACGGACTGATGGGCGTGCAGTGATGATGTTCAAGACCTGGTGTAGGCAGCATGACTGCGTGGCCTGTGACACCCCACCCACTATGGCACTTGTCCGCTGAAATGATCCTGTGGCCAAGAAGTGCAGTACATTGAGGACCTTCTCCAGGGGGCTGAGTGCTTGGGAGCACAGGGTGGGTGATGTGAGGTCATCCTCCCACTCACTGACCAGGTCCAGTATTATGTGTGGGGGAAAACTGTACCTCCCATACACCTGGTCATCAGGCATCCCAAAAAGGCTGGTTCTGGGAGTGAAAATTCGGGCCCTCACTATCCTCCTCGTCCTCCTTTGGTAACCCACGGCCACTGCTGCTAGGAATGGTATATTCATCCTGGCGTATGAGCTTGTTTGTTGTTTGCGCGCACTTTTATGCTGCGCGGGTCGACGTATGCCTGCTTCATGCTGGCGTACGTGTCTCAGGATTGGACCATTTATTTTTTGGCACGTCGTAGGCGAACGTGTGAATCTTCCCGCCCATCCCAGGAATACACGTAGCACGCTCTCCCAGGCCCAGTCGCAGGTAAATATTCCCGCCCACCCCTGGAATACATGTACCCCACTCTCACAGGCCCAGTCGCGTGTGGAATTTCACGCACACCCCGTAGTACACGTACCCAGGCCAATCGTGTGTGGAAGTTCACGCGCACCCCGAAGTACACGTACCCAGGCCAATCGCATGTGGGACTTCCCGCGCACCCCGAAGTACACGTACCCAGGCTAATCGCGTGTGGGACTTCCCGCGCACCCCGAAGTACACGTACCCAGGCCAATCGCGTGTGGAACTTCCCGCGCACTCCGAAGTACACGTACCCAGGCCAATCGCGTGTGGAACTTCCCGCGCACCCCCACCTATCCAGGCGAATCACGTGTGGAACTTCCCGCGCACCCCGTAGTACACGTACCCAGGCCAATCGCGTGTGGAACTTCCCACGCACACCGAAGTACACATACCCAGGCAAATCGCAGGGCTGGGGGGTGGGAGTGCAGGGGGACATGAGTGGGGGCCTGGTGGAGGCTGCCCCTGCGCTGCTGGGGGGTGGGGTGGTGGTAGACATGGGTGGGGGCCTGGTGGAGGCTGCCCCTGCACTGCTGGGGGGTGGGGGTGCTGGTAGACATGAGTGGGGGCCTGGTGGAGGCTGCCCCTGCACTGCTGGGGGTGGGGGTGATGGGAGACATGAGTTGGACATGAGTGGGGGCCTGGTGGAGGCTGCCCCTGCACTGCTGGGGGTGGGGGTGATGGGAGACATGAGTGGGGGCCTGGTGGAGGCTGCCCCTGGTGGCTGGGGGGTGGGGGTGGTGGAGACATGAGTGGGGGCCTGGTGGAGGCTGCCCCTGCGCTGCTGGGGGGTGGGGGTGGTGGTAGACATGGGTGGGGGCCTGGTGGAGGCTGCCCCTGCACTGCTGGGGGGTGGGGGTGCAGGGAGACATGAGTGGGGGCCTGGTGGAGGCTGCCCCTGGTGCTGGGGGGTGGTGGTAGACATGAGTGGGGGCCTGGTGGAGGCTGCCCCTGGTGGCTGGGGGGTGGGGGTGATGGGAGACATGAGTGGGGGCCTGGTGGAGGCTGCCCCTGCACTGCTGGGGGTGGGGGTGATGGGAGACATGAGTTGGACATAAGTGGGGGCCTGGTGGAGGCTGCACCTGCACTGCTGGGGGTGGGGGTGATGGGAGACATGAGTGGGGGCCTGGTGGAGGCTGCCCCTGGTGGCTGGGGGGTGGGGGTGGTGGGAGACATGAGTGGGGGCCTGGTGGAGGCTGCCCCTGCGCTGCTGGGGGGTGGGGTGGTGGTAGACATGGGTGGGGGCCTGGTGGAGGCTGCCCCTGCATTGCTGGGGGGTAGGGGTGCAGGGAGACATGAGTGGGGGCCTGAGGCTGCCCCTGGTGGCTGGGGGGTGGGGGTGGTGGGAGACATGAGTGGGGGCCTGGTGGAGGCTGCCCCTGCACTGCTGGGGGGTGGGGGTGCAGGGAGACATGAGTGGGGGCCTGGTGGAGGCTGCCCCTGGTGGCTGGGGGGTGGGGGTGATGGGAGACATGAGTGGAGTCCTGGTGGAGGCTGCCCCTGCACTGCTGTGGGGTGGGGGTGCAGGGAGACATGAGTGGGGGCCTGGTGGAGGCTGCCCCTGGTGGCTGGGGGGTGGGGATGATGGGAGACATGAGTGGGGGCCTGGTGGAGGCTGCCCCTGCAATGCTGGGTGGTGGGGGTGCAGGGAGGCATGAGTGGGGGCCTGGTGGAGGCTGCCCCTGCACTGCTGGGGGATGGGGGTGCAGGGAGACATGAGTGGGGGCCTGGTGGAGGCTGCCCCTGGTGGCTGGGGGGTGGGGGTGCAGGGAGACATGAGTCGGGGCCTGGTGGAGGCTGCCCCTGCACTGCTCGGGGGTGGGGGTGCAGGGAGACATGAGTGGGGGCCTGGTGGAGGCTGCCCCTGGTGGCTGGGGGGTGGGGGTGATGGGAGACATGAGTGGGGGCCTGGTGGAGGCTGCCCCTGCACTGCTGGGGGGTGGGGGTGCAGGGAGACATGAGTGGGGGCCTGGTGGAGGCTGCTCCTGGTGGCTGGGGGCTGGGGGTGATGGGAGACATGAGTGGGGGCCTGGTGGAGGCTGCCCCTCCACTGCTGGGGGGTGGGGGTGCAGGGAGACATGAGTGGGGGCCTGGTGGAGGCTGCCCCTGGTGGCTGGGGGGTGGGGGTGGTGGGAGACATGAGTGGGGGCCTGGTGGAGGCTGCCCCTGCACTGCTGGGGGGTGGGGGTGCAGGGAGACATGAGTGTGGGCCTGGTGGAGGCTGCCCCTGCACTGCTGGGGGTGGGGGTGATGGGAGACATGAGTTGGACATGAGTGGGGGCCTGGTGGAGGCTGCCCCTGCACTGCTGGGGGTGGGGGTGATGGGAGACATGGGTTGGACATGAGCGGGGGCCTGGTGGAGGCTGCCCCTGCAGTGCTGGGGGGTGGGGGTGCAGGGAGACATGAGTGGGGGCCTGGTGGAGGCTGCCCCTGGTGGCTGGGGGGCGGAGGTGATGGGAGACATGAGTGGGGGCCTGGTGGAGGCTGCCCCTGCACTGCTGGGGGGTGGGGGTGGTGGGAGACATGGGTGGGGGCCTGGAGGAGGCTGCCCCTGCACTGCTGGGGGGTGGGGGTGCAGGGAGACATGAGTGGGGGCCTGGTGGAGGCTGCCCCTGCAGTGCTGGGGGGTGGGGGTGCAGGGAGACATGAGTGGGGGCCTGGTGGAGACTGCCCCTGCACTGCTGGGGGGTGGGGGTAATAGGGGACATGAGTGGGGGCCTGGTGGAGGATGCCCCTGGTGGCTGGGGGGTGGGGGTGATGGGAGACATGAGTGGGGACCTGGTGGAGGCTGCCCCTGCACTGCTGGGGGGTGGGGGTAATAGGGGTCATGAATCGGGGCCTGGTGGAGGATGCCCCTGGTCGCTGGGGGGTGGGGGTGTTGGGAGACATGAGTTGGACATGAGTGGGGTCCTGGTGGAGGCTGTCCCTGCACTGCTGGGGGGTGGGGGTGATGGGAGACATGACTGGGGGCCTGGTGGAGGCTGCCCCTGGTGACTGGGGGGTGGAGGTGGTGGGAGACATGAGTGGGGACCTGGTGAAGGCTTCCCCTGGTGGCTGGGGGGTTCGGGTGATGGGATACATGAGTGGGGACCTGGTGGAGGCTGCCCCTGGAGGCTGGGGGGTGGGGGTGGTGGGAGACATGAGTTGGACATGAGTGGGGGCCTGGTGGAGGCTGCCCCTGCACTGCTGGGGGGTGGGGGTGATGGGAGACATGAGTGGGGTCCTGGTGGAGGCTGCCCCTGGTGGCTGGGGGGTTCAGGTGGTGGGAGACATGAGTGGGGACCTGGTGGAGGCTGCCCCTGGTGGCTGGGGTGTGGGGGTGGTGGGAGACATGGGTGGGGGCCTGGTGGAGGCTGCCCCTGCACTGCTGGGGGTGGGGGTGATGAGAGACATGGGTTGGACATGAGTGGGGGCCTGGTGGAGGCTGCCCCTGCAGTGCTGGGGGTGCAGGGAGACATGAGTGGGGGCCTGGTGGAGGCTGCCCCTGGTGGCTGGGTGGCGGAGGTGATGGGAGACATGAGTGGGGGCCTGGTGGAGGCTGCCCCTGCACTGCTGGGGGATGGGGGTGGTGGGAGACATGGGTGGGGGCCTGGTGGAGGCTGCCCCTGCACTGCTGGGGGGTGGGGGTGCAGGGAGACATGAGTGGGGGCCTGGTGGAGGCTGCCCCTGCACTGCTGGGGGGTGGGGGTGCAGGGAGACATGAGTGGGGGCCTGGAGGAGGCTGCCCCTGCACTGCTGGGGGGTGGGGGTAATAGGGGACATGAGTGGGGGCCTGGTGGAGGATGCCCCTGGTGGCTGGGGGGTGGGGGTGATGGGAGACATGAGTGGGGACCTGGTGGAGGCTGCCCCTGCACTGCTGGGGCGTGGGGGTAATAGGGGCCATGAGTGGGGGCCTGGTGGAGGATGCCCCTGGTGGCAGGGGGGTGGGGGTGTTGGGAGACATGAGTTGGACATGAGTGGGGTCCTGGTGGAGGCTGTCCCTGCACTGCTGGGGGGTGGGGGTGATGGGAGACATGACTGGGGGCCTGGTGGAGGCTGCCCCTGGTGACTGGGGGGTGGAGGTGGTGGGAGACATGAGTGGGGACCTGGTGGAGGCTGCCCCTGCACTGCAGGGGGGTGGGGGTGCAGAGAGACATGAGTGGGGGCCTGGTGGAGGCTGCCCCTGGTGGCTGGGGGGTGGGGGTGATGGGAGACATGAGTGGGGGCCTGGTGGAGGCTGCCCCTGCACTGCTGGAGGGTGGGGGTGGTGGTAGACATGGGTGGGGGCCTGGTGGAGGCTGCCCCTGCACTGCCGGGGGGTGGGGATGATGGGAGACATGGGTGGGGACCTGGTGGAGGCTGCCCCTGGTGGCTGGGGTGTAGGGGTGGTGGGAGACATGGGTGGGGGCCTGGTGGAGGCTGCCCCTGCATTGCTGGGGGTGGGGGTGATGGGAGACATGAGTTGGACATGAGTGGGGGCCTGGTGGAGGCTGCCCCTGCAATGCTGGGGGTGGGGGTGATGGGAGACATGAGTTGGACATGAGTGGGGGCCTGGTGGAGGCTGCCCCTGCAGTGCTGGCGGGTGGGGGTGCAGGGAGACATGAGTGGGGGCCTGGTGGAGGCTGCCCCTGGTGGCTGGGGGGTGGGGGTGATGGGAGACATGGGTGGGGGCCTGGTGAAGGCTGCCCCTGGTGGCTGGGGGGTGGGCGTGGTGGGAGACATGAGTGGGGGCCTGGTGGAGGCTGCCCCTGCACTGCTGGGGGGTGGGGGTGCAGGGAGACATGAGTGGGGGCCTGGTGGAGGCTGCCCCTGCACTGCTGGGGGGTGGGGGTGCAGGGAGACATGAGTGGGGGCCTGGTGGAGGCTGCCCCTGCAATGCTGGGGGGTGGGGGTAATAGGGGACATGAGTGGGGGCCTGGTGGAGGATGCCCCTGGTGGCTGGGCGGTGGGGGTGATGGGAGACATGAGTGGGGACCTGGTGGAGGCTGCCCCTGGTGGCTGGGGGGTGGGGGTGGTGGGAGACATGAGTTGGACATGAGTGGGGGCCTGGTGGAGGCTGCCCCTGCACTGCTGGGGGGTGGGGGTGATGGGAGACATGAGTGGGGGCCTGGTGGAGGCTGCCCCTGGTGGCTGGGGGGTGGGTGTGGTGGGAGATATGAGTGGGGGACTGGTGGAGGCTGCCCCTGCACTGCTGGGGGGTGGGGGTGCAGGGAGACATGAGTGGGGGCCTGGTGGAGGCTGCCCCTGGTGGCTGGGGGGTGGGGGTGATGGGAGACATGAGTGGGGGCCTGGTGGAGGCTGCCTCTGCACTGCTGGGGTGTGGGGGTGGTGGTAGACATGGGTGGGGGCCTGGTGGAGGCTGCCCCTGCACTGCTGGGGGGTGGTGGTGATGGGAGACATGAGTGGGGACCTGGTGGAGGCTGCCCCTGGTGGCTGGGTATTGGGGTGGTGGGAGACAGGAGTGGGGGCCTGGTGGAGGCTGCCCCTGCACTGCTGGGGGTGGGGGTGCAGGGATACATGAGTGGGGTCCTGGTGGAGGCTGCCCCTGCACTGCTGGGGGTCGGGGTGATGGGAGACATGAGTTGGACATGAGTGGGGGCCTGGTGGAGGCTGCCCCTGCACTGCTGGGGTGGGGGTGATGGGAGACATGAGTTGGACATGAGTGGGGGCCTGGTGGAGGCTGCCCCTGCACTGCTGGGGGGTGGGGGTGCAGGGAGACATGAGTGGGGGCCTGGTGGAGGCTGGCCCTGGTGGCTGGGGGGTGGGGGTGATGGGAGACATGAGTGGGGGCCTGGTGGAGGCTGCCCCTGCACTGCTGGGGGGTGGGGGTGGTGGGAGACATGGGTGGGGGCCTGGTGGAGGCTGCCCCTGCACTCCTCGGGGGTGGGGGTGCAGGGAGACATGAGTGGGGGCCTGATGGAGGCTGCCCCTGCACTGCTGGGAGGTGGGGTTGCAGGGAGACATGAGTGGGGGCCTGGTGGAGGCTGCCCCTGCACTGCTGGGGGGTGGGGGTAATAGGGGAAATGAGTGGGGGCCTGGTGGAGGATGCCCCTGGTGGCTGGGGGGTGGGGGTGATGGGAGACATGAGTGGGGACCTGGTGGAGGCTGCCCCTGGTGGCTGGGGGTTGGGGGTGGTGGGAGACATGAGTTGGACATGAGTGGGGGCCTGGTGGAGGCTGCCCATGCACTGCTGGGGGGTGGGGGTGATGGGAGACATGAGTGGGGGCCTGGTGGAGGCTGCCCCTGGTGGCTGGGGGGTGGGGGTGGTGGGAGACATGAGTGGGGGCCTGGTGGAGGCTGCCCCTGCACTGCTGGGGGGTGGGGGTGATGGGAGACATGAGTGGGGACCTGGTGGAGGATGCCCCTGCACTGCTAGGGGGTGGGGGTGCAGGGAGACATGAGTGGGGGCCTGGTGGAGGCTGCCCCTGCACTGCTGGGGGGTGGGGGTAATAGGGGACATGAGTGGGGGCCTGGTGGAGGATGCCCCTGGTGGCTGGGGGGTGGGGGTGATGGGAGACATGAGTGGGGGCCTGGTGGAGGCTGCCCCTGCACTGCTGGGGGGTGGGGGTGATGGGAGACATGAGTGAGGGCCTAGTGGAGGCTGCCCCTGGTGGCTGGGGGGTGGGGGTGGTGGGAGACATGAGTGGGGGCCTGGTGGAGGCTGCCCCTGCACTGCTGGGGGGTGGGGGTGATGGGAGACATGAGTGGGGGCCTAGTGGAGGCTGCCCCTGGTGGCTGGGGGGTGGGGGTGGTGGGATACATGAGTGGGGGCCTGGTGGAGGCTGCCCCTGCACTGCTGGGGGGTGGGGGTGGTGGTAGTAGACATGGGTGGGGGCCTGGTGGAGGCTGCCCCTGCACTGCTGGGGGGTGGGGGTGATGGGAGACATGAGTGGGGACCTGTTGGAGGCTGCCCCTGGTGGCTGGGGGGTGGGGGTGGTGGGAGACATGAGTGGGGGCCTGATGGAGGCTGCCCCTGCACTGCTGGGGGTGGGGGTGCAGGGAGACATGAGTGGGGGCTTGGTGGAGGCTGTCCCTGCACTGCTGGGGGTGGGGGTGATGGGAGACATGAGTTGGACATGAGTGGGGCCCTGGTGGAGGCTGCCCCTGCACTGCTGGGGGTGGGGGTGATGGGAGACATGAGTTGGACATGAGTGGGGGCCTGGTGGAGGCTGCCCCTGCACTGTTGGGGGGTGGGAGTGATGGGAAACATGAGTGGGGACCTGGTGGAGGCTGCCCCTGGTGGCTGGGGGGTGGGGGTGGTGGGAGACATGAGTGGGGGCCTGGTGGAGGCTGTCCCTGCACTGCTGGGGGGTGGGGGTGCAGGGAGACATGAATGGGGGCCTGGTGGAGGCTGCCCCTGGTGGCTGGGGGGTTGGGGTGCAGGGGTACATGAGTGGGGGCCTGGTGGAGGCTGCCCCTGCACTGCTGGGGGTGTGGGGGTAATAGGGGACATGAGTGGGGGCCTGGTGGAGGATGCCCCTGGTGGCTGGGGGGTGGGGGTGATGGGAGACATGAGTGGGGACCTGGTGGAGGCTGCCCCTGGAGGCTGGGGGGTGGGGGTGGTGGGAGACATGAGTTGGACATGAGTGGGGGCCTGGTGGAGGCTGCCCCTGCACTGCTGGGGGGTGGGGGTGATGGGAGACATGAGTGGGGTCCTGGTGGAGGCTGCCCCTGGTGGCTGGGGGGTTCGGGTGGTGGGAGACATGAGTGGGGGCCTGGTGGAGGCTGCCCCTGGTGGCTGGGGGGTGGGGGTGGTGGGAGACATGAGTGGGGGCCTGGTGGAGGCTGTCCCTGCACTGCTGGGGGGTGGGGGTGCAGGGAGACATGAATGGGGGCCTGGTGGAGGCTGCCCCTGGTGGCTGGGTGGTTGGGGTGCAGGGGTACATGAGTGGGGGCCTGGTGGAGGCTGCCCCTGCACTGCTGGGGGGTGGGGGTGCAGGGAGACATGAGTGGGGGCCTGGTGGAGGCTGCCCCTGCACTGCTGGGGCGAGGGGGTAATAGGGGACATGAGTGGGGGCCTGGTGGAGGATGCCCCTGGTGGCTGGGGGGTGGGGGTGATGGGAGACATGAGTGGGGGCCTGGTGGAGGCTGCCCCTGCACTGCTGGGGGGTGGGGGTGGTGGGAGACATGGGTGGGGGCCTGGTGGAGGCTGCCCCTGCACTCCTCGGGGGTGGGGGTGCAGGGAGACATGAGTGGGGGCCTGATGGAGGCTGCCCCTGCACTGCTGGGAGGTGGGGTTGCAGGGAGACATGAGTGGGGGCCTGGTGGAGGCTGCCCCTGCACTGCTGGGGGGTGGGGGTAATAGGGGAAATGAGTGGGGGCCTGGTGGAGGATGCCCCTGGTGGCTGGGGGGTGGGGGTGATGGGAGACATGAGTGGGGACCTGGTGGAGGCTGCCCCTGGTGGCTGGGGGTTGGGGGTGGTGGGAGACATGAGTTGGACATGAGTGGGGGCCTGGTGGAGGCTGCCCATGCACTGCTGGGGGGTGGGGGTGATGGGAGACATGAGTGGGGGCCTGGTGGAGGCTGCCCCTGGTGGCTGGGGGGTGGGGGTGGTGGGAGACATGAGTGGGGGCCTGGTGGAGGCTGCCCCTGCACTGCTGGGGGGTGGGGGTGATGGGAGACATGAGTGGGGACCTGGTGGAGGATGCCCCTGCACTGCTAGGGGGTGGGGGTGCAGGGAGACATGAGTGGGGGCCTGGTGGAGGCTGCCCCTGCACTGCTGGGGGGTGGGGGTAATAGGGGACATGAGTGGGGGCCTGGTGGAGGATGCCCCTGGTGGCTGGGGGGTGGGGGTGATGGGAGACATGAGTGGGGGCCTGGTGGAGGCTGCCCCTGCACTGCTGGGGGTGGGGGTGCAGGGAGACATGAGTGGGGGCTTGGTGGAGGCTGTCCCTGCACTGCTGGGGGTGGGGGTGATGGGAGACATGAGTTGGACATGAGTGGGGCCCTGGTGGAGGCTGCCCCTGCACTGCTGGGGGTGGGGGTGATGGGAGACATGAGTTGGACATGAGTGGGGGCCTGGTGGAGGCTGCCCCTGCACTGTTGGGGGGTGGGAGTGATGGGAAACATGAGTGGGGACCTGGTGGAGGCTGCCCCTGGTGGCTGGGGGGTGGGGGTGGTGGGAGACATGAGTGGGGGCCTGGTGGAGGCTGTCCCTGCACTGCTGGGGGGTGGGGGTGCAGGGAGACATGAATGGGGGCCTGGTGGAGGCTGCCCCTGGTGGCTGGGGGGTTGGGGTGCAGGGGTACATGAGTGGGGGCCTGGTGGAGGCTGCCCCTGCACTGCTGGGGGGGTGGGGGTAATAGGGGACATGAGTGGGGGCCTGGTGGAGGATGCCCCTGGTGGCTGGGGGGTGGGGGTGATGGGAGACATGAGTGGGGACCTGGTGGAGGCTGCCCCTGGAGGCTGGGGGGTGGGGGTGGTGGGAGACATGAGTTGGACATGAGTGGGGGCCTGGTGGAGGCTGCCCCTGCACTGCTGGGGGGTGGGGGTGATGGGAGACATGAGTGGGGTCCTGGTGGAGGCTGCCCCTGGTGGCTGGGGGGTTCGGGTGGTGGGAGACATGAGTGGGGGCCTGGTGGAGGCTGCCCCTGGTGGCTGGGGGGTGGGGGTGGTGGGAGACATGAGTGGGGGCCTGGTGGAGGCTGTCCCTGCACTGCTGGGGGGTGGGGGTGCAGGGAGACATGAATGGGGGCCTGGTGGAGGCTGCCCCTGGTGGGTGGGTGGTTGGGGTGCAGGGGTACATGAGTGGGGGCCTGGTGGAGGCTGCCCCTGCACTGCTGGGGGGTGGGGGTGCAGGGAGACATGAGTGGGGGCCTGGTGGAGGCTGCCCCTGCACTGCTGGGGGGTGGGGGTAATAGGGGACATGAGTGGGGGCCTGGTGGAGGATGCCCCTGGTGGCTGGGGGGTGGGGGTGATGGGAGACATGAGTGGGGACCTGGTGGAGGCTGCCCCTGGAGGCTGGGGGGTGGGGGTGGTGGGAGACATGAGTTGGACATGAGTGGGGGCCTGGTGGAGGCTGCCCCTGCACTGCTGGGGGGTGGGGGTGATGGGAGACATGAGTGGGGGCCTGGTGGAGGCTGCCCCTGGTGGCTGGGGGGTTCGGGTGGTGGGAGACATGAGTGGGGGCCTGGTGGAGGCTGCACCTGCACTGCTGGGGGGTGGGGGTGCAGGGAGACATGAATGGGGGCCTGGTGGAGGCTGCCCCTGGTGGCTGGGGGGTGGGGGTGATGGGAGACATGAGTGGGGGCCTGGTGGAGGCTGCTCCTGCACTGGCGGGGGGTGGGGGTGGTGGTAGACATGGGTGGGGCCCTGGTGGAGGCTGCCCCAGCATTGCTGGGGGTTGGGGGTGATGGGAGACATGAGTGGGGACCTGGTGGAGGCTGCCCCTGGTGTCTGGGGGGTGGGGGTGGTGGGAGACATGAGTGGGGGCCTGGTGGAGGCTGCCCCTGCACTGCTGGGGGGTGGGGGTGCAGGGAGACATGAGTGGGGGCCTGGTGGAGGCTGCCCCTGCACTGCTGAGGGGTGTGGGTAATAGGGGACATGAGTGGGGGCCTGGTGGAGGATGCCCCTGGTGGCTGGGGGGTGGGGGTGATGGGAGACATGAGTGGGGACCTGGTGGAGGCTGCCCCTGGAGGCTGGGGGGTGGGGGTGGTGGGAGACATGAGTTGGACATGAGTGGGGGCCTGGTGGAGGCTGCCCCTGCACTGCTGGGGGGTGGGGGTGATGGGAGACATGAGTGGGGGCCTGGTGGAGGCTGCCCCTGGTGGCTGGGGGGTTCGGGTGGTGGGAGACATGAGTGGGGGCCTGGTGGAGGCTGCCCCTCGTGGCTGGGGGGTGGGGGTGGTGGGAGACATGAGTGGGGGCCTGGTGGAGGCTGTCCCTGCACTGCTGGGGGGTGGGGGTGCAGGGAGACATGAATGGGGGCCTGGTGGAGGCTGCCCCTGGTGGCTGGGGGGTTGGGGTGCAGGGGTACATGAGTGGGGGCCTGGTGGAGGCTGCCCCTGCACTGCTGGGGGGTGGGGGTAATAGGGGACATGAGTGGGGGCCTGGTGGAGGATGCCCCTGGTGGCTGGGGGGTGGGGGTGATGGGAGACATGAGTGGGGACCTGGTGGAGGCTGCCCCTGGAGGCTGGGGGGTGGGGGTGGTGGGAGACATGAGTTGGACATGAGTGGGGGCCTGGTGGAGGCTGCCCCTGCACTGCTGGGGGGTGGGGGTGATGGGAGACATGAATGGGGGCCTGGTGGAGGCTGCCCCTGGTGGCTGGGGGGTTCGGGTGGTGGGAGACATGAGTGGGGGCCTGGTGGAGGCTGCCCCTGCACTGCTGGGGCGTGGGGGTGCAGGGAGACATGAATGGGGGCCTGGTGGAGGCTGCCCCTGGTGGCTGGGGGGTGGGGGTGATGGGAGACATGAGTGGGGGCCTGGTGGAGGCTGCCCCTGCACTGGCGGGGGGGTGGGGGTGGTGGTAGACATGGGTGGGGCCCTGGTGGAGGCTGCCCCAGCATTGCTGGGGGTTGGGGGTGATGGGAGACATGAGTGGGGACCTGGTGGAGGCTGCCCCTGGTGTCTGGGGGGTGGGGGTGGTGGGAGACATGAGTGGGGGCCTGGTGGAGGCTGCCCCTGCACTGCTGGGGGGTGGGGGTGCAGGGAGACATGAGTGGGGGCCTGGTGGAGGCTGCCCCTGGTGGCTGGGGGGTGGGGGTGATGGGAGACATGAGTGGGGGCCTGGTGGAGGCCGCCCCTACACTGCTGGGGGGTGCGGGTGCAGGGAGACATGAGTGGGGGCCTGGTGGAGGATGCCCCTGCACTGCTGGGGGGTGGGGGTGGTGGTAGACATGGGTGGGGGCCTGGTGGAGACTGCCCCTGCACTGCTGGGGGGTGGGGGTGGTGGGAGACATGAGTGGGGGCCTGGTGAAGGCTGCCCCTGCACTGTTGGGGGGTGGGGGTGATGGGAGACATGAGTGGGGACCTGGTGGAGGCTGCCCCTGGTGGCTGGGGGGTGGTGGGAGACATGAGTGGGGGCCTGGTGGAGGCTGTCCCTGCACTGCTGGGGGGTGGGGGTGCAGGGAGACATGAATGGGGGCCTGGTGGAGGCTGCCCCTGCACTGCTGGGGGCTGGGGGTGGTGGTAGACTTGAGTGGGGGCCTGGTGGAGACTGCCCCTGCACTGTTGGGGGGTGGGGGCGATGGGAGACATGAGTGGGGACCTGGTGGAGGCTGCCCCTGGTGGCTGGGGGGTGGGGGTGGTGGGAGACATGAGTGGGGGCCTGGTGGAGGCTGTCCCTGCACTGCTGGGGGGTGGGGGTGATGGGAGACATGAGTGGGGGCCTGGTGGAGGCTGCCCCTGCACTGCTGGGGGCAGGGGGTGGTGGTAGACATGGGTGGGGGCCTGGTGGAGGCTGCCCCTGCACTGCTGGGGGGTGGGGGTGCAGGGAGACATGAGTGGGGGCCTGGTGGAGGCTGCCCCTGCGCTGCTGTTGGGTGGGGGTGGTGGTAGACATGGGTGGGGGCCTGGTGGAGGCTGCCCCTGCACTGCTGGGGGTTGGGGGTGATGGGAGACATGTGTTGGTGATCAGTAGTGCAAGGTGACATGTGGGTTGGCTGGTGGGCATGGCCATGGTGGATGAGTTGCCTGTGGGACATGAGCCGGGGTGCAGGGTAGTACCCTGTGGTGTGGGCTGCCTGCAGGGGCTGTGGAGGGTGTAGAGGGAACACCTGGGAGGACCCACATGGCCAAATCACATGTAGCATTCCCCGGCACCACCGAAATACACGTACCCTGCAGAAATCGCGTGTGAATCTTCCGCGCACCTCGGAATACACGTACCCAGGCCAATCGCGTGTGGAACTTCCCGCGCACCCCGTAGTACACGTACCTAGGCCAATCGCATGTGGAACTTCCCGCGCACCCCGAAGTACACGTACCCAGGCCAATCGCGTGTAGAACTTCCCACGCACCCCCACCTACCCAGGCCAATCACATGTGGAACTTCCCGCGCACCCCGTAGTACACGTACCCAGGCTAATTGTGTGTGGAACTTCCCGCGCACCCCGAAGTACACGTACCCAGGCCAATCGCGTGTGGAACTTCCCGCGCACCCCCACCTACCCAGGCCAATCGCGTGTGGAACTTCCCGCGCACCCCGTAGTACACGTACCCAGGCTAATCGCGTGTGGAACTTCCCGCGCACCCCAAAGTACACGTACCCAGGCCAATCGCATGTGAGACTTCCCGTGCACCCCCACCTACCCAGGCCATTCGCGTGTGGAACTTCCCATGCACCCCGTAGTACACGTACCCAGGCTAATCGCGTGTGGATCTTCCCGCGCACCCAGGAACACGCGCACACACTAGTTTTCACACAGCGGGTGTCCGTGTTTGTCGGTGCCCCTTTGCACCTCATTTGTCCTAGAGGGCCACTGTATGGCCCATTCATCATGGCTGGATATGGGTGCTTTTTGTTAGCGCGCATTTTGGCGCACATTTTTTTCAGTCGCAGGGGCGCTACCGCCTGCTTTCTTGTGGCGTACTTGTTTGGCCCTGTGCGCGTCTTTGACCGTGCGCTGGTTTGCCCTATTCGATTCCATGAATACGGGTTGTAGGCGAGCGTGTGGGCTTTCCACGCACTTGCCTCCTGTACTTCCCCTGTGACGCCCATATTTTCACGCGTTGTTCCCCATGTCGAGTGTTACCCCCGTGTTCCGCCTACTTTTGTGATGTGTGCCGCACTGTGTGCGATTTCGCAGTGGCCGTGGCGCACGCTGTTGGATGACCTGTGCGCCGGCGTGTGCGGCGCACATTTTTAGCGCACATCCAATGTTTTTCTCACGCACGGACTTCCATGAATCCCTGTGCGCTGGTTTCCCTGCGATTTTCGCACTTGCACTGCGATTTTCGCACTTGCACTGCGATTCGCACGTTTTGGCACCTATGCGCGGGAATTTTCAGCGCACATTATTTCCATGAATCGACCCCTTAGTCTCTCAACTGTTTCGGCCAAGGGGCATTCCCAAAATTCACGATTTCGTAAGGGGAGAGACCAGTACTTGCCTGTACAGTTGTTCACATGCAAAGTAAAGCTAGTGGTAATGCATCGGCCCATTTCAAATTGTTCCCCGCACATATCTTACTGATTTTGTTTTTCAAGATACCGTTCTGACGTTCTACCAAACCGGCACTCATCGGGTGTCTGGCTGAATAGAATTGTTTATCAATCTGGAGACCTGCACAAATTTGCAATATCCCGGCTGCAATAAAGTGCGGGCCGTTATTTGATCATATGACTCTGGATAGCCCGAAACGGGAAAAGTATTCTTTTAGCATGACTTTAGCTGTGGACATAGCTGTACAATCTTTCAGGGGATAGGCCTCTACCCACTTGCTAAATGCCCAACCCACCACGAGGACATACCTATAGTTCTGGCATCTATCCATTTCTATGAAATCCAAATGGATGACTTCAAACGGCATAGACGGTGGGCCAAAACTTCCTACTGGAGTCACTGTTCCCTTTCCAATGTTTTGTTGTAAACAGGTCATACAATTCTGAACCAATCTTTCAGCAGTTTTTCTAATGTGTGGATTCTGCCATACAGAATCCAGGTGTTGTATCATTTTTCTAGCACATATGTGTGCTGGACTGTGGGCCATAGTGACCATTGCCATTACATAGGCATTTCGCAACATCCATCTGTTATTTTGTTTTTCCACCCAACAACCTTCAGAATCTAATTCTGCCGGACCCTCAGACCAGTTTTTTATTTCATCTACAGTACCTTCTGCTTGCATTTCCTTAACTGTGGCAATTCCATTTTCCATCATGCTGGGTACTTCTTCTATTTTTTCAACATACATTTTTGTGTGTAAATCAGTGGCAGTTTGTTTCGCAATTCTGTCTGCAAATGCATTTCCCTTTCCAACGTTACATGTTACTTTTTTATGTGCTTCACATTTCATCATCGCTAATCGCTTGGGAAGCGCAAGTGCTGACAACAGTCTCACTATCAAAGTGCCATGTTGGATTTTGGTTCCGTGTGATGTCAGGATACCAATTTCAGCCCATAATCGACCAAAATTGTGTACCACCCCAAAGGCATACTGACTGTCAGTATATATTATGTTTACATTGAGATTTGCAGAGATTTCACATGCTCTTGTTAAGGCTATTATTTCTGCAGCTTGTGCTGAGTTATATGGCTTTCTTTTGCTTTCTACAATACTTTTCAGTGTAGTGATGGCATAAGCAGCTGTTGATGTGCCATCTGGTAATTTAAAACAAGAACCGTCACAAAACAGTTCAACATCTGGCTCTTTCTGCGGGGTATCAGTTAGGTCAATTCTTCCTATTGTCTCTTGTTCAGTAACCATTAAGCAATCATGGGGGAATTGTTTTTCACCCCCTTTGTCACTGGTAGGGGGCATTAACTCGGCCAGATTTAAAGTGCAACACCTCATAATTTGGATATGCGGTGCAAATAGAACTATCTCATACCTTGTTAATCTGGCTGATGTAAGGTGTTGCGTCTGCATTCTATTTAAAAGAATGTCCACAGAGTGAGGTACCATAACGGTTAAAGCATGACCTAAAACCAATCCCTGGGTTTGTTTTGCTGACGCAGCGGCTGCAGCAACAGCTCGCAAGCAACGCGGCAAAGCCCATGCAACAGGATCCAATATAGAACAGAAGTAACCGCATGGTCTATTTCTCCCTTATTGTTCCTGAGTCAAAACAGGCAAAGCACATCCATTATTCTAGTGCACAAATAACTTAAAACTTAAAACCGGAGCTGAACACAATGCAGCTTTGAGCAGGTCAAATGCTTCTTGACATTCCATGTTCCATGACAAAGGTAAGGTAACATCCTTCCTTGTCAATGCCATTATTGGTTTCACGATCATAGAAAAATTAGCGATCCACTGCCTACAATATGAAGCCATGCCAATTAAAGCCCTCACTTCTTTCTGTGCATTTGGAATAGGCATATCAGAGATACTTTCTATTTTTTCTGGTGTCAATCTTCTTCCCTCCTTCGAAAAGGAGGTAGCCCAAGTAGGCCAGTTCCTTTCGACAATACTGGAATTATTTTAGCGATGCTTTGTGTCCATGTGCTGCTAAACGGGTCAATAATTCAACTGTGCTTTCTTTACAAATTTCTTCTGTGTCTGCTGCTATTAACAAATCATCTATGTACTGTAATAAAACGCAACCTCCTGGTAGTTCTAGCATATTTAGTTGCTCCTTCAATGCTCTACTGTAAATACTCGGACTCTCAGTGTAGCCATGCAGAATTCATGTGAATGTAAATGAACGTCCTCCTAGAGTAAAAGCAAACAAATATCTGCTATTTGGATGCACTGGGATACCAAAAAATGCATTTTTCAAATCAACAACACTAAAATACGATGCAGAAGCTGGAATCATAGTCAAAATCGTAGTCACATCCGGGACTAATGGAAATTGTGATCAACCACTTTATTAACTCTGCGTAAATCAGTTATGAAACGGTACAGTATGTCATTACCTCCTTTCTTGTAAACCAGAAGAATCGGACTGTTGCAAGTACTACCAGAAGTTTCTTCAATTATGTTTCTTTAAATCAAATCTGATACAATGCATTTCAACGCTTTTTCTCCCTCGGGCGAAATTTTATATTGCGGAATACGCGGCAATGTAATACCTTCTTTTAGAACAATTTTCACTGGCTCTACTTTTAAACAACCAACATCATTGTCGTTTACTGCCCATATACAAGCCGGTACTTTATTCAATTCAGTCGGTAGTGGCTTAGATAAAAATTGCGATACAGGAGTCTTTTGTGGCAAAATTGTCAAATGCACTCCATCAGGAGAACAATAAATGTAATCCCAACAAATTTTTGCCGCAATTTATTGTCAAAAGAAATGGGCAAGACTCTGTGAATGGACCTAGTGTTATAGGTACTGGTTATGATACTAGACTAATTACCGGTGTACCTGAGAACCCTACTGAGACATTCTTATGCCCTGACAGTAGTATATCTGGAACCCACTGAAGATCAATCAAAAATGTGTGTGCACCTGTGTCCACTATAAAAATGTGCTTCCTATTCCCAACCTTCATTTCTATGTAGGGCCCTTTCTGGTCTACGGGAATAGATACTGTTTCCAACCCCTGTCTCAGGCTGTCCTAGTAGAACAGTACATCGTCAGATGTAAAGTCGCCAGAGTAATATGCATTGGACTGATTATCAAAACATTTCCACCATTTGTATTGTTTCGTTGTTGATTCTGATTCTGGTTCTGATTAGCCTGGTTATCCTGACATTGTGGAGCTCTTTGCTTTCTATTCTGTCCTTGTATTCCCGGACGACCTCTATTCTGTCTTCTCGGAAAAGTCCCATTTCTATTCTGTATATGCAGGCACTGTGCTCGCCAATGGCCTTCTTGTCTACAATAGGCACATTGATTAATCCCTATTGGAAAACCTTGCATGTTGGATGCTAGTGAAAATTGGACTCTGGTCGGTGCGTTCCCACCACCTCTATTATTGTTCGCTACTATTTTCGGTAGTAACCCTTGCACAAACTTATCAACAAACAATCTCTTCCCGGGTTCAGTACTTAGATCTTGACCACTAAAATCTGCAAATACGTAGTCAAATCGATTAAAATAATCTGTTGCTCCTTCCTCTTTGCCCTGCAAACAAGCAATCAATTTATCCCAAACTATTCTTTTCTCGGGCAGCAAAGTTTTCAATTTCTCTACTATTCGCTATGGTAAGGCCAACATTACCTGCAGTAGCTTCTCTCCAGCCTTTTTCTCACTATCAATTTTAGTCAAGTTCTCCCATGTATCACCTAACATCGGCGCATCATTTATATTTCTACCCTGTTTCCATATGTCTACAGGAAGACACAATAAATCAATGTCACTCAATGTAAAAACAGATGAATTCAAAACAGATTCAATTTCCTTATAAAATCCTGATGGGTTCTTCCCAATATCAGGGATTGTTTGCTTTATAGTATTTACCTCTTGCCTCGAAAAAGGGACATGTACAAACTGGGCGATATAATGAGCTTCTATTGTTCGCGCTGGAGTTCCGCCAGAGGCAGCAACTTCTACTTTTGGGACAAATGTGGGAGGCACCTCTCTCATGGGTAATTGCAAACTAGGAGATTTTACATTTGTTCGTCTATTAAGCAACAAAGCTAAATCGAGTGAAAAACAGTTGTTCCAGTTTCAGGTGAAAATGCTCTTTTATAAATTGTCATTAAATCAGCGGGACAACATATCTTATTCTTCATACATTCATCCTGTAGGTACTCTACGATAACCTATAATACCTTTCTCTGCATTTCTGGTGTATACTGACAAAACGTATCATGCACTTCAATTGGGGAAATGGAGACATCCGTAATCCATCTAAGCGCCTCTCGGGTACAAATCCGCATTTCTTCACTAACATGTTTCAACGGTGGCAACAATCATTGCTGGACATACGACATATGCGGTTTACCTTTTTTCATTAATTCTTTATGCAATCGATCAAGTTCTCGCTTAAACACAAATAAGCGGTCTACGTGTTCTCGTATTTTCGTCGCATTATCTCACAAATTCGAAAGGACAACCAAATCATGCAACTCTTGCGGTACCACTGTATCGGTCAAATCACTCCATATTTTCACAAGATAATTCCCCATGCATTCTAACAATACCTGTTGTTCACCAATGCCTCTATGATCAGATATGGAACTTTGCACAGCCACTTTATTGTCATCATCAATATAAGTTTCGGCCCATTCTTTCAATTCTTCTTTCCTTTCGTTGCTAACCATACTAGGAGTCTGTCTAATGCTTCCTTGGGCAGGCCCCATCTCTGTAGAACTGCCTGCTAACACGGCTAACTCATGCTCTGAAGGCGGTGGAGGAAATGTCACAGGCGCAGAAGGAGAGAAACTTCTTACTGCAGGTGCAGATGGAATAACGGGAATGGGAAGTACATAAGGAGCAGGTGAAACTGGGTCAGTACTTTGATGTTAATTTCTTCGATTATTTAATATTTTGTTTATTATTGTTCGTCTGATCTATGCAAGTCTTGCTGAGGATATATTTTCTTTACATCTAGTTGGAAAGCCCTGTCCATGTTCCTAATGGCTTCTGTCTGTTGATGTTGGTCATGCTCTAGCGCTTTCTCTACATTTGTTTTATGTCTGCGCGCGTGTTTCTCCCTACTTCTCAATCAGAGATTAGCTTCCTTCCTCCAATCTCTTACAACGTCGAAACACTGCTGGTCGGGCCTTCTTGCGTAGCAATACTGATTCTAGGTGTTGTATACGTGCTAATTCAAAGCTCCCATTATTAGACCACTGAAGGTCTGATACACGTCTAGTCTGCCTATGCCAAATCACATTAAACACTATTGCCCCTATACCATACTTTATGTACATTTAATGTGCCGGAGACCCTTCGGGTGGCGCAACCTGGCCAGTTTCCAAAGATTGTCTACTGCAGTGAAAAAAACTCACTAAACAGGAAGACAATTTCCCAGGCATGGTTAATTCTTACCCTTTTCTTACCCTGGGCATTTGACCTTGCAAGAGCAACACTACACCAATATCAGGACTTTTAAGAATCGTGGCCCGACTCACCTGATCAACCAATTCGTCACTCAGGACGCAATTTGTCCGTATACAGATGCAACCAAGAATCGTTGTGACTGCGTGTCTGGCTCAATCTGCCTCACACCAGGACCCTTGCCTTGATGCTCTCTGGGCGCTGCTCGTCGATCAGGGATCGGCTGTGTACAGATCTGCGGAGAAGTCTCTCATCACTTCTACAGGGGTGCCCCGAACACCCTCCGAACCCGCTCAATGGCTTCGTCCTCGGCTCATTTTTGGCTTCTTTACCTTCAACGTATACGATGGAGCATTAGTGGGAGGATCCCTATTCAGGCACCATATTTGCTATGCCATAAAGACCGCATATGGAAACTAAGGCACAATAACCATATACCCAAATGACACGTCAGACACGAGGTTCGTTTTCCAAACAAGTCTGGTTTATTTCAAAGTATTCTCAGTCGGCCGACTGGGTCTCACCGCCTCACAACGTGTATTCCCAAACACTGTGAGATGCGAGAGAGCCCCCAACGCTCAAGCAGCAATATATATACATTAGACATAATCTTTACAAAGGCAATTCGATCCACCCACAAACATGTCGTACAGGCTAGGGTTCAGTGATTGACAATTATTAAAATTATGACACGTTGTGACAAGTCTTCTTTCAGTCTAAACATAGTTATTCTAGCAAAGGCAGTAGAGACAGCTTTCTGTTATGGGGAACATGGAGCTCTTAGCTCGGCAAAGATATCATGATTTTAGCAGAGAAACATTCCTTACTATGTTATCTGTGTGTCCTGGTTAAAAAGCTAAGGGTCAGACAGTTCTAAAGCAGAAAATACCACTCTCCGCGAAGGAGCACCGCTAGGAGAATTCATGGTTTAACTGCCTTTACTACAGCGTTTGCAAGACAAGCCGGCACCTGGACTACTGATTAGATGCAGCTTCTGCTCTACTTCAAAGGCTTAGTGAGAGAGAAAAACAATGTATATCTGAACAGTTTGACATTCTGGTCTGTGTTAGTATTTCAGTATTCAGGCTGTGGCCTCGCACTGTGTGCGAGTTCGAAGTATAGAATACATTTGCAAAGCATTTTGACAGAAAGGAAAAAAGCGAATGGCCAACATTTCACAAAATGGACGCCCTCTGGTTACATTGATGATTCTAAGATTGTGATGTTTGTAACATGATGCGATTGGTTTCTGGCCGACATACTACACATACTATAGGGTAGTTTCTGGTCTAACAATTTATCTAACCCTTTAGCAAAAGATGAAGTTGGCCGTCTCCTGGGAGAAGGGGTTTTAACATTAGGTGACATACTATAATTGAACTGTAATTTCAGGGGACAAGACAAGATGGGAATTCTTCACAAATCTAAATCTGTATTTGGCAAACAAGTGGTCCCTACAATTAACTGATTTGAGCTGAATCAATGATTGCACATGGTATTAGTCTCTTAAAGTATTAAAAGCTGAGAATACAACATGCACATCAATGGTGTGAGTTAACGTTTCGATAGTAGTGTGAATGACTATGTTAGTGTTCATGAAAATATTATTTACACTTACTGTTTATTGTCTTGATGTTAACAGCGTCATAGTGTTTAATTTACAATCACTATGGCAACCTTAACAGCAAATATTTCACTCATTTGTAGATTTAACATTTACACACCATCTTACTAAGAAATCATAAGTGCAGCAAGAAGCTAAGCATTGTACATCAAGTAGTCAATGAGCAGGGTACCTGCATTTCAATGCAAGTAACAAGCATATTGTTATAACCAGTGGTCCTTGTATTATTCCTCGAGCCAGGCCATGTGTGGAGGGTGGAAGATACAAGGAATATAATGGAGTAGACGGTGCTTGGCGTTGCGGCTGGAGACATCTGAAATGAGGAGAGGTGGACTGGAGAAGCACTGCAGGTGTTTTATTGTACAACAATCTTTGACGAAAAGTTTAAGGTGTGCCTGTCCACTTACTACATTTTGATGATCAGGGGGCAACACCTGTGGCATTGACTCACCAAACCCAGGCACTGTAGCTTGCTGGTTGGAGGAACCGAACAACTGGACTGGTTGAGCATGGATACCGCCACATGGAAAAACAATGGAGTGGTGAGCCAAGTAGTCAGATAGTCAAATACCGCTATTGAGAACATTGGAAGTCGTAATAGAAAGTGCAACCTCTTCAACGGCAAAAGAAGTGACCCTACAGCATGATAGGTTGTGCAAAGAAATACACATAGGACAAAGCAGAATGAAGGCTGGTTGCCTGGGCAACCTCAATAAACTAATCACAGGCATTGAAGCATGTCAAGATAACTTTTTAATGAAATTCCACATAGGTAAGAGCGAAATGAAGCTAAGATAAAGAGCATGCAACAGAAGTTGCATGTGCAACAATAAACAATAAGGAACTCAACAAATACAGGAAGGAAGGTTGTATACATTAACTGAAAACATGCACACAATAACAGTTAATCCACCAGAAAATATTTTACCAAATCCTGGAGAAGCAACCATTCCATGGTCAGAGTGGAAAGAATACTAGAAGAATTATTTAAAAGCAGTGGAGCATGATTACATATCATCTGAAAAAAACAAATTCTTGTTACGGAATGCCCTTTGACAAGAAGAACAACACATATATTGAGAGTAAGCATCGCTATCAGCATCTGATGGGGCAGTTGATGACATGGATACTTGTCAAAAAACCCTGAGCGAACTAGATATGCATTATGCACCAGAAACGAACATAGCTATAAATAGGTTACATGTTTACTCAAGATACAGAAACAGAAGAGACTACAAAAAAATGTGTCCGCTCTCAAGACATTTTCAATTTAATGTATATTCAACACAGTATTAACTATGGCAGAGCTCAGAAGAGACCAATTCATAATAAATACTAACAACCCCATTATACAAGAGCATCTTTGTATGTGCAGAGAACCTTCTTTGGCCAAGACAATCACTATAGCAAAGGAAATTAGAACATACTCAATTGTGCCCAAAGGAAATTAAAGAGACGAAAAAGAAAGCACTTAAAGGAAAGAGCGACAATGATACAATTGCAAGCACAAGTACACAAGTAAGATAGTAAAGAATAAGCCAGAGAATATTGGAAAAAAGGAGAGAGAATTATAAAAAGAAAGATTGTGTAATTACCCTGAAACGAATAAACAATAGTAAGAAAATATGGATTACAAGTGAAATTGACCAGAATAACTATTATTGTTGTGATAGAACAGGTTGTTATGCAAATTCTAGATTTTGTCTGACACTTAATCAAAGATGCTTTTATTGTGGCATCGCATTGCAGTTACAAATGCATACTAACACAACAAGAAAGTGACAAATGAGCAAGAGGAAGGAAGTTTAAATAAGTAACGAGTGATGGTACTGAGGAATGTTACATAAATCAGCAGAATTAAAATGTTCAATTTACATTGTACAACTAAAAAGTAGCAATGGTGGTGGACAGCTACTCACCATATCTGATAATCACTATTCAAAAATAGAAAGAATTACAAGACCAAGGTTTGAAAGCAAATGTATATAGGTCAGACATAAGAACACCTGGAGGGTTTGAGGGCATGAATATCGAGATTATTGGACGGTTTCAAACATAGATGGAGTACAAGGACAAGATGGCAGCAGTAAAGACAAACATAGAAAAAAAAGGAGTTGAGATACTTGGATGGAAAAATCAAGCAGCATTAACAAAAATATTTGACCCATGCAAGGTGGACCATGTACTAAGTATACAAGAGAATGCTCAATTAGAGCAGGAAACATTCTTAGGCGTTTGCATGTCTAAGAGTGTATGCACATGATATGATATGATATATCAGTATGGCGCCCATACACAAGTGTTTCAGAGCGTTACGAGGCAAGAGAGGGGAAACAAGGGAGACAAAAACAATGATCTTACAAGACCCAGTGACATTGAGAACGTGCAAATGCAGGGGAGAGGAAAGGAGGAAAGTGCAAGGGGTAGGGGAGGAATGGAAAGTGCTGAACACATGATAGAGCAACAACAGGTAGTGCAGCCAGCAGGTGGTAAGTGCGAGAATAAGGTGTAGACAGCGGGTGTTCGATAAGTGATGGAAGGGGACTGTAGGATAGCAGATACAGACCCAAGTGCAAGGGTTGCCAGGAGGCAGTGTGGTTGTGTGGCTTGGAGGGCAAGGATCTGGGACCAAAATCAGAGGGTAACCAGGTGCCCGGTGCCAAAGCAGACAGATTAGCAGGGGAGGGGAAGAGCAAAGGCAGAAACAAAGAGGAAGGGCTTGGGGTGCTTCTGGAACCGAAGATGGTTCTCCTCAAGTTTCAAAGAGGCAGGGAGACTGTTGCAGAGGGAGGCCCCAGCTGAGGAAAGGGATCTACCCCCAACTCGTTGCTTGGAGAAGCGACTGACCCTGAGGGAGTTGGAGGTAAAAGAGCAAAGAGCTCGAGTAGGAGGGTATTTACGGAGGGACAGTTGAAGGTATTGTGGACCCAGGCCTCAGAAACCCTTGTGGACAATGCAAAAGGTCTTGAATTCAATCCTTGCAGCCACTGGGAGCCAATGAAGAGATTGCAGGGCTGGAGAGATATGATCCCAGGGCTTGAGGCCAAGGACAAGTTCTGGATGAGCTGCAGCGGCAGAGAGTGGTTGTAAGCAGATTTAGAAAGAGGCTGTTGCAATTTGTCACGCTAGATGTTATATCACTATATACCAACATACCGCAAACCAAATGTATCAATGTCATGCTCCAATTCCTAGAAACACGCGAGGATAAACGCCATCCATCGGCTTTCATTGCAGAATGCATTCACCTGGCACTGACGAGAAATGTCTTCATATACAACAATGGTTTCTTTCAACAATTACATGGCACAAGTATAGGGGCAAATTTTCCCCCGACTTGGCCAATTTGTATATGGACCATTTTGAAAACACCAATGTTTACGTGCACAGTAACACATACTTTGCGAACATCTGTGCATGGTACCACTACATTGATGATATTTTTTTGATTTGGCGAGGCCTAAAGATCTAAAGATGAGCTTAATTTGTTTAACATCTGGCTAAATTCAAGGGAAGTTTCCATCAACTTTACTTGTGAGGCCAATATAGATAAAATTGCTTTCTTGGACCTTTTGATTTATCACATGCCCAATAACAAAATTGGGACTAGTCTTTACAAAAAGCCAACTCAAAAAAATACTCTCTTACAATTCCAAAGCTTCCACCCCCAATCGCTGAGAGAGAACTTATCCTTTGGTCAGTTCCTCCGGATCAGGCGGAATTGTACTGACAAAATAGACTTTAAACAACAGAGTGTGGCCCTAAAACAAAATCTGAAGGCAAGAGGTTACCCCTAACACATTGTAAGAAGATCATATAAAAGGGCGGCAAATGTCTTGAGGTCTGAATGCTTCTCAAAACAAACTAAAACCACGCTAGAAAAAATAACATATGTATCTGTTGTGTTTGTACTTTTCCTCCTGGTTGATAGATCTGTGTGCATGAGCCCCTGACGGAATGTTGGTGTGGAATGTTATGGATGAACTGTGTCTGGGTGTTCCATGAAGTCAGTTGGGGCCTGGACTTGGATGATGAGGGGGCCGGTGGATGTCTCTCCCTGTTATATACTTGATTTAATTACTCCATTTGTACTTACCTTCTGTGTCAACTTAGTAAAGAAGTTAACCCAAGCTGAACGTCTCCCTGTACTCATTGAACCCAAGCATTAAAACTAACATTGGCGACGAGGATCTTGGGAAAGTACACTAAAGGAAGGAGTAACACGAAAGGGAAAGAAAAGGAAAACAGAGCAGAAAAAGTGACAGAAAGAAGAAGAGTCCCATAGGAGACATCCACCGGCCACCCCTGGCCATAAGGTGAGCGTGCCCCGTTTGCCAGAGCTGGCAATAGACTGCGCCCAGTTTAATAAAAAGGGGGGCCGGCGCTTGCACCTTAGGGGGCATTGAACATGAAAGGACCCATACGGTCATAGCAATTAGCCCGTTGGACGCCGTTATGGCCTGGATGTTTTCCCATCAAGAGTTACCCATTATACATTTGAGCTGGCTGGAGGATTGGCTCATAAATGTGACTGCGGGGCCCCTGGGGAACATCTGTGAGTGCCGACAGATATTGGAACATAGTTGGAGGAGGTCCCAACAGCCACCAATTGAGGTAGCGTTGTGCGGTCAGTGCCGTCCCTGTAGGCACCAACACAATGTTGACCGTACCTCTTCCTTGCTGGCTTCTCTTCTGGTGGGCCGTAGTGTTTGCGTTCCAGGCGGCTGTTTTGTTTTGGGCCTGTGCAGCGCCGAGTGGACCAGGGCGAGTGAATGCATTGCGGCGGTCCAGAACGACTGTTGGAGTGGAGCTCTCCTTCCGTGGCCGCCCTCGCCATCATAATGGTGACGTCAGCTGGATGCTGGGGGAGTTGGCGATTATGGCTGATGTGGAACGTTCTCCCCGGCATTCCAGGCCCCGGCAGCACTGTGACGGCGTCACTAAGAGGACTACGAAGGTCCGAAAAAAGGACCTTCCAACGTGGAAAACGTGCCCAGTTCCGTGTTTCTTACAGGAATATAACGTCGCGCATTGAAAGTTCGGCAGCCAGTGGGCGTTATGAACTATGCATGTACTGCATTGAAAAAGGAACATTCCAACGTGACATTAACGGACCCCAGTTCCGTATTCAGATGCATAGCAACTCTGGGCTGCAAACGTTCTGGGAGACAGTGCCTACATAAAGAATTAAATAATGTACTTCACCCAGGGTTTCAAGTTTCAGTGAAGGCTGCGATGCTGCGTGTGAAAAGAAGTGCGCAGCTATTTTGATTGCATCCAACAATGCTCCGATGTTTGTTTGGCTACAACACGGCGCGGGCATGTCATTTACTGTGGAAAACGCAGTTTGTAACACGAGTGATGCATTGATTGTGCTGGGATGAGGTACTGTTGATGTTTTTTCTCATTGCAAATCGCCGGATGTTATTCGAAAAAAAAGCTTGGTATAAAGGGTGTTATCTAATACCTATTCATTGTCTAAGTGCTGCATGTTTTTTTTGGGAGGAGCTATAGAGTACATGCTGATTATCTGCCATACCAGTTTAGTCTTTACATTTCGACAATTTCAGAGAGGCATTTAGATTGCATGGATTAAAATGTCATGTGAGGTCTGTTAGATCATTTTGTTGCAGAATTGTTGCTATGGCTTTCAGGGTTGGGTGACTGTGAGAGGTTGGATGTTATGGTTGTAGTGGCCTCTGTTTCAGTTTCTCATGTTTGACATGATGTGTTGCATTATGTATGTTATTTTGGCTAACCACATTTCCATTCACAGGTTCATCAAACACAAAGGACTTTGTAGGGTAAAGAATATGGACTTGGTAGTAGTGGTGAACTCCCGCTTACCATTCTTATACTCTCAATTTATCTTTGCTTGTATGGGGAGAGCTGTGAGTGTCTTTCTGTGCTGGGATGAGCGTGGTTGCCAAGTTTTAGGGGGACTCATGGTCCCGGTTAAAGGTTCTGGTTCTGGTGGAACTGGTGTCCTTCGTACTAGGTGCATTCTAACTATTTGGTGTTTCGGTGGGATGTATGGTCCCGGTAAAAGGTTCTGGTTCTGGTTGAGTTGGAGGTGTTTAACTTCTTATGGTGTCCTTGCACACCTTGTTAAGGGATAATGGATGATGATGGCATGGTGTCCGAGTTGTTGGTTTGGTTTGGTTTTGTGAGTGAGGGCTGGTTCCCTGTGTTTGATGTCCGTTGTGGGCCCGCTGGTGTCCTTCGCACTAGGTGCATTCTAACTATTTGGTGTTTCGGTGGGATGTATGGTCCCGGTAAAAGGTTCTGGTTCTGGTTGAACTGGTGTCCTTCGCACTAGGTGCATTCTAACTACCTACCGGTGGATGTCTCCTATGGGACTCTTCTTCTTTCTGTCCCTTTTTCTGCTCTGTTTTCCTTTTCTTTCCCTTTCGTGTTACTCCTTCCTTTAGTGTACTTTCCCAAGATCCTCGTCGCCAATGTTAAGTTTAATGCTTGAGTTCAATGAGTACAGGGAGTCGTTCAGCTTGGGTTAACTTCTTTACTAAGTTGACACAGAAGGTAAGTACAAATGGAGTAATTAAATCAAGTATATAACAGGGAGAGACATCCACCGGCCCCCTCATCATCCAAGTCCAGGCCCCCACTGACTTCATGGAACACCCAGACACAGTTCATCCATAACATTCCACACCAACATTCCGTCAGGGGCTCATGCACACAGATCTATCAACCAGGAGGAAAAGTACAAACACAACAGTATCTTCATTTACTCCGATAAGTAATCATTTAAGGAAATCAATACTCAGAAATTAGAAAATGACCAACACTGAGGATTTCAAGATTCCCCCACCACGTTTTGCTTTCAAGCGTTTGACTAATCTCAGGGACAAATTAGTTCATACTTACCCTCAAACAAAAACAAAAGGTTCGATACAGCCACACTGTGGCAATTGCCACCGGTTATAGGGCACTTTAAATGTGGCAAATACACAATGTGCAATTTCACACAAAATCTCACATAAATTGACCTAAAAGGTAGAAATTGGAAGCTAAATTCGTTCAGCAACTGTGCCACTAAGTGGGTAATCTATTGTATTAGATGCCCGTGCAGGCTTATATACATTGGCAAGACGAAGAGATCTATTCGCATAGGAATTGGGGAACACCGCTGTTGCATCAAGAACGGTACTGCAGACAAACTACTTGTGGAACATTATAAAATAGCTAAGCATTCCCATGATGACATTTTCTGGTGAGTGTCACAAAGTGTAAACCACCACCTGCGTGGTGGGGATAGAGACTTGAGACTCTGCAGGCTGGAACAAAAATGGATTTACAATCTTGATTCGGTTAAGCACGGACTGAATCTATATATTGAGTGGGGTCTATTTATATGTAAACAATCCATCTTCATTACAATTTATGGTATCCAGCATCTTTTAATGGAGTTTGTGCCTACTTTCGACTTTTAATTATGTAACACACGAGACACTGCCTTGATGCATTAATAAAGCATACAGCACACACATCAAAATGGGAAGGTTATTTCCTCCACCCTCGACAATGTGTAACATGCCTGCACTCCATTCCTATGACGGCTGCTCAGACTATGCTCAATTTAAACATACACGTTCTCTTTTAACACGACCATAACAGGGCCGTAAAATCAGGACAAAATTAGATGGCCACTTGACGGACTAGATCCACTGCTGGAACAACACGTCATCATGTAACGAGCTATATAGCAACATCACTGGACTCACGGCCATTACTGGATCACGCGAGTATCGTTGCACTGTGAGCGTTTCTTTTCCCTGGCAAAATCGCGGACTGCCCTTTGAAGTAAGTGGCTGCATGAACGTAGATATCTGGTAGTATGCGGGCAATTAACTATGGCTGAGACACAATATACCATGTGTTCTCTTTCTCTTTCCCTGCTGTGGTTTGTCTTCAGTTGCACACGGCGTAAGCGCATACAGCAGTCACGTGAAAAAGAATAACACCACAAGAAAATTAGCGACACGATATGTGACGTGCAGCAACAGGTAGGTGCAGACGTTGAATCAAATATTTATTCATCGTGCTGCATGCTTTAGATATACTAAAATCATGCAAAGCTCTGTCTTTTCAGTCCCACTATCAGGAGTCAAAGTGTGTGCTGATCTTTTCCATGGTACTTGATGACCACGCAATTGATTTAGTACTAACCAGAGCAAAAAGGTATGCTTTGTTCATCGAAATGTTTTTCCACTTTGGGTAGAGCTTATCAAGAAATAGTGAGCTATCCCACTGGTGCCATTTCCCCCCCTCTCCCACTTCCTTGTCGTTGTCTCCCCCTTTTTTTCCCCTTCCCCCATCCCTACTGCGTCATACCTTGTGTTCTTGTGTTAGGCACAAATGGTTAAACACATAAAATTGCTTTACGTGATTGAATTAGTTTTGGAGAATTAAATGAAAAAAACTGTTGATTCACACTATATAGTTATAGAAATAATTATGATGTGCACTATGATGTATTGAGAGGTTGACAGCACTGTCTCACCCATTGTCCTATGAATTGATAGAGAGAAAACAGTTCTGTCTGGCCGGTGAAAACTATATGTATGTTCTGGTTTATTGTAGATATGCCGAGAAAATATGCAATATTACTTGTGAGATTCCACCTTACACCCCTACAAGCCTGGTGTCCATGTGTTCTGAGGAAAGCCTTACACGAATGACCAAATATCTCATGAACAAGTGACAAAGTCTAAACGTGTGTTCAAGAATAAGGCTGGAAACAGATTTACTCCTGTCGACACAATTTATATACAGATTTTTCTAAAATGAAACATGAACTGGATTGTTAGTCACCCATATGTTACTAACATCACTTGAAGTACAGTGTATGTTGTGAGACAATACTAGAGTACAAGGACAAAAACTGCTAAACAACTAACTATTGCTTTCTTAAAAGATTGTGTTTTATGTTGTTTTTGATTTGCAAAAGTGACCATTGGGTCAAATTTTAAATGATGTGTTACAGAATAAATTAGATATATATTTTTTGTAAATCCGACCACTCCATTCTTTTATATATGTTGAAAAAGATGCTGTTGTAAGTGGTTGCTGGGTGTGATCTAGCTGTTTCACCTCTAGTGCCGACATCAAAAGGTAGCTCTTTGGGACAACCCTTTGTTCTCTATTAAACCTTATAACTTTTGCTCTTAAAACAGATGTAGACAAAGATAAAGATGTTGATAATCTAGCGGAGAAAGTAGATTTCATCGATCAGATAGAATCTGGAGAATTGATAAGTCCAACCATTGTGGCCTTCAAGAACAGTAGCAAGCTCAAAGTTTATGTACACTTAAGAGTTGTGAGCAAAAACATAAAAGTGGATATGTATATGTTGACGATTATTCCAGGCATGTTAAATTACATACACGTGGCAGATATGTTTGCCACAATAGATTTGTCATCAGCTTACCATCAAATACCACTGACAGAGGATTGTAGGAGTGTTTCGTAATTTATACCACCATATGGTCTAGATCGATATCGAAGAATGCCATTTGGATTGGGTTCAGTGGCAGAGGTGTTTCAAAGGATGACGTCACACATATTGAAGGGATTCAAAGGAACATTGGTATACCAAGATGACCTCTCAATGTATGTGAAAGGTTGGAAGCAACATGACTGCGGGCTGACTGCAGTCCTATGTAAACTTAGGAACAAGGGTTTGGCCACAGAGTTTAGCAAATGTAACTTTAGTGAGAAGGAGGTCGAATATTTAGGACACTTCGTGAATTGTCAAGGGTTAAAAACCTAACCATGATGCAGTGATGGCAATTAAAAATGCACCCACACCATTGAATAAGGAGGATGTGTGATTGTTCTGGGACTTGCACAAAATTATAATAAACGTATTAAGGTCTTTGCAGACACCACTAAAGCACTGAAGTGGTTACTAAAAAAGGATTACATGTTTTCATGGTGTGATGAGTGTGAGTAAGATGGTCAAGGTATTATGAAGGAAATCTGCAGTGTACCACATTTAGGAAGGTTTATGATTGGCAGATTCAAGAAATTAACTATAGATGCTAGTGGAAAGGGTTTGGGAGCAGTCATTTCACAAATAGTAGATGATACAGAAAAGGTAATATGTGATGCATAAGAGCAGTTTCAAAAATAGAGTCTAGATATTCAGTCATTAAACTTGAGTTACTTGCATGTGTGTGATGTATACATTATTTCCAAAAGTAAATGTATGGTTTGCACAGAACACAAGCAATTAGTAGAAGTTCAAACGGTAAAGGATATGGCACTGGCTACCCCACTCAAAGCACAGTTGAGTGTGAAACTTCATGAGTATAATTTCCAAGTAAAATATGGGCCTAGTGTGCAGAATAAAGTAGCTGATTTTCTTTCAAGGCTATCAATAACTATTGGAGGAGAGGAGGAAGAGGAGGAATTGCATGTATTAGTACAATGAGCGTTTTCTTGTCTATCAGTTTCCCAACCGTGATTTATCAATGAGTTGAAGTCAGACCTGCTATTTAGAACGGTGATACTGTGGACTTTAGCAGGGTGGCCAATCAAGAGGGAAGTAGGGGAACAATTATCAACATACCAGAATTAAAGAATTATCAAAGAAGATGGGTTACTAAGTAAGGAACCACAATTGAATGCAACAAGATCTTTGTGAGAGTGCATAGTCTGTTTAGCTCATGAGGGACATCCAGATATCACTAGCAACAAAAGAATGGTGACAGAGAGGTATTGGTGGCCTGGAATTAGGCTTAGTGTAGAACACTTGCTCAGAGATTGTTGGCTTTATTGTAATTTGGACAAGAGTGTAAAGGCTCTAAAGCAACAGTGCAACTGCTGATGAGGCTTGGAAACAAGTAGTAATTGATATTTTAAGACCATATCATAAACTAGGGTCTAAGTTAATGAAAATGGACTATCATTGCAAATGGCCATAAATTAAGCTAGCTAGGAAAATGACTACCCCAATATCATCTTGTTTATGGATCAGGTATAAAAAAAAGGGATGTCCTGAAGTAGTGATAAGTGACAAGATACCCAAGTTTTAAGGGGCTGTAATAATGAAATATGTAAAGACGTTTGGAAAAAGATGGCCATTTTCCTATAGCTATCATCCAGGGACTAACAGATTGGTAGAAAGATTTAACAAGGTGATAGTGGAAACCATTGAACATGCAAAGAGGAGCAACATGGAGATAGGTAAAGATTTAGAAGACATTTATGGGGCTCATTAGGGGTTTGGTTATATTGCGGAGGTAATACCACAGAAATACCACCAAACGGTATTACTGTTACTGCCACTTGGTCCAGCAGTATTACCACTGGAGGTATTACCTCCGGCAGTAATACCGCAAGATTACAAGTGGTGGTTTGGTGGTGTAAATCCCCATTTTACGGAGTCCATAGACCTCCATTGGGGATTTTTGGCAGTATTACCATCCGATAATTCTGCCAGAGGTAAAACCTGTGCAGGAAAAATTGAGGTAAACAGAGGTACTTTTTTCCCACACCACCCAACTCGTCGACCATTTCCCAACAGGGTGATGGAAGTATCACCATTTCTCCTTATAAGCGGCAGAAATCCAACATCAAGCTGAATCTGCCATTGGTGTATACTAAATTGGGAACGGAGGAGGCTTTGTCACAAGAAATTAAGTGACACAAGAGTTCAAGTTGCACTAACTATATTGTGTAGTTGTAACTGTATTCCATAGCATTTTAGGGTGACTGTTATTATCATAGAAAAACACATTTGATGTTTCTTAATTATATTTTCCATTGTTTCTATTTCTATAGGATGTTATTTGGTAAACTGGTTCTTCTCCTTTTTAATATTTAGTTGTAAGAGGGATGTGTAATAACCAGTGGTCCTCATATGTTCCACGATCCAGGCCATGTATGGAGGGAGCAACATTCAAAGAATAGAATGGAGGTGGACTGCAGGAGCATCGCAAGTGTTTTATTGTACAATAAATCTTTGCCAAAAGGTGCAACCTGTCCCTGTCCTTTTACTACACATATGTTTTAGGGGCAAGTTGTGTGTGCGTCCAGGAGATGGGCCAGTGGTTGCACTGACAATCTACACATGTTTTCCTCATTGTTAGTGGGCAGCATGAGCATCACTGATATACGTTAGCATAGTTAACTATAGCAGGTGCAGGTGAAATGTGTCCCAAAAATAACACTTGATCAAATATAAAGTTAGGGTAAAATATGCGTTTGTATCTTTGGAGACATCCCCGCAGCCAGCAAGCAGGCTCACCAACACCTCAGGCTCCTGGGGAGCCCAGTAATCTCTTTAAGTTTCTTGAGTGCAGAATTCTGCAATTACAGGACAAGTTCAGAACATAAAAGGTCAGCATTATCAATACTGCATCTGGGACCGTGGGACAGATGGTCAGGTATATTTTCTATAGCCTAGCAGGTGTGAGGTTTGCCGCTTGTTTTAAGATATAGTGTGTCAGAATGTCAAATGATTTTCTCAATAGGAAAACCCCATTGAAAAATGCTTTGTGAATAAGGTCCATTGTGGTATTTGAGATCTTAGCGGTAAACTCAGCATAAACAATAATTCGATTGCTCATAGTGTACAGTAGAGTAGAGACAGTATTAATGGGTGCTATGGTAGTGGAGCATCCAAGCATCCACTAAGTATCACGTTTGAATAGCAAGGGTTCAAATCCTCAGGTTCAACATTAGTCTTTTGTTGCTGCCAAGAATAGGCTCAGAGAATCACAGAAAAGAGTCACCTCAGAGTAAGCACATTTAGGGTTTTTAGAGTATAGTCTCCTGGTCAGTAGCCTCATCAGCAGCCAGCCCCTGCACCGGGAGTCTCACCTTTCTTCGGGTCAGCACTGTCTATTGATCCCTAGTGGGATTCATGGTGAAGTCTCCATAAAACGTGTGATACTTGTAGGTGAGGCACAAGATGAAATCCTACTTCTGCTCCTGCCGATGCACTTCCTGATTTCTTAATCAAAACGGCGTTATCCTCATTTTCTTGACTCCTGTCCATTCTTTTTAATATCATTGTTCTTTTTCATCGTCTTCAGATGGCCCTTTATCATGTTTCTATCTTCTCTCGTATGGGGTTCTGCAGGGTTCTGTTATTGGTCCCCTACTTTTCACTCTTTACAAATCTCCTTCGACTTCTTTGAATTCCAATCATGGCTTTGAGGCACATTTTTTATGCGGATGACGCCCACATTTCTCTTTTTCATCCTTCTTTTCATGGCACTACTCATCAACATGTATCTGCTTGTATTCTGGCACTTAAATCATGGATGTCTTCTCGTTTATTATGCCCATCTCTACGAATCTTCCTGAATTATGTTGCCTCCTATTTCATTTCCCTCACTTAACTTATCAATAGGGCATGCTTCTTCAATTTAGGATTCCTTGTTGATTCTTCATTTACTTTACAGGCTCAAATTTCAACTTTAGTTCAATCCTGTCACTTTCATCCTTTCAATGTCTAGAAAATCAGCTATCTCCAAACTTTCTTTTCTATCAAACAATTATTACAAACTGCTGTTTTATCTCAACTTAATTATTGTCCTTCCTTATATGTTGCCTTTCCTGGTTATCATTTTTTCTTCTTCACTCTGTTCTTCATTATGTGGAATGATTGCTATTTCTTCAGTATTCCTCAAATATGTCTCCCTATTTAATTCAATTGTGTTGATATCCAATACAATCTAGATTTTACTTTCGTTTTCTTTGTTTAGTTGTTAAGTGCACTCACGGTTTGGTTCCTTGCTATCTGTGCTCTTTAGTTTCCTTGTATCATCCCCAAGGAGTTCTTCGAACTGCATCACAGTTTCTCCTTTTTGTTCTCTGTCCCCCTTTTGCCACCTCTATATTCCATTCAACTAATAGCCCCTAAATCTAAATCATGGAACGTTCTTCCTTTGAACATTCTCCCTTGCTCCGATTTATGCTTAATCTCTACCTTATATGATCTGCTTGTCCTAATGCATGCTTTGCTTGACTTTTGGCTGTGTCATGCTCTTCGTGTACTGGTTTATGTTGTACTTATTCACATTTTTCTTTGTATCGTATTTAATATGTAAAGCGCCTTAGATAAAGGCGCTATATAAATGTTGCAATTAATGATTTAACTCCTCTAGCCATGCATCACAAACTGCTAGATGTCAGTTATCAACTTGGGTCTTGCCTGAAACCATCATTTTAAGAGTGACAGCACTGGATGCCATCATTTGATTTTTCAGGCAGAGGCACCTCAGAGTAAGCACAGTTAGGGATTCAGAAGCCAAGAACACCTATGGCAGACCACTTCAACTCCACTACCTCTCAGGATCATCACATGTGGTCTAGAGGTATTCCCAATGAAGGTTTAGCAGATACCAGGATGATGAACAACATTCAAGCGCAACGTGTCAATGACGGAAAAACAATGTCAGACCTCAGCAGCTGGGCAGGAGACTAGTGTCCTCAAAACTAAGTGCTACTACCTCTGTTCAGGTAAAGGAATGGCTCAAAAGAAAATTGGCCGAGCACAGTAATGAGTATCATACAGTGGCGCTTGCAACCAAAGCACATAGCGGTGACTATTGTCAATATCTCATACACCATGAGACAGTGCCCAAATACATTAAAGCCTATCCCAGTCCCCTGGTATTTCGATCTCATCTCATAATGAAATGTAATCATTCAGAAGCATTAGAGACTAAAGGGTCACGTCTAGGTCTGTGTCGTGAAATGAGACAATGTTGTCTATGTGGCTGTGAAGTTATAGTCTCTCTACCATTTAGTGATGTGCTGTAAAAGTCTTATAGAGCTGCGAATTAAGTTTTTTTAATCATATGATAATATGACTGACATTTGTTCTGTGTCAATGTTGTGGCAACATTTTATGAAAGGTGATGATTAGAATCTCATCTATTTCACGTTATTTGATTTCAGAATTGTTGATATTTTAAACTGTTTAATATAACTGTTTTAGGCATTCCCGTTTTTAAGATTAAACCTTTGAATAAGGTGTATGAATGAGAACAATGTTTACAGTCATTATGAGGTCAAAATATTATATTTGGCTTATGTCTATGTATATGTTGTTGTTATTTGTTGCATATACAAAGCCTGACGGCTATAAGTAAATTAAATAAAGTAAACTAATCTCGTGTCCTCAGAGCCCTCTGAGGACGGTTCTATGTGACTTGGACCAAAAGACTTCATCGCAGTAGATTTCGTCCAATTTCTTTTGATTTTGTGACACGGGGAGACCCCTGCAGCCACCCAACCCCTTTAACACCCCAACATGAATGATTAGCCTAAACCCATCCTCCACATATATTTGCAGCATAATCCAATGAAAAATATTCAACGATATCTACATTGATGGAATCTGCTGCGGCCAAAACTCCTGTTACCTGGGAGGACTTCCAGTCATGCAGTGAAGTGCATCTGCCACCTGCACCATGTTGACAAAAAGTATGTGCTAATCCTCTGCGAAAAAGGTTCCCCAGCTGCCATGGAAGGCCAGGCTTCTGAGGCAGCAGCAATGTTAGGATCAGACATGGCATGAATGTGTTATGGCCCTCCGGTAGCTTCTTGCAGCTCTTGTTCAGGGGGCAACTGAGGACGGGCAAATTGGTTGTCATTTTGGTTGATCAAAGCTCAAATGCCCACCTTGGCTGGAGGCTTTCTGGCACCCCTTTATTCATTTCTCATTTCTTCAGTTTTAGGTCTGGCTGTTAGGAGGAAAGCTAGTGCCATCTAATAGCAAAAGCTATTGGCAAGGGCGGATGGACAGGAAAAAGATGGGATGTGAGGAGCAGCATAGAGCCTGTGGGTGTTATATGGCTTTCTACCCACTCATTGACCGCCCATGGCCAAGCTAATCACTATGGCGATGCCCAGACACTATCCACACCTTCTTACCCAAACCCTGGTCACTTTGACTTAGTTCTATAACACAGCAACATCAACATATGAGGCAGCCATTATCTTCTGAAAGACAATCGCTTATTTGCAGATGCATATCAGGTCCTTCTGCAATAACAATTTCTTAACAAAATGACACACTGCTTTTCTGCTTTTTACTTATTAATGATATAGCTTATGCGTGGGCAGCTCTGGAAACTGTGTTGATCTTATTTAAACGCACATTTTTATTTTACATAGTCTAGTGCTTCAGCTTTACTTTCAGTTTCACGCTCTTGCATGTGTTTATTGTGGCTACAGAATTAACAACTTCATCTTTCAGTGAGATTTCAGTGTTTAAGTTTATAACATGTTTTCAGAGTTTAGTTAAGGACAGATCTGAACTTAAGGACATCCGTGTTAACTGTTTGTGAAATGTTCGTCAACCACACTACTTGTGTGCCTCTGTAGCTCCTTAGTACATTTTTGTGATTGTTGTATGCATATAATCCTGTTTATGATTTACTTATTTAGTGAGTGTTACAAAGACGTAGAGTTCACTGTTTCTTTTAGTTATCTTTATACATTACTAAACGTAAAGGTGCATCTTATTTTGCTTCAGGACCAAACTGCCAAATTTTGTACACAGGAAATTTCTGGTAAGTGAGAATTGAAACTGCAAAATGGCCACCCTTGATCTATTCACTGCTTTTCACCCCCTTTGCATTCTGGGAGTTGTAGTTTAGTTGTCCGCACAATATGAATGTGCCTTCTCCCAGCATGTAGAGCACTGTTGCCAAAAAGCCATGGCTGGTAAACGTGTTAAATGACATTGGTCCACACGCCAGCCACTGACAATATGAGAAGCTGTTGTTTTTCTTTTGATAATACAGTGCTAATCATACATTTATTCCATATGACGCCTGCCCTGTTTCCTGTACCTTGAGGTAATTCTATTGTTTCTGGTTCTTTATGCAGTGCAAACCTTTTCCCTTCTAAACTCGTGTAACCTCCCCCGTTCCTTTTGCAGAGAGGCGACTGCTTCATTAATTTTCACTGCTGAGCTTTACGCAGGTCTATGCAAAAATGACATTATACTCGTCCTTAGTACTTAAGGGGCTAAGATTATGCTCCACTAGAGTTGTTACTGGTGTGCTGTAGGCATGACAGCATGGCCATACGTTGATTTTCCAAACCCTTTTGGAGTTATTGTTTTGTAATAGATGTGATGCTGTTTTTGACCAAGGTCATATCATGTGAAACCATTTGAAACCTTTCAATGGTATCCGTCTGGGAACCTGTTGTGTAATATTGTGTAGAATTAAAATCTTCGCCTCTAAACTCTATGTTAGAGAAACCCCCTTTTGTTTTGGAAAAATGTCTCTTTTCATGAGGCATGCAAATATCGCCTCCTCCTGCTACCCCTTCTTCTTTTCCTCTGTTGCCTATCATCATTGTCCTGGTTGCCTAACTACCTACAGTTTTGGACATGTTCCTTTAAATTTCGCTATTAGGATCATTTCCCTACAAAAAGTATTTGATTCAGGTAGGCAAGAATTCAATACGAACATCCGGTATGTCTATTGATGTCACACATGCTTTATTTCACAATTGCTACAAAGTGTACACATTTCCTCGTCTACAGAGCTAAAGCTGTTTTTTGATACTATATGCCAATCATTGGCTGACAAGATCAGTAAACCGTTTTTGTGCAACATAAGGGATTTCTCCATTACTTTTCCACTGTGAATTCTCTGCTTCCATGTATATTGTATTCTTAAAGCTTACACCTTGTCCGCAAGCCTACTTAAGCCGATTTTGTTATTGGTTTGTTGAAACTGCTGAGGAGTAGTAATAAAAGAAGTTGAAGCATAACGCTCGCCTCCAGTCTTGTCATAGAATGAAACACCTTATTTTGTCGTGGAAATACTTGACAACTGACAAACTGGCCTGCAAACTGCCCAAGATTGAGCCATTTCTGGCTTTTCAGTCTACATCTGTTTTCATTCTGGGCCATCTAGTTTGGTTGTCCTCATATATGTAGTATGCACGTAAAGTGGGTTATTGCGAAACTTGAGAAAATAAAACAAATAAAAAGTGGGTTATTGCAACAACTGTAGACATCTATGCGCACCTGAAGGCCTTACATTTGATTGAGCGGATACAGTGAATTCGATTAACTTGAATAATAGTGACATTTAGAGTTGGGCTAAAATTCCTTTTTATGGGCTCTATTGGCTCCTTTTTAGGTGTGTTGTTATGTGCGTCCTCACATCTGTTCCTTGCACTAAAAGTGTGTTAACAGCAAGAATAGGCTTAGACGTGTTTTAACTCCTTTATATACATTAGGCATTTGCCATACACTCTCATCAAATGTCTATTTTGCAGCTGTTGCCATCTATGGGCAGTTGATGTTCTTATAGCAGGAGCTGGCAAAGGTGTATAACACGCCTACACAAAAGTAAAACATTTTGGGGCCGATTCATGGAATAAATGTATGCTGAAAAGGGGAGCGCAAGCGTGAAAATCGCAGCACAAGCGTGAAAATCGCAGCGCACGCGTGAAAATCGCAGCGCACGCGTGCCAAAGCCGCGCACATTGATTCATGGAATTCAGTGCGCGTTTAAATCTTGGGATGTGCACTAAATTGGTGGGTGGCGCACGCGGGCGCACACGTCACTAAACGGCATGGCTGCGCGCACAGGAAAAGTGCACATAGCGCAGCGCACACAAGAAAAGTGGGCCTAACACGCAGAATGGGGAACAACGTGTGAAAATGTGAGTGTTACGCAGGAAGTACAGGAGGTAAATGCTCGCAATGCCCACACGCGTGTCAACAACATGTATTCATGGAATCGAACAGGGGAAAGATGTGCGCCAAAAAAGACGCGCTAATCCGGAAACACGTACGCCAGCAGGAAGCAGGCGTGAGCGGCCACGCGCAGCATAAAAGTGCGCGCAAATAACAAACAAGCTCAGACGCTACGATGAATATACCGTTCCTTGCAGCAGTGGTCGTGGGACACTGCAGGAGGAGGAGGATAGCCAGGCCCCACATTTTTTTTACGCAGGACCGGCCTTTTTGGGATGCCTGATGACTAGGTGTATGGTAGGTACAGGTTTCCACTACACATAATCCTAGACCTGGTGAGGGAGTGGGAGGATGACCTCCCATCACCCACCCTGTGCACGCAAACACTGAGCCCCTTGGAAAAGGTGCTCAATGTACTGCACTTCTTGGCTACTGGTTCATTTCAGCAGACAAGTGCCATAGTGGGGGGGGTGTCACAGGCCACGCAGTCACGCTGCCTACACCAGGTGTTGGCCATCATGACTGCACGCCCCTCAGTCCACAGGCACATATACATGCCCAGAACACCTGCAGAAAGGCAGGCCGTGGTCCAGGACTTTTATGGGGTGGCACACTTCCCCAAAGTGCTAGGTGCCATTAATTGCACCCATGTGGCTCTACGTCCTCCCAGGGCCACTGAGCACATCTATCGAAACCGCAAGCACTGGCATTCCATCAACGTGCAGGTAGTATGTGATGTCAAGGTAATCATCACTTCAGTATATGCCAACTATCCAGAATCAAGCCATGATAGTTTCATATTCAGAATGTCACCCCTAAACCAGGACCTGGAAGCTGGGCGTCATGGTGGCACATGGCTGATTGGTGAGTATAAATGCCTCTGCACATGCATGCAAGTCAGACACTGAGTAATGTGAAAACCCCACTAATGATAGCCATTATCACCTCCCCAGGGGACAGTGCCTACCCTCTGAGCACCTACATCATGACGCCAATTCGGAACCCCACCACACAACCCAAGGTAAGATACAACACAGCCCATATTGCAACCCGGGGCATAGTGGAGCCTACATTCGGAGTGCTCAAGTCACGCTTTCGCTCCCTTGACCGCTCTGGTGGGCAGCTGCTATATGCACCCCCAGTAGTGTGCAGGATCATGGTGGCAGCATGTGTCCTGCACAACGTTGCAACCCGGCGGGGCGTGCCGTTGGACCTGGTGGTGCCCCACATCCCCAACCACATGCACGGCCGCTGCGCATGGGAGGTGAAAGGGCATGTGGTGAGGCAGCCCGTACCAAGCTTGTGGTAAATTACTTCACCTAAAATCCCACCCCTGCGGAGTGCACACAGCCCTGGCACATACCAGCTGACAATCAATGATGATGACAAAAGGGACAGTCAACTGTCACAACCATACCAGCCTGAGATTGTTCACCTGGAAGTGCTACATTGTGTGCATCCCTAGCTACTTAAAGACACCCAATGCTGTGTCACAAAAAGACACACATTCATGCAGCATGAACGACTACCCCCTTGCAAAACACCAAATCAAAACAGTGCCATGTCACCCAACCCCTCCCCATCTCAGCCACCCAACACACCAAGGCACGGCATGCAATGTTATAGCAACCAAATGAATGCACAACACATGATAAAAGTGTCACAAAGTGCACTGTCCCTAATGGAAACAGGCCACAGACAAAATGCTCTCAGTAATCAATAGGAAACAGCACACATGAACAAATACTTACCAGCAACACAAAACATCAGTACAGGATGAAACAGTGGCAATATAAGACAGTAAAATATTAAAGTAGTGCAAGTATCACAACCTGACTAAGGCAGCACATTGACCCCTTCAAACTGCAGAGTGTTGCTGTCAGGCAAATGTGTCAGTGTACTGCATACAACATGAACTGCATCTGCAAAGGAGATGGGTTTGTTAAAGACATGAAGAAGCCACATGTATATAAGGATAAAGACATGGATGCACAAGCAAATATCAATGTACCATGCAGTGGAGAATCGAACAACAATCCCCACTAGGGATGTACACACAGTTTTGACTACAGACTGGCCACACAACTCATGGGAGCCCAATGTCACTGTGTAAGTTACTGTCACTTGGTCACACCCTTTGCAAGCCCATGGAAAGGGGAAATTGGAGGGGGGTGTGTGTCAGGAACCCAAGCATCTAACCCAAAGACAGGACAAGCCTGCAACACACTGTAAAAAAAATTTAAATAAAAATGGCCATGTGTGGACCGGGGGGGAGGCCACCCAGGAGGGACGAGGTACAGGGTGCACCCCAACACCCACATGCGTGGATGTTGAGAGAAAAAAAACCTCCATGGGCTCATGGGCTGCACGGCTACGCTACAGTGGGAGAACTGTCGTCACTGTCATCACCCTCTGCTGCTACATCAGGAGGTGGCCGTGATATGGGAGGCAGACCACGCAAAGCCCTGGTATGGTCCTCCATGGCAGCTAGCATGCGGGTCTGGAAGGTTTGGTTCTTGAGGATAATGGTATGGAGCTCCCCAAGCAGCACCTCACGGGTAGCGCACATTTCTGCCTGCATGGCCTCGCGTGATGCCCGGATCTCCTGACGGGTTGCTTGGAGCTCATCTGACAGTTTTTGTGTCAGCTGCTCCAGCTGCTGTTCTGCCCTTGTCAGACGCCAACATGTCCTCCCTGTGTGAGTGGCAAATGGAGTCTGTTGCCTGCTGCTGGAGCTCCATCTGCCTTTCAGGGGGGAGAATGGAAGTGGCCACCCTATCCATTGCCTGAGCTATCATTTCACATGATGCCCCCTGTTGTGTTGCTATACTGTACATGGAGCACTCCCACACAGTATTGCCTGGGGGCGCACGGCCACCGCATTGGCGGGCACCACACCGGTTTGGGGCAAGGCGATGTGCACCTTGCTGTGCTGGCACTGCCTGAGGCTGCAGGACTGCATTCCTCCTTTGATTTGCTGGCCCAGGAACAGGAGCAAATATTGTGCAGTGTGACCCTGCATCCGTAACCACCACAGGTGGACTTTCCAACACTGAAATCCCCATAGAGGGGTCTACCGCCGGTGCAGGTGGGTAGGACAGAACAGCATCCCTGCCAGAAACACTCACCTGTGACGGCACATATGTCTCAATGTCCAATTCAGCACCTGATTCATAGAGGTCTCCATAGGTGTATCCAGAGACACCCATGGACAGCATGGTCTGTAGGAGAAATGGGTTTTCACCCACCACCACCCCACCTCCTCCACTACTGCCTGGTTGTGGCTGTGTTTCCTCCTGGGTCTGCACCATTTCCTCCTCCTCAACAGCATCAAGTGCCTCATCACCTGCAAAAAACATTAAAGATAACAAATGGAAACATGCATGAGCACCATAGCACACACACATAGGCCTGACGAGGCAGAGATCCAGTACATACATGACACATGTCCCACATGACAATAACCCTGGCTTGCAAGTACTGTCAATGAGTTGGAAAGGGAGGCAAAAAGCAGACACTGAGGGCTCCAAGATGGAAAAGCAACACATGTGCTGCATGCTGGATAGCACTGGCATCACAGATTAGCCTGTGAGTGGCATGTCCAATACACATACATGACACATGCCAGCACACAGATGGCACGTAGCATAGCCATGGTACATTTGACAAGTACAGCCATATGGTAGGAAATAAGTACCATCACCCATCCATGTGAAATGGACATCATGAGATAAAACATGCAAAATAGTGTGACAAAACACGCATGTGCCACATGCTGCAACAAATCCAGTGTTCACTGATGCAGTGATGGCAGGCACATGGATACATCAATTGTTGGTCACTTCAACATGACAGAAGACAACAGTCATGTTCAACATTCAGACAGGGCCCAAAAATGATTGTGTGCAGGCCATGTGTAGGTGCACATTACTCAATCAGCCTGAATGGTGAAATGGACATCATGAGATAAAACATGCAAAATAGTGTGACAAAACACGCATGTGCCACATGCTGCAACAAATCCAGTGTTCACTGATGCAGTGATGGCAGGCACATGGATACATCAATTGTTGGTCACTTCAACATGACAGAAGACAACAGTCATGTTCAACATTCAAACAGGGCCCAAAAATGATTGTGTGCAGGCCATGTGTAGGTGCACATTACTCAATCAGCCTGAATGGTGAAATCATTCCCATAACAAGGTAATAAATGTGGGCCATTGTGGGGTGTAATCTATGACTGAAGTATGTTACGTTTGTGGCAGTATGGCAAAAAAATGTGGTAAAAATGCCAAGGATTAAAACAATCAGGCTGAATGAACAGGAAAACATTTTGAACAATGTTGTTGCAAGATGACAGTTGAAGGGCAACTGCAGTAATCAGGGGCAAATTGGCAACTGTGGTCAGAAGGGATACTGTCATACCCAAACCCAAGGCCGGGGAATGGTTTGGCGGGACCACATGGGTGACCCATACCAGTCATGACTACACAGCCTCACCTGGCACTCAATCAGAACACATCACCCAAGCAACATACACATGGATTGCACACACATGCATGGGCACTCACCGGACAATGCTTCAAGATCTGGTAGGTCTCCCACGCCTCGGATCTGATCCTCTGTGATGAAGTCTCCAGCGACAGACTTATGTTCAGTGAGTTGGTCGTCCTCTGGTGGAGACCCACCGCCAGTCACCAGAGTAGAGGCATGATTGGAAGCCAGCTTGTTCTTTGCTCTGCGTTTCAGGTCATTCCACCGCTTAGAACAATCATCAGCTGTACGCTTCACGTATCCAAGGGAACTAATGCGGTCCATGATGGTCTGCCAGTGGGCCCTACGTTGAGCAGGCGTAGTCTTGCACCCTGCAGTCACCACCATTTCGCGGCTATGTGCCAACACATAGGCCACAAGTGCATCTAGTTCGGCGTCATTGAAACTAGGCTTCCTTGACGTGCCGGAGTGTGTAGCCGTCTCTGGGGTCCCAGCCTGTACTGCAAGAGCACCCTTCTTCTTCTTGGAAGGTGGTGCGGAACCTGAGTGGCTTAAGCCACTCTGGTTGGTAGGGGCAGAAGCGCAGGTGGACTGGGCACTGGAAGTTTCCAAAGGCACAATGACCAAAGGTCTCACTGCAGGCATTGGCTGCAGGGTGATGTTGGCAGGACCAACCTCGGTGTGATGGACTTGGACCAACACTGTCCTGGCTGGGAGACTCAGAGATGGGGTGGATTGAGCTGCAGCTGCCCTGAAGCCTCCTCACCCTGGCTACTTGGGGCAGCAGATGACATTGCTGCCCCAGATCCACGTGGCCTGGTGACAGCAACTTTCACCGCCACACGTGGCTTAGACTTGGTGACGCGGAAGTCAGCCTGGGAGTCATCATGTGCCGGTTCAGTTGACAGTATGGGCCGGTTTAACAAGGGCTGAGCTGGGATGGTGTCAGCTACATTTCCCCCAACCATTGGGGGGGGCATAGGTGTCCCTGATTGGTCCTCCACACACTGGCCTCCCTGCACATCCTGACCAAGTCCCCTACTGCGCCCACCTCTTTGAGCTTGGCCACCTTTGTCTCCCTTACTGCTTGGTCGCCTCCCAACCATGGCACTGATGTTGTTGTGCAAATGGGAGTTGCAGTAAACAATTGTACTGGGCAATTGGGGTGAAAGGGGTAGGGTACTAGATGGAATTCGTACCCTAGTGCTCTAGCAAGGCTGTCTGTGACTCCTAGGGGGAAGATGACGGGTCACACAACGCACAGGCACCCCGGAAACAATATTTAACATGCATGCAACTCCTGGTAGAGCGTGTGCGTGGAATAATGAACCCGCACTACGCTGTGGCACCCAGAAACACAAAAATAAGCATACGTGTGGTACACGCAGCCTACAAAGACCTCTGAAAGGGTACGCGACACACGGGGGCAACAACAGTTGGAAAATATGTGCACGACTCACCGTCTGCCTAGAAAAAGACCATGAAAAAGACACGTGTCGGCACCACCCCCTGCCA